>NC_139020.1:14817939-15417939 GCF_964662115.1 Mustela nivalis
ATTTCGTATCTACTGTCGTCTTCTCATTAAGTAAGATCACATAGAATTTTTACTTTCAACTCAATCCAAAAATCTACTAAGTACCTCAGAGGCCCATGATCCCTCATCCAAAACTCTGAGGCCCAGATGTATCACGGGATTCAGAATATTTCAGATTTTAGGAAGACAACGTGGATGCACACATAATCCCTTTAGCAGGGTCTGGGGCAGTACCCCCACTGTCAAACATCTTCACATTTCTAGATAAAACACATTAAAATATAAAATTATGCACAACGTGGGAGAAAGAAGGACACAGCCCAATGTCAGCCTACATCAGTTTTCTGATCAAATACTTCATGACAAACTTGCTGGGTGTTCAGAGCTTTCTGGATTTGCAGATTGTAAACAAATGTGGGCCTGACATTTGAGACGGAATATAACCAAAAATACGAGTACAGTCCTCATAACTACTGCAACTCAAATCATTGAGCATTGAGTTCATGCCAGATATTGTGCTAAATGCTTTCAGATATGCAATCTCATCTGTCATTCATGCAATGACTCTGCTGATTTAAGTACTAATGAACCCATTTCACGGATGGGACACCGAGTTTAATGTGCTCAGAGTCACAAAGCTAGTGAGTGAATTACTCAAATATGAGGAGCTCGGGGAGGAATTTTATGCTTCTTAATTATTATTTTTGGTGCTGTTATTATTACTACTTAATTTTTTTTTTTTTTTAATCCCTACAGAAAAGATCCAACCACAGAATGTTTCAAAAGTTTTCCTGGTTCCTGCCTTCCTGTCCACCATCACTTGCTGATGCTGTCTCTTTCCATCAAGGTCCTACTTTGTCCTTCCTATTCTACCAACCACTGCATTACTTCTTACCTAGTATGAGCTAGGAAACCAAATAATCAAGTTATTTATAAATTAAGAGTAAATAAATGTTGATAGGTCCAAGGTTTCTCCTATGCAACTTAATGACACTCTCTTGACTTTCTGCTCACTGGCAGGCCCTGGAGAGCAGAGGTTGGATGCTAACATCAGACCGTTTATTTCAGAGTGATAATCAACAATGACCATCCTTTAAATGGATTCTATTCTGGAGCAAAAACAGCTAAAATGGTAAAAAGAAATTTACTTTATATGAAAGAGCTGCTACGGTTTTATGTAGAAGTTTTTCTGAAAAAATTATACATGAATCTAATTATTGATAGTTTTTAAATATTTCAAGGCCATCTAATGTTTTGAATATAAAGTACTAAATTGTATTTTTTTAATTTATTTTATTTACTTATTAGAGAGAGAGCACAAGTGGAGGCAGAGGGAGAGAGACAAGCTGACTCCCCACTAAGCAGAGAGCCTGACGTGGGGCTGGATCCCAAGACCCTGTTATCACGACCTCAGGTGCTTAACCAACTAAGCCACCCACCACCCCAAAGTACTCAATTTTATATCATCAAGTATTCTCTAGTTTGTTCATATTTTTACAGAATTGTTCTGTTTTGAAAATACAGGTACAGGTCAAGAATATAAAATTTTTTTAAATATAAATGAGTAAATAAATAAAACCAAAATCAGTGTTTGACAGTATATTTTTGGTTACAGAAAGTTTGCCAGTTGTAGGCTTCTGATAAAATGAATCTACAGGTACCGAGAGGGCAAGAACAGGGCCTACCACTACCTGCCCAAGAAGGAATATATTTAATGCGATCAGTGCCCACTTCTTTTTATGGCCTCCTAAAAGCCAAACCAAATGAGGATGGCAACCAAGCTTCTAGAAGAAAATAAGAAGTACTTTTCCTGAGTCACAATACTCAGCCACGGACTCCTCTATCGAAGTTGAATGAGTCTCCATTCTAAACAGAAACAGATGAAGTGTTTCTTTGTTGTTTTTTTAAAGATTTTATTTATTGGACACAGAGAGATTACAAGCAGGGAGAGAGGCAGGCAGAGAGAGGGAGAACCAGACCCCTCACCCAGCCCCTGATGTGGGGCTCAATCCCAGGACCCTGGAATCACAACCTGAGCCAAAGGTAGAGGCTTAACCCATTGAGCCACCCAGGCGCCCCTGAAAGATGAAGTGTTAACTGCTGATTGGTCTTTTAAATTAAACATGGCTAAGCAAAACCATGAGCTCTAAGCTTTCTCCCAGAAATGAGAATGGCTTCTTTAAACCTACAGATACTAGAAAGATGACAAATACTTAATAACTTCATTATCTTTAGATAAACACTGATATGACCTTAAACATTCTCCCTACTCCTACCCCACTAAATAACGGGTGACATGATGACACTCTGTGTGTGTCCCATATGGAATGGCTTGCTTACAACTAAAATCAACAGGTACAAGCCTGGAACTCTACCATGATTAAATGCTCCCAGATCTTCCCCTGCACTTAAACTCCCACACAGGTTAAGTTTCCAGGCAGTTACGGATTTTTCCATTTCACTCTAATTCTAAAACACAAATTTACTTTGGTAATATTCATTAAATGAAAATAATTCAACTTAATTGCATCATAGTATCTTATTAAAGCTACCTCCCAAACATACTCTACCAGCAACTATATTTTTTACCTATTCTACCTATTTCTACAATATATTTTAATTCTCCTATATACACCTATTCTATATTTCCATTTGTACAATACACCTATTTCTACAATATATTTTGCCTATGTATACCATATATTTTAATTTCTCTATCTACTTCTACTATATGCTTATTTTTCTACCTATTTATATAATATATTTTAATTTTCCTGTAATACAATCATATGAAGCACAAGTCTGAGGTACTGTGGCTTTAAACACAGATCTATAAGAAAAATAAAACTGGCATCCTGGTGCCATTCCACATTTTATCACAACAAATTTACATTCAAATCCACATTTTCAACAGCTAGTATGCAATATTCAAACACATGAAGTTTAAAAAATACATCTTAAATATAACTCATCCAATAAAGATAAGGGATAAAAGACTTTGGCACCAAAAGGACTAGCTGACAGTGACAATTTTTTAGGTTAAAGAGTACTCACTACTAGGAAATGGTAATTAATGGTTCCTTATGATGTAAAGCCTCTACATAAACAGGAGAAATATACAAGTGGCCCTTAAAAGTACAAATACAAATGCTCGGGACGCCTGGGCGGCTGGGTTGGTTGAGCGACTGACTGCCTTTGGCTCAGGTCATGATCCTGGAGTCCCAGGACCAAGTCCCATATCGGGCTCCCTGCTCAGCAGGGAGTCTGCTTCTCCCTCTGACCCTCCCACACCTCATGCTCATTCTCTCTCACACTCTCTCTCTCAAATAAATAAATAAATAAAATCTTTAAAAAAAAAAGTATAAACACAAATGCTCAATTTCACTCATAAGAGAACAAAAATAAAAGCCACCATGAGGGGGCGCCTGGGTGGCTCAGTGGGTTAAAGCTTTTGCTTTCAGCTCAGGTCATGATCCCAGGGTCCTGGGTTCCAGCCCCACATCGGGCTCTCTGCTCAGCAGGGAGCCTGCTTTCCTTTCTCTCTCTCTGCCTGCCTCTCTGCCTACTTGTGATCTCTGTCAAATAAATTTAAAAAAAAAAAAAAGCCACCATGAGATACCAATTGTTGTCACGATCAGATAAAAAACCCCAAAGCTAAGGACAAACTCCTTGCTGAGGCTGTGGGCAGACAGATACACAGATGCAGCTAGCTGGTGGGAAGGCAAAATGCTACAACCTCTACTAAGCAGAATTTATTCATATCTAACAAAATTACTATGTATTTACCCTTGATCCAACAATCCTACTTCTAGGAATCTATCCCTAAGGACACATCTCCTTAAACGCACACACACACACAAAAATGTACAAAGTTATTCATTGCAGTGTCCCAAATGTCCACCAATAAGAAACTGGTATGGACACTGTGCTATAGTCACAGCTGAATATATGGAGCTGTAAAAGGAATGACAACCTCAGGGCACCTGGGGGCTCAGTCAGTTGGGTGTGTGACCCTTGACTTCAGCTCAGGTCATGATCTCAGGGTCATGGGATCGAGCCCCACAGTTGGTTTTAAGCGCAGTACACAGTCTGCTTGAGATTCTCTCTCTCTCTCCCTCTGCCTCCACCCCATCCCACTCTAAATAAACAGATAAACAAGTAAATAAATAAAATCTTAAAAAAAAATGACAACCTTTTTGAACTAAAAAAAAGTATTTCCTGTAAACCACTTCTTAAGTGAAAACAGTGAAATACAGAAAAGTACATATAGAATGTTTAGTAGGAGAAAGGGTACTAAGAATAAACATCAAATACTAACCTGTTTTTGGAAAAAAAAAAACACAAGGAAAAAATTCAGAGACTAATAAAAAGTTACCCAAAGGAAATAGCTATGACTAGGGTATAGGGAAATCATGGGATCAAGACTTTGGAGTACAGCTTTTTTATATATTTGAAAATTACACAAAAACTTTGAAAAGCAAATCACAGTAATAAATACAAACAGAAACAAATTAATTTTATCATATATCAAATTGCTAGCACAGACAAAAAATTACTTCAAATAACTTTTAAACTTTTAAATTTCAATAGTATGGAATATATTTAAGGACAAAAAAAGGCAAACAAATCTTAAATTTTGCTCCATCTGCTTATTGTTAATAGTAATACTGATGCTGTAATTTTGTGACTATTACATATAATATATAATTATATATTTTTAACATATAATTCTAATATAGTTATGATACATTATTATTACTTTATACTAACATATAATTATTTACTATTACTTTAACAAAATATTTCCTGTTTGCTTTATACTTATATATATGTAGTCATTATATTATAAATATATTTGCATAAAGCAAAGAGAAAATATATTAATATAACCGGGAGCCAAGATTTTCCCTGTAATGGAAAGAGGTAAAAGACAAACACAGAAGCAAAGAGAAAAGCTCTATACTATAAAATTTTTACTGAAAATATCTACATGAACTTGTGATTTCTATTATATTTTTACTTTTATTTATCAAAGCATGATAAACATACTGAATGTACACATGATTTTATACATAAACATACACACACACACATTTCCCAGATCAACACACTCCAGCAAAAAGCATGCTTTCTTAAGTTTAATACCTGCTAAAAGGAATCAGGGAATTTTGAAGAAATGATTCCAAATCTTGGGACACAGGAGGTCCAAGGTAAGCCTGTGACATGTCACTCCAGGGGGCCCAGAACCACTAATGGGGTCATGTCAAAAGGACACAGCAGCTGGCTTGAGGGGGGCGGGGGGAGGCTCTCTTTGGCCAAGTTTGAGAAAATATCAACATCAAAAAGGCTAATGACCACTATGGACTGTAAGAAATTAAATTAGGAAAAAATTAATCCCTAAGTCCATAGTGATACTAAAAGAATGTGGTAGGAGGGAAGGAAAACAGGAGGAAAGAAAAGTTATTTTTAAAAGAGGAATACCAGAACGCCTGGGTGGCTCAGTCAGTTAAGCATCTACCTTTGGCTCAGATCATGATCCCAGGGTCCTGGGATCGAGCCTCACATCAGACTCTCTGCTCAGTGGGGAGCCTGCTTCTCCCTCTCCCTCTCCCTCTCCCTCCGTGCTCTAGCTCTCTAAAATAAATGAGTAAAAATCTTTTCAAAAAATTAAAAATAAAAATAAATAAAAGGAATACCAATAAATAAATAAATGAAATGAAATGAAAAGAAAAGAAAAGAGGAGTATCAATTAAGCCTGAGTGTGAGTGGAACAAAGGACAGAACTGGAAAAGTCACTATTTTGCAACATCCATGGTAAAGGTCACCAACATATACTAGAAAGCAAAAAATGTAGGAGTAGAGGGGAACAGGATGCTCCTAAACGGCCTAAGTCATACTTCACAGATTACTGAGCAATTACAGAGGAAAAAACATAACCTGGAAAATCCGCACCTATGCAAGTGGGCCGCCCTACCAGCGCGTGCCCCCCCTCCACAACACAACAGAGAGGACACAACACCAGTTCACATTTCACTTCACTTCAACATCGTAAACTTTCGCAGTTTATGTGAAAATGGAAGAACGAGCTAAAACTAATTGTTAAAAACAATCAATTATTAAAAGTGGGACATTTAGAGAAATCTGGCCAGGACTCCTCAAAAAAATTACTGTGATTTTAAAAGGGGGATGGGGAGCGCTCTAGATTGAGAGACTAAAAGGCATAACCAGATGTGTTCTGTGATGACTGGAGCCTAGTTTGGGGAAAAAAGTGTATATATGAAATATATCTGGGGAACAATGAGCATAATCTGAATAGGGAGTAAATATAATATTGAGGATTTATTTTTTTCTCAGGTGGGATAAAAATACTGGTAAAGATATGTAAGAATGTCTATTTTTTAGGTGATACATGTGTCAGCATTTAGGGGTGAAATGTCATAATGTGGTGGCTTTTAAATGATTCAGAAAATAAAAGAAGAGCAACAGAGACCAAGAGAGAAAAGACAGTGAGACCAAGATCAACCAACTGTGCTTAGAAAGAGACCAAAACGGACTGTCAGGGAGAGACACAGACAGACCAGCCTAACCAGAGCAGGGACATACATCTGCCCAGAAAGACCAACAGAGAAGCAAATGTGACAAACTGTCAATAACTGTTGAATTGACATGAGGTTGTTTATTACACTGTTCATTTCACTTTCCTGAAAGCTTGAAATTTTCAGAAGGCAGGGGAGGAAGACAAAATCTAAAGAGAACATGAGAACACATTCTCAGGCTCCCTCTGAGAATACACGCATTTTATTGGCAAGGACTACCTCTCGTTTATCTTTGATTTCCTGGTACCCAGCACAACATTTAATATGCTTGGCAGATGCTCAGAGAAAGAAGAGAGAACTACTTTTACTTAAAAATACTGCAAGATGGGGTGCTTGGGTGGCTCAGTTGGTTGGACGACTGCCTTCAGCTCAGGTCATGATCCTGGAGTCCCGGGATCGAGTCCCGCATCGGGCTCCCAGCTCCATGGGGAGTCTGCTTCTCCCTCTGACCTTCTCCTCGCTCATGCTCTCTCTCACTGTCTCTCTCTCAAATAAATAAACTCTTAAAAAAAAAATACTACAAGATTTGTTGAGCCCTGGACATGTGCTGAGTAATACAAAAAGCTTCCCATCCCTAATGGCATGTGATCTTTGCACCGATCCTGAGGGTGATGCTATCCTTATCCCCAATAATCGCCAATGAGGGAATGTTGGTATTAGAGGTAAAATAATTTCCCCAGGCCACAGAGCTACCAAAGCTACCAAAGTAGTCACACAAAATTTCCGGCCATTTGACTCCATAGCCTCCATCTGAACTCTGTGTCCCAGTGCAACAGGCTCTCAGATTTAAATGGGCATAAAGATTTTCCCTGGAAACACATAAAATGTATACTTCTGGGCCCCTCTCTCAGCTCTGGGGTGGGATTAAGAAACATGCATTTTATTTTCCTATTGATCTTTTTTTTAGGAAAGTGCATTTTTGAAAGAACATCCCCAGATAACTCCGATGCCAATGGTCCACAAACCCCATTTCAACGTGTGCTGCTCAAAGGTATCACAGAACGGCAATGGGCAAATCCAGAAGGGCCCTGTGGGTGTGTCTGGAGATGGCAGTGTGCATGTGGGCAGAGCAGCCAGTAGCATGTGGTTTATTATTAACCTGTGCTAAAACAGGTTTATTTTTAATAAAATAATGTAATCTTCCCCATAAGATGCAAACATTAAGGACAGATGAGGTCTCTGTACTCCTATACCCTCAATGGACAACGGCAATGAAACAAAATGATGTCTTAATTCAAGTGCTTTTCTGAAGATTCTGATTCTGATATCAATCAGTATTTGATGCCATCTAAGAGAAACACACTTTGGTAATTTTTTTCTTTAAAAGCTAAGTTCCTTGGGGTGCCTTGGTGGCTCAGTGGGTTAAGCCTCTGCCTTCGGCTCAGGTCAAGATCTCAGGATCCTGGGATGGAGTCCCACATCGGCTCTTTGCTCAGCAGGGAGCCTGCTTCCCCCTCTCTCTCTGCCTGCCTCTCTGCCTACTTGTGATTTCTCTTTCTCTCTCTGTCAAATAAGTAAATAAAATCTTTAAAAGCCGAGTTCCTTTGATTTCAGGGTTACCTTTCCTTGAGGCCAAAATGGTATAGAAACATATTATTTGCTAACTTTGGAATTAATGTTCCAGAAAAAAAAGAAACACGGACCTTGCAAAGAATCCTATAAAGATAAGAGCTTTGTAAGCCAAATATATAAACAGAAGTTGAATGATTCTTGAACTTTGTATATTGGTTTTAAAAAAAAAAAAAGCCGTGTTATTGGTTGGTTTGTAGATTATACATATTCAAAATCCTTATTGTGAATGCAATGCCAAATCAACACCTAACCTCTAATACACTATCAAATTTTAAATAAATGTTAGAATTACCATCAATTTAAATAAATACACATCTTTCTTTTTCTTCAAGGGTTCCAGTTAGATTCTGACAGGACTTGTTGTTGAGAAATACAGCTCATTAATTTACTGAATTCGAACTAACATCACCCTTTCGCTTTCCCAGCACACTCAGACTATTAAAGTGTTTTTTATATATGATCATTATTCCATGGACCCATCTTGAGGACTTTTGAGAATCACTGTTCTTACTGTAACCAAAACATTTCTTTCATGTGTTGTTCCATCCAGTCTATTATGCTATTACTCTTAGGACAAAGCACAAAAAGTTTATAGCCAGCAGCCGAAGACTGAAGCTTACTGAAATATGGGACCCTTCACATGAATATTACCAGACCAGTTACTGAGCATTTATTTATATGTTAACCTAATCAGTTAGTGGCTATACTGGCTATAGTAACATGGCTGTTTAGTTATGAAACAAGTATTTTCCCTTAAATAGGTTTGCTAAAATACCACCCAGACTATAAATACTGGGAAATACTGCTGGTCTACTGGCCATGTTTCCAAAGAGTATCATCTAAAAACAAACAAACAGATCTGTCCCCCACATTCTCAGCTCTCCATACTACTAAACACAAACTTGTGGTAGAAGTGTGGCTGTTAACTACTATAGGTCTTCCTCTCTTTACCAAAAAAACAAGACCCATAACATCACCCAATAACCAGGGTCTAAATTCTAAGCAAACTTCTTAATGTAATAAAATACCTTAAGGCTCAAATTATTTTACTTCTAGGAAAAGGGCCAGCTTTCTTAGTCCTATAAGCTAATAAGTAGCACACTCTCCGCTTATTTTCACCAGAGAGAGAGATCTGTGGCAAGACTGAACTTTACAAGTGCCCCTTACCCTTTGCAACTGGAGTGTGCCTGGATAAATTATTAGAACCGTGAGCAGTATGAAGGATGGGGCAGAGTTCAAGGAAGCTAAAGCACAAGGCAAGTCACTCTGCTAAAAAAAAAAAAAAAAAAAAAAAGCTAGCATGTCTTCTCTGGTGATACTGGGGAGAAGAACGTAACTGGGCTGAGCTCAGACGGGTGCACACCTGGGTGAGCAGATCCCCGGCAGACGATCTACTCTGCCTGCCCAAGGGGGGCTCTCAGTAGCCACATTGCCACTATCTGTTCCTGCTCTCTCATCACAGAAGAGGACACCTGAGCTGAAATAAGCCAACTAGATGCTCACCTCCTTGGGAATTTAGAACTAAAACTGTCATCTCCATCTGCACTAGACCCTGGAGGAGAGTGAACTATACGGAAGTCACACTGCAGCCATTCCTCCCTTGGTGGCACAGAGAGCCACCCACGGAGTGCCACGTGGGCAGGTGCAGAGAGATGAGCTGAGAGATTAGACTGTCTGGGTTCTTGGCACTTTTCCACTTGCTCGTTCTATGCTACTTACAAGGTCTGCTCCATTCTTTGGTCTCTATATGGGACACACCTCTATCCTTACAACAAATGCATTCATTAAGTCATTCATTCATGCTTCAGATGGTTTGTTTCTTACAGCCAGTACCAAATTACTGTAACAGGTAAATAGGGTACTGACCACAATGTAGGAGTAAGTTTTTATTTTTCCTCTCTTCTGAAGGTATATAAAGGCACAGATTGGTTTTTTATTTTGTTTTTATTTTGTTTTGTTTTCTGTGATGAGGGCAAAGATGGATTCAATGGAGGAAATCACAGCATTATCATAAAAATCAGATACAGCATAAAATAAGGATGCATCTCCTGGACAGATTGTTTCTATTTACTAAAATGTTGCTACACTATTCTTATTCATAGCTAGAATGTTTGTGCTTGAAGACTTGCTACAATCACAATTTTAAACATTCACCAATAATTAACAAAGACTCAAAACCAAATATTCAAAGAATGTTTTTACTACTTCTAGGGGCTGGTTTCCCCGCTTTCTCCATCACAGTTATTTTCTTTCATACAGTGCTTCCTTCCACCAACTATTAGGAGAACAGTGAAACTTGGGTGCAAATGAATCCATTTTTCAATCAATTTATTTTGATGGTGGAGTAAATAACAAGATTCAATAAAGTAAGCATTCTTCTACTTAAGAGTCTCATTAGATCTTAAAATTTCTATCCATATCAGTATATGAGTTTTTCCCCTTAGATGAAAGATCCAAGTTGTTTTTTTTTTTTGTTCTGATAGCAACCAAAACAAGTTATTCAAGTTTACAGTTCATTTAAATGAACAACAACTAGAACATTAGCTTTTATAGACACCAAACACTGCACAAAGAGATTAAAGTGTTTCATCATTTCTTTAATCTTTACCCAAATACTAAAAATTAGGTAGACAGTGGGGCACCTGGGTGGCTCAGCTGGTTAATCATCTGCCTTCAGCTCAGGTCATGATCCTGGGGTTCTGGGATCAAGCCCCACATCACTGAGCTTCCTGCTCTGTGGGGAGCCTTCTTTTCCCTCTGCCTCTGTGGGCAGCCCCCCTCACGTTATCTTGTACTCATGCATGCACTCTCTCTCTCTCAAATAAATAAATAAAATCTTTTTTAAAAGAATTAAGCAGTCAGTAAAATTACCCGTAATTCGTTTATCATTAAAAAACCACCCAGAAATAGTTCTCAATTTACATATTATAGCAGAACACCCTAAAAATGTAGAATTCTCACATAAGTAAAACAGTCTATGAAAACTCTTCATTTTCTCATTTCTTAAACTTTCTAAAAATGTCATATAATTTATTTTCTTAAAATGGTAATTGGTAAATTTTGAAATGAACGTATCACTGAGCATTATAGCTGACTTGGGAACTGAAACAGCGATTTCCTCTATAAAAAAGAAAGAATGAATGAATTTAGTAGATTTTAAGCAGCACGAAACTTGTATCCTTACCAGCTTCTCAATTTCTGATTCAAGATTCTGTATGCAGTCAAGTTTCCTCTTGCGACAGCGCTGTGCAGCAATTCTGTTTTTACTTCTTCTTCTAATATCATGGATACATTCCAGTTGTTCTGGAGTCAGCTTGTGCATTTTCAACAAGGATTGAAAATCATTTCGAGAGAGTGAAATTATTCGTTGTGCATTAAATGGCAGTTTTACCTAGAATGTAAAATAAACATGAGTAATTGTTGCCATAAAATGGAGTTACACTTAAATCTAGGAAGAGGAAGATACACATCTATATTTTCCAGGGAATTTTATTTAAACTTAAAAAAGAAAGACCTCTATTTCCAATTTCTATATAACCCCTTATAAAAAATAACTGATAATTTGATATTTCTAGGTTATTTAAGAGCATTCAGAAAACAAGAAAATTGAGAAGCATATTTCTTTAGCAAATAAAAATATTAACACAAATATTCATGTATTTAAAATAAAGAGAATTTAAGTTCTTTTACTAGGGTATTTTAATAACACAAAAATATCTTTAAACTTCTTTTTAAAGTGTTTTTAATGTGCTTAACCAAACCAAAAAAAAAAAAATCTATTTTATACTTTCACTTATACTACTGGGTAGCACTGATTGAACACTGGTATAATTACACTAGTAATTTCTAAGGCATTTCAGAAAATTAAGTTTTCTGTCAAGAGAATAGTAGTTTCATATAACTCAACTTAAAAATCTACACATTTCACTTTCCAGTATAGGAATGGTTAGAAAAGCCTTATGAATATTTTAAAGTCATTTTCAACATACTTAAATTTGGAAAAAGGAGGATTTTTTTTTTTTAATAAACTGTGTGTCAATTTAATGATATCAAAAATGCTTACAAAACGCTGATCAAGTTTCTCTGGAAACCTACTTAATTTGTCTTTCAAACTTAGAGAAACTAGTTATACAAAATGTTTTAGATTTCTTAAATGTTATTTTTCTTAATATTATTTTCATAGTTTCAAACACTGGGTTTATAAATGCCATAAATAAATCTATAGAAATATCTCATGCGTACATATTACTTCTTAAATTCAGTCACCTATAACCTCCCTTCCAAGCCACGCCAGCGATGGGTTGAGGGAGAGAACATCAGGCCCTCTTTTAAACCCATGTCATCCAACAGCTAGAAACTCAAGAAAATGATAAAGCACCAACAAGCATTTATTATCACTGGAACTACGGTAATGTTTTACAAAAAAGCAGCTATCAAATACAAACATTTGTACACAAACTACACAGATCATGCTTGGTAAGGTTAATACCATACCAGCTACATGTAACTCATGCTGAATTATTAAGACATTAAATTAGTGGCTGAAATGGCTCTGGCTAAGGAAAATAAGAAAAAAATTAATGGCTCTGAAAAACTAAGGCAGAGAAAACTCAGCATTAGAAGCCACATTCCTACACCTAGTCACTACTAAGTCACTGCTAAGTGACTAGTCCAGGGATCCTGTGGCAATGAATGAGATAGGAACATATGTTGCATTTTTCCAGCAGCTACCATGTAACAGTCACACTCTTTTTTTTTTCCCCCTCTTGGGACACGGTATTCGATTTAAACCATTAAACAGCCAATGTGTGAATCCACTCCAAGGCAAACATAAATATACCTGCTTGAAATATATGAACAGAGAAGTCCTTCAAACTTGGTCACACTCTTTTGGTACTGATCATATGGCCTATGGGTTTCCAACCCCCTGCCTGAGCCTGCTCATATGTCCCTAGTGGCACAACAGGAGCTGACAGAGAGTGAACCCGGATTAACACTGGTAAAACAAGGACTTAACAACACACACATTTTCCCCTCACCTCACATTCTTGTTCTCTGGCTGAACAGGGTTCGCTGTCCCCTTCAGTATCGGTCTCAGAGTCATCTCCCAAGCTAATCACACAAGCATATGGGTAAGGTTCCTGCTGGGATTCTGAAACATACTCAACATTTCCAATTTCCAAATTGCTTGAACAGCCTTCGGTACTCAGAGTACTTATAAAAGGGCAGTTGACAGAACTCAACGTTGTAAAAGTCCTCTGACCGGGCTCCGGGCTCTCACTAATCCTGATACCTAACCAGGGACACTCAGACCGCTTCTGCGAGTAGATCTGTTCTGAGCCATCTTTGGCCACAGCAGGGGATAACTGCATTTGGCAAGAGGAGTCTGTGCTGCAAATGTCACTCCAGAAGCCTTTTGCCAGGTGTTCCGCCACTTCTCGCTCCACACTACTCCGATCGCTGGAGGCAAGGCTACTGTCTTCCCTGGGGCCAGAGTCAGATTTCAAATGTAAATCCTGACTTTCACCAAATGTTTTCTCCTCTTTAACCTCTGTACCTGACAAAGGCTTTTCTGTTAACACTGCTGTGTTTTGCATTCCGGCAAAATTCAAGTCACCATATTGGTCGTATGTGTGTAAAAGAGACAGAGAATAGAGTCCATGAGGGTCTGCAGAAGAATTGTGGGGGAAAGGAGTCACTTCCGATTTTTCTGACGGGCAATGAGAAGCAGGATCTTCCTTCTTGGTTTCTTCATGTTCTGTTGCTAATCTACTTTCTTCACATTTTAAAGTCACCTGCAGATCTGCACAGTCCTGGATTCTTCCCAGACACTCATTTTCAGGTGTCTCATTCGGCTGAACAGAAGAAGCCTGAACGTCCTTGACACTGGATTCCACAGTACGGACTCGGTCAGTGCCGAAAGCTTTTTGGAATTTTCTGTATTTGGGGCATAAAGATGGCAAAGCCAGAGCAGCATCTTTTTCTAAGCACATGGATTCACAGGTTTGACTGGCACTGTCTTGTAGAGGAGATGATACTTTTGCATTTGCTTGATACCTATGCAGTTTCCACTGAGAAGTCTGGACATTTTTATTTTCCAAAAATTCCTCCACTTCATCAATTTCTAAATCCCTCTGGTCCAAAAGTGAACATTTAAGGTCTGCTTTTTGACAGTGTGATGGGATGCATTTTTTTCTTAGGCATTCTTGCTGGTCAGCAGTGGAGTCCAAAAATTTAAATTTGAGAAACTGAAAGCAAGACTCCTCAATGTCACGTACACCTAAAAATTCCACACACTTGCACACTTCATCCACATTGTCCTTATTTAAAATCAGTTTGGCAGTGTAGGCAAATTGAATCAAAGGTTCAAATCCTTTCACTGTCACCTGTTAACATACAAAATAAAAACAAATGCATCACTGGAAAGCAGTCGAGTAGATAAAGAAAAGCTGAAGGGAAATAGAGAGATGAATAACTTACTTGGATCATGATAAAACAGTCTTTTAATTTGAAAGTAAAAATATTCTTCTAGAAAATATAAAGCTAATTAGGAGTCTGGAAAAGCATGCTTAACACACCCCATTCACTGGAACCATACCCTCCACTTTATGGAAGTGACACATGATTTAAGATACCTATGCGGTTTCCACATGAATATAAAGACACATGAATTACATTACACATGAATTTTACTCGTATGAGGTAAAGACAGTAAACACAGCCATTATGATATGTGTTGCTCCTTTCTAAAAACAAAGGCTAACCTACAGTTGGCCTTTATCATTTTCTTGGTATTGCCTTATTCACTGATCTCTGCCACAGAAGTGACAATCTGTTGATTCCCCAAACTGTAACGACAATTTCATGGAAGCACGGGTGACCAGCGTAAGCTAAACTGTATGTAGGCTTAGTATCCATGAGAGAGTTGCCCACACAGACCTGTCATAAACAAAAAAGTTCTATATACTTTCTCCAAACTCCTCTTAACAGCTGCTATTTTGTGTTCCAATGTCCCAAGGCTCAACATTCTTCTAGCTGCGTTCACTCACTAAGTAAAAGCAAGCTATTCTATTCGAGTAAGAGTGAGTGTAACCAGCACTTCGCAGACCTGTGAGAGGTCTCCTGGAGGCAGGACATAACAAGGACAGAAACATTTACGTGCTTGAGCTCCAAACAGGCTGCTGTGAAAGACATGTGTAAAACCAAGCTCCACAATTATGACACAAAATCACCTTTTGTTTACCAATGCATAGAAACAATCTCAAGAAAGAAGGGGGGGCAGTAGAACACTTATGGAGTACCTGCTTTCCATGAGGCCATGTCAAAAATGATTTCTAGAACCCTAAACCCACTCAGTTTCCCATTACAGGAAAAGGTCAAAGGGAGAGAATGTGAGACAGTGTGTCCATGACTCTAAGCATGATCTCTCCCAATGTCTACAATCCACTGGCTGTGCCCTGCTTTGGTCACTGTATCAGAAAATAACATAGGGCCACCTGGGTGGCTCAGTCAGTTAAGCGGCCAACTCTTGATTTTGGCTCAGCTCAGGATTTTAGGATTGTGAAATCAATCCCTGCCTCACACTGCGCGTGGAGCCTGCTTCAGATTCTCTTTCTCCCTCTCCTTTGCTCCACACTCACACATATGCTCTCTCTCAAAAAAAGAAAAAAAAGAATATAATAGTAGGTAAAGTTATTCAACTGCTCAATATTGTTAACTAACATCCAAAACTAACAATTCTACATGTAAAAATGTTGTAATTTCCATGAAAAAAGTTAAAGAAATGAGTTGCTGCAGAACCTGGGAACTGCTCCTCAGCCTCATGACAAGGACTCTGTTTTATTTTTTAAATTTATAAACCATAAAGAGATTTAATTAGGTTCAGTTAAACTAAAATCAGGAAGCTTCCAGAACCAAGGACCTCTCTCCCACCTCTTCTGGTAGAGTAATGTTAAGCTCTGCATCAGCCTGTCCTACGATTCTCGAGTGGAGGTAACTGCTGCACGCCGCCAACACAGATCGGTGGGCACGGAACCGCTGGCCCTCCACAAGGACAGTGACATCACACAGCACGTCTTTCTTCCGCTGGTCATTGAGGCTGAGTAAGACATTGGTGCTGTGCACCGAAGATTCATAGGCAAAAACCGCGATCTCACTCAGAGACATTCTGCATAACAAATGGTGTCGGGAAGTTCAGTGAAAGCATGCTTCTCGTCGTCATCAAACCTGTAAAAACACATGCAAGATTTCACTTGAATAAAGTCTTGTTAGAAGTATTTTTAAAAATGACAGTGTCAAATATAAATGAAATTACTCATCACAAAAACAAAAATGAAAACAAAATCCCCTAGAGAACCTAGACATATTTATTACTTTATTTCATTTAAAATAGGTTCTTCACCACCATTTTTAGTTAGTTTTTCTAATTTTAGGGAAAAGGATCTCAGGATGAGGGAGGGAAGAACTTTATGTTCTCTGAAAGTAAGTCATTTCACCCTGACAAAACACCTCCAATGAGCAGACAGACTCATTGGTCCGAGAAGTTTCTGGGTGGGATCCCAAACCTGTTGCTTTATGACATGAATGGGCGTGTGTGCCTCGTTCCCCAGAGGTCACCCTCGGGATGGGCCTGGCAGGAGAACAGGCGTATGGACCCACCGTTCTCCAGGCGCCCTTCTCCAACACTTGACAGCTGGCAGGAGGCTTTGGTGCTTTATAACAAGAGACACACTCTACATAAGGTAAAGTTCCTCCAACATAAGGAAGAAATGACTTGAGAAAAAGACTCAAATCTGTCAAGCCAGATCTTAACGAGTCTTTTTACAGAACAAGTCATACTTTACACTACAAATAGAGGAAACGGAGTACAACTATTTCATCATTAAGAGCATGATTTACCATACACAGAAACTCTCAGTTTGCTGAAAATGTTCAAAGATAAGTCATCAAAAAATGTGTATGTATTTTAAAATATACCATATTTTAAATATTATGACATATCATAACCACTATTTTTATCATATACAAACTACTAGCAAAAAAGATAGCCACAATATATATCTACACAGTTCAATCATGTACTATTCTTATAGATGATCTATTATATTACAGAGACTGAAAGTAAGAAATTAAAAGAGAGGTTCTAGTATCTTCCTCCAGAGCCCAACGGCCAGTGGCGAGCACGCCCAAGGAGTGTATGCATACCTCTCTACGGCATGATCAGACTGAGAAACTCCTCACACGTATCACCTGTCATTCACTTTTGTTTTTCTGAACTACTGCACTGCCTAAAACAAGAAGGTCCTCAAAAGTTCAGTGACTGAATAAACTTTCTTGTTTCCAGATTTGTTATACGCCAAGCAAAAATGAGAGGAGACAAGAGGACTACTGGTGTTCAGGCACTCCAGGTCCAGATCACGGGTGACTTCTGCCTCACAGACAGGCTGTTTTAGTCACAAACATGTGAAATTCATCTATAAATTTTACCTTACTTACGTGTTTATTTTTGAAGTACTCAATACAGCTAAAACGTTGAGTTCTTCAGAAGTAGTCAATGAAAACAAAATGTCTTGTTATGGGGCTGAAGTCTGCCCTAGGTTAAGGCTTACAACTGATCACTCACTGGTTCAGCACACCACATAAAATCACGGCGACTGCAAAACAGGCAGTAGGACTAACTTAACTTCTGGATTGCGCCCATTCAAAAGAGTAGTGAATTCCCTTTTGCAACTGGTCTTAGTATTTCACTTACCAAAACAAGGAATTAAGAGTTAGGAATCCTAAAGAAGAACTATCAATGAGATCACGTGCCCCATGTGTGTGGTGCCACACAGACCACCGCCCTCCACTTTCTCTAAGATGATGTACACCTCTCCCCTGGCCGAGCCAGACTCAACAGCTTGCTTTTCTCTGTCCCTGCACCCAAGTCCCCAGCCTCTTTATTCGTTTCAGGCATCTGCCTTGCAAACCCTTATAACTAGACTAATCTTACTTTTACATCTTGTCATTCTGCCGACCTCTGCACAGCCAGGCAAAATCATAAAAACACACAGGCTAGGGTCACTATAAATTCATGGCCTCAGCACTGTTCATCAATTCTTTCATGTGCCCTGATATCCCGTTCTCCACAAGACCCTTCCAAGTGGACACTTTCGTCTTCAGTAAGTGTCCTTCCCAGTAAACAACCACAACGAGGATCCAACCTCAGAAATTATTATCCCCCACCACCACCTCCACAGGCCGCCTCTCCTACTGAAAACAGTCCCCAGTGTCTGCTCTCGACCTCAAAGCACCCTCGCTTCTTCAATCCAGGACCTTCCCCTAACACTCTCTTCTCACGTATGCCCAAACTCTCTCTCTATGACAGCTTTTTCCCATTAGACGCCGCTCATTAAGTATGCTTAAGTCTCTCAAGAAACTATCCTAAAAACACTAAAGCAAATATTCATCAAGCTATCATTCCGTACCAGGCACAGGCCTGCGGTGCTGACACAGCTTCCCTTACCTACTCTTCAACATAGCCCTATGACACTGATGCTCTTACATCATCCCAACCTTACACATAAGGAAACTGAGGCTCAGTAAGAAGTATCTTGGCTGTGGTCAAAAAACGAGTAAGACGGGGGCGCCTGGGTGGCTCAGTGGGTTAAGCCGCTGCCTTCGGCTCAGGTCATGATCTCAGGGTCCCGGGATCGAGCCCCGCATCAGGCTCTCTGCTCAGCAGGGAGCCTGCTTCCTCCTCTCTCTCTCTCTCTCTCTCCCCACCTGCCTCTCTGCCTACTTGTGATCTCTGTCTGTCAAATAAATAAAATCTTTAAAAAAAAAAAAAAAAAAACGAGTAAGACGAAGAATGAGGAGTCATACCAAGTACCCGACTACTCCGTATTTGTCTCCCGTTAGTAGCTGCTGAACACATAGTAGAGAAAGTCACTGCAGTACTGCCTCCCCACAATATTACTAAAAGGTTGTGCATGAAAACAGGGAAATGAGCCTCCCAGAGCGCCAGGAGCAAATGAACTGGACCTGAACTTCAACAAAGAGGACTCTGGACTCTTCAACACCGCAACATAAAGGGACGCTGGTTCTCAAGAAAACCACAACAAAAGCAGTTCCCATACCTTCACTTTGAAGCTGCTGTCAGCACACATATGAGCCCTCACTACTCACCTCAAATCCCAGAAAGAATTTATTCTTGGCTCAGCCCTCCTGTTCAGGCAGTTTGGGGAGACAGATCACTTCAAAAGTTCTCAGCCAACTTAGAGATTTGCTGTGAGATACTGATTTGGGAGATAAGCCAAGGAGAGAGGAGCCAGTGACCCCAGTAGTACAACAAACAGTCTCTCAAAAGAACCCAAAGTGTCTCACTTAAGTGGACTAAGCATATGCATGTCATGACTGATCCTGCTCCCTGCAGAACCTGGGACATATCTGACACCTCCCTCGGCCCTTGTAGGCAATCTCTCATTGAGATCTGCTACCTCTGCTTCTCAACACGGAAACCCACTTCTCTCCATCTGCATTGCCACAATTCTAGTCCAAGCCATCACTGGCTCTGGTCTAGACAGGTGCTGCCTACCTTTGGTAATGGCGTCTAAGCTAACACATGTACAAATACACTAAATAAAAAGTGAAACTAAGTTTCACCTATTAATATTTTATCCTTACTAGTGCAAAGTACTCTAATATCTACTCTGTTCTATTAAAAATAAATAAATAAATTCCAGTTGTGATCCACTCGATTTCAAGAACCACCAAGGGACCACCATCTCAGGCATGGAAAACATAGTCCAGTGGCTAACTCCACACACGAGGTTCAAATTCCAGCTCTGCCATTACCTAGCTGTATGACCTTCGGGCAAGCTGCTTTAACCTTGCCAGGTCTTGGTCTCCTCACCTATAAAATAAGGATAACAAGAGCACCTCACTGGATTGTCATGAGGTTTCTATGGACAATAAGGATAAATGGTTTAGCACAGTACCCGGCCTATAGCAAACAACTACGAAGGATCAGCTGTTCTTAATGACAGTAATAATAACAAAAGCTTCATCCCCCTCAAGCCCCTCTAGATCCCCTCCAATGTGCTCTCCCACATCAAAGTGATTTCTCCCTTGCCAAAACCTAACATTGTCTTCCAAATTTCTTATGATCAGTTCTAAATCCTTAGCCCATCCTCCAGACCTGCAATAATTCAGCCTTATCTCGAGTTTTGTCTCTCTTGCTATTCTCTTGCCTCACCACCCCTTCTTCTTGCCCCAGGGAACCAAGCTCCTCTCCACCTCAGGGCCTTTGAACACACTGTGCCTGCAACCTGCACTTCTCCTACTCCTCAGCTGGCTAACTCCCCACCTTTTAGGTCTCTGCTTAAACGTCAAAATCTTGTCTGACTTGTTTTCTGCCATAACTCAAGCACATAACATAACTGTACCTGATTCCATGCAGGAACTTGCTTCTGAATGAATGATTTCACATATTTACTACAAATCCAGAACGCAGAGCATCTACATTTTCTTCCAAACACACTGCAATCAGCTATTCTGGTATATATAGGAACAATGCCACTAAGCCCAGCACTCCGAGAAAAGTCCTTGGATACCAGCTTTCTCACAGTCAGGAGCAGCGAAAGAGAGCCCGCCTCTGGGAGCCAGAACCGTATCTGCAAAACAACTGGTCAAAGAAGAACAAAACTTGGCAACTATAAACAAAGCCAGTACAGCTGACTTGCATGAACAAAGACATCATGACCCTGGCCTCATCAATATGGGGTACTACAGAAAGTTAATCTGAAAATCAATTTTCCTAATTCTGAAAACCACCTAAGTGGTCAGTAATCTATTTTTTCACCCAATAACATGATGACTAAAGACTGGCACACATCCTTCTAGCATCTGTCAGTGTGACCTTGTAACATTTCTCAAACCTAAAAGGTAAAATACACTACCACCCAAGGAACCTTCCAGATTCATAACTGTTAATTTATTAACACCAAACTTAGATTCTTACATTACACGTGAATTTTTCTCTATTCCTGGAAATATAACTACTGTTATATATAACTATATAACTATATATATATAGTTATATATAACTATATAACTACAGTTATAATTCAAAATAAAGGTTTGTTGACCTTTGTAGCTTGCTGATTCATTCAGTAATGCTGATAAAGGATGAACAAGCATTTTAAAGCTTCCTGTACTTCGATTTAGAAATAACTTCTGCTCTCTGCTCAACATACACAATTCAAGTTTTAAAAGTCACCAGTTGATGTTTTTGCTTTCAAAATGATAAATAAACAAAATGCTATGGTTTCATCCCATTTTCATAATTTAAAAGATAACCTACTTTTTAAAAAAATCTTTTAAAAGCCTAAAGTGGTTATCTGATCATGGACCAAGTACGATGCTTCACAACCAAAATTCAGAAAGTAACTGTATGAGGATGAAGTTCCACACATACAAGAGCTGGAATTTTGTTTCCCTCAAATACCATAGAACTTTGGTTTCTTGTTTTTAATTATGAGTGTGGAAGGGCACACAAAATAAGCAAGGAATCACTTACAAGGAAAAACAAAAACAAAAACTCTCATCCAAACATCCTTTATCTTCACTGAACAATGATGAATGTCCTTTCTACAAGTGTATACCGAGCTACCCAACAGATTTAGTGCCATGAAAACACAAGTGAAAAACAGTCTCTACATTCAAGAACATCACCTACAGATGTTCAAAATGAAAATGATGCCTTGGGGCAAAAGCAATGACAATGATCGTTATAATCAATTTACACAGGAATGTGAACATTCCTAAAAGTATTTATTTGCAATAACTCTCCAAACAAAAACTACTTCCTAGTCAATTCTCATTTAACCATAATATTCAATTAATGAAAATGATGATTTCCAAAACAGTTGTTAGCTGAGGGTGTGTGTGGGGGGGGGGGGGGTGATGTGGTTGGGCATCAATTGGACATCCCATACGGCAAAATGGGCAATTGAGTTGGCCTTTATAGAAAAAACAATACTCTTCATCTACAAACATCTTCATCTAAGGAAGAATTCCTCAGAACCTCCCTCCCCTTCTCTCCAGTGGCCATTTGTAATTTCCATCTCTTTCTCCTTATTGCTTCTGCCCACCACCAACTCCATCACACTCCGTCAATGACCTTTACCTCACTCAGTTTCAAGTCAGGGTCTCCAAAGGCTCAGAAGACAGGAAAATTCCTCTTAGCACACCATCCTTCTCAGCTCCCTCCTAAGCTTCAAGCTCCCCTAAGCCAGTTTCTGTTACAATCTACCCAAGATACCTAGCGTTTGAGTGTTCTTCTGCAGTTAGGTGCACCTTGTCTTCTACTGCTCAAGTAGATGGCAAAGACCCAACAATATTGTGGGTGTACACCTTTAGTTCTTTGTCTTTCCTTTTGAAGCCTTTATATATTTATATATTAATGCATAAATAAATACATAAATAAGTTTGCTTTTAATGTAAGGTAGAGATGCCCACAGAAAAATGTCTTTTTAAAAAGAAGGGTTTTTCTTATTACCATTCCCAATCTGGAAAGAAGCTTAACATCAAAAAGTCTGTGGGAAGACCTGTACCCTGGGGCAAAGAATACATTATACATTAACAAAAAAAAACAAAACAAAAAAAAGCCTGTGGGAATTTAAATCAGAGACAATAATTTAAGTCTACATTCTTTCCTATATTCTCAGAGCTGAGTCATCTTCCAGGAAGAGCCAGGAAGAGTAACTCAGTTTCCAAGATTTGCTATTTTCTTTATGTTTTTAACATAAAGATCTTAAACATCATACTTGCTTAAACATATCTGATAACCCCATTTTCTAAATCCATTCCTCTTATGAAAAAATCCCAAGTATGAAGAGATGAGATATACAAATGTGTAGATCAAAAAAAACTGAGTGAAAATAGAAAACAAAACAAAAATCTGAGTAAGTAGCAGAAGACCTTATAAAAGCTCTAAAACATGGATGTTGTTTTTAGAGGACTTTTATAATAATATATGGGAAAATGGAAATCGATGTTAACTATGTGACTAAAGATACCACAGCTTTTTTAACCCACTGAGCCACCCAGGCACCCCTGCCACAGCTTTTGTAGAATGAGATGTGGAGAATGGAGAAGGTGAGCAAATCACTAAAATTTTGCAGCTCATGATTCAATCCCTGCTTCCACAAAGGGAAAGTTGGACTTTTCTCCACTTACTCTTCCTCGAATTAAAAATTATGCATTTAATCATGGATCTTTTTTGTACTTTCTTGGTCTAATTCCATATCTGAAATGAAAGAGCTAAAGTTAAACACAGAGGGGAGACATCTGAACGGTTAGAGAAGTGTGAAGACCCTATTTACAGACTCACCAACTCAGAGGTCAGAAACAAAAGGTTTTTTACTTCCCAAGTCAACAAATTCAACTTTGATAACTGTGCGTAGTACATTTAAAATAGCTTTGAAAGGAATAAAGGAAGAAAAAAAAGAATTAACATAGGAAACCCGAGCTCGAGAACCAAAACAAGAATAACAGACTCCACGATTATACCTTTTTAACTGAAAAGAATTTAAGAAAACAAAGCAGTCTTTTATTTGCTTAACATATTTGGCAGCTACTTGATCCTTAATAAGACTGTTGTATCTCAAGTGAAATAGATCATCTTATGAAAATATGAACTAGCAATTAGAACTGGCCCACACCAATAAGGCTCATTTACTGAAAACACTCTCTATCATGTACTTGTCAGCCACTACTTTCTGTACCAACATTGAGGTATGATTTACATAGAACTGCAGTATTTAAAGTGTACGGTTCAGTGAGTTTTGACACGTGCATATGGGCATGAAACTACCACCAATAAAAATACAGAAATTTTTAAAAAAAGATAAATTTCATCACTCCAAATGCCATATGCCCCGTTTGCTCTCTCCTTCCCCGTCCTCCTAGCTCCAGGTAACAAAAGATTTGATGTCACTGTAGATTAGCATGCATTCTCTATGATTTTTATATAAATAGAATCACACATTATGTCCTCTGCCTCAGGCTTCTTTCATTCAGCTTAGTGACATTCATACTGCATACATCAGATGTTTCTCTATTGCTGAATAATATTCCATTGTATGACTGTATCACTCTTTGTGTATCTAGTTAACTACTGATGGACGAGTCTAACAAAAATGGACGTAACTGCATTGCTTCCAGTTTGGGACTACTGTAATAAAGCCTCTGTGAACGTCCAGATGGACATATACTTCATTTCTCTTGGGTAAATAAATACCTTTGGAGTAGAAGAGCTGAGTGATATGGTAGGTTTATGTTTAACTTTTCAGAAATTGCTGAGCAGTTTTCCAAAGCAAGTGTATCATTTTGAACTGCTCCTTAGCAGTGCACAAGCCCAGTTGCTACACATTCTAAGCAATCCTTGGTATTCAGTTTTTTTTAATCTTAGCTACCCTAATAAATGTACCGTGGTATCTCAGTGTGGTTTTAATTTACCTTTCCTGATGGCCACTGATGTTGAGCATCTTTTTATGTGCTTATTGGCCATTTGTATATCTTCTTCTGTGAAAATCTGTTCAATTTATCTGCTCATGTTTAGTGGGCTGTTTTCTTACTGAACTGTTAAAGCCAGCAGAATTTTTATCAGGATTGCAGTGACTCTATATACCAATATGGGGAGAACCAAAATCTAAATTGAGTCTTCTCATGCACAAACATGGCAAATCTCCCCGTTGACTTAGTTCTTCTTTCAGCATTATTCCGGTGTTTCTAGTAAAGAGGTCTTGCATATCTTTTGTTATATTTACTCTTAACTAGTTTATGGGACTTTTTTATAGTTACTATAAATGAATCTGTTTATTAAACTTCATTTTCTGGTTTTCTGCTGCTACACTGTAAACAAAAAATCAATTTTTTAAATATTAACCTTGAATTCTGCAATCCTACTTAATTCACGTATCAGGTCTTAACAGTTGCTTTGAAGATTCCTTACGAGTCTCTATGTACCATAATCATGTCAATCTGCAAACAGAGACAGTTTTACTTTTTTCTCATCTTTAGAGTTATTCTTCTTCCCTTATTGCAATGACTGAAGAGCGACAGCGCTGAGAGCTGGCACTCTTGCCTTATTCCCTTATAAGGTTAAGTTTTTGATAATTCACCATTAAATATTAGGTTAACTGTAAGTTTTCTAAGATGAGCAACTGATGGGCAGTAAAGGAGGTGTGGTAGTTACTATCCCAGTTAACTTCGGGCTCATATAAGAAACTCAAAGGGGAAAAAAAAAAAAAGCAAAGAGTGAAAATTCCCCCAAATTCCCCAGAAGAGTGAAATCCCCAAACTCACTCAGCCTCCTCTAAGGGCACCCTTCATTCCTACACCACTTTCTAAGTATTCACCCAAGACATCCAAGGATCCCAAAATCAGGGGCTATAGATAAGAAGGGCACAGGGTGGTTATCAGAGGGCACACCCACGACTGAAAGACTGTCAGAACCATACAAACATAGCGCCTTTCTGCTCTAGAGATCGCGAGGGCGGACAGCATGGAAGAGCATTCTGCAGCTCGATGACAAACCCTGGCAAGCTGGGCTGTCCTGTACATTGACGGCATTCCCTCTGTTTTTAGGTAAAGTAGGGACAAGAATACTACTTTCTATTGGGAGGATCAAATAAAATAATACACATAATGTTTCTAGAACAGTGCCTGGCACATAATGACTGCTCAAGAATTACTAATTAATTAAATGTTAGCTATTATTTGATTAAATGTTAGCTATTATCTGAATCTGATGCTAGAAAGTTTTTTTGAGTGGCATAAGGAGACACTGGAACTCTAGTTAAAGAAGTGTAATAGCATACTGCTTAGCTTTTCAGGGCCCCTGCATGAGAATATGGACACTTAACTGGTTTTCAACGTTCAGAATGACAAATAGCGGAAGACATAATTATGGTTATAATTAATATAATTATAAAAGGGATATAGATATATATATTATATATATAATATAAATAATATAATAATATAGATGGAATATAGACATTGTTAATCTTGACAAAATGAAAGTAAAATGAACAGGCTGGGAGATGGAATCAGAGAGAACTGAAAGGAAAACTAGTATTTCTATATGACTTACAATGTGGAGTCAAAAGATACATCAAAAAAAAAAAAAAGGTACTTCCTTGGATGAGTGAGACCAAATTAAAAAATAAATTCTGGGGTGGTAGAGGTGACCAAGAACAAATGAAATAACAGATTACAAATATAGGTGGGGTGATGGTGGAAGCAACAAAATTAATATCCAGAGTAAAAGGAAGTCAACAGATAATATATTAGGTTCATAAACTGAGGTCTAAACATCTTAGAGATACACAGGTAACTACCAAAAAAATTGCACAGCAGAAATGGGTAAAGATGAATATTATCCACAAAGCAGAATTAGGGGTAGGATGGGGTACAACAGATAGGGTTGCTTCATGATAAATCTTTCCATATTTTTTAAACCAAAAACATGTAAAACTTTGACTAAGAACATAAACTTAAAGATATTTAAATAGTAAACAAAAATATTAAAACACAGTTAAGCCTAAATTGTTGATAACTTCGTTGTGAGACTTAAATTTTTTGAAGATTTTCCAAGTAGAAAAGAAATTTGCCAAAGAGGAAAATCAACCTTTAATTAACATTTTACATTATTCTGACTGAACTAGAAGGTGGGAGGGTAAAGAAATAGAGAAAGATTTCTCACTTGGGAACAATGTTATACATATGGTTTAATATTTTATACTGATAGCAATACCAACTGAAACAGATTCTTCAAAAATCTTCTAAAGAAATGAACTATTGAACTGCCAAACCACTAGAGCCTTACAAAATCTGATGAAACTTTTTTCCACCAAGAAAACTACTCACATAATAAAATTTTGCATTTGCTTTTAGTTGAACTGATAAATGAAATCAAGAGCTGTTGCTTTGAGAAGACGAGTAAAACTGACAAGTTTCTAAAGTCTCACCAAGGAAAACAGACGAACACAGAATTCCCGTTATCACACAGAGCATACTAGAATGGCTCTTCTCGCAATGCCCTTCCATCTACAATACAATTCTCTACTGCCCTTCGTAGAAGTCCTCAAAAGAGCCATTTATATCCTCCCTATTTTCACTTCCCTCTCTTCCCAATTTCACTTGAGCCCACTAAAACCAGGCCTTTCCCCCTCCGTTCCACGGAAACCACTGCTAAATGGCAAATTTTCAGTCTTCTTACACAGCATCTCAGCAACATTCAACAGGTTGAGCATTCTCTCCCTGAATTCCTTTCTTCGCTTGGCTTCCAGGATACACAATCCTGATTTCCTACCTTGCTGGCAGCCACCTATCAATTTTCACTGATGGACTGTCCTCCTCTTCCAAATCTCTAAACCCTGGAGAGCCCAGGGCTTAGTCCTCAGGTACCTCCTCTTCTTTGCACACATTTCCTAGGTGAACTCATTCAGACCCAAAGTAAGAAGAGGATCCCTCATGGACTTAACGGTATATTCTCATAATTATATTTGGTCTAATCTCAACAGCTTTCTTGAACTTCATATTCATGTACCTAACTGCATACTCAAATTACTACTTGTATATCTAATTGGCATTGCACACTAACGGCTCCAGAAATATTGGTTCCCCCCACCTCTAGTTAGAATGTATGTCAAGATATTTACATTTAGGTAATTTTTGTTTCTGCATTCAAATTCTTAACTATAAATACATGATACTTTATAACCAGAAAAATGAATGGATAAAGAAGATGTGGTTCATATTTACAATGGAATATTACTCAGTCTTCAGAAAAGATGATTTATCTACCATTTACATTGACAAGGATGGAACTGGAGGGTATTATGCTAAGTGAAACAAGTCAATCAGAGAAAGAGAGTTATCATATGGTTTCACTCATATGTGGACACAAGGAATAGTGCAGAGGACAATAGGGGAAGGGAGGGAAGACTGAAGGAGAAGAAATAAGAGACCGAGACAAACCATATGAGACTCTTGACTCAGGAAAAAAACTGAGGGCTATGGAGGCAGGTGAGGAGGATGCGGTTGGTTACCTGGTGATGGGCAACAAGAAGGGCACATGATGTGATAAGCACTGGGTATTACACGCAACGAATGAATCACTGAATATTAAATCAAAAACTAATGATGTACTGTATGTTGGTTAATTGAATTTAAATTAAAAAAAAAGAAAAATACTAAAATAGACAACTATAAATCAAACAATGTACTTTTATTAAAAAATGCAGTTGACATTTATTTCTTGTCTTGAAGGCTCCCAAAGAGGCAATTCCAAAGAATGCCAAATACTTTTTCCTCCTTTATAATGGATATTTCCTCCAGTCATCAGTGGTACTGGTTTGTTACTATGTGTGAAATTCATGGGCAACTCCACAACACAGGAGCTTCTACTGGTATCTTCACAGTAAATATGAAAGAACAAAGGAAACTATATAGGTCTCTCAAATAAAGGATGATTTAATGTGGAAAAAGAACTCTGTACAGAAAATAAGGAGGAAGGATGCATCAAGTCAGGTGTAGCTATTTAAACAAGGGCAAATGTGCATCCATTAGACTTAAGTAGGTAGCTCCTAACCTATTTTGTCTCACAAAGGCCTTTAAAAGGGATAAAGAGCTAAACAAACACAGAGAATTATGAAACGCAGAAGAAAATTCAGTTTAGGTTATTTTAACACTGCCAGCAGAATATCTCTGGAAAGAACAGCAGTATTAAATACAGTTACAGCTTTGCCGGTATTACCCACCAGGTGTGTGTTCTTCTGTGAGCTACCTGACTTCATGCTTCAGGTTTCCCATAAGAAAAACACTTACTCTAAGGATTGAATGGTTTGGTGCATTTAATAGCACAGTGTTTGGCACAAGATCATTATTATTTTATCATTATTACTGCCATCATTATGCAAGTGACCAACAGAAAACTGTATTTCAAAAGGTTCTGCAAACCCAAGAATTAAGTTACAAAAGGCAGAGACCCCTGTATCTTGGAAGAATAAAAATTTAGTAAACTTAAGATCTCAACAAGGTAAAAAGAAATCTTTAAAACTGGAAAGTCTGCTCAAGATAACTGCCAGTGGCACAGAACTAAAGCATTTCTAATTAAAAGAACACATTCATCCAGTATGACCTGCTTCCCCACTTCTGTTACAGATGCAGAAACTGAAACCCTGAGGGGAGGGGTCAGTAACTTAAAGGCTACAGAGGACTTCTACCCCCACATCCAAATAGTACATTCCAATTCACATGCATGACCTAAGTGACACATGTGTGCAGGTTTTCTTGGGGTGGTGGGGGACAGGGTGGGTGAAGTGAAAAGGGATGGAAGAATAAGGAAGAGAGGGAAATGCCTCAAGTATCCTGCGTGTGATGAGAACAGTGTTAGACTAAAAGGGCGTTCAAGAAATAACCAATTTCCCTTTATTATTCAATACTGATTAATTAATTTCTGATTAATACTTCTTAGTGGGCACCAAGGTGGCTCAGTGGGTTAAGCATCTGCCTTTGCCTCAGGTCATTATCCCGGGGTCCTGGATCTAGCCTCAAGTTAGGCTCCCTGCTCAGCAGGGAGTCTGCTACTCCCTCTCCTTCTGTGCTCTAATAATTAAATAAAATCTTAAAAAAAAAAAAACACTTCTTGGATTACATAAATAATCTCATGTATCATTAAAAGGAATCTGACATTAAACTATGCAGAACTAAAGTCAAAAGTCTATAGTTATACTCAACTATATATGGAAAATTCAAGGACAGACTGCTATAAGGTATTTCACTAAAAGTTACTTTTCATATAGAGTATTAAGTGTTTATGTCCTACAGTCAAATGAAATACTATAAATTCTTCATATGTCACTTTGTTTTCAAACTATAAAAAGCATAACCATGATCCAAATTATTTATTTCTGATTGTGTAGAGGAAGTCAAAGTCCCAAAGCTAGATCAAGGTCAGAATGACTCTGTAGATCTAACAGTTAACACATACAGTATGCAAAGTAACTGGGGGGGGGGGGGGCGCAGAGGAAAAAAGACAACAATCAAAAAAAGTGCCTTCAAACTCCCCACCCTTCCTTAAACATCATCTTATTCCAACTCATAATAAATGTGAGTTAAAGAAAAAAAAATGGTTTTAAAAAGTTATCAATTTTAATTAAATAAGGCAGCAGTTATAGGGGAACAATTAGAATATTACATGAATCACAGATCTGAAATTGTTTTTAATTAAGTAAGGGTATGAAATTGAAATGCTTTATTTAAAAATAACCTGATCCACTAATCCCTGACAGTCAGCATAGTGCTACAGTATTAACTTGGAAGTCAAATTCACCATTTCTAAATGGGGATATCCAAGCTGTAGACTTTCCACCTAAACCCTCATAGCCACTTTCCCAAATACAATAAGATTTTGTCAAATAAGTAAATATGAGGCCTATAAAAAAAAAAGCTGAAATATTTCTCAGTGCAAATATTATTTAAGGAACACTAAGTAGATAAATATTATTGCTTTTTACTCTAAATTCTCTCTAAAAAATTAATACCATTTCAAAACACCATCTATATCACAGCCTCTCAGTTATTATTAAATAGGAAAAACTATTAGCAATTAGCTTCTACTTTGTGAATTTACAATGCTATTTGTGTACTTATTTATTTGCCTTTCACATACCACGAAGAACACTATGTAAACCTAAAGTGGCCTTATTCTTGAAGTCCCAAAAGAATAACTAATGAACTGACCACAGGATCACCTTCCCCCCTACTAGGGGAATGTGTGTGGAGAGGAAACAAGATGCTCCTGTTTGTAATTCAAGAGTTTGGGTTCCAAAGAATCCTGCCCATCCAAGTGGGCATTCTTTTGAATCAACCATTCTATTCAAGCCACTCTAGCCTCACCACTCAGGAGAGCCACAGATATCACAGGAGAACATGTCCTGCAGATTAAGAGAGAGAGAGAGATTCTCTTGGCATAGATACAATCAGAAACTACAAAACTTAATTGTATATTCTCCTTTTCCCCTTAAGAAATGACAAAGAACTTTAGAACTGTTGGAGTACTGAAAGAAATAGATTTAGATTACTTCCATAGGGTTTTTTTTCTTTTTTCTTTTCTTTTTTTTTTCTTGTAAAATGGGCATTTTGTTTTCAATTTTTAAATATTTTTAAATAAAATTTATTTAATCTGACTGTAAAGGTCAAGAAATATAATAAGATGATAAAGGGAGGGGGGAGTCACCTAAAATTCCAAATCCAGAGACAACCACATTTTCTTTTTCTATTCAGAAGTATGTGTCTGCAACCATAAGAGACTCTTAATCTCACAAAACAAACTGAGGATTGGGTGGGGGTGGGGGGGGTAGGGTTGGTGGAGTTGAGTTATGGACATTGGGGAAGGTGAGTGCTGTGAAGTGTGTAAACATGGAGATTCACAAACCTGTACCCCTGGGGCTAATAATACATTATATGTTTACTAAAAAATTAAAAAAATTTAAAAAAGAAATATATAATATCCAAAATATGTAAGTAATTTATACAACTCAATAGCAAAAATAAAATAAAATTAAAAATTTTTTTTAAAAAGAAGTATGTGTCTGTTTGTAGTGATGGGTTAAGTGGCAGGCAAGGATGGCACCACTGATCACCCAATACCATTCATCACCTCATTTTCTAACCAACCTCTGATTATGTTCACAAATCTACTTTCTCCCTGAGGCTATGTGTTTCTGAGGATGCAGGTCCCAGTACCAACTAAGACGAACGATGACCCATTTAAGCTAATCGTGATGGTCTCATTTCCCTTGATATTGACTCATTTAGGTATGGGCTTATGTAAAACGCTGGCCCATGAACAGAGAGAAGGTCAGGATGGCATCTATTATAAGGCTTTTGGGGCAGGTTTTACTTAAGAGACATCCCGTGGGGAGAAAAAAACAGTCCTCTCCCAAGGAACTTAGTCACTGACTTACGACACTTGAACTTGTAGCAGCCACCTTGCAACCATAATAGGAACTAACCAAGAACAAAACAAAGATACACACTGCATCTTCAACCTTTTCCTACTGACATTTTTTTAAAATTCATACATACACAAACACACACCCTTCCTGACCCAACTTCCCCCTACTAAAACCCCTCTTCTCTACTCTTCTTCAATGCTAAACTTCTCAAGAGATGTCAAAACAAACTGTTTCCTCTGTTCAACTATGCATTCATCATTGACATTCCTAAGGCTTTCCTGATTTCTTAAAACTTAGGTTTCTTACATTCTATGGCTCCCAGGCACATTCTACATGTTGCTACTACAGAAAGTAATACATGCTATTACATGGCTTGTCTACTAGACAATAACTTGTAAGAAGTTCTATACTACCAATATCTATAGAAGTTCCTAGCATAAAAAGGCATAAATATTTGTTTCATTAATCAAACATAAACCCAATACCTAATACAAAGGCATACCACAAATGCTGAAATGAATTTACCAACCCTACTACTTATACACAACAAAAGCTGATTATGTATTTGTGTTTAAGTCTGGGGAGAGGAGCACCACGGAAAGAAAGATAAGAGACCAAAGTGCCTTGAAACTTAGAATCACAATTATTCCTTAGTCTCCAGAGATAAGAAAGCTGCTCAAAGTTAACTGAGTACAGGAACAGGGCAAGGGCCTGAGAAGCAAATGCAGGAAGGCAGGTCTCTGAGTCGCCTGCCATGCGGGTACACCGCTGCTGACCTGCTCCAGAGAGGAAAAGGGGTCCCAGCCCTCCTGGGGTCTGGAACAGACAACAAACCAGGCCTATAGCAACAGACACGCCAGGAGGGGCAAAACACATTTTTTAAAAACCCAAAGAACTATATCTAGAGTTTGAACAGAACTTGCGACAATCCTTCACCACAAAGAGACCATTAAATAGGCCAAATTAGAGTAGCTACAGACTCATCCCTATCATTTCATTTGATTTCTCTAGATAAAGGCTGGGAATGAAAGTATGCAACCCTATCAAGCTAAGCAAAATGCTTTTCTACTTCAAAAGTCTTCCATTAATGTGGAAAAAGTTATTTAAAAAGTCAGTGAATATTTTCATTCACCTTCTAATTAAGTGATAAATCTATCTGTAGGAGAACCCTGAACCATGCTGGGAATACTCCTCAGAAAAATTTAATAAATAAGGAAATGTTAGGTTCTTTGAAAATGAAAAGTGTCTTGGGCCAACATTTGATAACCACTTTGCATTTCTGAAAAATAATATTTAAGTGAAAAATACACACTAATGAAATCACTGATCTTACTGAAAACCACTCTAAAATGACAACCTAATAATTATAACCTCATAAATTTATTCAAAGACTAATAAATCTTTTATAGGCATATTTTATAACAAACTCTCTGATGCATAATTTCCTTCACGGATACAGCTGACTTCCAAAAGATGGTGGCACACTTTAAAGAAGGAATAAGGCATTAGGCATAGGAAGATACCAGTAAATAGGAAGCTGAGTGGGTGCCTATCACCATTTCTTCAACAGCCCCTAAAAGTTCACCTCTGAGGCCAAAACCCACTGCCCCCTTGGAATCCTGGAGGCAGGCAAGTCAGTAAAAAGATCAATGCGAAAAAAAGGCAAGAGAGAGGGGCAAAACACTTCCCTCACCACACTATTTAGTCTGTTACCATGAAGGTAGGATACTGTCAATGTCAATTGTCAGCTCCATTATATATAGAAAAAAAAAAAAGCCATGGATTGTTTCTGTCTCTTATTTCTATATATTTTTGTTTCTGCATTCAAATTCTTAACTATAAATACATGATACTTTATAACCAGAAAAATGAATGGATAAAGAAGATGTGGTTCATATTTACAATGGAATATTACTCAGTCTTCAGAAAAGATGATTTATCTACCATTTACATTGACAAGGATGGAACTGGAGGGTATTATGCTAAGTGAAACAAGTCAATCAGAGAAAGAGAGTTATCATATGGTTTCATCATATGTGGACACAAGGAATAGTGCAGAGGACAATAAGGGAAGGGAGGGAAGTCTTTTTTCACTTTTGAGTATAATTCCATGTTAAAGGGAAATGGGGAAATGGATTATAACTGTCTAATGTAACTCTGATCCAATCTAAGAAGTAACAAAAAAGTGAAAATAACTTCATCAGATAGAAGCTGGGAATAAAAACTTTATTACAAAAATATTCTTTTGAATACTTCCTAAGTTTCCACAGCATTAAGAAAATTATTTAGTTTTTAATAGAACATGATTCACACATAGGTTCAACTGCATTAAGGTAACATTTTCTAAACTGTGCCAGTGCTGAGAAAGAAACCTGCAGCCTGCCAACTTCACAGCATGCCCACTGTGCTCCTACAACAGTCATTAGCAACCAAGTTCCTGGCAACTCCTATTTCTGCCTTATGTTTGCTTTGGGGCAATTTTTATTACCCCATTAATATTCTCTAAATTGTCCCTGATCCTAAATACAACAAAGAATCTGTTCTAAAGGAGTGAGGATATGACGGAAAAGTATTAGATACATAAGAGGTCTAACATCTGGACAATCCAAATTACATTTTGCTCAATTCAATTCTAAGTCAATTACAAAGTAAAAAAGAAGTCACAAGATGAATTTTCTTTCTGTCCCAGGAGATGAACCAAAAGAATGACTTAATAAATTCAGCTGCTTCCCTCTATACTCATATCAATAATGAAAACAGAAAGCAGAATTTTAAGTGATCAAAAGTTTCAACTTACACATTTAACATAAGAGGTACAGCACATGTTCTCACCTTCACTCTCAAAAATTCCCAAGTTTGAAAACCACAGGACTAAAAGGAATCCATACCATACCACCACTGCAGCAACCAACCAAAAGTCTGCAACACACACAGCCAAGGCACATTCAATGTTCCATGGGAGATAAAACAGAAGATAAGTATCTTCAACATCAAGAAACTCACATTCTGGGGCGCCTGGCTGGCTCGGGTGGAAGAGCGCGTGACTCTTGATTTCATGTTGTGAGTTCAAGCCCCACATTGGGTGTCGAGATTATATACATACATAAATACATAAATAAATTAAAAGAAACTCACACTCTAGCCTAAAGGATGGTCAGAATGCTTGACACAACCTTTCTGAATGACCTACAGGTGCAAGAAGCCATATGATAAACATATCCACTGTTTCTTATGGCTAATTTTTCTATCTTGGCATAGGCATGTCATTTCAGGAAAATACAATACTTAGAAGTAACTGGCAGGTATATTTACATTTCAAATGTTCCCCCAAAACTGGTCAGGAGTAAGAATTAAGAAATGAGTCTGCCCTGATATTAATAAGCAAGGAGGGAGTGAACAGGTTACTAAACCTGCCAGACCAGAGTCCTCAACTATTACATACAGAATTGACTAGATGCAGAATGGAAAGTGCTTTTATTTCTTCAAAAGCCAATTCCAACCAACTGGTGATGACCACCTGCAGGCCTTTGCTGAGATGGTTAGATCCTTTTAGAAAAAAAGCCACATCCTGTGTTCCCTGCCATCAGAAGTTGGGTGTTTGAGTTCCTGCTACTGACTTAACATCAGAATGTTCACTGGGGCTGTTTTTCCAGTAGTATCAACGTGTTGCACATCCACATGCTCTCTTCAGTCTTCCTGATGATCAGTGGTTGCGGTTCAGTTCAAAGAGACTACAGAATGTGGCTGTGTAACAGAGCACTTCCCTCTGATTGTGAACAGATAGTACACCACACATGTATTAAGATGGAGCCAACACTTAACACATATTAATGCATTTATTGTCCAAATAGTCTCTAGGATATACATTCTATCACCATCATCATCCCCATTTTGAAGATGAGAAAGGGAGGCACAACTAGGTGAAGCAGCTTGCCCAAGGCTTCAGAGCAGGTAAGTAACGAGAGCCAGAACTTGATCCAAGGCAGTCTGGCTCCAGATCTCCCACTCTGAACCACCTTGCTTACTGCTTCTCTGTCAGCTGCACGCTGACTGAACCCGCAACTTCAGTTTCGTTAATGCTGTCCATGAGTAAGCCAGAAGTCTGGGTTTCACGGTGGCGTAAGTCTATTTCATCGGCAGTTCTGAAATGTTTCATCTCTTCCAGGGGCCTGGATTCTGGCAAAGAGTGCTCAGTTTCCCTTTGGTTTTGGGAGATTATTGGGCATTTTTTTTTTAAATTGAAAGTTTCATAAGTCACCTATTCCACCACATACAACAAACCCTCCGGGACACCTGGGTGGCTCAGTCAGTTAAGTGTCTGCCTTCAGTTCAGGTTATGATCCCAGGGTCCTGAAATCAAGTGCCATATGGGGCTCCTTGCTCAGCCAGGAGCCTGCTTCACCCTCTGCCTATCCTGCCTGCAGCTCTCCGTCCTTCTGCTCTCTGACAAATACATAAAATATTTAAAATAAAGAAGTAAATAGATACATAAATAAACAAATACAACCCTCCATCTAACAGAACCCTCAAGAAATGCAAGTTTTCAGATTAAAGCAATGCTCCCATTAACAGAACATTAGAAAATTGTTAGGAGCTGATTCGTTAACACCTAAGTCTTGGAGAGATCTCTACAGTGAAGAGAACTTCTGACAACTGGTCATTTTAAAGAACTTCGCAATCATTATTCTAAACATTATTTCTCACAATACAGGAGTGTAGAAGGCACACGACCTACAAGATTTAACTGAATCTTAGCATACTCAGAAACTGATTTTCTAAATACACACATTCTCCTACGGGGGGAAATTCCACTTCCCAAGTGATGTACTGAATATGTAGTCTTTTTCTTTTTTTTTTTTTAAGATTTTGTTTATTTATTTTCCAGAGAGAGAGAGAACACAGCAGGGGGAATGGGAGAAGGAGAGGCAGGCTTCCCACTGAGCAGAGAGCCTGGATCAAGCAAGACCTGAGCCTAAGGCAGACGCTTAACAACTGAGCCATCCAGGCACCCCTGAATAGGCAGTCTTATTAATCCTTACTAAAACAGATGTAAACTCGGCCCCCCAAAAATGGCTTCAAGGAATAACAGAACAAAATAACTTTTAAAAGAATTTGTTATATCCAAGTCCTAATCCAATGTGTACATTATCTTCAGGTGCTCCCACTGCACCCTTTTCCAGATTACTACACTTCAGATCGCATATATTTAACAAACCAGCCAGCTGGCTTGTTTCCAAATTCAAAATACATGGTATCATACGTAAAGAGCAACTCTGAGTTTTTTTATTTCCACTCCCGATACCAACAATGTAATAAATTTACACTCAAGCTTCAGATCTTTAAAGTACAGCATAAAAAAGAATAGAACTACATATGCAATAAAAATTAAATGAATATTAAGAGTATTCTGAAAGAATGGTAGCTCTTAAGAGGAAATCAGAAGTTTGAAAAAATACTCCAATTGCTGAATGATATTGGCGGTGGTTAACAAATTCTTTGTGTTCCCCAACAGTAAAAGAGGAGCCCGTACCCACATTTTATAATATGTATGGACTCCTATTTATCTGTATCTTGAAACTTCCTTGTTTTACATAAAATTAAAATTTTAAAAATCAAAGTTTTATTATTTTCTTCCAAATGAATCATCCGGCACTTCACCTTGGAGATCCTAATACTTATTTGAAAAATTCATGTTTTCTAATCTCCTATAGTCTCAAACTTAGAGCAACAAAATTAACCACTTTTCCATTTACAAAATGTTTTAAGTGAATTACCATCAGTAAGAATTAGTCATTCTTTTGACCACAGGTAAGGGCCAGTCCCTGCCCTCCCCACCCCCCAACTTCCACATTTTCCATTCCTAAACTTTGTTAATAAGGGGGCTGTCTGGTGAGCTTGGGTCATTTTTACAGCAAGAAGTAATGAACTAAGATGCAAATACACTCTAGCACCATAACCAAGAGAATGAAATTTGTATATATATGGTTTACTTTTCATTAGACAGCTCCTTCTAGACTTGACCCAATGCAACCTGCCAATTCCATTCATACTCTCCCTTACCCCTGTCTCTCCACCAGAAACTAGTACTATATGCATGAAGAGCCAAGGGCCAAGAAAACCAAGAGGAACAAATTAAGTTCACTTTTTGAAATGTATAAACCACATAACAACAAAACCACAAGAGGGAAACAAAAAACTAAGTACAGTAATGGTAGTAAATATTTTTATGACAATCCTGTTATTAGGTTACCCCTAGCTGTAAACTTCTCGCTCAGTTTTAGCTCTCTCCAGCACAAATTCATTCTCAGGCAGTAGGTCATGAGGCCGCTCTGTGTTTAAACACAACCTCAGCACCACTTGGCCACTTCCTAAGATTGCTGTTGCTCTTCACCCACTCATTACCTGTATCAAAACAGACAACCCTGGCTGGGTCCCCTTCAGCCCTCCGAAGCAACCCCTCTTGAGCGCTCCTTGGCCTTTTATGGTGGAGGCATGTGATGAGCGTATCTGCACCAGCTGTTCTTAATTACCTCTCAGGCTGGGGTGAATGACTCAGCAACCCAACTTTTTTAAGGAGTCATCATCCTACCTTGTTATCCAACCAACATACTGAACAATGGTAAACCACCAGACCCAGCCATATTAAACAACAATAACACACCATGCAATGCAGTCACTAAACCAAAGCCATCCCACTCCAAGCTGACTCACCAAGAGTCCTTTTCTCCCCAGGCTTCTTTAGCCAAAGACAGAAGTGGCAAGTGCCTTCAAGCCCAACCCAGCCCAGCCCTTGCACCACGACCCAAGACCAGGAAGAAGCCAGCGTGCCCACCTCTTTCCATTTCTCTGCTTGACCATGTGAAGCCCTCAAGTGCTCGGTCACCAACACGTCCGGTGTGTCCCCCCCACCTTGTCCTTCTGGACGGCTCTAAACGCAAAGCCTCCAGATAGACAGAAGGAGCGTTAAAGTATAGGAACAAAGACCCAGTAGTGGCATCCACCAAGGGTAACAGTCCCAACACGGATACAGTTCTCCAAAGAGATAAGCATCCCTACAAAACAGCCTTTGTTCCTTCGAGCATCGCACAGTAGCTTGTTTTCCCCCGACACGTCTTTCACAATTCCTACTACACTATACCTAAATCGGCCCAAGTTTCACGCAGAAGGCTCGCTGCACAAAGGCGTTCCGCACAATACTACTCAGTGACATAAACCGCCGCGCAAGAAGGAGAAGGCAGTGGCTCTCGTGCTCCCTTAGACAGGCACAAAGCGGGTGCCTCGGCCATGGGCGCCCACCCTCACCACACCGTGGGAGTCTTAATTACAGCGTGTGGGCAAAACTCCAACAAAGGGAGCTCGGCGATGTCCGGTCCTTCCAAACCCATCTCGGCTCAACCCAGCCCCGCAAGGTGGCATTTCTGCTCCGGCCACGACCTCGGCCATTCTCAACGCGACTCCACGCGCCGCAGACACCCAGGCCGGGCAGACCGGACGCGGGCAGCTCGCGGGACGCGTCGGGGGCGGCGGAGCGCGGTGGGAGGCGGCGGGAGGACGACACGGAGCCGGGGCCGGCCGGCCGCGCGGGCGGTGCTGATGTGTCACACGGTCCCGGAGGGCCGGGCTCGGACCCCGGCGCCGGAGAGGGGGCGGGGGACCGGGCGCCCCGCGGCCCCGGCCGCTTCCCCGCCCCACCGCGCCCACCGCGCCCGCCCGAGGGGAAAGTGCGGCGCGGGCCGGTCAACAACAGCGCCGGCCGCGCGCTCGCAGCCCGGGGCGCAGGCAGGTCGCCCCTTCCGGCCCCCGAGGCCACTTCCAGGAAGAGGGGCCGCCGCCGCCCCCCGCCCAGAAGGCCGCCGCCCGCCTCCCCGCCTCGCCGCCTCGCCGGCCCGGCCCGCGGGCGGCCCCTCACGGGCGGGCAGCCCGGACCGCGCGCCGCCGCGCGGACCCTCCCGGGAAGGACGCGAGGGACGCCGAGCCACTCACCAGAGCCGAGGCGCCGCGCGGCCCGACTGACGGCGGCGAGCGAGCCCAGCGGGCGGCGCGGGCAGCGGTCAGGTGACTCACTCCCTCCCCGCCGCCGGCCGCCCCCTTCCCTCCCCGGCCCTCCCTTCCCTTCCCCTCCCGTCCCCTCCCCTCCCTCTCCCTCCCTTCCCCTCCCTCTTTTCCCCTCCCCTCCGCCACCGCGGCGGCCGCCACCACCTCCTGGTGCCTAAACCCCGCCTACCGGAGGCCCCGCCCGGTGGGTCCGCCTCGCGAGGCCCCGCCCCGCCCACCCCGCGGCGCTAAACCCCGCCCCCGCCGGAGACCCCGCCCTCACTCGAGGCCTCAATCGGCGGGCTGCAGCCCGCTGGATTCCCCTGGCTGCGGCGGCTGCGGCGGCTGCAGCCGCTGCACCCTCCCGAGGCCGACGGGAGAGGTCGTGGGCAGGGACTGCGCGGGCCCGGAGCAGACCTCCCAGGGGCGGCAGCGGGGGGGCGGGGGGGGGCGGCGCTCGGCTCCCCTTTGCGAGGACAGTCCGCCGCCTACACGGAAAAGCCACCGAGGACCACCTCCTCCTCCTCCTTCCCAAGGGTGCACAGAAAGGAGAAGGCTGACGGCCTTGTGGACCCAAGCATTGCCAGGACGCTCAGAATTGAACGAAGCTGCCAAGAGCCCAGACGGAGTCCCACGGACAACAGGAGGTCCCTCCTCTGCCATCCCTTACTGGTGACTGGGCGCCCAGGTTCTCAAGGTGGCATTTGAGCTTGCTGGTAGGACGTATCGAATGCGTTCAGGATTTTGTAGAAAGCATCTGGCAGCCCTACTTCTGCTGTCTGACAAAGAAAATAAGGGCGTCCGCCTAACAGGTGTTCCCCTTTAGGCCGTGGCTGCCAGGAAACTTGGAGCCAGGTCCAGCGCCCAGTGGTGGCAGCCAGGTCAGCTCGAGCCCTGGTCAGGCTTTCCTCCTCCGATGCTTATTCTGGTGTTTATCCAATTGTCAGTTTTAAAACTCTGTCCCAAGCCATTTAGCACCTCTGGAGTGCAAAGCACTGTCTCTGCGAAAAGATACACACGAGGCAAAGCCCAAGCTTATCAATCTGGAGAGAGAACTGAGACTGTGCCAGCCAACCTGATTGGAGTTGGAATTGTCTGTGCAAGGGATTTTGCTGTTGGCTTTGAGTTCAAGCGGAGAGAGAGAGGAGATGGAGAGAAATCGGAGGCTGAAGAGCCGCAGCACCAGGGTGTGGGGACTCATTTTTTAACACAGGAGGAGAGCCCTGGAGCTCCCAGGACAAAAAACGTTACCAAGATAGTAAAGTCAGCTATTATCACTAACGTGACTGAATGTGTACTCACAGGTTAGGGACAGCGGAGTTTCATCCAGAATACGTGAGAAAGTGACAAGTGCAAGGAGTCAAGTGATTGTGCCTTCAAATCAGGGCAGGGGACAGCATTGCATGGGATCTTAACTGGGAAGACTGGAGCTCTGCAGTGTGCAACATGCTCTTAGGCCAGAGGTAGGAGGCCGATGGAATTCCAGACTGCCAGAGTTCACAGTGGGGGACAAAGAAATGCTGAGAAATGAGGAGAGAACAAAGACTATAAAAGGATTTCGGTTCTTCCACATGTTAGAGTTTCTAAGTCTTCACTCTCCTTCTACCTAAGCCAATGAAATTAGGTTCTTCTTTCCTCCCACACTTGTACAGTTGTTTTCTAGATGAAGAACAGATCCTCCCCTTTGGGAGGAACTCTTCCTCCTTTGAATGACAGTGGTGATATTTTCTAGCACAACCTCTGATTTGCTTCATTATTTGAAAAGTTTTACAAATGTGGTGAGGAGACCAAGACAGCTAGGAATGACTCTCCAATTTTAGTGTGAGAATCTCTGGGTGCTTGTAAAATACAGATGCCTGGGTCCTGCCCCAAAGATTCTGATTTCATGGGTCTAAATATTATCCAAGGATCTGCATTTTTAATAGTGACACAGGTGGTCTTCAAACCACTCTTGAGAAGTACTGAGTTAGAGCTTATAGTGTGTAGTAGGGACAGGGTAAAAATTAAATTAGAGAATGAAATAAAACCAGGTCAGAATGGGCATTATACACTGTTCTTAGAGTTTGGCCTTTGTTCCATGGGCTGACAGGAGTGCCTAGAGGTCTCTAAGTCGTATGATTCTTTCTAAAACTTTTTTTTTTTTTAATTTGACAGACAGATATTACAAGGAGGCAGAGAGGCAGGCAGAGAGAGAAGGGAAACAGGCTCCCCGCCGAGCAGAGAGCCCAATGCAGGGCTCAATCCCAGGACCCTGGGATCTTGACCTGAGCCAAAGGCAGAGGCTTTAACCCACTGATCCACCCAGGTGTGCCCCAAGTCATATGATTCTTTTTAGAAGCTAATTCCAGAGAACTTCATTCACTCCATCTTTATTGCTTTAGCTCCTTTTGTCTTTAAAAATTCATGTGCTGTCCAGGCAACAATATTTAGGGAAGGGGATCAAAAAATAGGCTTTAAACTGCAGATGATTACCAAGAGAAATAAATATTAGTGTCACCAACTTGAAAAACAGTCAGTTGACATGTCTTCCCTCCAAAGGGATTGTGATTGAAACATATCTCCCCTGTCCCTGATTAGGAGATTTTCATGGAAAATAAACATATTTTATTAGAAAACAAGGAAACAGCATGGGCGAGCATGCCCTCATGTTCACCTGACATCTGAAACAAAGGGGATAGAGATGTAACCTCCGGCTGGAGATGTGCACAAAGTCTAAGATCAAACCAACCAAAAAAGGCAGATGAAGGAGAAAAAAGAAGACCGTATTGGAGAAGAGCTTCGTGGAACAAGACCCAAACTGGTGAAAGTGGTGCTGCCCAGACACCAGATTTAATGACAACCAAAGTGGTTCAATGAAGAATCCCAGCATGGAAAAATCCTTGTGCCTCCAAAAACCAATCGGAGGCCAGAGTGGACTAACAGTGGCTGTGAGATTTGTGTCGCCCTCCTCGTTAAGAAAGGGAGTTTCTTTTTCATCCCCTAATTTGTAAGAAGAATCGCAACCCAATGATCAGGGCTTAGAGGGAAGTTCAGCTCAATAAGAAAAAATCTATAGAAAAAACTTTCATCTTAAGCCTGTTTCAAGCTCCCTGACCTGACACTTAAAATTTCCCACAATTACAGACTGATGGTGCCCCCAAATTTCCCTCACTCTGTGGCATATATTTATATAATGAAGTAGAGAAAATGTTATTCTCTTGGAAGGTCATGCTGGACAGTATACTTATTATATAATGAATGAATGAGATTACTGAAGTTACTAAATGTTTGATGCAAATGCTTTCCTGTGGAGCCAGTGACGTTTGTGCATGTTGCTAAGTCAGAAACAGCACATAGAGTGCCTTCAGCCAAGGTCACATGCCTGCAAAGAACAGAGAAAAATCCAGCCCGATAGCTTTGTTATATGTATTTGTTGACGTTCACATCAAGGACTATATAACCTTGACTCTTGATATTTTATCTTTAAAATTCATGCAAGTATTAAATTCTACTCCATAATAATAAAAATTTCTTCAAAACTAAGGATATATAATATGTGTGTGTGTGTGTGTGTGTATATATATATATATATATATATATATATATATAGTAAAAGTGACACAGTTGGTAGAGGGGCTGTATTTTAACTCACCTCTGGCCTATATCATTTTATTCACCTAGAGCAGTGTTGTCAACAGAGGCCAGTTTTACCCCTCTAGGAAATATTGGTGTTGATAAGGAAGGGAGGAGATGCTACTGATATCTAGGGGATAGAGGCCAGAGATGTGGTTAAACACCCGACAATGTACAAGACAGTCCCCGTGGATTAAAAAAACTTAGTGAATAAGCACACTTCATTCCCCATTCAAACAAAGAATCCTCTGTCCCCAAGTGTCAGTAATGCCAAGGTTGAGAAGCCCTGAGCTAGTTGTACTCATGCTTCAATGGGAGAAATGTGTATATACCCTTGATAAAGATAAGCTACTGAATTTTCTGTAGCTTCCTAACAACCAGGTTAAAAAGGAAACCTGATCAGTCAGGACTGAGCTAAATGGGGGTTGCACTGAAGTGACCACAGTGAGAGAAAAAAGTACTGAAAGCCTAGGGAAGAGAAAATGAACACAGCTGCGAGGACCCCACCCTCCCCACCACCCCCAACACACCAACTTGTCCCCCAGGCTGGGCTGCTTTAGGTAGGAAGCACTTTGGAAATGGAGTAGAATGATGGCTGACCTCTAAGATCTAAGAGCCATAAAAGGAGACCTCTTGGATCAGAGGACAGATAAGTATAGTGCCACAAAATCACTGGATTTTCACTATTGGCCACTCCAGATTCCCTCTCTAGCCTTCTCCACCCTGCTCTGTGTTGCAGGACAAAGGTCTCTAGCCACAGAATCCATGGGTTCCCCTCCTGCCTCGCTTCTGGTTGTGTTTGGATGGTGGGAGGCATCAATAGGAACATAACTGTTTCTCTGCCAGGCAATAGGTTGGCTGTAGCCATAGTCCTCTACCAAGACCTCAGTTCTTGCCAGGCAAACATCTCCTAGAGCTATAGCAAAAGCAGCATCATTCTAGGAATGAAAGCTATACCTCCCCACCTTGGTTAGCCCCAGGGTGCACCATTATCCCACTATCCCTTAGTGGGTTACATGTCTTCCCCTTTATAAGTGGTCCCGTATGTTTCTTGCCAGTTCCCTGACTGATTCACCAGGCCAAGACTTGCAGGTAGCCAGAATGAATATATGAACACATATCAGGAGCGGGGGTGGTTCCTTAAAATCTGAAGCCAAGAAAAGGGAGAACTAGAGGCATAAATAAAGGCACACATCTCTCATGCTGCCCAGAGGGAAGGGTGCACTGGCCAAGGATACAGTATTTTCTTCCCAAGTACTATCTATTCCTAAGTACATAGTGAGGAGAGAAGCCACAGGCTACTGTGGTTTGGTTCCACTAGATTAGCCATTAAGGTCACCCCACTCGCATCCCTCTTTGGTTTCTTTCTAATGACTTGCACATACATTGCTCATATATTGCACACACATACATTTGCCTGAGATTGGTTGGTGAACATTTGGTACGCTTGCTGGCAATATTCTCACAGTGAACCAATAAATGATCTTGGCGGTTTTCTTCCTGTCTCTGCAGCTTTGGGCGAGCGTGCATCCGAAGGATGAATTGACACTGATGCATCAGCAGTTCAGCTTCCTGCATCTGCCGGTTCAGAATGTGGGACGTTTCACAAGGCAAAGCAAAGCCCAACATGGCTTAGTCCAGGTGCTAGCTAGTTCACAGAAACACTCTGTATATTCATTATTGGTGACTTCGGGACTGACCTCTAGACCAGGGACACTTATTCCCACTCACTTCCCTTTTCCTAAATCCCTTTTTGGCAGACATTGCCAGTCGTCTACCCAATTTCCCTTCTTCCTTCTTCCTTTCTAACAGAATTCTAATTGTGCTCAAAAACACTTAAAAACACCACCCCAGACTCCATTAACTATGTGACCGAGCTCTGTTCAACCAGATATAAGTAAACATGCACTTTACTGAACGCCCAGGAAAGCTTTTACTGTTGTGATAGCAGAAGAGCAGATCAGCTGGTTTGCACTTTTACCCTCTTCTCTCCCCATCAAAAGACTGGAGGTGCAGCTCTTTTCTTTCAATCTTGAGGATGAAAACCACAGGCTAAGGATAGCAGAACAGGAAGCTAAAAGGAAGCTCAGGTCCTTGATGTCTTCCCTGAGCAGCTGACCAGCCCTGGTTGTGGGGTTTACTTTCTAATCATCCCAGAGAAAGAAAAGCCTATTTGGTTAAGCTTCAGGAGTTCAGTTTCTATTACATGAAGCCAAATGCAGTCTCAACAGACACCCCTTCTGCATCTCAAGGCTTTAACTGGTCCCCCCATATCATTGCGTTTAAATGCATGCACTAAGGACCCCTACAGGCATGCACCCTAGGTTATCTGGGAATAAACGGATTGTTATGAACATACACAACCTGGACACATGACCCTGGAAGCTGGCAAATGAATGGCATTCCATAGCAGCATAATAGTGTTGAGAGTAGAAGGGCAAAAAAATAGATTTTATTTATGAAATTTGAAGAATAGTATTATTGATTTCAGGATTTCCATCTCCTCTTAGATATAACTAGGTCACAAATAAGAAAACAGAGATGCAGAGAAATCATAAAATTCCAGGAAATGGCTCTCTGAAACATGGGACAGCTGCCAAATGGTGGTGGGGAGGTGGGGGAGGAAGTTAAAAATCTTTCAAAACAATTTCATGGATTTAAGCTCTGCAAAAGCATTAGGAGGGCATAAGAAATTGCATGGAATTATTCTGATCATTTAAATTCTTCCTCTGTTATTGTGCATTCTATAACTGAATAATCAGAAATCTGCATCATAATGAATAGATTACATGAACTAAAAGAGGCAAACCCACTTAAAGCAGCCAAAATAAAGAAATATATGTTAAATCCACATCTATCCCAACCAACCCACACTGGGCTTAGGGGAAGCAATAGGAATGAAGAGATGTTGAATTCCAGTCAGGAAAAAAAAAAATCTTTGTACTAATAATTTGAAATTTTTACCTAAATAAAAGGCGGCTTTAGAATTAATATTAAGCTTAGAGTTCTAAAAGCATCAATTTAAATTGATTAGAACGCTAGAAAATTGCCTCCTGGCTATATAAGATTTCCAGAAGAAATACCACTGGGAATGTTTTTTTAATATCCCTCAGGATAAACAAGAAAAGGAAACCGAGGGCATATCTCTAATTAGCTACATGTGCCCCTTGGGTTTCTAAAAACAAGCTCTAACATAATTTGATTCTTTGTCCTCAGCAATGAGAAGTCAAGCATAAAGCCATTTGCAAGCACCACATGATGTGCCATAGAAAGGAGCAAAAATAATCATAGACATTTCCATCAGTCTATTTAATAGACAAAAGTCCATGTTTCTGTTATCGTATCCAGATAAATCAGGCTTCACCTTTCTTACTTCTTTACTTGGTGCCTGAAATCCCTTGGAGATTAATTTTTGGGGATGAAAGTTTTGCATATTCAGAAGTTCTCTGTAGAATTAAAGTTCTGTCAAAGGGCGTAAGTACAGTAAGCCACACTCAAGGACAATCACAATCACTCTAGAGAGAATAAGTTTATAAAAATACAGCAGATAGGGTTCAAATATGTCTTCGTGGGGAAATGGGAAGGGGTATCTAGAATAGGAACCATGAAGTCTTAAGAATGTAAGGGTCTTAAGATGGGGCCGAGGAGGGCAATAGAAAGGAAAGAATGACTAAGCAGTAGGACACCACCCAAGACCAATTCGGAATCATTGTGAAGAGCTAGTGCAGCTTTTGGAAAGTGTATCTATTCATTAAATTTTTACTATAAACCCATCTCTAAGTATGAGATTGAAAATAAGATCCTCGCTGGAATGCCTGGGTGGCTCAGTCCCTTAAGCCTCTGACTGTCCCTCAGGTCATGATCTCAGGTCCTGGGACCCAGCCCCCCACGGACCCCCTGCAGTGGAGCTCCACACTCAGTGGGAGTCTACACCCACCCCTCCCCACTCCTACTCACAGATGTGCACTCTCTCTCTCTCAAATAAATAAAATCTTAACCCCCCCCAAGAAAAGGAAAAGACGGTCCTCAGAAATTATAAATTAATCAGTATTAGTAGAAAAATTAAGGACCGCAAATATAAAAGCATGAGCAGCAGGAAAGGTTCAGATACATCTATCTTAATCGTCATTAATATGCTAAAGCTATGTGTGCATTTCATACTTGATCATTTACAGGCCATTTTCATAGATTTTGTTTCATTTGATACACTACTCTCTAAGGCAGATAAAACAGAGTATCTGATTTTTAAAATGAGGAAGCTGAATTTGGGAGCCAAAAGCTAGTAAAGGTTGCCACACCGTGCTTCGGGCTCCTTAACCAAAAACCCTTTCCTCTACCTGAAACAGTTTCCCTGAAGACCCACAAATAAATACAGAGAAATGAACTTGAATCCATGGAACTCAATATTGTCCATTGCATTGAATTATACGCATGTTCAAACCTTTATATCACACAAGGTGCAGTGATACCCTTTATTTTCCATGAAGTATGATTTGTGATACTTAATCACAAATTTCAACAAAATTTGTCAACTCTCTCTTGCAGTAGGATTTGTAGGGGATTTTTTTTAAGCACTTTTACCTGTAATGATCAAACACGGCAAGATCTTGGCCTCTCTGGAGGCCTCGTGGGAGGGACTATGGGACAAGCCAGGGATGGCCTAGATTAGAAGCTGCTATCGGAATCACCAGGTCCAGAGACTAAGTGTTTTTATTGGTATTGAGTACTTATTAGTCCAATTCAAGTTGACAGGGAATCATTGATAAGACAATAGATGGAACACAAATTAACATAGGCTGGTTTGGGAAGAAATTTTTTCCTCTTGGAGAGGCACTTCAGCATAGTGGGGACAAGCATGGGCTCTAGAGCCAGACTGTCTGAATCCTAATTCTACTACTTTCCTATTTTGGCTTGTTTCTTCAACCATAAATGGGGGTTATGCTAATATTCATTCCTAGAGTCGTTGTAAACATTACATGAGCTAATATGCAGACAGCATTTAGAACAACACATAGTATAAGTTATGTAAGTATTAGCTTTATTATTATGGAAGCCAAAAATGTTCAAGAAAGGTAACCACATTAAAAGCAATGGAAAAGCAGAGATCAGGTCTTGCCCAGCCCCAACTTGCTGATTCTGAGAAGGGACTAGAGAGCCTGAAGAAAAAGATGGGCCCCACCGATTTTACGGTTTTGTTCTTAATGTAATGCGAATACAAATCATTTATTAGTGTGAAACTATACAAGAGCTCTTTACCCTAAGTTAAATTTAAATTCAAATCTTAGTTACCAACTAGCATAATGCTAGGTTTCAGAAGAGAGAATGTATGTGGGCTTGGAGATGAGCATGTTCTAAAGTGAAACAAAAACCATGGGAACAGCTTGATGGGGAGTAAGTTGGGGGAATAGTGGACAATGTCTGTGATCCAGTCTGGCCCTTCAGACCCCTTTGACATTTCTGTTCCCCTCTCTACCTTTCATGTGCTTTTGCTCCCCATAACTAGCACCTGTAGTCCTTCTCTAGATGACTTCATTTGGTCTACTGATCCAGAAATGCCTGTGAATCGACCTGCCCCGGGGGGCATTTAGTTGATGGGCACAGAGGTATAAAAGCCAACTCCATTGCTTCAAGTTCCCCTGTGGGATCAGGCTGAGCCTACTTTCTGTAGGGCCTCGTTTGGCCTCCGCTTCCCTTTCCTTCTTCCTCCATTTCCTTCCTGGCTTCCATAAGGAAGAAATAATAAATAATAAGTAAATCAGGTGCACGTGAATCCTTGTGTCAAAGTCTGCTTCTGCGGAGCCTGACCAAAGATAGAACTAAAGATAATTTTTGTCTTATTTTATAATTACTGATCTGTAATTAAGGCAGGATCTGGGGACAGAAGATCTGCGTTCAAATCTTGTCTTGGCACTTAGCTGTGCCAACTTCTCTGTGCCTCCTTCTCATCTGTGAATGTTTTTGATTTAATTCTTCTTGACACAACCAAGAGCTACCTTAGATTCTGTGTCACCTAGGTAGAGGAACAAATCCACATTTGATGAGTGCTGGGCACAGGGCTAGAGATCATCAATACTATCTCATGTAATCTTCACAACAACCAAAAGAGGCATGTATGCCCACCTCTATTTCATGATGAAGAATTTGTGAGTCAGAGAAGTTATTTGCCCAATGTTATATGAAATTAGTCTTTAAATTCACAGAAGCTAATGTGGAATGTATAATTATAAGAAGGATTCCCCAAAAAAGGTAAACTTCTGTTATGCATAATGCCCTTAGTTGTATAAAGATGCCTTCCCTTCTGGACTATAAAAGGTACTTACAAGCACATCCTCCATAGTGGGACTACAGTAAATATTGAGACAGTGCAAAGATATGTGAAACAGACCCTACTGAATGATATTGTTGAGAGATGTCAACTCAAGTTTTCCAGGAGAAGAGAGAGAAAAGGGGGTAGATAAAGACTGGCCTACTAAACATCACTGGCAGGAAGGAAATTAGAGAAGGGGCAGGGGGCTCTCAGTGCTAAATTATGATGGGAAATCAGATGAAGTGAAAAAGGAACCACTGGAGAAATGGAGACATAAACTTCTCAGAACAGTGGTAATCATCATCTCTCCAAGATTGGCGCCAGGAAAAACGCTCTGCAAGTTGTGATTAGCATAATTACCAGGGTAAACCAAATAAGAACTCAAGTGTGTTAGTCCAGGTCCTCCAGAAAGCAGACACCAAGATGAGATTAAACATTTGATTAGGAGGAGTGCCTATACGAAAGGAAGTAGGGAAGGAGCCAAAAAAGACTGGCAGAATTGTAAGACTCCAATACACATGGACTTCAAGCGAAGGCTAGAGGGGGAGAAGGTTGCATGGAAGCGTCCTAGGAATGGGGTACAGGCTAATGAAGGGTCAGCAAAACCATCAGGAAGGCCTTGAGTCTACTCTGACTCTGGTAGGAGTCCTGTGGCTGTGTGAATGGGACTGCCTCAATATCCCCCACTGCACTCCTTCTCTGGCAGAGCAACCCATGTAAGGCATGGACTTGAACTAAGATGTCATTGATTTTCAAAGCTTAGCAGCTGTGACCCTCAGTCAATTACAACTACATCTTGCAGTAGAAGGTCTGGGAGATGCATTCTCATGGCTTATCAAGTTCCCAAAAGTGTCTGAATGTTACAAAGCTAAATCCCTTTTATTCTCAGTGTTTCCTAGAAATATCATGCAATTAGTCACGTTTTTTGAGTACGTATGTGCAGCAATCCCTACACTGGATACCTCACGTTTTTCTTCTTTTGTAGTCCTTGAAGTAGCCCTGTGAAGGAAATACTCTTACTCCCCTCCATAGATGAAGAATCCAAGGCTTGGAGAAGTTAAAAACTTACCCATTAATACAAAGATACTTAGGGGTAATGCCAAGACTCAACTCAGGCACTCTGACTTCTGGGGCTAATCGTCATACTATAACAATATTATCAATTTCGGTATTAGATAAGATTCTTCTGAAAATTTGGTGAGCCAGTACATGTAAAGACCCTTAACACAGGGGCGCCTGGGTGGCTCAGTGGGTTAAGCCTCTGCCTTCCGCTCAGGTCATGATCCTAGGGTCCTGGGATCGAGCCCCCACATCAGGCTCTCTGCTCAGAGGGGAGCCTGCTTCCTCCTCTCTCTCTGCCTGCCTCTTTGCCTACTTGCGATCTCTGACTGTCAAATAAATAAAATTTTTTAAAAAATTAAAAAAAAAAAAAGACCCTTAACACAGTGTCTGGCCAGGTAGGAAGAGCTCGAGGAATGTTGTTATTTGGTAGGTAAGCCAGGACTCACAAGCAACTCTGATCAATGCTAACATCTGTACTCTTGGTCACGGGTGCTGAACAGTCATCCGTGTAAATTCAGTGTTTCAATCAGATAGCATTAGGAACAGCTGAGGAGCAGTATTTAAAAAAAGAAAAAGGAGGGCTATAACGAAACTTTCGTTCACGAAATAATATCCGTCACACAGATAGAATTCAATGATAGGAGACACTAAAAATGTAAGTCATGCTTTCTTTGGTTCCCTAGGGAAGAGAGTCACACAGGTGTGGCCTGTTTACTGCCTATTCATAAATAGAAATAGGTAAGATTTATGAGACTGCCAAAGGGAAAAGGTTGAGACAAGTTACTCTCTACATTTTTTTTCTTTGTTTTATATAGATTTTTCAGCAAATTTATTGCTTATTGTTTATCAGCCCGGTTTATCAAACCAATGCCTCTGGTTATTTATTTAAATTCTACTTTAAAGGCAAGCTATTGCTTTTTAGGGAAGAGGGCAGAGCTGGTTTGTGTTTACTGTGCTAAATTAAACAGGTGACTTTGGATCTTGAGCTAAGGATAAATCTTCTGTTCTAGGAAATGTCAGTGATCTTGTGATTTTTGAAATTTTTAAAAATTTTTTCAATTTATTTATTTTCAGAAAAACAGTATTATTTTTTCACCACACCCAGTGCTCCATGCAATCCGTGCCCTCTATAATACCCACCACCTGGTACCCCCAACCTCCCACACCCCTGCCACTTCAAACCCCTCAGATTGTTTTTCAGAGTCCATAGTCTCTCATGATTCACCTTTTTTTTTAATGTCTTTTTTTTTTAAATATTTTATTTATTTATCAGAGAGAGAGGGAGAGAGAGCGAGCACAGGCAGACAGAATGGCAGGCAGAGGCAGAGGGAGAAGCAGGCTCCACGCCGAGCAAGGAGCCGGATGCGGGACTCGATCCCAGGACCCTGGGATCATGACCTGAGCCGAAGGCAGCTGCTTAACCAACTGAGCCACCCAGGCATCCCAACCTTTTTTTTTTTTTTTTTTTTTTTTTTTTAGAAGACAGCAGAAAGGGAGAAAAATAATGTTTGTAGGAAAAGAGATCTGGACTTCGGCTTATGACCAAGATGGAGTAAGAGGGACAAGATTTACCCTCCTGCCAGAAAGAGCCAAAAAAAAAAATCAGAAAACAATGTGAAACAGTGGCTTTTAGACATTGGATTCTGACAACATAGGTCAGGGCTTGCTGAACGAGGGGAAACACACAAGCTCAGTCCTATGAGTCCTATGAGGGACCCCAGGTGGAGCTTGGTAGTCAATCTGAGTTGAGATGAAGATAGAGCAGACACTGTTAGTCTAGAGAAACCAAGGTGTCTGGAATTAACAGAGCAGAATGCCGAAGAGAAGGAGCTACATAAAGAGAGGACTCTAGCAATCTGTAGAGGGTCCTCCTTGGGTCCTCAGTGTAATAAGTGCACGTCTGTGAGGAAAATGCTGGAGGACAGGGTAGGAACCACCCAAAAGGAGCAGAGGGAGCCAATACTGGAGCTCATAAAGGCTGGGAATAGTTCAGGTTCCACAAGCCAGAATGGGAAAAAAAAAAACTCATCACCCATGGGGTATGAAGTGGCATATTCAGAAGGATCCTCCTTCAGTAATGGGGCAAAATTGGCCCTAAATGAAAGGCTGCTCCGGTCTCAATTAACAAAGCTTAAAAGCAAGACTTGAAACAATCATACTGTCTTCACAGCTGCACCTCAATGGAACTCAAGAAAATTTATGAGAATAAAAAGTATCCATCACCCAACAGGTAAAACTCACAGTGAATGACATCCAATCAAATATTACCAGGCATACAAAGAAGCAGGAAAATATGACAACCCCTAAAGTAAAGAAGAACCAATCAAAAGAAAAATATCCAGAACTGATAGGGATACAAATGTAGAATTAATAGGCAAGGATATTAAAATTGATACTGTAACTATATTCTGTATGTCCAAGAAGATAGAGAAAAAATTAGATGTTTTAAGTAGAGATGTGGCTTATTAATATTACCCAAATCCAACTTCTAAGGGGAAAAAACACGATGTCTAAAAATTGCATCAGTGAGATGGGATTAACATCAGTTTGGACATTGTGGAAAAAACAAGTAGTTAATTTGAGGACACAGCAACAGAAGTAATCCAAAATGAAATGGAATAAACAACTGGGAGAAGAAATAAACAGAATATCACTTAACTGCGGGACAGCCTCAGCAACGGAAGATCCATGTAATTGGAGATCCTAAAGCAAAGGAAGGGAAAGAAAAACCATTAAAGATGTAATGGCTGGAAATTTTTCCAAATTTGTTGAAAACCAACATCCAAGAAAGTCAAAAATCTCAAGCACAGGAAAAGGGATTTTAACTGCACAACCCAAACAAATTTAGAATGGATGGATTGCACAACCATAAACATTATCAAGATAAGGAGACAATACCTAGAGCCATATTCAAAACAATTAAAAGAGTTTTTATTCAGGAAGTCAGGTAAAGTAAGAAACCTCCACCCAATCATTTCAAAAACATGATGTTATGTATAAGGAAGGAGCAATTAGAAATGTGAAAGATAAAGGTTTTTTTTTTTTAATACTTTATTTATTTATTTGTCAGAGAGAGAGAGAGAGAGCACAAGCTGGCAGAGTGTCAGGGAGAGGGAGAAGCAGGCTCCCTGCTGAGCAAGGAACTGGATTTTGGATTTGATCCCAGGACCTTAGGATCATGACCTGAGCTAAAGGCAGAGTCTTAACCAACTGAGCCACCCGCGTGTCCCCATAAAGTTTAATATATTAAAGTGTAGAATAAAGTCAAAATTAAATCCATAGAAATGGATGACTTAAATATCTCATATGATAATGGTAAAAATATCACCATCCCTAAACTATTGCTAAGCTTCAGAACTGTACTTTCAATGATCTCTTGGCATATTCATGTTCTCAAAGATTCTTAATTTGGTACTTTCATCTTATTATCATACTACCCCCATCACCCCATCTTAGTCCTCACCTCAAATTCCTCTACTGTTGATATTTCAATCTTCATTAATCAACTACCTTCTTCCAGAATATCTGTCCCCACCTGTTACCTCCACTTCCTCAAAACCAATCACCAAAGCCTGTGGATTTTACCTCTGAAATATCCTTAATATCAAGTAGTTTCCACCCCTCACCACCCCCCGTGTCTATTCTCATGGCCTCGGGCCTTTATCAGTCCTTTAATTTTAATCTAAATATAAACATTTTACTGAAACAAAGCATAAAAACAGAAAAGGCACAAATCACAAGTGGACAACTTAAAAATTTTAACAAAATGAAAATGTACCTATTTAACCACCATCTAAATCAATGTATAGAATTTTTCCATTCCCCCAGATGACTCCCTAATATTGTCTCTCAATAATTACCCATGTCCCCAAAAGATAACCACTGTTCTAAAATCTCACGCAGAAAATTAGTTTTGCCTGTTTTGTGAACTTTTATATAAGTGGAATTACACAGTCTATGATCTTGTATCTGGCTTCTTTAGCTCTGCATTATTTTTTCAAAATTCATTTCTGTTTTTAGGAGTAGCAATCATATACATATTCCATTGCTGAAGAATGAACCACAATGTATGCATCCCTTTTACTGTTTGTCGCCATATGGATTATTTCCAGTTTGGGGCTACTATAAATAAAGTTGCTCTGAACATACCTGCAAATGTTTTCTGGTGAACTTACTCACACGTTTGTATTAGATATAAAACTAGGAGTGAGATTGCTAGGTTAAAGGATATCCAGAGGTTCGGCCTTGGTAGATACTACCCAGCAACTTTACAAAATGGTTATTGTGTTTACCTTCCTGCTCTTGGTACATGAGAGTTCTGATTGTTTCATGTCTACCAAAACTCTTGGCATCATCAATTCTCAGTTTTTCCATTCTGGTAGTACATAATATTTCCCTGTGGTTTTAATTTGCATTTCCATGATGTTAAACCCCTTTTCATAAACGTATCAATTGTTTCAAAATTCTCATACATGAGGTCTTGTTTGAGTCTTGCCACTTTCTTTTGGATTGTCTATATTTCCTTAATGAGTTCTAGGAAGACCTTGTCACTTTTTTCCTCACCCTGTGGCTTGCCGTTTCAATCTTTCAGTTGGTTTGGTTTCATTTAATCAATTTTCTAGTGATGTAATCTATATGCAATTAACTGCACAGATTTTAAGTGTATAGTTCTCTGAGTTGTGACAAATGTATACACATGGGTATTCCAATTTCAGTCATTTGAGGAACTGGATGTCTTAACAATCCTGAATCTTACAATGCACAAAAATGATTTAATTCATCATTTACTTAGATGTATTTCACTTTTTCTCTGCAATGTTTTTGTAGTTTACAATATACTGGAGGTAATAGCCTGTTCAATAGGACAAGAAAAATAACTAAAACGGATGACAAATGGATAGAACCAAAACTTTATATTAACAGTCGATACCTTTTTTAATGCAGAAAATTGTAAGAAAAAATTTAACTTACAAGAATTAGTAAGTGAATTTAATGAGGTCACAGAATACAAGATTAAGGTACAAAAATCAACTGTCTTGCACACATTTTGTTACATTTATTCTTACTATATTATTATAGCTGATGGCTACTATAAATGGTATTGTTTTTAAATTTTACTTTCTAGTTGTCTGTTACTAGTATAGAGAAAGTCAACTTCTTGTTTTCCTACCTATTATTATCTCACCCTCAAGAGCGTCATGCCCAAAACCACCCATTTACCTCTCCTTTGCTGATTACTTACTTTTAAGACCCAGCTCGAAAATCATTTCCTGATTAGAACTTTCCCTAACTTTCCCAGGAAAAATGAATGACTCTGTGCTACATGTTTCCGAGAATATCCAACATGGAAAATAAATTTTTACAAAATTAGGAGATTTTTGCTAAAATGATGTTAACAGTCTCAATCTTTAGAGATTATATCATGGTTTTTTTTTGTTTTTTGTTTTTTGTTTTTTATTTGAGAGAGAGACAGTAAGAGAGAGCATGAGCGAGGAGAAGGTCAGAGAGAGAAGCAGACTCCCCATGGAGCTGGGAGCCTGATGCGGGACTCGATCCCAGGAATCCAGGATCATGACCTGAGCCGAAGGCAGTCGTCCAACCAACTGAGCCACCCAGGCGTCCCTATATCATGGTTTTTAGACAATTATGACATTCAATATAGAATTATAGCTCTTTTAAAAATAGAAGCATTCAATTGAGAAAATATAAATGACTAAGAGCAATAAAATCATATTTTAAATTTTAGGAAGTCGATTCATCTTTTATGATTCATTTTTTTCATGATAAAGTTCACTCATGAACCTAGAATTAATTACCAAACTCCAATTTTATTATCTACTATGCTATAAAAGCATACAGATAATTTTTTAAACTACAAATTACTTTTTTTCCCCCCTCAAGATTTTTATTTATTTATTTGACACAGAGATCACAACTAGGCAGAGAGGCAGCCAGAGAGAGAGGAGGAAGCAGGCTCCCCGCTGAGCAGAGAGCCCGATGCAGGGCTCGATCCCAGGACCCTGAGATCATGACCCGAGCCAAAGGCGGAGGTTTTAACCCACTGAGCCACCCAGGTGCCCCCAAATTACTTTTTATTAAAGTGAAATATATTTTAAATTTAGTGGGCTGCCAGTTAACTGACAATATGTTTTAAGTGTTTCAAAAGGAAAAATGAAATACAAAATCAAAAGAAATATTTTAATGAAGCAGTATGAATGCTCTTCAAAGAACTACCAAGAAGAAGGAAGATGTAAGTAATGTTTTATATTTCTCTCTCTCTTTTTCTTTTGGTTTTGGGCCTGCTTCCTGGATCAAGTGTATTGCTGGTCATTGCCCTCCTATCTGTAGGTCTAGCTCTTCTAATTCTTCTAATTTAAATGAAGGGACGAATATCAAGTTCTCAGCACAGTGGTTACCCTGGGTAAGTGCTCAAAAAAATGACAGCTATTATTCACTCTATAAATAATTTCTAGAAATTAAGGCTTCCAGTAAGACATAGCCATGAATAATTTAGAAGTTTTAACTGAAATGATCAATTCAAAAAATGAGAATTAGAAAACCCTTTAGAAACGGGGTGTCCAGGTGGCACAGTTATGATGAAATTCTAGAACATAGGTGAGGTTCGGTGGGGTGAGGTCTGGAGCCGATGACCAAGAAAGAATTCTTGATACATCTTTGGTGCAAAATGGTGGTTTATTAAAGCACGGGGACAGGACCTGTGGGCAGGGAGAGCTGCTGCCCCGGGGTTGTGAGGGATGGCAGGTTCTGTACCTTGCGATTGGGGGAAGGTGCGGGGAAGGGAGGTTTCAACAGAGCTTTCACATGCTAAAGAGGGCCAACAAGGTGCAGGATACCAGAGGTCTTGCAGTTTGTTGATTAATGTTGTCTTTTCACCTTTGGCAAGCCATTAATATCAAGATAGTTGGGAGATTCCTAAAGGATGTCCCGCCCAGGAGTGGTGGGAGTGAGGGGGAGATTGCAAGGTGTCAGCCTTTTGCTTTGTCCTCAGCCAGCCTTCTGCTCCCCCCTCAGTTAGGTGAGCATCAGACTCTTGCTTTCAGCTCCGATTCTGTTCTCAGGATGGTGGGATTGAGCCCAAGAGTCTGGCTCCGGGCTCCGCGGGGAGTCTTCTTAAGACTCACTCTCCCTCTCCCTCCACCCCTCTCCTCTGTGCTCGCTCTCTCTCTTTCAACTAAAATAAATCTTTTTTTAAAAAAAACCTTTAGAAGTAGTCACTAAAAATATAAATTCAATAATTTGTAGTCATCCTAAATTTAAGTCTTTTGTTACTTTTTTAATACCAGTTTTAATACGCTTAAAGGAAAGCTGCTTGTGGTTTAGACCCTGAAATTTATATCATCTGGTATACGAAAACTGCAAAACTCTGTCATATTGAGATATCAAAACTCTGTCATATTGAGATATTTGAACAATGTTTATATCATACAGACAGTGATACATAACAGGACAAAATGTTATTTTGAAACAATTTATTTGAACACGTGAACATGAAGGGACTTGGCATAAAGAAAATAAGTAACTGCCGGAAACATGGCTTTAAAGAACAATAACTAATTAACTTTGTATCGAGTATCTATTGCTGTATAACAAATTCCTGTAAACAATAACAGCTCCAAGTAACAATTCGCCCTTGGGGCACTTGGGTGGCTCCCATGGTTAAGTGTCTGCCTGGGGCTCAGGTCCTGACTTCCAGGTCCTGGGATAGAGCTCTGCATTGGGTCCCTGCTCAGTGGAGAGTCTGCTTCTCCCTCTGCCTCTACGCCCTGCTCATGGTCTCTCTCTCTCAAATGAATAAGTAAAACCGTTAAAAAGGAAATAATAACAAACATTCACTATCTTAAAATTGCTTTGGTCAGAACATACCAATTTTGCATCAGTCCTTTCTCTTAGTATATCCCAGTGTATGTGAACTTTAAGAAGCACAGTTACAAGCCGTGGGTATACCTTAGATTTACTTGCACAATCTCTATCTATTTTTGGAACAAAATAATTTCACATTAGAAATATTTTTAAACGATTGTTTCAAAAGACTTCTTATATACCACAAGTTTCTCTTGAAAAATAGGTGCTTTGTTACTGTTAAAATGTCGTATTTACGTTGAAAGGACAAAGTGTGTTTATTTGTCAAAACTGTGTGCTATATAGCATGGTTCTAATAGTCATTTATCTTTCCAAGAAAAGTGAGAAATTTGTCTTGTTTGTATTATGCATGCTATCTTTTTTTTTTAAAGATTTATTTATTTATTTATTTATTTGAGAGAGAGACAGTGAGAGAGAGCATGAGCAAGGAGAAGGTCAGAGGGAGATGCAGACTCCGCATGGAGCTGGGATGTGGGACTCGATCCCAGGACTCTGGGATCATGACCTGAGCCGAAGGCAGTTGTCCAACCAACTGAGCCACCCAGGCGTCCCATGCATGCTATCTTTTAATACATCTTTATTTGTAGTTTAATTTTTTTATCTTTATTCAAAAGACGAAAGTAGGATATCTGGAACTTTTTCATTATATGCTTTTCTTCAATTAGAATTTATATTTTTATCCATAGATTCTTTTGGGTGTGTGTGTGGTTAATTTTATTTTTTCAGTGTTCCAAGATTCGTTGTTTATGCATCGCACCCCGTGCTCCATGCAATACGTGCCCTCCTTAATACCCACCACCGGGCTCACCCAACCCCCCAACTCCCTCCTCTCCAAAACCCTCAGTTTGTTTCTCAGAGTCCACAGTCTCTCATATTTCATCCCCCCCAACTCCGATTTCCCCCAATTCAGTTTTCCTTTCCTTTTCCTAGTGTCCTCTATGTTATTCCTTATGCTCAACAAGTAAGTGAAATCATATATGATCATTGACTCTCTCTGCTTGACTTAATTCACTCAGCATAATCTCTTCCAGTCCCATCCATGTTGATATAAAAGTTGGGTATTCATCCTTTCTGATGGAGGCATAATACTCCATAGTATATATGGACCATATCTTCTTTATCCATTCCTCTGTTGAAGCTCTTCTTGGCTTTTTCCACAGTTTGGCTACTGTGGCCATTACTGCTGTGAACATTGGAGTACAGATGGCTCTACTTTTCACTACATTTTAATACATCTTTTAACTACTTTGACTAAAATTAAGCCAGGAACTTCTCTGGATCACAAAATATTTTCATAATTTAATAGTTCCACCTCTGTGATTGCTTGCTAGGTAGCCGTAAATTCTGCCCATCCCTGCAGTATGATTTTACAGAATTTCCCATCCAAAGACAAAGTATTTTTCTCTAACCTTTGAAGCTGGGGTTGGCCATGTGTCTTGCTTTGGCCAATGGGAGATTAGCAAAGATGATGCAAGCAAAGGCTTAAAAAGTGGGATTCCTTTCTCTTTTCTGCTATTTTGCTCTTTACTGATTACCAGATGTAGAAACCCAGACTAATCTGCCAGAGGACAGAGACCATGTAAAGCAGAAATTGATCATCCCAGCTGAGCTGCCCCACTGCCCGGCCTGCCAGCTTGTAAGTGAAGGTATCCTAAACCATACGACTCCATATGAGTCAGCTCAGACCAGAAGAACCACTCAGCCTACCCACAGAATCATGAGAAAGAATAAAGGTTGCTGCTTTAAACCACTAGGTTTTGAAGTGGTTTGTTATATAACAAGAGCTGCTTAATACACTCCATCTCAAATACAAAATATTACCCATTCTATATTCAAAGGTCTTATTTTTATAAATTGACTCAAAATTGACTTCCCATAGCATGTAACTGATAACCTGTCCCTAAATTCTCAAAAATAGACCAACAGTGGAAGGATCTGCTCTTGACCCTTCTTCCCTCCAGAGAGCACACGTTCTCAGACTTACTGACCCTTTGAAGACACTTATATTAATCTGTATATTACCCATCAGTAAACTTAGTTTATATTTTTAAGGGGTTTTTTTTCAGTTTTAGTAAAATTAAGTAAAAATAGAAACTGTACTATTTTCTTCATTTACCTCCATTTTGGAGCTCAGTGGTCTAGAGAATGGTGAATGTTAGATCTATCTTTCTGCTTCCTTTTCTTCTCCCTGTCTCAAAATATTGAGAAAGACAAGAAAGGTGTGGTGATTTCTAGTTTTCCTTTCACCAAACACCCTATTTGTTTGATGCTGTTGAATTAACACCCGATGCTATTCAATATTCACTTTTAATTTTGGAGTTTTCATTAAAAGTAGGAAAATAAAGTGCAATATTGTGCTCACAATTTTGTGGCAATTACGTTGAAGCTCATTTTTTCAGGTTCATCATTAGTGACCTAGACTGACCAGCCCTTCCAGTTTTCCAGGGAGTATGACTGTTTCTGGCATTTGAGACTTTCAGAGCTAAGCCAAGGAAAGTTCCAGGCAAACTGGGATGAGTTGGTCGCCCTCACTGCTGACTGCTCAGATGGCTTTCAAAGGACTTGAGTACTTTGGTACTTCCTTTGCCCAGAGACTTCTGTTTGAGCTTCTCTGTGCAAGAGCTCTCAAGAAACTGAGAAGGGCAGTGCAAAGTAGGGGAATGTTGGGTAACTTTCAGTTTTTTAAATAATTTTAGTAAGAAATGTGCCATAACCCTTCACTGAAATAATACCTCAGTATTCTGAGGAGTAATTTCTTAATGCTGTAAGGTAATTGGAATGAGTCTGAATGTTACTTGTTATGGAGAACTTTCCTCAGAGGTTATACAAGTGTAAATAAAATCAGATGGTTTATTAAAATGACCTGGTCATGAATCTTCCCTTCAAAATACAAAGACAATTATTTAATTAAATGTTAAATAATACTTGTAGCTGCCATACTAATTTAGAGCAAATTTACATTGAAGTTACATTTTTATATACTATATATATATATATATATTGCAGCAAATTAACATTCTTTACATAATTAACTTTACAGTATATTTCTATTTGTTTTATTGGAGTTGAAGCATTAAATGGCCTATTTCAAAAGGCCATATAGAAATTTTGCTTAAGATTTTCTTTTATGATGTTTTGGTCAGAGCTATGAATCAGCTTGTGGTGAATCAACAATGTAACCCCCAATTATACCATTAGTCCTATGAGAAAATCTTGTTTGTAAATGATGAAGTTTCTGAGAAAATGCTGCAAATAAAAGTGAGAATGTTTTTGTATTATGATATTTCAAAATGCAAACTCCAGATTTTCCATCTATATTCACATACTCAGTGTGTGTGTGAGAGAGAGAGCATGAGAGAGAGAGAGAATGGGAGGGAGAGACAGAGTGAATCCCAGCCACCAGCAACAGAAACTTGGTGACTGCTGTTCAGTGCTTCTCAAACTTTTATGGGCACATGAATCACCTAGGGAGCTTGTTAAAGTACAGGTTCTGATTATGGGGTAGGCTTGGGTAGTTCCTGAGATTCTGCCTTCCTAACCACCTCTCCAGTGACACTGATGTTCCTAGGCGGTTGACAATGCTTTGAGCAGCAAGTTCTAGAAGTCTACCTGAAGAATGTACCTCCCCGTAGCCACCTACAGTTTTATCCTGTCATACATTCTTTTTTTTTTTTTTTTTAAGATTGACTGATTGATTGATTGACTGATTGATTTGAGAGAGAGAGCGAGCGAGTAGGGGGAGGGACAGGGGGAGAGAGAGAGAATCCACAAGTAGACTCCCCACTGAGCACAGACTCATGTGGGGCTTGATCCCCGGACTCTGAGATCATGACCTGAGCTGAAACCAAGAGTCTGCAGCTTAACCAACTGAGCCATCCTGTGTGCATTCTTAATAACATCATCACCTACCTGAATCATCGTATTTCTTTATTTGGTGTATTGCCTATCTCTCAACCAGAGTCCATGAAGGCAGGGACACTTTTTGTCTTATTCTCCGGCATCTATGACATGACAAGCTACTGCTTCTAAAGATCTACTGGTTAAATAATGTATATGCATGAAAACATATTCTATGTGCGGTGTTGATCACTGAATACACACCATGTTTATATCAAGCAAGGGTATTGATGGTGAAGATCATGGCTCATAAGTACACTGCCTAGCTATTTGACACTGGCAAGTGACATAATATCTCCCACTTCTCTGTCATCATCCAAAAAATAAGAGTAATAATAGCCACACTTACAGCTGTTGGAGGGGAAAGTGCCTAGCACGTAATAAACATTATGTAAATATGAGCTCATGAGCTAAAATGTTTTACCATGGATAGGTATTTGTATTTACAAAACCCAGAAGCTTCCAAAAGGCAGCAGGCATGTCCTATGTTCTGTTTGAAAGAGATCAAGCCTGGATGGATGATTTTCAAACCATGCTTCTCAGTGAGACAAGGGGTCTGTGTAAATCTCCAAAGGCTATCCCTGAGGGGTGGGTAGATTGAAAGGTTCACAGAACCCAGCGCTCAGGGTTCAGCGACCCCCATCACCACCATCACTCAAACAAAGCCACTCCAACCTCTCTCACTACACACTGACATTTCAAATAGGCTTTCTGCCTTTGGCTCAGGTCATGATCTCAGGGTCCTGGGTTCGAGCCCTGCATCGGGCTCTCTGCTCCTCGGAGAGCCTGCTTCCTCCTCTCTTTCTGCCTGCCTCTCTGCCTACTTGTAGTCTCTGTCTGTCAAATAAATAAATAAAATCTTTAAAAAAAATATTAAATGGGCTTCCCAAATAAAGGGATGTATTGCTTTAAAAAAAAAACCAAAAAACAAAAACCTAACTTAGGGGATGCCTGGGTGGTTCAGTCAGTTAAGCATCTGCCTTCAGCTCAGGTCATGATCCTAGGGTCCTGGGATGGAGTCTCGCATAAGGCTCCATGCTCAGCAGAGGGCCTGCTTCTCCCCTTCCCTCTGCTCTTTCCCCAACTCCTGTGCGTACAGTCTCTCTCAGACAAGTAAAGAAACAAAATCTCTAGAAAAAATCAAATAAAGTAAAATAAAATAACTAACTTGAGAAGCACAGCACAAGGAAACCTCCAAATCTTTATTTGGGCTCTCTAATATTACCAATTTCTAAATATCGATTCTTAAGTAGCACTGCTTACCACTCACAGCACTGTTGGGGAAGTCTTCAGGTCAGTCTTCTATCTAGTAAGACTTTTGTATATTATGCGTTGATTAGTTATGTTATTGCATTATATAATGTATTATGTACTGATAATGCATTAATATGTAGTGAAACGAATTAGTTATTGAGGCTTAGTAAGACCAGTTTCAGGAATATGGAGACAGGCCATGACTACTAACTTCAGATGGACTGAGAATGAGGAAACAGCTTCTACTTTTCCGACAAGTGGTGCTGAGGCAAGCACTTGGCCTCTCAAGTGGGTTCAAGTTGAAAGCAAGATTCTTTAGTGGAAGCTGGACAGATGCAGGAGTTCACTTTTTTTTAAGCCTCGTGCGCTTAATTCATTTCAGCAAGTGGTCATTGTCCTTTTAATTGGCTTAATTGGGTGCTCCTGCTTTTTCTTGAGACCAAAGTCTCAGCCATGGATGCCTAATAGAATCACTGGGGAGTTTTCAAACAATACTAGCTCTCTGACCAACTCACGCTCAACCCTTGGGAGGGGCTCCCAGGCAAAGGGCACTGAACCGCTATGCACATCGCCTCGGGCAAGGACCCAGTCTCCTGCTTGTCCATTCACGTAGCTGGTGTTACATGGAATATTGCCTTCCTATCCAAAAAGCTGTTTCCTACAGACAGAAATAATTAAGTCCAAGAAAATATAATACAATATTATTTTCATTTCATTAACGCTTTTCTTAAAATAACCAAAAAGTACATTGGTAAGGTAACACACTAACATCCAGTATCATCTGCATTATTACCTAGGTATAGTTATCTCGGTAACTAACCTCTGGCATTTCTGAATTGCTGCTTGTTCTAACCCTGGTCTAATCTGGTCTAAGTAACTTGAATTCAAGCTGAAACTCTTAACTTGGACGTTAAGTTTCCCATGGCTGTTCTGGCTTCTCAACACCTTTGTGTCTCCCTCTTTCCCTTTTCTCCCCTCGCTGACTTGTGTCTCATTCCTAGACCCAGTGAAATGAGAAATATTCACCAATACCATCCCTGTTGACTTGGGTGAAACATGATCTTCCTCCTAGTTATCAGCTTCCTGACAGCTTTCTTCAAAGTCTTCATTAGTGTTTTCTGTTGGAAAAATTCTGTACCTTTCTCTAGCCAACTTCTGAATATGTCTCAAACATATTTCTCAGAGCAAGACCTTTCATATAGATTCCTTTCCGTAACCAAGACAGAAAATTTACCTACAATAGATTCTAATTCTTTAAAATCTATTTACCTAGGACACAGTAAAACTTAAACAAAGTTATGAGCTATATACTCTGTAACTATAGTATTAAATTCTAATATAGAATACTTATATGTTACAGCCAAAATCATTTGCAACATTATTGTAGAAATTCCACCTTTTATAAACCCAATTCTTGGGAACATTCTTAAGGAGCAGAGTAGACAATTGCTAATAGACCATACTAAAACCTATGCCTTCTACTTTGGCTACTAAGTGGCCAGACGAAACTTGAGACAATAACAAATATAAGTAATTTTTAAGTAATTTTCATTATAATTTTTCATTATGATTTTCATTATAGTTTTTATAGTTTTCATGATTTTATTATAATTTTCATCATCATTTTAACCTTATAATAATTGTGAAAGCTAACATGAAATGAAACTGTGTCCTGTGCGTATGCCATTCTCACTGTTCACCTCTATTAACATATAATCATGACAATCTAAACAGATGTCTGCTATTAATTATCTCCATTTCACCGATTAAGAAACTGAAGTGAAGAAACTTGCCAGGGGTCACACACCTAGTTAAGCGTGGAGCCAGGAACCAGGCCCCAGCCAGCTTCCTTCTCCACTGGGCCACACTGCCTCAAGCAAGTGCCTTCCTTCACTCACTCATTAAACTAATATTTATTGAGTGTTACCTCCCCAGTCAGGGCCTCTGCTCTGATGGACGGTCAGGTAATTAGACAAGAGTATAGTACCATGATACGCACAGCTAACGGGAGTGGTAGAGGAGCGTACAGCCCAGTCTCGAGGACCTTAAAGGCCCTCAGTGAGAAGGGATGTCTAAATTGAGTCCTAAATAACTAGTGGATAAAGTAGGCAAAAAGCAGCTGTGGGGTGCGGATGAGTTTCGCCAAGCAGACAGAGCAACATGCAGAGCTCAGAAAGACCCGGAGACGGGAAGATTTTTAGGTAACTCTTCACTGAGCGGTGGGACCAGGATACAGATTGGGGGTCAGAGCAGATGAGAGGGGCCAAAGGGACAGGTACGAGCCAGATCGTGCTGCCCAAATCTGATGGTGCCATGCAAGATACAAAGCGGATATGATCAGATTTTCTCTTCAAAAAAAAAATTGCTGTGGCTTCAGCGTGTTAGAAGACTAGAAATTGAGGGCCCAGGAGACCAGACAGGAGGCTGATTGGATTCCTGGAGCGAAAGATTTTAATAGTCTAAACCAAGCTCGCAGTGGCTGAAGTAGCCAAATGTTGCAGATCATTATTTTATCATTTAAAGCCACGATGCCCATATAATAGAGCCAGATGTATGACAAACGATACATGTTAGACACACACACACTCACGCTACAGATATCTTAAAAAATAATTTTTCAAAAGCACCCAAGAGAAAAACAGCCAAAACCCTAGGAACTATATTTAAGAAGGAACAAAAGAGAGGATAAATCAGGAAGAAATCCTCAAGAATTCATTGAATTGTAGGTACTGTAAATAATCATGTCCCACAGGAAATCTCCAGGGATAAGTTTTTCCTGCCAGTGATAACGCAAAGGAAATATGAACAAAAATAAACAAGAAAAGGTTGCACAATTTGCTACAGTTTTTAAAAGGGAGATGATTGATTTGAGGTATGCAACAGGCAAAATCACGTAGGCATAGCCTCCAGAAATTGGAAGGTACGGGATAAGCTTGCGCCAGGAGGCTGCACCCACATTCCGCCGCCATCTATGACATGAATTTTCTTCCAGCTTCCCGCGGCTCATTCTGGCAGAAAGCAGGATTCCTGCGATCAGTCATGAGTCCTTTGTTCATCCCACCATGCACCACCCTTATCTCCTCATGCTCCTTTTTCCCTAAACTTTGGCATTGTTCTTTCCAATACCAATTAAATCATACTGACTGCGGGGGAGTCCCATGTTTGTGAATACTACTGCATTACATCACCTTGTGTATAAATGGTCAAATACTCTCAAAACAGGACTATGTCTTAACCCCTTTCCTGTGTGGTCCATGCTCAGCCTTGTTTGAGTGTCTCAGGGCTGATGAAATAATTATAGCTACAAAAAGAAACACCAATACCAAATACGTACCGAATGTCTCCAACATGCTAGTCTCCGAGACAGATAATCTTCCTATACTTTCTTCACTGTTTCTCTCATCCAATCCCACCAAAAAGGTGGTATGATCTCCATTTTTACTGCTAAGGCGCCTTTCCCAAAAGTACTCTGATCTTTAGTGGCAAAGCCAGGTTTGGAGCCTTGATCTGATTCTAAAGTCTAAACCCTTCCTACTACATCACATTCTAAAGTCCTCTAAACTAAAGTCCTTGGGGAGGGAAAAAAAATAATATTTTCTTCCTTCATCCTTTATAAGAACACATCACTAGGATAAAAGAGAAATTGAAAAGAAACCCAACCCCAAGAAAAATGGCTAGATAGAAAATATTTGATGAAGGTCACTTCCTTTGGAAAATCCCAAGAACTCTGCTTTTTGCTCATGTGTCCATTTAAGTAAAAATGTATTTTTTTAAATTTTCCTTACGAATTTACTAGGGTGTTTAAAAAACTGTAACCTAGATGCAAGAGTGTTGCTCTTCTTGAACAGAGGCAGTGGCGGAGAGATGTGGCAAAGGTCTCCACAGATAAACAGATTGCCAGCAACACTGACTTTGCAATTCATGAACTACATAGCTTTGGGTAACTGATTAAACCTCCCAGACCTGGGACGCCTGGGTGGCTCAGTGGGTTAAGCAGCTGCCTTCGGCTCAGGTCATGATCCCAGCGTCCTGGGATCGAGTCCCACTTCGGGCTCCTTGCTCCGCAGGGAGCCTGCTTCTCCCTCTGACTCTGCCTGCCATTCTGTCTGCCTGTGCTCCCGCTCGCTCGCTCTCTCTCTGACAAATAAATAAATAAAATAAAAATAAACCTCCCAGACCATCTGTGTCATCTATCTTATAACCTCACCTCAGAAATCATAGACGACCTTACTTCTGTGGGGTTTCTGATGGTTAAAGTAGTTCCAAGTTCGCCCAGACTCAAGGAGTATAAGGAGTATGAACAGAAAACACAACTCTCAATGATAAGAGTGTCTCAGAGAATTTTCAAGAGAATTTTCAAATACCTATGTAGATCTGACCTACTACCTAGCGTGACAGGAAGTTAGAGACTGCAGCCAAAATGTCAGGAAGAGACAAGATACTCAACAGAAAAGGAGCTGCTTAATATAGCACAGCTGCGGAGAAGCTTATTGAAACCAAAATTCTATGTTTATCTCATATCACAATGAGAATCCTCAATAAACAACTTACAACAATTTTCCGTATGCAAGAAGAAACCAGAAACTGAATCCTTGCTTGAAGACCAAGACAAGAAATCTTTCATTGAAAACATGACTTTTTGTCACAAGCTTGGCTTCCTCAGACTCAATTTCTTTTGAAACATTTAATAAGTAAGAATATTTTTGACCTGAGTATCTTTTCAGAGTTAAAACAGAAGGGATATATATCCAGTGAGAATTTTCATTTATGAATAGCTTTATAAATCTCATTAGTGCATAGTCCTGCCAAGTACACTGTACACTGTAAAATGCATGAAGATAATTTGCCCCTTCTCAACAATTTTTAAATATGAGCTCTAGGAAAATAGATGTCTCACTCAAGATCACAAAATGAACTTAAGGGCAGCCTCGTATTTTAGCATATAGCCCAGTGTTCCCATGGCAGATGCTACCTAGAGAGCAATGGAAACTTCCTGAAAGAATATATCTTGTTAAAATACACTTCGAGCAGTCCTTTACAATGAAAATAGACAGGGAAAGCAAGCGATGGCATGCCCTCCCTACAGCTGGTAGCTCCAATCTGCTGTACTCTTTTTCCTAGAGAGATAATGACTGTGAATCATATCAGCTCCCGTTCTGAGAACAGTCCACAGACACTGGGAACAGATGGATTTTTTGGCAGCAGAACACCTTTTTCCTGTCAACCTCAGGTGAGGAGTGGACTACCTTCTGAAATAAGCCACACCTGCTAATTCAAGGACTAGCAGGTTCCAAATGTGATAGCCAGCTCATGACAGCATGCTATATGTATTTAAAGAAGGTGGGCAGCCTTTGGGCTTTACTTAAAGGAGCTTATACATTTGAAAAGAGTAGCTGATCCATATATCAAAAATCATGCCAATATTCATAACTGTGTACTATCTGGAAAGCAAACAGTGAAACTTTCTTTCAAATAGGCAAACATTGCATAGCAGAGGATAAGATTCTCAACTCTTGTGGTAGCAGAAAACAGTGTGCTGGGATGCCTGGGTGGCTCAGTTGGTTAAGCATCTGCCTTCAGCTCATGATCCCAGGGTCCTAGGATCAAGTCCAGCCCTGGGCTCCTTGCCCAGCAGCAAGCCTGCTTATGCGTGCTCTCTCTCTCTCTCTCTTTCTCTCTTACAAATAAATAAGTAAAATATTAAAAAAACAACAACAACAGTGTGCTGCAGTACAACAAAGGGGGGAATTGTGACCATGAGAAAGCATTGAACAGAGAGAAAAACAGACTATCAACCAATGCCAAATATGTGGGAAGAACTATAACCCACACGCAGGGAGACGCTGATTTCCCCTTCAACATCCAATCCCAGTCAGCGATCAAGTAGACAATTCAAACTACACCCGTGGGGGACACGGGTGCCCATAGCAGGAGGGAGGCAAAGATGGGAGAGAGGAGAAGGAAGAGGATTCGCTGCTTGTGGGACACACCACCCCTAGCTTAAAAGACTTCTGGAGGATGAGGGGGAAATGGAATCCTTACACAAGCTCTCAGGAATGTAACATGGTCTGGCCACTGTGGAGAAACAGTCTTGTAGTTTCCTAAAAAGTTAAACATACACTTACCATAGGCTTAATAATTCCATTCTAAGTACTTACCCAGGAGAAAGTAATATATTTTTTTAAGATTTTACTTATTTGCCAGAGGCAGAGAGAGAGAGAGAGCCCAAGCAGGGGCATTGGCAGGCAGAGGGAGCAGATTCCCCAATGAGCAAGGATCCCAATGCAGGTCTCAATCCCAGGACCCTGGTATCACGACCCAAGCCAAAGGCAGATGCTTAACCGGATGGACCACCCAGGCATCTGGAGAAATGAATACTTTGTAGTGAATGTTCGTGGCAGAATTAGTCATAATAGTAAAAAACTGGAAATAATCTAAATGTTCTTCAGGTAGTGAATGGATAAACAAAATCTGATATGTTCTTAAGATGGAATACTACTCAGCAACAAAAGGAATGAGCTACTGATACCAGAAAAGCATTTGAAGAAAACTCAAAAATACTATACTAAGTGAAAGAAGTTAGACACAGGGGGACCTGGTGGCTCAGTTGGTGAAGCGTCCGCCTTCAGCTCATGTCATGATGCCAGGGTTCTGGGATCAAGCCCTGCTCTGTGGGGAGTCTGCTTTTTCCTCTCCCTGCCCCTGCTCCCACGTGTGCACACACCCTCTCTTTCAAGTAAATAAATAAAAAATTTAAAAATAAAAGACACAAATGACTACATGTTATATGATTCAAATTTTATGAAATTTCTAGAGAAGACAACAGAGAGAGAGGGGGAAAAAATGGGCCAGTGGTTGCCTGCAGCTAATAGTAGAAGAAAGAAATAACTGTAAATGGGCGGCTGTGAATTTTTTGTTGTTTGAGAAAAGATTTTAAGTATCCAGGATTTAATAAAAAATTACTACTCATACCAAGAACCAAAAAGACCTCAAACTGACTTAAAATGGCCATCAATAAAACACTAACACAGTCTGAAGGAATTACTTTAAAATTTCAGTAATAGCATACATTTTTAGAGGAGAAATTTGATAAAATGGTGGTTTGGTGTGTTTAGAAATTAACCAATCACTTTGGATATATATCTCATTAACATCAAGCTTCTACAGTAACGTAATCAAAAGAGTGTAGTACTGATGTAAGGAAAGACATATTTTATGCTTTCTTATTTACCCACGAGAAGTAAAAACGTGTGTCCACAAAGTACATGTATACAAATGCTCATAGCAGCTTTATCTGTAATACCCAAAGCCAGAAATCACCTAAATGTCCATGAAGAGATGAACAGATAAACAAATTATGTGAATCCATATAATAGGATACTATCTATAATAAAAAGATACAAACTAATAAATGTAACAATGTGAATGAATCTGGAAAACATCACACTGAGCAAGAGAAGCTGGGCATAAAAAAATGCACAAGAGCTGATTCTACTTATATGAAATTCTAGGATAGGAAAACTTATCTATAGTGATAAGAGTATCTGGTTTCCTGGAGCCATATGAGATGGGAGATCATTGCACAGAAGCTGGAAGACACTTTTTTCTTTTGTTTTCTTTATTTTAATTTAATTAGCAAACTTATAGTAAGTCATCCATCTCAGGTGTACTGCTCAATAATTTATCAATTTTGTATAACACCCGTTGCTCATTATATCGTGTGCGCGCCTTAATGCCCATCACCCACCTCCCCGACAGCAACCCCCAGTTTGTCTCCTAAAGTTAAGAGTCTCTCATGGTTTTTCTCCCTCTCTGATGCCTTCTCATTCTGTTTTCCTTCCCTTCCCCTAGGGTCCTCTGCCCTGCTTCTTAAATTCCACATATTCCCTATGATAACTGTCTTTCTCTGACTGGCTTATTTCACTCAGCCCAATACCCTCCAGTTCCATCCATATTGATGTAAATGGTAAGTGTGCATCCTTTCTGAAAGCTGAGGAATATTCCACTGTATATATACACTGAATATTCCACTGTATATATACAGCTTCTTTACTCATTCATCTGTCCTTGAACGTCTTGGGTCTTTCCAGTTTGGTTATTGACATTGCGCTGTAAACATGGGGGTGCAGGTGCCCCCTTGGATCACTACATTTACATCTTTGGAGTAAAGACCTAGTAGTGCAATTGCTCGGTTGTAGGGTTATTCTATTTTTAATTTCTTTTTTTTTTTTTAAGATTTATTTATTTATTTATTTGACAGAGAGAGAGAGAGATCACAAGTAGGCAGAGAGGCAGGCAGAGAGAGGGGGGGAAGCAGGCTCCCTGCTGAGCAGAGAGCCCGATGTGGGGCTCAATCCCAGGACCCTGAGATCATGACCTGAGCCGAAAGCAGAGGCTTTAACCCACTGAGCTACCCAGGTGCTCCCCTATTTTTAATTTCTTAAGGAACCTCCATACTGTTTTCCAGAGTGGCTGCCCCAGCTTGCATTCCCACCAGCAGTGTAGGAGGGTTCCCCTTTCTCCGAAAGTGCCAACAGTTGTTGTTTCCTGTCTTGTTAATTTTAGCCATTCTGACCAGTGTGAGGTGGTATCTCATTGTGATTTTGATTTGTATTTCCCTGAGGCTAAGTGTTGTTAAACATTTTTTCATGTGTTGGTTGGCCATTCATGTCTTCTGCCCATTTCCTAACTGGATTGGTTTCTGGGTGTTGGGTTTCATAAGTTCTTCATAGGTCTTGGATACTAGGCTTTTATCTGACATGTGGAGGACATTTTTTGATATGATGGAAATGTTCTGTATCTGACTGTGGTGGTGGCCGTTACCTAGTTTGTGCCTGGGCCCAGTGGGTGTGCTTTGCATCTTGGTTCCATTGCTTACTTTGCCAAGTTATTTTTAACCTTCCTGTGCCTCAACTCCCTCATATTTGAAAGGGGCATAATACTAATAATACCTATTTTATAAGGTTGGTGTAATTAAAAAAAAAAAAATGAGCTAATAGTGGCACCTGAGTGGTTAGTCAGCTGAGCATTCAACTCCTGATTTTTGGCTCAGGTCATGATCTCAGGATTGTGAGATCAAGTCCCACATAGGATTCCGTACTGGGTGTGGAGCCTGCTTGAGATTCTCACTCTCCCTCTGCACCCCCTACTCTCTTTCTCAAACAAATAAATAAGTCTTTAAAAAATTAATTAATAAATATGAAGATGTAAAGGAGGCTGATAGGAGTTTCTATATATGTGATCCATTATTATTGTTAACAAAGTACAGAGTTATAAACATGAAGATGCTTCTTAAAGAGGTGGTTACAAAAGCAAAAACTGGCTTGCATAGAAGTGGAAGCTACAAGACCTTCACTAATGGAATATTCTGTCATCAATAACTGCATTGTTAAATCTTAGAGAATCTATTAGTATAACTTCTGGTATTAATAATTGACATGAGGGGCGCCTGGGTGGCTCAGTGGGTTAAAGCCTCTGCTTTCAGCTCGGGTCATGGTCTCAGGGTCCTGGGATCAAACCCCACATTGGGCTCTCTGCTCAGCAGGGAGCCTGCTTCCTCCTCACTCTCTGCCCTCTCTTGGTCTACTTGTGATCTCTGTCAAATAAATAAATAAAATCTTTAAAAAAAAATAATAATAATTCACATGAAAAAATATTAGGTAAACATCAAAATCAATGCAGAAATGACATAAAATCCAACATCTATCCCTGATACAAAGCAAAAGAGATCAATTTTACATTTAATCACATCAAAAGCCAGCATCAAATTTGATGGTAAAACTTTCAATTTTCTATTCAAATTTATTTTTTAAAAAAATGGTGTTGTGCACTACTGCTATAATTCATTGTTCTAGAAGTAAAACCCCATGTAATCAAATAAGAAAAGTAAATGAGGAGTCTACACATTGGAAAGGAAGATGCATAATTGTCATTATTTGGAGATCGTATGTATAAAAGGATTAAATAAATTAGCTAGTTAAAAATTATCATTTATGAAAATGAATAATTTTCCTATATACAAATCATAACAAAGGAGAAAATAAACAAAATCTTATAATAGCAAAACTAAACAAATAATTAGGAATCATCTTAATGGTTACTGTGTAGAACAAATATGAATAAAGTACCCCAACTTTACTAAGGACACATAGAAAGAGAGTTGACTAAATGTTCCTATATAGAAAGACTTAAAACTATAAATTTATCAATTCAACCTTCATAAAAATCAACTAAAAAAGAATAAAATTCTGCAAAATATTTGATAAAACTATATTAAGTTCTTCAGGAAGATCAAGTATGCCAGAATAGCCGGGGGGAAAAAATCCAGAAAAAATAAAATGAGAAAGGTCTTTTTTAAATCAAATATTAAATCATATAAAACTACAGGAATAAAAACCATCTTGTCTCAGAACTAGTGGATTCATTATCTATCGTTGTTTAACATGTTTTCCCAAAACACTGGCTTAAACAACACAGGTATTTTACCTCATAATTTTTTGAGGTCAAGAGTCTGGGTATGGTTTAGCTGGGTTTTCGGACTCCGGATGTCTCCCAAGGCTACAGTCAAAGTAGCTAGCTGGTACAGTCATCTCAAGTCTCAACTAGGTAGGACCTGCTTCCAAGCTCAATATTTGGTTGTTGAAAAGATTTAGTTCCTCACAGGAACCTGGAGATCTCTCTCTTTCCTTGCCATATCCTTCATAGTGCAGCTCCCATGGCAGCTCCCAACAAAGCCAACAAATGGGAGAAAAAGAGAGAGACAGACAGAAAGAAAGTGAAAGAGAAAGAGAAAGAGAGAGGGAGAGAGAGTCCAAATAAGAAGTAAGTCTAGGGGATGCCTGGGTAGCGCAGTGGGTTGGAGCCTTTGGCTCAGGTCATGATCTCAAGGTCCTGGGATCGAGCCCTGCATCAGGCTTTCTGCTCACTGGGGAGCCTGCTTCCTCCTCTCTCTCTCTGCCTGCTTCTCTGCCTACTTGTGATCTCTGTCTGTCAAATAAATAAATAAATATATATATATATTTTTTTAAAGAAGTAAATCTGGAGGTCACAGATTTTGTAATCTAATTGCAGACATGACACCCCATCACTTTTGCAGCAAGTCACTAAGTCTGGCCCACACTCAAGAGAAGGGTATTACCCAAAGTCATGAACACCAGGATCAATAGGGGCCATCTTCCAAATCTCTCTAGCATAACTAGAAAGACAAACCATTGGAAGAACATAAAGGATATAAAAATAAACAAAATTCCTTTGAGAGTTTAGTATATCATAAAGATGACATTCCATATTAATGGTAAGTGGTAAAGAGCTCTATTGATGATAATGCCTTTGCCAAATCAAATTGAGATTTGGCAAAAAAAAAATTGGGACACCTACCTCTTCCATATGGAAGTTAATTCCTGATGGATTAAAATAGTACATGTAAAAAGAATATTAAGTACTAGAAGTAGACATAGGATTTTAACAATTATTATCTTGGAGTAAGAAAAACATTTCTTGACCAGACACAATATCCAGAAGCTATGGGGAAAAAACAAAAAACAAACAAACAAACAAAAAAACCTGATACCATTTGTCTGTATAAAAACTTTTAAAAATCCATATGGAATAAGAAATTGGAAAAAAATATTTCCTGCACATCTGACAAAGAACTTATTCCCTTAATATAAAAGTAATACTTTTAAGTAAGTTAGGAAAATATTTTATTTCTTTATCTATTTGAGACAAAGAGAGCATGAGTCAAAGGGCCCCATCAGTAAGGAAAATACTTACCCAGTAGAAAAGATACCCATCTGAACTCAAAATTAAATACATGTAATGTCAAAGAGAAAATGAAATACCATTTTTACCCATAAAAATGGCAAAAATTTTAATGTTTTACAACTGATAGTTGGTGAAAGTCCAAAAAGGATGTAAATTCAGGGTGTCTTTGGGATAACCATTTGGCAAATCCTTTAAAAGTTAAAAGGTCTGTGTGACCCTTGGCCCAACAATTCTACGGCAAATTATCTATCCTGTGGCATTCATGAAAGCATACAAAGATAACACACACACACAAAAATCACCATTTGGATTACAATCTCAAGGCTGCCAGGTCTTGTCTAGGTGGTGCCCTACACTGGGCACCCTGACAAAGTATCAAGGAGTTGAGGAGTGGGGATGGCAGGTGGTAATCACCTACTCCAAACAACAAACTAAACATTCTGGTTTGGGGCTATATCTGTTGAGAGAAGTGTATCCGTTAGTGTCCTACAAGGAAATCAGTGGCACAGTCCATTTGGGTAATTTGAGCTCTACCTCCTTACAAAGGTAGAGCACAGTGTAGAGAAGCAAGAGAGGAGGGTACAGTGTCCCAGGACTAGAAAGATAAGAGCAGCTACCAAGGGAGGGAAGTAGAGCTTGAGAGAGAAAGTTTAAGAGAGGAAGCCAGCCCTCAGCAGGCAGACAGGAAAAGAACCTCAGGATGAATACCCCAAATTCTCCTTACTTTTCCCTTCCAATTTCCTGCAGCTGCTCCCATTGGCTGAACCAACACAAAAGGAAAAGAGTATATTGATATGATCCGTATGTAGGTCAGCTTCCCAAGGAACAGAGCTAGGCTGGAAATGGTGGAAAGCAAAACTGGAGGGACTCAGAGAAGACATCCCTCACAGAAGAGTGTCATTTTCTAATCTGTACAAGGGCATCATGGAGTTAGTGTCCACATTTTATCATTGCACAAGAAAAGAAAGAATTTAAAGTTCACTACTAGAGGACCACGTGCCAAATTAATGTATGCAACACAATAGAATGTTAGTCACTGAGCTTTTTTTTAAAAAAGAGGAAAATGTATAGGGATTAGTCTGAAAAAGAAACCACTAAGACGTTTTATTAAATTACGTATGAATGGTTCTCTCAGTGTATGGTGTATACACAAACTTAGATAACACGTAATGTAGAAAGTGTTACATTGTATAAGAATATACTTTTATATGCTTGAAAATTTCTGGAAGGATAGTTGAGACTCTTAAAAGTGGTTATTTCTAAAGGGGGGAAGTAAGAGAACCAGTTAAGAAACTTTAGAACCAGTTAGGAGATTTCCTATGTTATTTTATTTTACTCTCATAACAAAATAATAATAGTTTAAAAGGTTACATTGGCGGGACATCTGGGTGGCTCAGTTAAGTGGCTGCCTTTGGCTCAGGTCATTATCTCAGGGTCCTGGGATCAAGTCCCTCATCAGGTTCCTTGCTCAGCTGGAAGCCTGCTTCTCTCTTTCTGCTTCTGTCTGCCACTCTGCCTGCTTGTGCTCTCTCTCTCTGACAAAAGAATAAATAAAATATTAAAAAAAAAAAAGGTTACTTTGGCAAAAACTATTTTTAGTATTCTCTACCAGAGATACAATAATATTATAGATAATATATATGATATAACATTAAGTCACAGAAAAATTGCATATATATTTTTTAAGATTTTATTTATTTATTTGACAGAGATATTGCACAAGCAGGGAGAGCTGTGGGCAGATGTTGAGAGAGAAGCAGACTCTCTGCTGAGCCAGGAGCCTAACTCTGGGCTCAATCTCAGGACCTTGGGAATATGACCTTAGCCAAAAACAGATGCTTAACCAACTTGAGCCACCCAGGCACCCCCTGCAAGTACTATGATTATAAAAATATTTGGAAAATATATATAGGAAGAAAACTAAAAAAAAAAGAAGCATCAAACATTATCAATGGTTAGTGTATAGGTGGGATTATTGGCATATTTTAACACTTTCATATTTCCTAAATATTTTCAGTGAGAATATGGTACTTTTTTAATGGAAAAAGGAAATATTCTAAAGTGATGGCTCCAAATTTTTGAAGAAGTAGAACTCATTTTCAAATAAATTCTTACACAGAACCCCAATCATAAAGAAAACATTTAAATATTTTCTGGATGAATTTTGAATGTTTCAAGTTAAAAATAGTTGGGAATACCAAATAAAATACTAAAACATCTTAAATCTCGTTACATAAAAACTACAGAGAAGTGGATATTGTTGTCAGTCATCATTGATTTTTTTTAAGGGCGGAGGGGGACAAGAGGGAGAGAGAGAATCCCAAGCAGGACGCATGCCCAACATGGACCCCAATGTGGGGCTTGATCTCATAATCCTGAGACTGTGACTTGAGCCAAAATCAAGAGTCTGACGTTCAACTGACTGAATCTCCCAGGCACCCCTACTAATTTTTTAGAAAATGTACATACACATTATTAGCAATCTCTTAAACTAAGTTCTGATTCCTTAGTTTTGTTCTTCATTGGACAAAGAATCAGATTATAGGAAAAATTTGAAAGCTGGAAATGTTGAACTTAACCATAAAAATAGAAATTTTAGTCCTCGCTCAAGCAAAAGAGAGAGTTTCATTCTAAAAAATCTCTCCATATAGCCTTCTTATCAGAAGAGGAGAGACTGACGTAAATTATATGATTTCAAGAGCTTGGATGGAACCCTGGACTTCTAGAATCTGTAATAGGAAGGAGGAAGACAAAGGAGCATTTGTCTGTTTCTTTAGTGATGCTGATTCCCACCCACTGTGCTCACCACACAGAGGGAAAGTCATGTTGTAAAAATTCTGTTTCTCGTTTGTGACCAAATGAAGTATTGGAACACTTGCTGTACAGTATAACTTTTAAGGGAAGGTTAGCCAATTTTCTTCTTGGAAGAAGAAATGAAATCATCCAAAAAAAGCACTTTGGGAACTATGAAGGAAATGGGGAAATAAGCCCTTCCTCTTGTGAATAATACTGTATCTAATATTAAATAAACTGAAAATAGAAAATGTTTAATAGAGATTCTTAATGTCTGTTAAAATAAGAAAGAGAAGTCAAACAAAATTTGCTGACTACTCAGATTAGTAGTTCATGTGACCAAAAGGCAAAATTCTACTGGACAAAAAGCAACCACTCAAAAATATTCATCCTGGGGGTGCCTGGGTGGCGCAGTGGTTTAAGCCTCTGCCTTCGGTTTGGGTTATGATCTCAGGGTCCTGGGATCGAGTCCCTCATTGGGCTCTCTGCTCAGTAGGGAGCCTGCTTCCCTCTCTCTTTCTCTCTCTCTCTCTCTGCCTGCCTCTCTGTCTACTTGTGATCTCTCGCTGTCAAATAAATAAATAAATAAATCTTTAAAAAAAAAAAGGCATCCTGCATTTTGTTGAATATTTACTCTATGCATCAAGAATCATTATATAGCAAAGGAGAAATGGCTGTGTGAAATAACACTGGAAATTTTTTTTATTTTTAGTTAACTCAAGAAACGTAGAATACTAAGGAATTGAAATGCTGAGCATAAATCCAGGTTTTTCCATTAGAAAATGGTGAAACCCATATTCTCACCAAGGGTTAAATCAAACTCCATTGCCTACACATGCTCACTTTCGTTATGTTGTGTGTTTTTTTTTTTTTAATTGATTTATTCACTTTAGAGTGAAGGGGAAAGAGAGAGATAGAGAGTTGGGGGAGATCCAGAGAGAATCTGAAGCAGACTCCAGTCTGGAGTCAGAGCCAGACGCAGGGCTCAATCCCAGGACCCCGAGATCATGACCTGAGCTAAAGTCAAGAGTCAGACGCTTAAAAGACTGAGGCTTCGCCACCCAGGTGCCCCTGTTTGGATTTTAAAGTATGAGAAATCTTTACATGGACATTCTTGAGACAGATGAAAAAAAAACGTTTTCCATTTTTCATCTTGTACAACCGATTTAAAAGATAAATTTTAAATATAAAATATGAATTTGACTATGATTTCCAGTCTTATTTCTTTTTAAAATTATTTTTAATAGACTCCATTTTTCAAGAATGGTTTTAGGTTCCTAGCATTGGAGAAGCAGGTGCAGAGATTTCCCATACTCCCTGCCCCAAATCGTGCATAGTCTTGCATCGTCCCATTTTTAACATCCCCCATCAGAGTGCTTCGTTTGTTACAATTGATGAACCTCTAATTGATGCATCATCACTCAAAGTCATAGTTCCCCATAGGGTTCACTCTTGGCGTTATGTATTTCATGGGTTTGGAGAAATGTATAAGGACATGTGTTCATCATTAGAGTATCACACAACAGTCTCACTGTCCTCAACATCCTCTGTGCTCCATCTTTTCATCTCCCCCAAGCCCAGACAACCAGTGATATGTTTACTGTCGCCATAGTTTTGTCTTTTCCAAAATGTCGTACCATTGGAATGATACGATATATAACCTTTCAGGTTGTCTCCTTTGACTTAGTAATAGACATTTAAATGTCTTCCATGTGTTTTCATACCTCAATAACTTTTTAAAATGCTGAATAATATTCCATTGTCTGGAGGTACCACAGTTTATTTATCTATTCACCTACTGAAGGACATCTGTGTTGCTTCCAGATTTTGGCAATTATGAATAAAGCTACTATAAATATATATGTGAAGGTCTGGGGATGGACAAGTTTTTAATTCTCTTGGGTAGATACCGAGGAACACAAATGCTGGATTGTGCAGTTTAATTTTACAAGAAATCGCCAAATTGTCTTCCAAGTGACTCTACCATTTTAAATTCCCACTGACCATGAACAAGACTTCTTTTTGTTCCACATCCTCACCAGGATTTGATGTTGTTAGCATTCTGGATTTTCACCATTCTAGTAAGTGTGTAGTAGGATTTCATTGCTGTTTTAATTAGCATTTCCCTAGTGACATATGATGTGAGGCATCTTTTCATATGCTTATTTGTCATTTATATGTCTTTTTTGGTGAGCTGTCCAGTTTTATTTACTGATAGGAAAAAGTATTTCTGTGGAAGCACAGCTTTGAGAGTGGCCAACCTCAAGTCAATACCTTTGCATACGTTTTGCAAAATTGTCAGGTGGAGGGACTTTTTTTCCTTTGGAACCAGGGGTTTGCTGAAACCAGCAAATGACTCACAATAAGAAAACCTGAGTTTCAGACTCTGCTCACCCTTAAAAGCTTGAGGCTATTTCTTCATCCTAAAACATCCTAAAACATCAGTACCAGATGGTAATAACACCCTATGATTCTCACTGAGCAATATTATGTCCTTATTCTTACAAGTCCAAATTCAAGTGAAGATTGCCTTATACCTTAGCTGTGTTTTCTTTCAAGATCTTTCCTATCAAGATCACTTATTTAAATACTTTAGCTCATTCAAAATAATAACCTTTAATAAACCTATAAGGTAATTAATTCTCTCCTAAGCAAGCATTCTATTGAATGTATACCCTTTAGCTAACAATCTGGCCTGTGCAGTCAGCTCTTAGATTTGCTGAAATGTATTAAAGAGTATAGTCTACACATTCTTCTCATCCATTTTTCTCTTCATAATTATTAAAAAGCCTCAAATAAAATTGCGTGGTACATTTTCTCTTCCTGAAGCCTTTTCTCATGAATATAAACTCTGAATTAGGGAGAAATAGCAAATTGTAGGCATATTCATGGAACATTTCTTAAAATCATTTGCAAGTCACAACATCATTATGTCTTTATAACATGCAATCACTCAGATGTAGAACACAATGTAACCAATAATAGTAGTATTATTATCATAAAACTTAAGGAAATTAATATCTACAAAAAGCTCAAAATCTCAGGTTGAAAGAAAACATTTATAGAAATACTTTTTTGTGTTTGGTTTTATACTTGATTGCTGCTGTATGGAACGAAAGAGTAAAGAATTCATGGCTCTATCACTGAGCTGTAACTTTGTAACTGTAATTTTTTACCCTGGCCATTGATTTTTTTAACCTTTCTACAAAATGGCCACCATTTTAAAATGACCCTCACAGTTTGGTGTGCAGAGAGTGGAAGACATACACACAACTCCCACTTAACACAGCTGTGGGTGCTGATGACACAAGAAGCTTGGTTCGTTTGTTCCAGTTAGCTTGATGGCTCTGAGAAAGAGCTGAGGAATGGCACTCAACCACCAAAATTCATTTTGTTGTAATGGTGGTGGAAGTGGTGATGATTTTGCAGTTGTGTCGCAGAGAGCTAGAAGTTCACTGAAATTTATCTGACCAAGATCTGCTATAAGGTGAACGTATGTAGTTTCTAAAATTGCAAAAGTGAAACAGCTACTGCATAGTTGGGTCAGGTCTATGCTTAGAACAGTGGTTCTTTCTGTTGTTGACAGAAACGTATGCCCAAAATGAGTTCACCTTCTTCGCCTGCCAGGATTAATGCTCCCGTGGAGCAGGTCTGAGCTGTTTTTAGGAGCAGGGCTCAGGCAAGCTGTTGAGAAACGTGGCCTAGTGTACATTGGTTTCCCGACATAGGTAATTACAGCTGATGGTCCAGTTTCCAGAACTATCCAAAATTACAGAGGAGGCTCGTGTGGGGTCTGGGCTTGCCCAGCTCTGTCATCATTGTTTCCTGTCTCCCCAGTAAAGGCCTGAGGAGACATCTGCCAAGAAGCTCACATGGAGAAACCAACCTACCCTGGTACTTGGTGGATCAGAAAGAGAAACTCAGTTGCCTGAGTTTTAATCTAGTATATTTCCCAACCACACTAGGGGAGAGTAAATAAACCATTACTGTTTTAATCATTTCACTATGAAAATAACATTTCAGCCTTCCCCCTAGATAGAGGAATGCATGGAGATAGCACTCTTTGCCATATGTTTTGGTTTGCATACAGACTGGGCACAGACTTCTTTGGGGAGGGGGGGCTGCTAATTTATCTTATTTTGATTTACAGGACACCCATGTGGAGGTCCCTGAGGAAAAGCATGTCAAAATCTTTGAAATAGCCTAGACCTACTCTTCTTAATCTTTAATCCACTGTCTTCAACAAAATTGATCTATATTTTTCAAACATGAAAATATAAGACTTCAAAGTGGTTCTGAGTTCTGGAAATCATCATTCCTGAAAGTCCTTACTTTTCTTTTCTCTCAAGTTTTTTATTTAAATTCAGTGTAAGACTAGTTTCAGGTAGAGAATTTAGTGACTCCTCACTTACAAACAGCACCCAGTGCTCATCACAACAAGTGCTCTCCTTAATCCCCATTATCCATTTAACCCATTCCCCACCCAATTCCCCTCCAGCAACTCTATAATTAAGAGCTTGTTTTATGGCTTGCCTCTTTCTCTATTTTTCCCCCCGTATGTTCATCTGTTGTATGTCTTTATTTCCACGTATGAGTGAAATCATAGGATCATTGTCTTCCTCTGGTTGACTTATGGTTCCATCTATGTCCTTGCAAATGGCAAAATTTCATTCTTTTTGACGGCCGGTAATATTCCATTATACAAATATACCACATCTTCTTTATTCACTCATCAGTTGATGGACATTTGGGTTCTTTCCATAAAGTGGCTATAATTGATAATGCTGCTATAAACATCAGGGATGTATCCTTTCAAATCAGTATGTTTGTATCCTTTGGGTAAATACCTAGTTGTACAATTGCTGGGTCATAAGATAGTTCTATTTTTAACTTTTTGAGGATCCTCCATACTGTTTTCCAGAGTGGCTGCACCCGTTGGCATTCCTTCAAGAGTGTAAAAGGATTCCCCTTCCTCCACATCTTCAAGCACTTTCTTATACCATACGCAAAAATAAATTCAAAATGGATCAAAGACCTAAATGTGAGACAGAAATCCATCAATATCTTAGAGAAGAACACAGGCAGCAACCTCTTAACTCAACTGAAGCAACTTCATACTAAACATATCTCCAGAGGCAGAGGAAACAAAACCAAAAATAAGTGATTGAGACTTCTTCAAGACAAAAAAGTTTCTGCACAGCAAAAGAAATAATCACAAAACTAAAAGGCAACCTTTGAAACGGGAGAAGATATTTGCAAATGACATACCCAGTAAAAGGTTAGTATCCAAAATATACAAAGGATTTATAAAACTCAACACAAAAAATAAATAATCCAATTTAAAATTGGGCAGAAGACATGAATGAACATTTTTCCAAAGAAGACATACTGATGACTAGCAAAACCACGAGAAGATGCTCACCATCAATCATCATCAGGGAAATGCAAAACAAACACAATGAAATAGCACCTCACACCTGCCAGAATGGCTAAAATGATCTTTTGGTGTATGTACTTCAAATATTCAAAAATCGTAATAGGCCATAAAATCCGACGAACAAGTAATGGGATACTGCCTTATTCTCCCCACAGTTGGTGCATTTCTCCCTCTTCCGTACAAATTCTAATTGATTAGGTGGAGGTCAATTGATATTCTAGTTTTTTTATTAACAAAGCATGAAAGAATTATTGCCATTAAGGATGAATCCAAACCCTTAAAGAGATGGTGACTATGGGCAGAGACATCCAAAAGAGGGGAAGAAATGTTATCCTCCTACCTTCTTAAGGTCACAATGACACATATGGAGTGCAAACACATCACGTCAGAACAAAAAGGGACTTAGAAAATATCTACCCCCAACTTCTCATTTTATGGAGGAGGACACAAGGGAAAGCAGTTTGACCCATCTCAGAAAGCCCTTGGCAACTGATGATGTAGAATCAGAAGATAGAATTCCTGTTTCTTTTCATGAAACCAGAACTCCATTGCCTCAGTTAAGGTAAGTTAAGAGTGTTCTAGAAGAAAATCTGCATTCCATTCCAAGAATAAACGGGAGATAAAATAAGGGCTATGTAGGAAGTATCAGGAAGGGGTTATCTTCTTACTGCAGTGGGTAGAAAAGTAAAACACAGAGTGTCCCGCCAAGTCAGGAAACACAGGATAAACTCATTTTCCTCACTGCATCATTTATAATGTCAAAACATACACAGTCTGTATCTCTTCAACTTTCAGACCCTTTACAAAGTATCATAATTATCCTATGTTCCCTGTACTTCCAGAATTTTGGGTCAGTAGCGTTTTCCTAAGTTCTTTTTCTTTTCTTTTTTTTTCCAGATTAGTAATTAGGCCTGTTGCTTTACACAGCACATCCACCTCACATGATAAGCACGCTGAGCCTATTATTTGAAAATGTAGCTAACATACTGTTTTAATTGAAGTTTATCCTGAGCTTCCTGACTTTGCAAATACATGGTAGAATGGAGACTGAAAGACAAACAGCAAGAAATTATTTGTCAAGAAATACAGTAGATGGGGATGCCTGGGTGGCTCAGTCAGTTAAGTGTCTGCCTTTGGCTCAGGTCTCGATCCCAGGGTCCTGGGACTGAGCCCAGTGTCATCTTCCTCACTTACCGGGAAGCCTGCGTCTCCCTCTCCCTCTGCCCTCCTCCCTCCCACCCCCGCACTCACTCTTTTCTCTCTCTCAAATAAATAAATAAATTCTTTAAAAAAAAAATGCAGTAAATGAAGAATGTAAGCTGACTTAGACAAGTGCCTAAAATTTCTTTTTTTTTAATTTTTAATTTTTTATTAACATATAATGTATTATTAGCCCTAGGGTAAAATTTCTTTTAAAAGAAACTAAATACAGAAATCTATACTCTTATCCTTTTGAACTATTAAGCCTTAAAAATTATCAAGCACATTTTTCGGTGTGTGTTGTTCTAACACCTAACGCTGGAGTGTAATCTCCCCAAGAGGAGGGGTACATATCAGTTTCATTCCCTGGGAGTCCCCAACACTTGGAAATGTGTCTGGCACATAGAAAGCATTCAACAAATTTTTTTTTAATAAATGCTGCCATAGATGAATAGAGGATTAACTTGATTTGGCTAGCTAAGTAATCAACAATTCATCTGAACATTGAGTGGTTGAGCAAAAGCCCTAGTGTCTCTTGCTCAAGGACGGGTTGCATAATGAGAATCTCTCGGACCATGTAAGTTATCTGGGAATGATATCAAGTATGTCAGCCTAACAAAGACACCTCAGTGAGTTATCTTGGGAATTCATCATCTTTTGCACATCTGAGGAAATACAACACATTTTGACAGAGAGCCACAATTCATGATTTCATGATATAATTGACATAATTGCAGCACTTAAAATAAATTTTCCTTGCTTCTGGATAGATCTTGCCAACCTCTCACACACAGTCGTTTTTTTTGTTTTGTTTTGTTTTTGTTTTTTCAAAAAGAAGATATAAACACTGAAGAACAAATACAACATAATTATATAAACAGTGTAGTGTAATTTTTAGAGGAAACTTCCTCATTGTAAGTATGTCATTATCAATAAATTTATTTTGTATGACCCTAATTCTAAGAGACTACTCCTTTCATTGGTCAGGTACCAAGAAAGGCACTAAGGGACATGATGATTCATAGAGAAACTGAGAAAATGGAAAATGTTGGGAATTCAGAGGAGACAGTCCAATCAGTCTGTAGGTTTCAGTGCTATCCATAACCAGTGATATGATATCTGTGATATCTGCAGCTAGAGATGGAAACTCCACCCACCTATCACACTTTCTGGAAAGGCTTAGGTTGAGGAGGAGTGGGAAGTATATGATCAGGGCACCAGAAAAAAAATTACAAAGTAAATAAACTTTGTTCATTTTGTAACAAAATCGTGTACAGATGGTAGAAGAGTTGGAACTAGAGTTATGGGCACAGAACCCAAGCAACCTGACTGCAAAAATGCCCACCGTCAGGAGGCCCCAAGGCAGCTCACTGATGATTCTCACGAAAGGGAATTTTGTGCTCAATCAATCTCCTTGGTACGTTAAGTAGAACCATTTTATTTAACAATATCTTCTTTACAAACATGAGCTATACAATCAGATAACCATTGTTCTCATCTGAGTTTCACCTCGGGCCGACTGTGGGGCACTGGGCAAATAGTACCTCTTTCTGGGCCTCAGCCCTACATCTCCAACGCTGAGGGCACAGTCCCACTTCTCATGTCTGTAGAGGCCTTGGCACAGGGGTTGGCATACAGGAAAATATCAGTAAGAGGCAGCTATTGTTTTTCACATTTTACTTGCAGGGATATGAAAATTGCTTTCACTTTCTTTTATTTTTTCCCTTGGTATTTTTTCTCTTTTTTTCTTTTCTTTCTTTTCTTTTCTTTCTTTCTTTCTTTCTTTCTTTCTTTCTTTCTTTCTTTCTTTCTTTCTTTTTTTCTTTCTTTCTTTTTTAAAGTGTTCTCTATGACCTGTATGGAGCCCAGTGCTGGACCCAACACAGCCTCAAACCAAGACCCTGAGATCAAGACTCAAGCTGAGATCAAGAGTTGGACACTTAACCAACTGAACCATTCAAGTGCCCCTTCCCTTGGTATTTTAATAATTAACCAATCAACCAGGGCACCTGGGTGGCTTAGTCAGTTAAATGTCTGCCTCTGGCTCAGGTCATGATGCCAGGGTTCCAGGATTCTGCCCCACATTCGGCTCCCCACTCTGCTTGAAGCCTGCTTCTCCTTCTCCTTCTGCCTGCTACTCCCTATCTCTGTGCTCACTCTCTCTGTCAAATAAATAAATAATATCTTTTTAAAAAATTAATCGATCAACCGATCAATCAGTTAAAATAGAGAAATTTATGCATGTATTTCTATGTCTCACTCTTCTGTCATCTTCTACTTCTTGAACCCACCTCAGAGCTAAGACACTCTGGTCTCTGCCTGTGCTGATTGCTGCATCTTCTGGCCTCGCTCTCAATCACAGTGATTTTGCAGATGCAAGAGCGCTGTTTCAGAGTCAGCCCAAAGAAGAGCAAAGCAGACTTATGCTAACACCAAAGCCACCAAATGAAATCAAACCAATGGAAGCAACAAACAGGAAAGGAGACAGTCAGGTAGGAAATCAGTGAACCTCGAGGGAGTGAGATTGAAGCCAAACTTCATCTCACAAAAGGAACATTGGTATAAGTCTTCCCACCTCTGAAAATCAAAGAGATCTTCTCTGTCTCCTTCATATGAGAGGATTCAAGGATAGGAAAGGTAGATTTATAGTCTGAGACTTCTGTTGGAAGCCTTGCCTTTCTCATGAAGTTACATGTCTGGCATGTCAGCCCAATATGATAGATTATGTTATTGTTTCCTACATTGGCTCTCTTCCCTGTGAGGCGATTGCACATCCTAGCCCATTTCCAGGTGACTTGTAGGGCTTCTCTGTGGGTGGAGTAAACTGCTCTACCACATAATCAGGTTTGGCTTATGACTTTTGTCTGAGAAAATGAAATACAAGCAGAAGGGCTAGTTTCCCAGTTCCAAGGAAACACTTAGAAGAACCACATTTTTCAGCCAATTCTCTGTTTTTTCTCTGCCACAAAAACAGCATATCTCAACTAAGTGTTGCTCTTTTGCTGATCCCTAAAAAGAGGAGACATTTGGAACAGAACTTTAGAACCAATTCACAGCTACCACCATGCCATCCTAGTGGGAAATGAAAATCTGTTGGTGTGAGCCCCTGAGATTTGGAGATTGTGTGTTACTCCAGCTAAGCTGACTAATACATCTGATGCCACAAAGTAGTAATACAACTACATTGGGATAAACATTCCATCTTCAAGGGCATTGGGTTGCTTGAGGGGCTTGGATTTTAATCTAAACATGATCCAGAGATTAGCTAGGATTATTTCAAGGTCTAGGCTATCTGTAGTCAGACGTACCAGGGATAAAGAGCAATTGTGCCATCTTGAAAGAACTGGGCTGCTACGAGTCTTCATTATCCTAGGGAGTCATTATTAACCATTTTAAAATTCTGGGAGTGCCCATAACATAGCTTAGCCTTGAAGAAGTTGGTAAGCAGGGGTTTATATCTGTCTACTGCAACCCATTTCTTGGAATCCAAAGCAAGGTAACTCATCCTCCCTTCCTGGAGACTGTGGAATTAATACACACTGGGAGGGTTATTAGAGAGAAACTGCTTCTTTGGGCTCCCAGTTAGGCAACTGCCTTCATGACTCCACTTCTTCCTTTTAAGTTGTTTATTTATGGGCTGTTTGACAACTCCACTGCTCAGCCAGTGGCCTTGGGGTACAATTACAAATACTTTAAAACTCAATGTTAGCATGTTTTTCCAATCAATTAAAAGCATTTAAAATTTTTAGGGAAGAAGCCAAGAGCAACCAAAGTCCTAACCACCTGGACAGGCCCACAGGGACTTGCAGGACCTGGCAAATTCAGTCTTGCCAGGACCGGCAGGGGGGAAAGAACCGTGAGATTCAGAAAATGAGTTGGATGGCAGGAAAGCAGCCTGAGTAGAGGGCATGTGTTCCTAGAATGCTGCTGCCTCGTCCAGCAAGGACAGACAGGGCTGGGAAGCAGACCCAAGCATAGCTGTGGGAGCTACGCCCTAATCCCTGGCAAGCTCAGCTTGGTGGTGAGGCCTGGGCCTCATGAAGACAGCTAGCAGTGAGTTAGTTGACTGGTGCAATCACAGATGATGTCTGCTGTCCCTGGAACAAATTATTCTTCAGAAGCTCAAAAGCAAAGCAGATTCACTCTGGCTAGACCAACTAGAAGGGATGAGTCACACGCTAGGGCTTAGGAGTCTGGGGAAAAGGATGAGCAGAAGGAACTCATGAAAGACGATTGCCCAGGGATGTGTTACCACAGAGCAGCTGTAGCTGGAAGGGATTTCCCAGATTTCCCTATCAGGCCAGTGTTTTTCTTTTATAGATAAGGAAACTAAGTCCAGAGAGGTTAAATGACCCACCCGAGGGCACCATAGCCAGTGAGCACATGGCAGATGCTGGGCAGGGCTGGGGGCTGAATTTTCCATCTGCTGGTGAGAGCCCTTCCTTAGTCTCTACACTGGTCTGTTCTGGAATAAATATAAGGGTCAGGCAGGAACCTCTAACATCTAGTCCAAGTCGGCAGACAGAAGATGTGACTACAAGAGCAAAGCCTTCTGAATCTTGAGGCAATTAGCAAGGGATCAGCCCAGGACATGTCTGCTCAAGGCTTCCACACATACTAGAGGTATAAGTTACCATTGTGTAGATATTATCTGCATGTGCGGGGGAAGGGGGAATCAAACCATGTGATCTCCACAACCAATGAAACTTCATCTTTGGAAAATATCACCAGTCAACCTGATTGTCAGTGGGAAGGATCCTCCCCAAAGAGAATTGCGTAAAGCATGAGTTAAAGGCATCACTCTCCCTTTGGGACTGGGGATAGAGAAGGCAGGTGGGTGGAGTGGGAGGGGCTCAGAAGAGGAAGGAAGACGAGGGAAGTGCTTAACGAAAACACTTTCTGACAAATAATGAAAATAAAGAACTTGGTCGGGTGGGTACAGCTAAATTAGGTATTCATATGAGAAACAGAGCAAAGGACTCATTTAAAATGCTTGTAGGTAGCCTGGACATTTTTTCAAAACACTAGATGGACACAAAGATCTTAATATACAGAAAAGGCAAATTTCTGTGATTTCCTTCCCCCTTGCTAGTTGTCATACTTTCATTTCCTCCCAAAGCAGATCCTAAATACCTACTCAGCAAAATAGAATCCATGACATCGTCAACAGACATCTTCAACTATCAGAAGAGCAACTTGACTTCATTTTGCAATTACTATCAGGCTCCACTGGAAGATATTCTTCCCATGATCCCCCTGTTACACTTGGGCTTCCCAAAGTGATGAACATCTCAGGAGGAAATGCTTCTCCAGCACTTGGTAGATTTGCTTTGTCTCTTCTGACAGTACCTGCTTTTGCTACTTGGAGCAGACTATGCCCAGAGTTTCTCTTTGCATAAACCACAGGGAATAACCATGACCTCGTCGGAATAGCTTTCAGGGCTGACTGAGCTGTGACACAACTCAAACAACTGTGTGATTTAAAGGTATCAAAGAATCATCAAGATGAACCAAACCCTACTGAAAATGATTCTATCACCAGTTCATCTAATCGGGATTAAAACCTGTCTGAAAATCAAGAGAAAAAGGAATTAGATGGGCAATGAGATTCCATGTAACTTGGGCTCTTCCTCTGCAAAGTAAGACAAAGCAGACACAAGAGGGCACTTGAGCCCATACTCATGTTAGAAGCAAACTCCCTGTGACTCCCTCCAGCCTCCTATTCCCTCTACCTTGGGTGCCTACCCAAGAACATGAACCTGATCTGTAAAATAGCTAAACTCCACCTACAGAAGACAAAATATTAAGTGGATTGATTTTTAAGCTTCACACAATAATGCATGGTATATCAGAGTGGTATTGGTGTTAGGACTAATATCAGAATGGAAATTTGGTCTTTGCCCAGAGCAGTAACTTTACAGCCAAACCCTGATCACCCAGCCTGGTGAGGGTCACAGGGAGAGCATGACTCACACAATCCAAAAACCTTTCTAGTCTGTAGTTTCAAAATCACCCTTCCCCAAGAAGAGTGAGCAAAGCTGGTGTCAGAGAAACCAAATAGGTCAGCTTGAGTTTCATTTCCCTCCACTCAGGAGTAGCAATGAAACACCACAAAATTAACTGCGTTAAAAACCACCTAGATTCCCCAGGTTAATTTATATTACCTCATGGGAAAGAGCAGAAGAGACAAATTTAAAATTCTACTCTTTTTTTTCACCCATTAAGGCCTCAAGTAGGTGTATGCTGTGGGCTGAATTGTGTCTCCCCACACCCATCCCCAAAATTTGTATGCTGAGGACCTTATCCCCAGTACCTCAGAATGTGATTGGAGGAGGTAAGATTTTTAAAGAGGTGATTAAGATAAAATGAGATTGTTAGAGTGGGTCATAATCCAATATGTCTGATAAGACATAATCCAATCTAGGGGCGCCTGGGTGGCTCAGTGGTTTAAGCCGCTGCCTTCGGCTCAGGTCATGATCTCAGGGTCCTGGGATTGGGTCCTGCATCCCGGGCTCTCTGCTCGGCAGAGAGCCTGCTTCCCTCTCTCTCTCTCTCTGCCTGTCTCTCCATCTACTTGTGATTTCTCTCTGTCAAATAAATAAATAAAATCTTTAAAAAAAAAAAAGACATAATCCAATCTAATCCAATGTGTCCTTATAAGAAGAGATTAGGGCACAGATATACTCAGAGGGAAGATGCTGTGAGGACACAGGGAGAAGAGGACTGTCCATGAGCCAAAAAGAGAGGCCTGAATAAAAAAATCAAATCTTCCAACACCTTGATCTTGACTTCTGGTCCCCAGAATTGTGAGGCATAAATTTCTATTGTTTAAACCACCCAGTCTTTTGTACTTTTGTTACAGCAGCCCTGGTAAACTATTACAGTATATTTAACTTTTCCTCATTTTAATATATTCACATATCTCAGTGAATATATTAATATATAAAAATTTACCAGTAGGGAGTGATTTGAAAACTAAATATAATCTCTCTCTCTTATTTAATGTTTTGTTGATATCCACATTTCATGGGAGACATGTATGAATAACCAAAACAATGACCTGGTCAGCCTGGAAGTTTGGGCTATCAAATCCATAACAGTTGCTCCAGCTACATGGACATCAACATCTACAGTTTGGTCCTATCCTTTCTACTTGACAGATGGGGAAAAGGAGGCCTCAAAAGGCTGAACAATTAGTTCAGGTTTGCAACTGGAAGTGGCAAGGAATTGGGTTTGGACCTATTAAGCGTGAGTCAGAAATTGTGTTCTTCCCCATCATCTAATCATGAGACACTACCTCTGCAAGCAAGGACCAAAGAGTGTGATACATTCTAAGCTTTAAAGGCTGAGAGTAATGTTCTATCACTGGCAGAAACAGAGACAATCCCAAAGTTCTGTTTTGAGGGAAAAACAAAAGTTGTTTGGGTTGAATCTTAGATCTGTCGTCCTACGGAGTGTCCTAAGTAGGAGCTGGAGAACCAAGGCATGGCAGTTAGTAGGAAAAACGGGGCTCCACAGTGTAAAGCATGGAAGTAGATGAGACCCTAAAGAAGAAAATCCTAAAGAAACAAGACAATGACAAGAACTTTGTTTAGAGCCATAATTAAGATGAGAATGAGGGAGAGGCCTCTGTGAAGAAGTCATAGAGGCAGAGCAGAACCAGGAAACAGTGTTCCAGGCATCCAGGGTAAAATAATGTTAAGAATGTGGTGGTAAATCCACTGAATAACAAAATGCTGACTTGTGTTGTTAGCAAATTGAAATTGGGGTTACACTGAACTATTTTGAGGGCAGGCAATTGGTTTGACTTAACTTTTCATTATTGGGGTATTTGGGTCATTATATAATAAAAATTAGCATTTAAAAATTTTAATGTTTGCTATTTATTTAACTATGGGGAAAACACAGAATAAATGAAACTGAAAACATATTATTATCAGCTTTGCAAATAATTAAAATGACCTGAATGTGGAAAAAGACGCTGTAAAATGACTTCTTAATTTAGAAAAATTAAGGACTTAAAAAACCAACAGAAAGATAGCTACATTTTAACATAATAATGGATATGCCTAAAGCAAATGTCCAGTGATACTTAACCACAACGAATTGAAAAAATAAACTTGTAGTCTAATAAAAAAAAAAAAGTCAAAACCCCATTTCTTGGCTACACCATTAAAAAGGAAAGGTCTTTGGGACAACTGGGGTGGCTCAGTCAGTTAAGTGTCCAAATCTTGAAATGGAAAAATGCATATATCACACACATTTATTATCATTTTCCAAAAAATTTAACCAAATATTACTGCTACTTACTACATAAAATCTTTGCATTGGAAAGGCCATTCAAGCTAAATCACCACACCATACTCATAGGCAAGAATTCCCTTGGCAATATTCCTAACAGATGCTCACTCAATAGTCCACACCACTGTCTCCATTAATTATAGAAAGTTCTTCTTAATGTTGAGTTTACAGCTATCTCCCCACAGGATCAATCAAGTTCTTCCCTTGGGACAGGATAAAATGAATCTAGACCAAAATAATTAGCCTGTATCTCCTTAATCATCTCTTCTGTACACTTCTAATTTTTCCATTGTCTGTCTGAGAATGTAGTTTTCAGACCCTCTCTGTTGAACCATCATTATTTATGTGCACTCCAGCTTAACACCTGACCCTTAAAATATGTCAGTGAAATTTCAGTACAATACTCCAGCTACATCTTGACTATCATAGCTGTTATTAAACAATCACTGAGAATCTATTAAGTGCAAGACACAGGGGATACAAAGGAATATAAAACATGGAGTTTAGAACTCAGATCTTATAAGCAGTATCAGAAGTATTAGACTTTGTTAATTTTTTTGGCAGCCATGTATTATTTTCGTTTTGCTGCAAGCTCATAGTTAATTGATTTGTTCAGGTTTCATTTTCATTGTCACAAACACAGCTGTCAGAAAGGTTTGTATGTTATATCTTATCATTGTAAAATTGACCTTTTGAAGTTGACAATAGGGACTCACATATTTCATGTCATTTCAGAGCCAGTGGTCCAGCCTGGAGAGATCTTTCATCTTTTACCCTTAGCTTTATAAACTGTAAGCTTGTAAGTGTGCTAAACATGGCTTTTATGTTTATGCCTAAGCCACTGATAAAATTTTCACAGGAGGGGTACCTGGGTGGCTCCGTAAGTTAAGCATCTGACTCTTGGTCTCAGCTCAAGTCTTGATTTCAGGGTCATGTGTTCAAGCAAGCCTCCATGATGGGTGTAGAACTTACCAAAAAAAAACCCCCAAAAACAAAAAACCAACCAACCAACCAAACAAACAAACAAAAAACACCGGAAAACTCCAAGAACAAAGAGCTGTGGCATGCATGGATGCCTGGAGAAATCTCCTTCCAGGTTGACCTCCTTTGATTTATATCCTACCATGTGATTGTCCAGCTACCTGAAAAGTCATCTGTTGTAGTATCAGCCATCCCACATGCCTCTACCTCGGTCAAAAGATTATTTAGATAGGCTTTATCCAAGGCAAAACAATAATAAAGATTGAAGGGGTTGGTTATTTATGCTATTTATAGTTACTTCTATAGAAAAAAGAAAAAGAAGAACCTCACAGATAGCTAACTGATTAAAAAAAAAAAAAAAAGCCAAAAGAGGAACCAATCACAAAAACAACAGCAGAAACAGTCTATAAAGAAACCTCAGGGCTCCAATGAGAGGCTTCTCTACCAAATCATGTGCCAACGGTCATGAGAATGCAGAAATCCTTATCCCCTTAGAAAACCCGCCTATGTATAGGAAATGTGGCTCTTCAACTCCCCTAGGAATATTGTGGAACAATCTAGGATGTATGGAAAAAGGCACATTGTAGAAGTTTATTATAGGATGCAAGAGACACAATGATCACAGAGAGAACACCTGCCTGGGTCATGGAAGATGAAGTCTTCATGGACTTGACTGGAGAGTTGGTCATTATTCTAGGTAATATTAAGCTAGTCCTTATTGGCTACACAAGTTAGTTTTAATTTGGAGTAGTTTCTTATTTAATATTCTCCCATGTGGATTTCAGTCCAGTGATGACAACTGGGGTTCCCAGAGCTAATAAGGTATATGCTTTGTCTGCTATTCCATGGTGATCATGCAATCCAGGGAATTTATGATCAAAGAAAATGAGTTTATTTTGAACTTTTCTTAGTAAGTGTATGTCAGTCCCTATTGATTGTCATCTTCTGTTCCAAGTATTCATCAGCCCATCTATCTAATAAAAAATTTTAGAATTTCTTGAATCTAATTTTTTTAAATATTTGCACATTGTCAGGATTCCTTCACCTCTCTAATTCTCTACTGTCTCTGACAACAAATCTAGAAGACCTTTACACTCTGAGAAGTAATTTATCTAATCCTGAAGGCATGACCACACTTGAGATCTCTTGAGGCCCTCTTACTCTTTTTCCAAATCCCATGCTTGGTGATAGAGTGCAAAGAGAACAATTTTGGATTCAGAAATCCTTTTATCAAACTTTTTTCACTGTGTAACTTTGGGCAAATTACCAGTGCTCTCAATCCTCACTATGTCCCTCTATGATTTGGGAATCCATCTTAATTTGCAATGTTACAATAAGAATTAATGAAAATATGCAAGTAAACCAAAAAATAATAAAATATTAAAATCTAAAATCCATCTATATATAAAATAATTACGCAATAATTATACAATATGACCAAGTTGAGTCCTGGAAATGAAAATCTGGGCCAATCAATGCAATCCATCATATTGAGTGCTGATAGAAGAAAAGCAGAAAGGCATTTGGCAAAATTCAACATCCATTCCTGATTGAAAACAAAAACAAATCTCTCTAAAAACTAAGAATAGAAGTAAACTTCTTAAATCCAATAAAGGAAATTTAAAAAAAAAACCCTTCAGATAACTTTCATACTTAATGACAAGAGAGTGAGTGTTTTCCTTCTAAGATTAGGAACAAACCAAGGATATCCACTTGCACCATTCCTATTCCTCACCATACCAGAGGTCCATAAAGCAAGAAACAGAAATGAAAGGCTATGATAGAAAAAAATAATTATAAGTGTCCCTATTTGCAGTATGATTATCTACATAGAAAATCCCAAGGTTTCTACAAAAAGGAAAGAAAAAGAAAAACAAAAAACCTCCCAGTATTGTGGTCACATGATTACAAGGTCACCACACAAAAGTCAATTGTACGTCTACCTGCTAACAATAAACAATTAAAAACCAAAATTAAGGGGTGCCTGGTTGATTCAGTCGGTTGAACATACAACTCTTGATTTTGTTTCAGGTCATGATCTCAGGGTCAAGGGATCCAGCCCTGTGTCTCCATGCTGAGCAGAGCTTGCTTAAGAGTATTTCTCCCCCTCTTCCTCTATCTTCCCTCCCACTCACACGGTCTCAGAAAAAAAAAAAAAAAAGAAAGAAAGAAAGAAAGAAAGGAAGAAAGAAAGAAAAGAAAAAGAAAAAAATTAAGATCATAATACCACTTACATTAGCTCTAAGAAATATAAAGCACTTAGGTACAGATCTAACAAAACATACAGGATCTATATGCTGAAAACTACAAAATATTGACAAAAATAATCAAAGACCTAATAAATAGAAAGACATATAACATGTATGCATTGAAAGACTTAATACTGTGAATAAGTAAATTCTCCCTAATTGATCAATAGGTCCAATAACACCTCAAAATCCAGCAAGATTTTTGCAAGTATACACAAACTTATTTTAAAACTGTTATGGAATACCAAATGAACTGAAATAGCCAAAGTAATTTTGAAAAAGAAGAATAAATTTGGAGGAGTCACACTATCTTTTTCAAGAATTTACTGTGAGGTTAAAGTAATCAAGACAATGTGGTACTAGTAAAAGTTTAGACATAACAATGGATGGGTGGAATAGAGGGTCCAAAATCAGACCTACACAAATATGACCAATTAGTTTTGACAACAACATTCCAAAGAAAATTAAATGAAAAAGGTCGTCTTTTCAAATGAATGGTTTTGGAGTAATTGGACATTCATATGCAAAAAAAAAAAAAAAATGAACATCTTGCAAAGACATGGATGGAACCAGAAAGTATTATATTAAGCAAAATAAGTCAATGAGAGAAAGACAATGATCATCTGATCTTACTCGTGGAATTTAAGAAACAAAACAGAGGATCATAGGGGAAGAGAGGAAAAATAAAACGACTAAATCCAAGAGGGCACACAAACTGTAAGAGACTCTAAATCATAGGAAACAAACTGAGGGTTGCTGGAGGAGGGCAGGGGGGATGGGGTAACTGGGTGGTGGGCAGTAAGGAGGGCACTAGGTGTAAGGAGCACTGGGTGAACCACTGAACCCTACCTTTGAAACTCATAATACCCTATATGTTAATTAATTGAATTTAAATTAAAGAATGAAACAAATAAAGCAACTATGATCTAAAAATAAAAATAAATGTAAAACGTACAGCTATAAAACTTTCATATGAAAGCATAAGAGAACCTTCAGTATCAAGAAAAGACACATTCTGGGTGCCTGGGTGGCTCCGTGGGTTAAGCCGCTGCCTTCGGCTCAGATCATGATCTCAGGGTCCTGGGATCGAGTCCCGCATCGGGCTCTCTGCTCGGCAGTGAGCCTGCTTCCTCCTCTCTCTCTCTCTCTCTCTGCCTGCCTCTCTGCCTACTTGTGATCTCTCTGTGTCAAATAAATAAATAAAATCTTAAAAAAAAGAAAAGAAAAGACACATTCTTGGACCTGACAACAAAAGCACATTATTAGAAAAAAAAATAATAAATCAGACTACATCAAAATTAAAACCTTTTATTCTGTGGAAGAGATCATTAAAAGAATGTAAAGATAAGCTATTGACTGAGAGAAAATACTTGAAAACCATATATTGGACATCGTACTTAGATCCAGAATATATAAGAATCTCTCAAATTTCAACAGTAGTAAATGAAACAACTCAATTCAAAAGTAGGCATAAGACTTGCGCATCTCATCAAAGAGGAGAAGAGGATGTCAAGTCAACACATGAAAGGATGTTCAAAATTACTTGCCATTACAGAAATACAAATTGAAACCAGGCTTAAAACACACTGATTAAAATGGCTAAAAGGAAAAACACTGATAATACCAAGTCCTGGCTTGGAGGCAGAGCACCTGGGACTTACACATTTCTCTGGTGGAACCCAAAATGTAGACACTGTGGAAAATAGTTTGACAGGTTGTTTTGTTTTGTTTTGTTTTGTTTTGTTTTCTAAAATGAAACATACAGGGTTGCCTGGGTGGCTCAGTGGGTTAAGCCTCTGCCTTCGGCTGGGGTGATGATCCCAAGGTCCTGGATCGAGTCCCGCATTGGGTTCTCTGTTCAGCAGCCAGCCTGCTTCCCCCTTTCTCTCTCTGCCTACTTGTGATCTCTGTTTGTCAAATAAATAAATAAAATCTTTAAAAAAATAAAAATAAAATGAAATGAAACATACATTTACCATATCACCTGGCAATTCCATTCCTAGGTATTTGCCCCATAGAAATGAAATGTTATATTCACTCAAAAGTCCTTACATGGGTGTTTAAAGCTGCTGCACCTATATTTACCCCAAACCAGAAAGAACCCAAATGTTCTTCAGTGGTTCATCAAACTATGGCTGAACAAACACAAAAAGACAAAGCAGTGAGCCATCAGTACATACAAGAACTTGGATGAATGTCAGAGGCAGTATACACCAAGTAAAAGAAGCCAGTCCCAAAAGGTTACCTGGTGTAAGGTTCTATTTATCAGAAAGATTATACTATCACCCCTGAGAAGAGATTCATGGTTATCAACGATTAGGAGAGTGAGGGCAGGTTGTGGCTGCAAAAACACAGGACAAAGGAATGTTAGGGGATAAGAGAACTGTTCTGTATCTTTACTGTTGTAGGGGTGACCTGAATCTAGATCCGTATGAAAACTCATAGAACTGTACACCAAAAGATAAGTCAATTTCACGGTATCCTAATTTAAAATTTCTTGATGCTAAAATAAAAAATACACACTCAAAGATACTTCATTTCTGCTTCCTCATCTATAAAAAAGAATTTTTATACATACTTTCTAGGACACAATAAAATAACTGACAGAGGCGAGGGGCACCTGGAGGCATCTTTGAGCTCGCCGAGTAGACACCATGAGCAAAGCTCACCCTCCTGAGCTGAAAAAATTTATGGACAAGAAATTATCATTGAAATTAAATGGTGGCAGACATGTTCAAGGAATATTGCAGGGGTTCGATCCATTTATGAATCTTGTGATAGATGAATGTGTGGAGATGGCAACTAGTGGGCAACAGAACAATATTGGAATGGTGGTAATACGAGGAAATAGTATCATCATGTTAGAAGCCTTAGAACGAGTATAAACAATGGATGTGTTCATCAGAAGAATCAACTGCTTCCACATGTCCTCTTCTCCATAGTACCTGTTTTACTACAATATAAAATTCAGATCGTGTGCATTTTCATATTGAGCTTTTTTGTTAAATAAACTTTTATAATAGCCAAAAAAAATAAATAAAATAACTGACAGAAATGTTTACCAATACGGTTTCTGCATTGAGTAGCCAAGAATTCTCTGGCATAAAATATGAAACAGAGATAAGAAGGGCATGTATTTATTTTAAAAATTTCACTAAAGATGCAGGCCCCCATGAGAACTGGCTTTGATTGAACCCCATTCTTTAAAAGGAGTCACTTTCCTGGACTATCAGAATCTTATTCCTAAATGCCTATTGGGTCTACACCAGGTGATTTTCTTCTGCTTTTATCTGGGTTCTATGTTACACTTTGATTCCTTCAGGATCACCTCCCAAGTCACAGTGGTCAGCCATGCACTGATTAACAAATTTGAAAGGTAGTCTGTTTGTTTTTTTTTTCCACTAAAATATTAGTCAATTCATTCTCCATTGCCAGTTTTACCTGAATTTCAGAGGTTTTTTTTTTTTAATCTCTATTTGAAAATACCCCAAAGTTAAGCTCTTAAAATAGAATTTGTAATATCCTCTGTCTATAGTTGCAGCAACTATACAAATATGTACTGACACTTGAACTTTACAAATTACAAATCTGACAAAACCATAAAAATTGCTTCCTTTTCCCACTGCCTTTGTGAGTACAGTCTTGGAGATATTCCGAGGCTCTCCAACTTTTGGAAACAGGAGAATAACTTCTGAACTGGAAACTATCTCAAAAACATTCCAGAATATTCTTGTGTTCCTCCTCTCTCTCTCTCTTTCTCTATCTCTCTCATATACATACACACAGACACACACAGAGATAAGCGTTTTGGGTTTTTTTTTTTTTAAATTTGGTTTTGTTTTGTTTCATAAAAAAGAAATTACTGTGTAAGGGGAGAAATGAAGCTGCTTTACAATAACTTTCACCTAGTATCTAGTAAGAAATATTAACTATTTCTGAAGCTATAAAGAAAAAATTTACCAGCAGATTAAGGGATATGACCCGGTGTCATTAAATTTAATAAACAGAATTTCAAAAAGCAGATATGTCTCACAGAGAAGAGTATGGCATAGCTACTAATTTCACTCCTACCCTTTCCCCAGAACCCACATATATTCATTAACAAAATCCTGAGAATTCTCACTAACATGCACTCAATTTGAAAAGAAGTACAGTAGATTGCTTATCTTCTTCCTCTTCTGACTGGGGAGGCAATAAAGAAAACCAAAAGGTATAAACAACATAGCCTTTGGTAGTGATGAATGAGGTAACAAATTAAAGCTTGGCTACATACAAAGTCTAGTCCAGATTTGGGTACCAGTGAGAATCACTATTCAGACTCTGTATAAGTAACTATCATTTGTTTCACTATCAAATCAGCAAAAAGTGCAAAATTAAAGTTTCAGTTGGGTGAGAATATATGCTAATGCCTCCTTTTTCTCCTCAGAGTCATCTAACATCCAGTGGTATCAGTATCTTAAAGAAAGAAAAGAATGTGCGGGTTAGAGGAGTAAAGAACCATGGCCAACAATAAAAGTAATAAATGGTGTGAGAACAGTGAAAAGAAACTATGGACAAATTGGAGAAGAAAGAAAATATAATATGTAATTAATAAAGAAACTAACATAGAAGAAAAACAAAGCAAACAAGAAACGGAAGATTTTCAGAAGTTTTAATAGGACAAGAGTCAACAAGAACCGTTTGACTTTGACAAAATAATAGCACAATAATTAGAATATAAAGAACACAATAATATTAAAAGGGAAATATGATTTTTAGAAAATAAAATGAGAAGAAAAACAACGTCATTAAAAATAAGCAATGTCATTAAAAACAAGACTGAAAGAGCAAAAAAACAAAATCCACTGACTTACATTTAGAAAAAGATTATGAACATCATAGTAATGAAAATAAACCTGAATACTTAAAGAATCATAGAGAAACCACTACCAAAATAGGCCCCCAACAATGCATAATTGGTGTCTAGAAGAAAAATAACAAATGAAATAAGAAAAGTATTACAAAGATATATTACCAAAAAAAATCCTTGAAATCAGAACATTAAATCTGCACAGTGAGTGAATATGAAAATCAGGTATGGAACTCTTTGCATTAATATATGTCCACATGAAGTTAGTGAATTTCAAACAATAATGAAGAAATGATCATTCAAGCATCAGGAAATGTTAGTCACCTCCAAGGAGAAAAAACAATGATCAGACAGATCTCAGACTTCGGCATAGCAACAACACTCCACACTCAACTATAAATGAGAATAGTGTACAATGTGTTGTCCAATATGAGAGTCACTCGCTACATATGGCCTTTGAACACTTGAAAATTGGTTAATTCAAATTGGGTTGTGTTGTAAGCATAAAACACATGTTGGGTTTTGGTGATTTACTATAAAAAAATAATTTAGGGATGCCTCGGTGGTTTAGTTGTTAAAGTGTCCAACACTTGATTTTGGTTCAGGTCATTATCTCAGCTTGAACCCCATGTTGGACTCCATGATGGGCTTGGCGCCTATTTAAAATTCTCTCTCTCCCTCTGCCCTTCCCCAATCATACTTCTCTCTCTTTCTAAAAATAATAATAATAATAATAATAATAATAATTTTTAAATCTCAATAATAAAGTTTTATGTTGACTGCATGTTAAAATGATAGTTCAACATATTGGGTTAAATAAAATATACTATTAAAATTAATTTTGTCTGCTCCACACAATATTTTTAATGTGGCTACTAGAATTATAATTCTATCAGACTATTTTGATCTACATAATTTTTAAGGAAAGAATATAATAGCTACCCAAGATGTTTTAAAATATATTGTAGCATATATACATTTTTTATGTAAAAAAGGAAATTCAGCCCTTATAGCCTTTTATTGAAGAAACTACCTGATGAAATCCAGAAAAGAATCAAAATAAAGAATTCAAAATGATAAAAGTCATGGAAAAGAGGACTAGTAATGAGCACTGTATGCATTTAAATATACCCAAAATGTGGAACTATGGTTGCAAAGGAGATACACATCTTGATGATATAAGAAGTAACAATATAGTAGGGGTCAATAAACTTTTCCTAAAAAGAGCAAAAGACTAAATAATTTGGGCTTGGCAGCCCTATGGTCTTTGTCAAGATGATTTAATTTCATTGCTATAGTTCAAAAGCAGGAATCAACCATATGCAAACAAAATGATGGGGCTGTGTTAATACAAAACTTTACTTACCAAAACAAGACCATATTGTTTCCATCAGGACTATTCTTTTCAATGCTGTAACTCAAAAGCAAAAATAAATAATACATAAACAAATGAGCATAGGCAATGGAGCAAATTACAATAAAACTTTATCTACAGGGGTGCCTGCGTGGCTCAGTGGGTTAAAGCCTCTGCCTTCGGATCAGGTCATGATCCCAGGGTCCTGGTATTGAGCCCCGCATTGGGCTCTCTGCTCAGCAGGGAGCCTCCTTCCCTTCCTCTCTCTCTGTCTGCCTCTCTGCCTACTTGTGATCTCTGTCTGTCAAATAAATAAATAAAATCTTTAAAAAAAAAAATTTATCTACAAAAACAAGCAGCAGGCCAGGTTTGGTTGTAACCCTATAATAGAGGGGAGGGAAAAGAAATGTATTATGATAAAATCCCCATCTTCTTAGTGGGTGTTTCAAAACTACTCTCTAAAATTGAAATATACTGTTTTTAAAACACATAAAATACCCTGTGTAAATTTGCTTAATATATTTTCCTTTAAAGAGGAGTTTTTACAGAAAATAATATCTTTGGGGATTAAGAAATCAGTCTAGGAATCTTACACAGTCATAAAAAGGAATGAAGTCCTGTCATTTGCAATGACATGGATGGAGCTAGATAGTATTATGCTAAGTAAAACTAAGTCAGAGAAATACTATATGATTTCACTCATACATGGAATTTAAGAAACAAAACAAATGAACAAACAGGGGATAAAAAAGGAGGCAAACCAAAAACAGACTCTTAACTATAAAGAACAAACTGGTGGTTTCCAGAGGGGAGGTGGGGGGGGGGGGCTTAAGTAGGTGATAGGTATTAAGGAGGCTACTCGTGAGGAGCATGGGATGATGTATGGAAGTGTTGAATCACTAAATTGTACACCTGAAACTAATAGTACACTGTATGTTAACTAACTGGAATTTAAATTTAAACCCGTAATTTTAAAAAAAAGAAAAAAAATCTGTCAAAAATTCATTTATTTTCTACCCATTTATTTTCTCTATCAGTTCAATTCAAATAACACTTAAAATTTTTTATTTATTTTTTTGAAAAATTTTTTACTTTAAAAATTTACCCAATTATTTTTTTTCCAATTATTTTCTATGCTACAGGAGTAATATATTCCATCACTGCTGCTTTTTAACCCTTTTATAATCACATACCAAAAAAAATGGGTAAGACTGTGTTTCTTTAAAATGGTCACTGGAACTGAAAAACTTCAGAATGCAAACTAAACGACTGTATTACGATCTGTCATATTAGGTTCAATATTCTCCAGATTCGACCCATCGCAACTTGCTGCCTTTTCCCTGAGTTACATGTTATTTTTCTGTATTGTGTCAGCTACACTTTAAAATAGGCTACTGTTTTTGTTTCTTCGGCCTACACTCTTTGGTCAACTCAGGTCACCTATCCTGATATTGCGTGATCCCCTCTCATATCATCTGACCCTAAAAATACATCCTTGCAAAATCAAAGAATGTGTTTTTCTTTCCGAGTCATCTTGACAGGTATCCAGTTCCCAAACTAAAGAATTATAATGAATTTCAGGCATGGAGAGCACTGGGGTGAGAAAATCCTTTCATAGAGGCCCCTGTACCCAATCACCCATGTATGCTCCAGTTTTGTCCTTTGGCAAGAAAAGAGAAGACCCAGTCTCTGTAGACGGAGAGCTATCCATTGAACACAACTAAAGCCAAAAGGGACTTCCCAGTTCTCTGAGAAAAGCAACAACTGGAGCTTTATAAGAAAGTGCCAGTAACTCATAAACAACTCAAGATATCTTTTACAGGGAGATTATTTCTAAAACAATAAATCTTGCCTGATACTTGTTCAAACATGAACTCAAACTGCTGAACCCTTTATCAGATATTGTCCTTCATTGTTATTTCTTTCTTAATCCCTGAAAAATTGTACTACAATTCTGTGCATGGTCATAACACCTTAAACAAGGTTGCCAATCATTAACTAAATGCCAGGCATTTAAATTTTAATACTTGTGATAACTTCTACTATCTATTTGAACTTTGTCTAAATATAGTAGTTCAGGCCCAAAAGGAAGACAAGAAAAACTTTTCACCTGAATCATCTACATTATCTCTCACGACTAATCTCATCTCAATAACCATCCATTCTCTGGAAATCCTGTCACTGTAACAGAGCTAGTTTCTTAAATAAAAAGAAAAATGAAGTTCCTTGTACTGTACTGATTACTTCTACTTTTCTGATCTCATCATGGCTCTTAGGCTGTGTCATCTCAGTGGCAATGTAACTTGTTGAATACGTCTTATAATAGATCTATTTTACTCAAGGGCCATTCAAATACTTAAAAATAAATTTCTCTTAAAGAGGAAAATCTATTCTGGACTTCAGATAGGATAATTCTCCTGAACTCCTTAAATAGTAAGGTGCATCATCAGAAGCAAAGCACCAAACACTCAGGGTCCCTACAGAAATAGTCATTGTGTTTGTTCAGCTGCACATACCCTCACATATCTCAGCCCCATGCATGCTGGGTATTTTTAGTAACGCTCAAGTTGCCTATCTCTCTTTAGCATAGTCTTTCATAACCCTAAGAAACTTCTGCCACTCTAAAAATTTATTCCCATTTAACTTATAGCCAGTGAGGAAGTCATCACTTCTCCACAGATTTCCATTAAAGGAGTTTAGATAAGAGAATGATATCATATTAGCAATTCAGGAATCACTGCTGTCTGCATCCACAAGGATGAGCATGGTGGTAACCACCCAAAGCCAATATGGGAGTCAGAATGGCTGGGCCAGTGAGGCATGTTGCTCTGCCTGCAGAATGTCTTGATTCTTACATTGTGGTCAGTGATAACAGACAAGAGTGAGTAAGGGCCATGGTGAATTTGTATCAGTATATCTGAAATATTTAGCTGCTTTCTAGAGTCAAAAAAAAAAAAAAAAGGTTGTACTACTAAATATTTTTTCATTGAGCCTCATCTTTCACTCTAGGAACACAAGGGGGAAGGTTGCTATATTTGTTCTTTTTTTTTTTTCTGTCACCTATGAATAAGGAAGGCAGGTGTTTAAAAACAACATCTGAGACCTAAATTCAATTTTAGGCTGATCAGTTAAATATAGAGATAATTTACTGGATGAGGTTATATACTTTCCACATAGCACAGTTTTAAGATCCTGAGCCATCATTAGAAAACAACTATTCGCTTTGGACTTAAAAATAATTCCTTTAAAAAAATCTTGGGTCCAGAGACTTCAACATGTCTCTCTTGTTGGTGTTAACAGGCTGCCTGTCTAATGTTATAGTTATAAGCATGGCCTCTCGAGTCGAGTATCTGAGCACAAATTCTAGTACTGCCATTTATGAACTTGGTCAAGTTATTTATGAGCTTGGTCGAGTTAACCTTTTGGTGACTCAGTTTCCCGATCTGTAAATGCATCTGCCTCAAAAAGAAAATTGTTGTAAAAATTAGATGTGTGAATTTAATGCTCCTGGCATATGGTGAGCATTAACTGTGATTGCTGCTATTAGTCTGATTGCACGTCTGACACTTTTACTTCCTCTCAAGAATAAAATCTTTGTTTAAATTTGATTTTCTTAATGTCATTACAGAAATAACCTACTATGACAACCTGGCATAGAGACAAAGAGAGATACACTATTAAATTTTGTTATTCCTTACTTACCCACTTTACATATTCATTCACTTATTCATCCATTCATCTGGCATGTACTGAGCATGTATTATGGACCCCGTATAGTGCAAGACCCTGAGGACACAAAGATAAATAAAAAACAATCTTCAGGGAAGAACAGTCATATATGCTACTAAGCACATTAATGTCTCAGGTCTATGGTAGAAGAATGAAGAACACAGTAGAGGTATAAGTGAAGGAAAGACAAATTTCACCCTGGGAAAGGGTTAGAAAAATCTCATTGGAAGAAGGGGTGTTTGAGCGGGGTACTGAAAGATGAGCAAAGTTCACCTGGGTCTGAGTTAGTCTGAGGGTAGACCATTATATGTAAAGAAGGACACAAGGATAACCCCAGTGGGTAAAACAGGGTCCCTCCAGCAACCTAGTGGACAAAACTAACACAGATTTTTCCACATGCTAGATAAAATAGCATAAGAAACAATAGCCAAGCTTGAAAGAAGTAAAGGAAAACAGCCCATAGTTTCAAGAAATGAATGGGACATCCAAATACAGAGTATTTCGTCAAACAGGGGTTGTCAGCCTTCCTTATAGAGAGGGCTGTTAACACCCAGGCAGGAAAAAGAAAAGAATATAGCCCATGTAAGGTAGAGAGGTGGAATTGAGATCTCTGCACTTAGCTGGGCCATCTAAAAAAAGGGAACTAGAAATATTCTCTCCACCAGCCTAGAGAAGTAGCAACAAAACTTGCCATCTGCCTGGAACTTAAGGTGGGGAAAACATTAAAAACCCCACACCCAAGGCACATTTGCATACGAGGGTCCAATTTATATTGTCCCCATCAAAATCCCAAGCTAAGACATTAACATAAAGCTGGTCTGAGACCCATGAAACCACTAGAAAACTGGCACAATTGGTGTTTCCATTATGGAGGGTACTACTCGCACAGGGGGGAAATCGACCCCTACTGAAGATGATCGCACAATGAAATAAACTAAAAAATCACACACACACACACACACACACACACACAGATATTGGGAAACAATCCACCATCACAAGAGTCAGTGAACATTACAAATGGAAAATTCACATTACAAAAACTAGATATAATAGATGTGAACAAGACTATAAAATAAGTAAAGTTTAGATAGTCAAGGAGTTAAAGTATGCATAGAGACTACAGTGAAAGAACAGGATGATGATGAAAAAAAGACAGAGCAGAGGTTAATGCAGCACTGTCCACTTACATATTACTTGGAGCTCAGCATCTCTACAGTGGCATGTGCGACGGGGGGTGGAGGGGTGGGGAAATATGGGAAGGGAATGGAGAGGAGACATCAAGAGATAAGTCCTGGGACCAGTCAGTGGCAGAGTTGGTTAAGCATTGAATGCTTTTCAGCTCAGGTTGTGACCTCGGGGTTGTGAGATCAAGCCCCATGTCAGGCTTGGTGTTCAGCACAGAGACTGCTTAAAACTCCCTCTCCCTGTGCCCCTCCACCCTGCTGTCTCTCTGTCTCTGTCTCTCTTTCTCTCTCTCTCTCCCAAATAAGTAAATAAATCTTTAAAAATGAGAAAGAGAGATAAGACCTGAGGGGCAGACAGGATCAAGTTATGTAGGGTCCTGTGCCATCCTAAAAAGTTTAACTTTATCCTTTAGCAAGGAGAAGATTTTAAAGAGTTTTAATTGAAAAAGTTATGAATAGATTTGTTTTAAGATGCTCTCTTTGGCCATACTTGGAAAATGAGTGAAAGGAGACAAGAAAGGAAAGTGGAGACCACTTGAGATTTTTACAGTAGACCAGATGTCTTTAGTTCCAAATTGCATTTATAGGGTAAAGAACATTCAATTGCTTTTATCAGAGTTCCAAACTTTGATTGCTCTACAAACATTCAGCAGAACTCCAGAAGCTGCAGGACTGTGTGGAGAATTTATGCTGTTAGATGGTACAAATGTTGGGGATACAAAGATGAACAAAACATGGGCTCTGTTTTTCTCTCCTCTAAGTGCCCATAAGCTAGCAGGAGAATCAGACATGTAAATAAATAATTACACTGTGATATATATAAGAGAAGAATTAACAGAACGAGGGCGACGGTGGGGGGGAGGCAAGATGGCAGAGAAGTAGCAGACTGAAATGACATCAGATCCCAGGAGTTCAGCTAGATATGTATCAAACCATTCTGAACACCAACAAACTCAACAGGAGATAGAAGAGAAGAACAGCAATTCCAGGAACAGAAGACTGACCACTTTTTGAAAAGTAGGACGTGTGGAGAAGTGAATCCAAAGTAAAGGGAAGATAGACCATGGTGTGGTGGGGGGGGATCCTGGCAAACAGCAGAGTAGTGGAACACAAAATTAAAACTTTTAGAAGTCTGCTCCACTGAGGGACATCACTCCAGAGACTAAGCAGGGGTGGAGCCCTCATGGGGCAATGTGGTCTTAGGACCGTGGGGTCACAGAAAGATTGGGCATTCTGAGTGTGGCAGAGCTGCCAGGTATCAGAGTGGGGAAGCTGACTACAGAGACAGAGCCGAGGAGTGAGCTTTCAGATCAGGGTTACGTTAAACCATGATCCAAGGCACAGTTAGGACCACTGATCTTTGAGCAGAGACCCTACAAGTGGCAGATCCGGGGATATTCATCTTCCTCCTCCAGGAGGAGCAGTGCAACAGGAATCTGCTGGGCTTGGAGACTCCAAACAGGACTATGTGCCAAAGATAGAAATGCTCGGTCACAGGTCACAGAGATAGAAATGAGCTCAGAGTGCAGCCAGAGTGCAGGGAGACAGGAGGGATTGACCACTTTTCTCTGAAGGTGCACTGAAGAGTGAGGCCCTGCACTCTCAACTCCACTGGGCCAGAGATTGGGAGGCCACCATTTTCATTCCCGTCCTCCAAAGTGGTGCACAGTGTTCTGGGAACAAAAACTACCGAGAGCTAACCTGAGCAGATTACTTAACCCAACCCCTGGCAAGGGTGGTGCAATTCTGCATCAGGCAAAGACATTTGAGAATCACTACAAGCAGCCCTTCCCACAGAAGATAAGCAAGAACATCCAGCCAAGACCAAACTCACTGATCAAGGAGAACAGTGGAACTCCAGAGCTAGGGGAAAGCAATGCATAGAATTCATGGCTTTTTCCCCATGATGCTTTAGTCTTGCAAAGTTAAGGTTTTTTAATTTTTTTTTCTTATTCTATTTTTTAAACTTTTCCTCTTTCCTCTTTTAACATTTTTTAACTAGTTTATCTTAACAATACCTTTATTAAAAAAATCTTTTTTAAACCTTCATTGTTATAGTCATGTTTTATTCCCTCATTCTATTTAACCTTACTTTTTGTATAGATATAGGGTTTTATTTTTTCTAAAAACATTTTGGGATACAATTTCTTCTTCTCTCTCTCTCTTTTTTTAAGATTTTATTTATTTATTTGACAGAGAGAGAGAGATCACAAGCAGGCAGAGACGCAGGCGGGGTTGGGGGGAAGCAGGCTCCCTGCCGAGCAGAGAGCCCAATGTGGGGCTCGATTCTAGGACCCTGAGGTCATGATCTGGGCCAAAAGTAGAGGCTTAACACATTGAGCCACCCAGGTGCCCCTAATTTCTTCCAACAGATCAACATATATTTTAATCTAGCACATGGCTTTGTTCTAGTCTCCAGCCTGAGCACATTCCCTCCTCTTTTTTTCTCCTTTTTTTCTTTTTCCAACAAACTTATCTTATCAATTCCTTTTTTAGAATTTTTTTAAAATTTTCATCTTTACAGTCATATTCCATCCCTTCATCATGTTTACCCTTATTTTTATAAACAAGTTTATAAACAAGTTATAAACTTTTATAAACAAGTTTTCCTTTCTTTAAAATTTTGGGGGGTAGTTTTTTCTAAGAGACCAAAATACACCCAAAATCAAGTGGGTGGCTCTGTTCTATTCACCAGTCTAATATATATTTTTTAAAATTTTTTTAAAATTTTATTTCTTTTTTCTCCCTTTCTTCTCCCCCCAGTTTTGGGTTTCTACTGATTTGGTTAGCATACCTTTTGGGGAGGCCTTTGTCTCTCTTTTAGTATTTTATTCTGTTGTTCATATATTCTTATCTGGATAAAATGACAAGGTGGAAAAACTCACCACAAAAAAAAAAAAAAGAAGAAGAACAAGAGGCAGTAACAATGACTACGGACCTAATCAATATGAACACTGGTAATAAGCCAGAACTAGAGTTCAGAACGATGATTCTCAAGGTGCTAGCTGGGCTCGAAAAAGGCATGGAAGGTATTAGAGAAACACTTTCTGGAGAAATAAAATCCCTTTCTAGAGAAATAAAAGAACTAAAATCTAACCAAGTTGAAATCAAAAGAGCTATTAATGAGGTGCAATGAAAAATGGAGTCTTTTACTGCTAGAATAAATGAAGCAGAAGAGAGAATTAGTGAAATAGAAGACCAAATCATGGAGAATAAAGAAGCTGAACAAAAGAGAGACAAACCACTACTGGACCACGAGGTGAGAATTTGAGAGATAAGTGATACCATAAGATGAAACAATATTAGAATAATTGGGATTCCAGAAGAAGAAGAAAGAGAGGGGCAGAAGGTATATTGGAGGGAATTATAGTAGAGAATTTCCCTAATGTGGCAAAGGGAACAAGCATCAAAAACCAGGAGGCACTTAGAACCCCCCACAAAATCAATAAAAATAGGTCCACACCCTGATATCTCATAGTAAAACTTACAAGTCTTAGTGACAAAGAGAAAATCCTGAAAGCAGCTTGCGACAAGAAGTCTGTAACATACAATGGTAGAAATATTAGATTGGCAGCAGATTTATCCACAGAGAACTGGCATGATATATTCAGACCATTAAATGAGAAAAATATGCAGCCAAGAATACTATATCCAACTAGGCTATCATTGAAAATATAAGGAGAGATAAAAAGCTTCCAGGACAAACAAAAATTAAAAGAATTTGCAAACACCAAACCAGCCCTACAGGAAATATTGAAAGGGGTCCTCTAAGCAAATAGAGAGCCTAAAAATAGTAGATCAGAAAGGAACAGAGACAATATACAGTAACAGTCACCTTACAGACAATAAAATGGCACTAAATTCATATCTCTCAATAGTTACCCTGAATGTAAATGGGCTCAATGCCCCAATAAAAAGACACAGGGTATCAGAACAGAAAAAAAAAAAAAACCCATCAATATGCTGTCTATAAGAAATTCATTTTAGATCCAAAGACACTTCTAGATTTAAAGTGAGGAGGTGGAAAACAATTTACCATGCTAATGGACATCTAAAGAAAGCTAGGGTGGCAATCCTTACATCAGATAAATTAGATTTTAAGCCAAAAACTATAATAAGAGATGAGGAAGGACATTATATCATACTTAAAGGGTCTGCCAACAAGAAAATCTAACAATTTTAAATATCTATGCTCCTAACATGGGAGCAGCCAAATATATAAACCAATGAATAACAAAATCAAAGAAACACATTGACAATAATGCAATAATAGTAGGAGACTTTAACACCCCCCCCCTCACTGAAATGGACAGATCATCCAAGTAAAAGATCAACGAGGAAATGAGGACCTTAAATGACACACTGGACCAGATGGACATCATAGATATATTCAGAACATTCCACCTCCAAGCAACAGAGTGCATATTCTTCTCTAGTGCACATGGCACATTCTCCAGAATAGATCACATCCTGGGTCACAAATCAGGTCTCAACTGGTACCAAAAGATTGGGATCATTTCCTGCATATTTTCAGACCACAATGCTCTGAAGCTAGAACTCAGTCACAAGAGGAAAATTGGAAAGAAGTCAAATACATGGAGGCTAAAGAGCATCCTACTAAAGAATGAATGGGCCAACCAGAAAATTAAAGAAGAATTGAAAAAAAGTCATGGAAACAAGTGAAAATGAAAACACAACTGTTCAAAATCTGTGGGACACAGAAAATGCAGTCCTGAGAGGAAAGTGTATAGTGACACAAGCCTTTCTCAAGAAACAAGGAAGTTCTCAAGTATACAACTTATCCCTATACCTAAAGGAGCTGGAGAAAGAACAGCAAAGAAAGCCTACGTCCAGCAGGAGAAGAGAAACAGTAAAGATAGAGCAAAAATCAATGAAATAGAAACCAAAAGAACAGTAGAACAGACCAATGAAATTAGGAGCTGGTTCTTTGAAAGAATTAATAAGATTGATAAACCCCTGGCCAGACTTATTAAAAAGAAAAGAGAAAGGACCCAAATAAATAAAATCATAAATGAAAGAGGAGAGATCACAACATCAAAGAAATACAAACAATTATAAGAACATATTATGAGCAACTATATGCCAGCAAATTTGACAATCTGGAAGAAATGGATGCATTCCTAGAGATGTATAAACTACCAAAACTGAACCAGGAAGAAATAGAAAACCTGAACATAATCAGTAAGGAGATTGAAGCAGTCATCAAAAAATCTCCCAAACAAACAAGACCCCAGGGTCAGATGCTTCCCAGGAGAATTCTACAAAACATTTAAAGAAGAATTAATACCTATTCTCCTGAAGCTGTTCCAAAAACTAGAAATGGAAGGAAAACTTTGAGGTCAGCATTACCTTGATCCCAAAACCAGACAAAGACCCCACCAAAAAGGGGAATTACAGACCAATATCCTTGATGAACACAGATGTGAAAATTATTACCAAAATACTAGCCAGTAGGATCCAACAGTACATTAAAAGGATTATTCACCATGACCAAGTGGGATTTATTCCTGGGCTGCAAGAGTTGGTTCAACATCTACAAATCAATCAATGTGATAGAATACATTAATAAAAGAAAGCATAAGAACCATATGATATTCTCAATAGATGCTGAAAAACATTTGACAAAGTGCAGCATCCTTTCTTGATCAAAACTCCTCACAGTGTAAGTATAGAGGGTATAAACCTCAATACCATCAAAGCCATCTATGAAAAACCCACAGCAAATGTCATTCTCAATGGGGGAAAAACTGAGAGCTTTTCCCCTAAGGTCACAAACATGGCAGGGATGTCCTCTATCACCACTGCTATTCAACATAGTACTAGACACCCTAGCCTCAGCAATCAGACGATAAAAAGAAATAAAAGGATATCTGAATCAGCAAAGAAGAAATCAAACTCTCACTCTTTGCAGATGATATGATACTTTATGTGGAAATCCCAAAAGACTCTACTCCAAAACTGCTAGAATCCATACAGAAATTCAGTAAAGTGTCAGGGTATAAAATCAATGCACAGAAATCAGTTTTATTTCTATAAATCAACAGCAAGACAGAAGAAAGAGAAATTAAGGAGTCAATCTCATTTACAATTGCACCCAAAACCATAAGATACCTAGAAATAAACCTAACCAAAGAAGCAAAGAACCTGTACTCAGAAAACTTTAAAGTACTTATGAAAGAAATTGAGGAAGACACAAAGAAAATGGAAAAACATTCCATGATCATGGATTGGAAAAACAAATATTGCAAAAATGTTTATGCTAGTTGAAGCAATCTATACATTTAATGCAATCCCTATCAAAATACCATCAAATTTTTTTCAAAGAGATGGAACAAATAATCCTAAATTTTATATGGAACCAGAGAAGACCTTGAATAGCCAAAGGAATGTTGAAAAAGAAAGTCAAAGTTGTGGCATCACAATTCCAGACTTCAAGCTCTATTACAAAGCTGTCATCATCAAGACAGTATGGTACTGGCACAAAAATAGACAAATAGATCAATAAAACAGAATAGAGAGACCAGAAATAGACCCTCAACTCTGTGGTCAACTAATTTTCAACAAAGCAGTAAAGAATGACTCATGGAAAAAAGACAGTCTTCTCAACAAATTGTTTTGGGAAAATGGGACAGCCACATGCAGAAGAATGAAATTGGACCATTTCCTTACACCACACAAAAAAATAGGCTTAAAATGGATGAAAGACCTCAACGTGAAGTAGGAATCCATCAAAATCCTTGAGGAGAACACAGGCAGAAACCTCTTCAACCTCAACTGCAGCAACCTCTTCCTAGAAACATCACCAAAGGCAAGGGAATCAAGGGCAAAAATGAACTATTAGGACTTCGTCAAGATTAAAATCTTTTGCACAGCAAAAGAAACAGTCAACAAAACCAAAAGACAACTGACAGAATTGGAGATATTTGCAAATGACATATCAGATAAAGGGCTAGTATCCAAAACCTATAAAGAACTTATCAAACTCAACACTCAAAGAAAAAATAACCCAATCAAGAAATGGGCAGAGGATATGAACAGACTTTCCTGCAAAGAAGATATCCAGATGGCCAACAGACACATGAAAAAGTGTTCCACATGACTCAGCATCAGGGAAATATAAATGAAAACCACAATGAGATATCACCTCGCACCAGTAAAAAATGGCTGAAATTAACAAGTCAGAAAATGACAGATGCTGGTGAGGATACGGAGTAAAAGGAACCCTCCTACACTGTTTTTGTGAATACAAGCTGATGAAGCCACTCTGGAAAACAACATGGAGGTTCCTCAAAAAGTTGAAAATAGAGCTACCTATGACCCAGCAATCTAACTACTGGATATTTACCCTAAAGATACAAATGTAGTGATCCAAAGGGGCACATGCATCCAACTGTTTATAGCAGCAATGTCCACAATAGCCAAACTATGGAAAGAACATAGATGTCCATCAACAGATGAATGGATAAAGAAGATGTGATATATATATATATATCACATCTTCTTATATATATATAGTGGAATATTATGTAGCCAACAAAAGAAATGAAATCTTGCCATTGCAATGACGTGGATGGAACTAGAGGATATTATACTGAGCAAAATAAGTCAATCAGAGAAAGACAATTATCATATGATCTCTCTGATATGAGGAATTTTAGAGGCAGAGTGGGGGGTTGGGGGGATGGGCAAGGAAAAAAAATGAAACAAGATGGGATCAGGAGGGAGACAAACCATAAGAGACTCTTAATCTCACAAAACAAATATAGGGTTGCTGGGGGGTGAGGGGGAGAGTGGTTGGGTTATGGACATTGGGGAGGGTATGCGATACGGTGAGTGCTGTGAAGTGTCTAAGATTGACAATTCACAGAGCTATACCCCTGCGGCAAATAATACATTATATGTTAATAAAAATAATTTTAAAAAAAGGAATGAACAGAACAGGGAAGGCTGGAGCAGAGGAGTGTTGACAAAGGGATTACAGAGAAAGGGACATGTGAGTTGAAGCCTGAAGGGAGAGTGAGAATGAACATTCAATGCAGGAAGAATTTTGTAACTTCAATGACTCATGAATATAACACCAATATGATGAAAATTCAGGAACTACTTTCCACAAACTTCATATCTTGATGTTATTCTGACATATGAGTCATCATGTGGTATAAATGAAGAATAAAAATTGATCCTCAGGGCGCCTGGGTGGCTCAGTAGGTTAAGCTGCTGCCTTCGGCTCAGGTCATGATCTCAGGGTCCTGCGGGATCGAGTCCCGCATTGAGCTCTTTGCTCTCTGCTCAGCAGGGGGCCTGCTTCCCTTCCTCTCTCTCTGCCTGCCTCTCTGCCTACTTGTGATCTCTCTCTGTCAAATAAAATAAAATAAAATCTTTAAAAAAATAAATTAAAAAATTGATCCTCAGAGAGCTTTTGATTTAATAATAATTCCTTATTTTGGTATAATGGAATACTTTCACAAGACTTACACACATCCACTTATCCTTACAAGAACTCTCCCTGGTTCATCTTATTCTATGCACTTTGGGATGAAGAAATTTAATAATAGAAAAGCAATTAAAAACAAGACTAACTAACAAGAAATAACTAATGTTAGCAACCACGCAGAGTATGTAATAATGGTAGTGGGTCCACATTTGTTTCCTCTCACAGGGAAGTTCCCAACAATTGTAATCCATCTAGGCCAGGACACCATGGTTTTCTTTCCCACTTTCTGCTTTGACAAGGTGACTGTAAGGTGGCAGAATATACCGCGCCCAAATGCGTCACTCTGGTGTAAAGATTATTTTAAGTTAAAGGCAAATGAGAGGAAGTGGATATAGGAAAAGCTCCATGCCCTCTCCTATTTGCCTAAAAGCAGGACATAAACTTACAAAGGACCCGCCTACTCCAAGAAGAACAAGTTAATCACAGAAACAACTTTAGACCCTTATCAGCCTGGAGATGGCACCAGAGGAAACTACATGACAAACCTTCCTACAACTAGCATTATCTGATATTAGTTTCCAGTTTATCTGCGTTCCCACAATTTGCTGCCATGAAAAATCAGAAGTCCTTTTCCTTTGTCTTGTGAATTTTCTAAAAATGTATTGTTCCTTTGCTAAGTTGCTATATAAGCCCAAGTTCTAACCAACACTTTGAGTTACTCACATCTGAGTGCTCCCATAGGTAAGCATAATGCACATGTCAATAAACTTCTGATTGGTTTTCTTTTTTCCTATCTAACATGTTTTAATCAGAGAGGTAAAAGAAAGTCTTCTCATTTGAATTAAATAAACTATTCAACTGCTAGATGACTTCTACTGGCTTGAATTTTACATATTTTGAGTTTTGTTCATTAAAAAAGCAAGGATTGGAGTGCCTGGGTAGCTCAGTGGGTTAAGCCTCTGCCTTTGGCTCAGGTTGTGATCTCAGGGTCCTGGGATTGAGCTCTGTGCTCAACGGGGACCTGCTTTCCACCCCCTGCCTGCCTCTCTGCCTACCGCCTACTGCCTACTGTGATCTCTCTCAGTCAAATAAATAAATAAAATCTTGAAATAAATAGATAGATATATAGATAAAATTAAATACAAAAGCAAGGATTTATAGGGGCACTTGGATGGTTCAGTTGGTTAAGTGTCAGACTCGATTTTGGCTCAGATCATGATCTCAGGGTGGTGAGATCAAGCCCCACCTCCAGCTCCATGCAGCACCTCGAGCCTCCCTAAGATTCTCTCTCTCCCTCTGCACTCCCCTTCATGCTCTTTCTCTTTTAAAAAAAAAATGATCTATTTTAAGTTTTAAAATGTGCTCAAATAAGGCTGTACTAATATATAGAAACGTTTAATATAAAACTATAATATTGTATTCAAACATTTTGCATACATTCTTTTTTTTTAAGATTTATTTATGTATTTAATTGACAGACAGAGGTTACCAGTAGGCAGAGAGAGAGAGAGGAGGAGGAAGCAGGCTCCCTGCTGAGCAGAGAGCCTGATGCAGGGCTCGATCCCAGGACCCTGAGATCATGACCTGAGCCGAAGGCAGAGACTTTAACCCACTGAGCCACCCAGGCGCCCCCTTTTTGCATACATTCTTGATAGCAATCCAGCCCACTACAACCATTCTTTAAGATATTCATGGCCACCTTGAGCTGGTCTCATGGAGCCTTTCCTGGCAAAGCACAAAAGACCTTTTTTTTTTCTCCCCAAAACAAAATTCCCTACATTGAAAATGCTGGAGCTCACAGACCAATATAAAAGTCGTATTTTCCATGCCCCTGAACCATTTCATTTGTTACTGAAGAAGCTTTGGATCATGAAACAGAAACTACTGGCGCTGGAGGCAGGATTATGCAGTCTTTGAATATATAACTTTAATACGGTCTCTCTTGTTTAAAAAAAAAAAAAAAAAGGCTGGGAGAGGTTAGAGATGACTTACTCACTCTCATTTTTTCATAAATAATATTCTGTATTCTCATTTACAATTTTAAACCCTGGCAGGCAGTTCTGGAGTTGGAGACCAGTCATGCACCTGCCCCTCTGCTTTGCGGCCCTGATCACTTCCATTCACAGGCCCACAGAGGCCACACGGACCACCATGTCTTGAGCTTGCATGGCTAGTGCCTTCACCACCCATGCAGTAGAAGGTGAAAGCATCCAGGGCCACAGATGTGCTCTCTGCCTCCTCCATAGTGGAATGGTGGGGGGGAACCTACCTTAGAAGACCTGCAACCTCCACTACCACCAGGACAAAGGGCTTCCCCCAAGCTATTTTTCTCTTATTAATGTGTCTTTCATCTATACAATATATAGGGCCTCAACTGGAGAACCTAGAAGAGTAGTAACAAAAAATATTTTCTCTACCCTGCAAGTACTCCATCTTTGTCCAGAGCACAAATAAAGGCCCTGGTGGGTTTTATGAGACTGACGCACTACCTAATGCGCTAACAAAGCACCTGCCCTGGTGGGCTTTAGATGGTGGCTTGCCCATGGGCAGTAACCATTAGTTCCTGAGAGCAAGTGGTTCCTGAGGGGAAGTGGATCAGCTCATCTTAGTGCTGACTCCCTCCACATCCTGTTCCTTCCTTCTCTTCCCAGCACCATTTGGGCAAGTCTGTCCATCCACACCTTCCTCTCATAACCCCATTGCCCTTGCACTGGCCTTCTGACAGCCTCAGCCCCAAACTTATGAAGCGTCTATAAGTAAGCATCTGAAAATGCTTACGTTGGTGTTTGATTAAATTCTGGGGATTCCCCGGAGTTCAAGTGAAGGTAACACACAGAAGGAAGGGGAAATGCACAGAAATCAGACTAATATTCAAACGAATTCTGCCATATGTACGATAGCCTAAAGAAGCAATCGGAGTTCAGAGAAGGAACAGACAATTTAAATGCAGGATCGGTGCCAAGGCCAGAGCTGAGTGAGGATGGAAAAGAGGCATTTAGAGAGGAGAAAGAATTTTATAAATTTGAGGACTGAAAGGGATCCTAAAGCCCTTAGAGTTTCTCCTCCTGCTACCCTCAAGGCTTAATCTTAGCAGAGAGCCATAGAAGCCAGGGTCCAGCTTGGACTACGTGGAGCCCTGTGAGAGACAGGCCTCCCAGAGAACATCGCTAATGTCAAGAAATGGTGGGTCAACAGGAGGACACGGGGAAACAGAGTCTGGGATTAATGAGCTTCCTCTGACAAGTTGAAACAGTATTACAACTTTATTAAGCTCATAATTCCCATCTGTTAAGAAGTTCATTGTCTTGATGACCTGGGAGACACTAGAACAGATTGTTCTTAAGAATACTGTTTGCTTGAACAGCCGATATTAATTGTTTTTTCCCACTCAGAAGTACATTAGACCTAGTGGGACTTAAATTGCTTTCTCTTAGTGAGGAACCTTTTTCTTGGTTGTAAATTATACATCTTTGCTTGGACATTAAATCTTTAGGCCACCAGCAAACCACTGAGTAGATTACTATTCTACCATAATACAGTCTCATTCAAATATGCAAAAATACTTAGAGTTCTGGGGAAGAACAGCCCTGTACAAATAAACTCTAAGTATGGAACTACATGAGGTCAGTAAACCACTCCTAGTTTACAGCATGAGAGCTGGCAAACTAGATCCCTGAGGCCAAATCTGTGTGCTACTTGTTGTTGTAAATTAAGTTGCATTGGAGCATAGCTACACCCAATCATTTGTGTATTATCTACTTTCCTGCTAGAATGGCAGACTTGAGAAGTTGTGAAACAGACAGGATGGCGTGCAAAGTGTAAAATATTTACTGTCTGGCCTTCTACCAAGAGTTTGCCAACTCCCTGTTACTCTTAGTTCTGTTAATACAAAATGTGATTCAGAATTCATCCCAATCCTACCTAGTTCCCTCTGTCTGATAAACATTTATTGAGCAACTTACCATGTGGTAGGCCCCAAAGCAGACACTCTGAGGGGGCGGGATTGGGGGGGAAGTACAAAGATGAATAAGACAAGGCTCCTGCCAAGAAAGGGGTAACATGAGTAATTTCAAGGTGTGTTAAATACTGAGATAAAAGTGTGCTCTGACACCATGAAGCCAAAATAGGAGAACATACCGGAAACTGGAGAAGGCGTTCTGGAGACTTCGGACTACAGCCAAGTGACAAAGAACAAGTAGCAGCTAGCCAATGGGAAGGACTAAAAGGAAACCAGAGGACTTCAGAGACTGCTCTGGCAGTCCAAAGCCAACATTTGGCTCTTTCTCGTTGCATTTCTGCTGTCGCAATCTTCGTGGAGATAATGCACACCCCAGGCCAGGAGACAGGGGTGTCTGGAATGTTACAGAGTTTCCATAGTTCACTTCACAAGAACTTGCAACTTCAAGACTAATGAAGGAAACAGTGAAAAGCTTTACTATTAAACCTGTGTCAAATGAAGTTTTTGTCTCCATGAAATTCTAGTCCTATTTTTTAAAGCCCCTTAGGACTTAGTGATAAATAATTCTACTTGCAAAAAATATAAACTTTTTTTAACCTATAAAAACCTGGGGAATCACCACTATGCAGTAGGTGATAAAAGAAAGCTTTTTCGGCCTCATTTTTGGCTGCTCCCCCAAAACCAATTCAAGGAGTGACAAATAATCCCCTAGGGAAAAAAAAAATTCTTTGTAAAGCTATCTAGATGGTGTGAATTGAAGAGAACAGAAAAGGTCCTACGCTCCAGCAGTATCTCTTCTACCGACCCCCAACCTACCTTCAGTTGCAGCCCTTTGAGGCACGCCTCTATGTGCCTCTATGTGGGTCACATAGTTAATTTCCAAAGCCCATGTACTGTTCAGGAGTGTACATCTGGTATCTGAAAGCTATCACACATTCACATCTGTCCTTTTAAGTGAGAAGTCTAGCGGGAATTATTTTTTCCTGACCATTCACTAAAAAGTAAAACCTAAGAGCCTAGGACAAAAGACCACAAATCTTGTCAGGGTTTAGGAGGGAAGGAAAGATTCTGAGCATAAGACACTGCACTGGAAGATTTAAATGGATTATACATTACCAAAAGAGGGCTAGAGGGAAGCCTGGGTGGCTCAGTCAGGTAAGGGTTGTCATCTTGGTTTTGGTTCTGTTCATGATCTCAGGGTCAGGGGATTGGGTCCTGTATGGAGCTCTGCACTCAGCATGGAGTCTGCTTGAAAGATTCTCTCCTTCTCTCCCTAGACCCCCCAACCCTTCCCACCCCACAGGCACACGCATACACACACACACACACACACACACACACACACAATTTCTCTCAAATAAATAAATCTTTCCAAAAAAAGCGGAGGGGGTGGGTAGTACAGAGAACAAACAGGAAGTATAAAGATTGAAGACTTGTTTTACCATATGTAGGTTCTGTGAATGTGTGTCTGTGTTGGTATATTTGTGTGTCTATGTTTGGCAGGGGCAGGCCTTTCAGAAGGAAGAAAGGCAGGGTAGTAAAAAGAACAGGTAGGCAGAGGTTGTCAGAAGTAAACGTTCCCACATTCGAATTTTGCTTAGGCATTTTTAAAAATTATCTTAATTCTGGGGTGCCTGGGTGGCTTAGTGGGTCAAGCCTCTGCCTTCAGCTCAGGTCATGATCTTGGGGTCCTGGGATGGAGCCCCACATAAGGCTCTCTGCTCGGTGGGTAGTTTTGCTTCCCCTGTGTCTCTCTCTCTCTCTGCCTGCCTCTCTGCCTACTTGTGATCTCTGTCAAATAAATAAATAAAATCTTTTTAAAAAATGTATCTTAATTCTATAGGCAAAGTGTAAATACATGCTAAGCCTTGTGAAGGTCTTTCCACATATTATATATACCGTGTGAACTGTACGGAGGTGTTTTGTGGGTAACAGGAGATGAATATTGGTATTTTTCCATTTTAAGCATCATCCCCTGAGGGTTAGAAAAAGGCTTTTTTTTAACATATTTATATTCTTTGCTTTTATAAATCTTGTGCCTCCTAATTTTGAGATTGCTTCCACCAGATGCCAATTAATTTTCTCAGCTCGGTGAGGTTATCATGGTCCACTGTATCTCCGGTCCTAAAGGGAAGCATTAGAACATCTGTGCATGGTTCTCTAAGGGGCAACTCAAAACTCACCTACACCACCCCCCTGCAGCTTCTATACCATTAGAGGAAGATTATTAAGGATGCCTTTGTATGTTAGTTTTGCATTCCAAGGGAGAGTGGGAGGAGGGCTTCTCTCCTTTTCTCAAGCTGTCTTAGCTCAGGCTGCTGTTACAAAAATATCATAGACTGGGTGGTTTAAACAACAGACATGGATTTCTCACAGCTTTGCAGGCTGTGAAGTCCAAGATCAAGTTGCCAGCCAATTCAGCTCCTGAGGAAAGCTTTCTTCTTGGGTTTGTCATCACAGGCCAGTTCTCGCCTATAATCACCTCCCAAAGGTCCTACCTCTTAGTACCATCATGCTGGGGGTTGGGGCGTCAACATTTGAATATGGGGGAGGCACATTTACTACACAGCACAGGCCAAATTGCTCTTCAAAAGAACCACAACAGGGGCTGGCGCACACGTAGGCTAAACTTTCCAGTACCTGCAAACAAGATCTGTGAGACTAATGTGCAGGGAAAGAGAGAGAGAGGACAGAGGGCTTGAAAGAGGATTGTTTTCTAGCTTGCTGCCTCATATGTGCCCAGTCTGTGCATAATTATCAAGTCATGAAACTGGTTTTCCTATGTGGTCTATAATCCAGTCCTGAAGGAGAGACCCAACGAAAAGATGATGTTTCAAGAAATACCATTTACATTACATTTAAAATAAGGAAGAGCTCATGGGGGGGCTTCTTTGCAGGCCACTACTCATGCTGGTCCATCACCTCCGATCTTCCCGGGTGGTGGCGGCAGGTAGGCAGTGTACACATCTAAAAACTGCATCCTTTAATTAGCCTAGTCTCAAATTTCGAATGCCAGTCAGAAAAGGATAAAATAAATCAAAGGACTTGATAAAGTCACTCAGCATTGGTAGAAATAGAGGTGCCTGAGTGACTCAGTTGGCCCCACTGTCCAGCTTTTGGTTTTTAGCTCAGGTTGTGATCTCATGAGTAGTGCAATGGACCCCTGTCTCGGGCTCCACACTCAGTAGAGAGTCCGCTTGAAGACTCTCTCCCTCTGCCCCTTCCCAGACATGCATGTGTACACTCTCTATCTCTGTCTCTGTTTGTCTCTCTCTCTCTCTCAAATAAATAAATAAATCTTTTTTTAATGTAATAAAAATAAAAAGAGAAAATGACAGACCTACAGCTCCAGCGGTGATGTTTCTTGGTTGTGCTCAGGTTTCCCTTGGTAGTTTTCAGTTAAGCCTTCCCTGTAGACTACAGATGTAAGGGTATCTTAGACTTCATGTCAAGCATTTCTATCACTTATATAACATTGTCCAGTGGACAACTTATTGTTGTTATTTTCAAGAAAATATCCATAAGCAATGGCTTTACAAATATTATAAAATTTGTTCTCATCTGAGGTACAAAATGTTTTTTCCCCTAAATCTGTAAACTAGAAAATAATGTTAAGAAATAAAAATGCTGTAAATTTTAATTCACAATGGAAAGAAAATATTCTTAGAGCTGAATTGTCTAACACAGTAGTCACTGACCACTGTAACTGCTTTTTTTTTTTTTTAAGATTTATTTATTTATTTTAGAAAGAGAATGAGTGAGTGTGCTGGGGGTGGGGGGCGAAGTGACAGAGGGAAAAGGAAAGAGAGTCCCAAGTTGACTCCCTGTTGAGTGCAGAGCCCCATGCAGGGCTGGATCTCACGACCTTGAGATCATGACCTGAGTTGAAATCAAGAGTCTGAAGCTTAACTGACAGAGCCACCCAGGTGTCCACCACTATAGCTCTTTAAATTTAAATCAAAATCAAAATAAATAAATATTCAGTTTCTCCATCATATTCGCCATGTTCCAAATGTTCAAAAGCTACATGTAGCTAGTGGCTACCATATATTTAACTGTAAATATGAAGCACAGTCATCATTATGGAAAGCAGTATTGGACAATGCTATTCTAGAGTTTCAGAGCCAATCATTTCTTGACACTGAGAAAACAACTCTTGTTTTCTCCGCATGAATAGATTCTTAATATTTTAATCCCCAGTGAATTTGAGCTTTTTTAAAGTGTGAAGGTATGTGGTATCAGACGCTTGTAAGAACAGAATTTTATTCTTCATTTTAGAGGTAGATCAAGTTCCCTTGATAACTTTATTTTTAAACAGTCTTACTCATGTCAAAGGACAGGCAAAAATCCAGAGTTGCAACAGTTTTTCCTAGAAACTTAATGCCTTTCAGATTTCTTGCAAATCATTAAAGTTCAGCACGGGGGAATTTAAAATGTTGAGTTAGTGATCTCATACGTTCAGCTGGTTCTCCGAAGCTTTCATCCTTTCTCTGCTGAGCAGAATGCCCTTCTTTGTATCACATTCTTTTCCCATATTTGCAATTCTCACTTCCTCTTTACATGATACATGTTTTCAAATATTAAGGCTACTTTCTTCACTGACATAAATAAATATGAGCACAAAGGTTGAAGAAAATAGAACTTTCAGGAATATTTCTGGAATTCTATGATCTTATCGGCTAATAAAACTAGAGACCAAACATCTGTTTGGGACAAGAACAGTTATAAGTTTTTAATGTTTTAGATTTCAGTATACAGCTCTTCTTCCCCATAAAAGAACAAATGGGGTAAATCTTTGTCAGAATTTAAATTTTCCTCTCACTGCTTCTTCTGGAAATACCTGGAGGCTGGGGTCATCAAAACCTACATTCATTGTCTATTGAAAACATGGTCAAATCTCAGACATTTTAATTAAGGTCTAGCCCAAATTTGTTATTTAATCTGTCTTCAGTGGAAAAAAAGTCGATATTTAACCTATAGAGTCTCACTGTGGTTATTTATTTATTTATTTATTTTAGGGAAAGTGTGTGTGTACACAGGGCAAGAGGAGCAGAGAAGAGAGAGAAAGAAACTCAAGTAGACTCTAGGTGGAGTGGGGACCCTGACACGGGACTCATCCAAGGATCCTGAGAACATGACCAGAACTGAAATCAAGAGTCAGTGGCTTCACTGACTGAACTGCCCAGGAGCCCCTATATAAAGTTTATTGTGGTTACCACTGCATGGTTCTGATAGTCAGACATGTGAATATAAATTATTGTGATTAAGAATGTTATTTTGGGGGCACCTGGGTGGCTCAGTGGGTTAAAGCCTCTGCCTTCGGCTCAGGTCATGGTGTCAGGGTCCTGGGATCCAGGCCCGAATCGGGCTCTCTGCTCAGCAGTGAGCCTGCTTCCTCCTCTCTCTCTGTCTGCCTCTCTGCCTGCTTGTGATCTCTCTCTGTCAAATAAATAAATAAAATCTTTTTTTTTTTAAATGTTATTTTTAATACATGCAGAATTTATGTTTTTAACACTTAGGAACTTTTTTAAATGGAAGGAAATCATTAATACACAACCCCACTCTTTCCTACAATTAAAGAAAGACTTAGAGAGACCAACTTCAGAAAACTAATTAAAAGTGTCCAACAATCTAAAGAATGTTACTAATTTTCAAAAGTTTACTGTGATCTTCGTAGAATTTTCCCAGACCCAGCCATAATGTTGGTATAAAACAAACCTCATAAGATACTGGAATTCAGAGAAGGAAAAGAGAAACAAAAGTTTGCATAAAAATAATGGCGGGGCACCTGGGTGGCTCAGTGGGTTAAAGCCTCTGCCTTCAGCTCAGGTCATGATCCCAGGGTCCTGGGATCGAGCCCCACATCGGGCTCTCTGCTCAGTGGGGAGCCTGCTTCCCCCCTCTCTGCCTGCCTCTCTGCCTACTTGTAATCTCCCTCTCTTTCTGTCAAATAAATGAATGGAATCTTTAAAAAATAATAATAATAATGTCAAAGATTTTGAATATCCAGGAAGGGAAGCATCCCAAGGAATTCTAGATGGAGTAGGGAGTGAATAAAGGAAATTCCAAGGGAAATGCTGTAATCGATGCTTTTCAGACTTCAAAATGTGTGGGAATCACATGTCACCCAAATGAAGCTTTTGATGAAATAAATCTAGATGAAGACCCGAGACTGTATTTCTTTTTTTTTATATATATTTTATTTATTTATTTGACAGACAGAGATCACAAGTAGGCAGAGAGATAGGCAGAGAGAGGGGGGGGAAGCAGGCTCCCCGCTGAGCAGAGAGCCCAATGCGGGGCTCGATCCCAGGACCCTGAGATCATGACCTGAGCCCAAGGCAGAGGTTTTAACCCACTGAGCCACCTAGGCACCCAAGACTCTATATTTCTAAAAGGCTCCCAAGTTTTGAGTAACAAAGCCGTGGTAGACTCAACTACTAAGTTATCTAAGATTGGCCCTCAAATACTTTCCCTCATTTGATCATAAATGAATTAAATAGGATTCTGTGAAATATCTGCTCTAATACATCAACTCAAACCTTCTACACCTGTCCCTCCCAAGCTGGATGGCATTAGATATGTCAGTAATACAAACGTTCTATGCTCAAAGTTTGGAAAACGCTGAGTCAAACACAGGTAAGTTTCTCTATGGTAAGACTCTCAGAGCCTTTAACACGATGTATGTTATGAATCTTCAAGAGAGGGAATTGACTACATGTAATGCTTTCTTTCTAGCTAACCTAGTAATACCTCCTGGAGAAACTTGCCTACAGGGTGAATAGTGGTTATTGACAAGTTCTGAAGTCGCAGTGGTTCTTAAGTTCATGGGTACTACTTTGGTCACTGTAATTAGTAACCCATTCTTAAGGGTAAGTCACGGATAAAAGAGTTTTCATAGATGGTCAAGGCAACAGGTTAGAAACCCAATCGGATGGAGCAAAGCAGAGAATACTAGTGTAGGAAACACTAGGAAGAGCACAATACCGATAATATACAGAAGGTATGTTATAGAATTAGGATGTTTGAAAACCACCACTTTATATGGCTCAGCATGGCTGTAACCTTTAAAGAAAGGACAATGGCAAACAGGACAGACTAATCCTCTGTGTATGAACAGACACAGAATAGTTCATCATACGTAAGAGCAGAAGTGCCCCCACCCTGGGCCACAGTTTAAGGAGAAGTTTTCCAATGATGCCATATAGTTCCCTGTGATCATCGCTTTTGCAGAAGGAGCAAGTGGAAATGTTTTCCGGTGTAAGATCTGGAAAGACTTATCTCATCTCTGCTTGACATGACAACTGGGAGAGATTGTCTAACGGTGTAAAATATGGGAAACCCAAAGCTTCAAGAAATACTTCTCCAAGACCTCTTGAAACTGGTTATGTTGAAATAAATAGTAGATTGCAGTTTTCCCTAGAGCAAAGCAGCTTCTATCAAAATGACTTTCTCTTTTATACAAATGTGGAACTGCATGCTTTCCAACTTCAAGAGGAGGTAGCAAATAGACTCTTAGGACAACCGAATCTCCCTGATATCAAAGACCCATATCACGAACCTGGGATGTAATGGTCCTCAATATGTAATTGTATCTGAATCGCCTGGAGAGCTTGTTAAAACACGGGTTCTTGGGACCCAGCCTGGAGTGTCTCATTCAGTCGGACTGGGATGGAGCCTGATGATTTGCATTTCTAAGAACTTTTCAGGTGATGCTGCATTGGCAGCCTGAGATCCTCACTTTAAAGAACACGGCTGGAATGGAAGGAGACTCAGTAATCAGTTGGGCCATCCCCTTTCCCTCACAGATGAAGAGTCTGGGGCACATAAAAGAAATTATCCCCAAAGATGGGGTCATAAACAACCCCTTTGACCACATGTCTGTGGGCCATTCCCATGCTCTCCTCGCCATTGCTACTTATACTATACTAATATTTATACTAATACATTTATAATTTATACTAAATATACTAATATTTATATCATAAAATTGTGAAAGACTTTGATGTGGACAAAAACGATGACCATGTGTCCTGTCCATCTACCCTTCTCATAATGTATTTTTGTTTTCACTAACCTTCAGGTATTTTGCAACTCTGAAAGTGATAGAAAACTAATCGCAATGCTAATGATTATTTTCTGAAGAAATGCAAGTGTATTGGGATCTGCGAAATACAACTGGCTGGTGGCTGTCAGCACTAACTAAATATGCATCATATGTCAAATCAGACAGCATCCTCTTTGCCTGTGCATGTGTGTGTGCGCGTGCATGTGTCCCTTCCATACCCTCTTGAATCTGTAGCATCTTCCTGGGCCCCACATTAAGTAATGAGTTAAATAAAATAAAACTCTTTGGCATGGGTTTATATCATATTGGTATTGATTTGGGTATCATGATTTTGCCTTTTCAAAAAATTATCTTTTAACCTGGTGAAAAAAAGAAAAGAGTGCTTTTTGAATGACAGAATAAAGACCCACAAAAATCTGCAATAAAACTCGGGCAAAAGTCAAAATCAACTTTTTCCATATTCTGGACATTAACTAAAGAATTACAAAATTCCAAGTCGTGTTTATCAAGAAAAACGACAGCATCTTGGTGAAAACAATCTTTCCCTATCAGCTTCATGGTAGCCTTCAGGACCAAAAGCTTCATAACTGTGACAATCATCAAGCCAGGATTCTAACTGTAGAGAATAGGATGGGTTTGGAACTTTCCAAAAGCCGCAGAATTGTCAACATTTGACCAGCTTATGGCAAGCTTACTGAAAATCCCCATTCCCAGGATGAGTCTTTATTTGACTTGACTCAGAACATGCTCTGTACCAACATCCTTGATTCTAGGGAATTTGAAAGAGAAAAAAAAAAAAAAATCAGTGACAATTGTTTTAACATTGCAGCTGCCTAAGATGATGTTACTTATTGAGGCTAATCAAAACACCTAAAAAGAACAGAGGAAGGCAAGGTCCAGAAGGGGCTTTGAAAAGCTCACATGCTTTCTTGGAAATCTAGAAGAACATGTTCAGGATTGTGTGCATACACAGAAAAGACACAAGGCTCTAATCTCTCATCTCTAGGTTGCATGGAGACTCTGCACAAGCTAAGGCAGAATTGTAAACTGCCAGCAAGATCACTGAAGATATATGTTTTTTTTTTAAACAGATTTTATTTATTTATTTGACAGACAGAGATCACAAGTAGGCAGAGAGGGAGGCAGAGAGAGAGAGAGAGAGGAGGAGGAAGCAGGATCCCTGCGGAACAGAGAGCCTGAAGCAGGACTTGATCCCAGGACCCTGAGATCATGACCTGAGCCGAAGGCAGAGGCTTAACCCACTGAATCACCCAGGTGCCCTGAAGATATATGTTATAAAGGTTGGGAGAGTTACTGGTTCAAAGCATTTATGGAAATCTCAGTTGTCTAATCTTTAGCTGACCACTAAGCTAACCAGGTAGAGACTTCAATGGTAACTAACACATGACAAAAAACGCAGGCAAGTCCCTAAACAAATGAATAAAAAAACAGCACACTAGAACAAAAACAAAAAAACAGCAACAACAACAAACCCTGGGGAAAGCATCTGATTTCCAGTGTTGCCCCAATATGTTGTTTAAAACAGAAAAAATATGAGACACTTAAAGAAACGGGAACTTAGAGCCCATGCAAAAGAAAACAACCAGTCAGTTCTCCCTAACAAAGTCCAGACTTCGGACTTCTTAAACGAAGACTTTAAATCACCTAATGAAGTAAAGGAGACTACATTTAAAGAATTAAGGGAAAGTGTGAGAATAATTCAAAAACACAATCAAGAAAACAACTCTATTTACAAAAGAAAAGAAATTAGAAATAAATTTTTTGAAGCACAAGATTTATATACTGGAAATCTATAAAATGTCAGTGAAAGAAATTAAAGAATATCTAAATAAATGGAAAAACATCCCATACTCATGGGTCAGAAGGCACTATTACTGTTAAGATGGCAATATTCCACAAATTGATCTATGCATTCAAACTAATCCCTCTCAAAGTGCAAGCTGCTTTTTTTTTTCCAGAATTTGACAGGTTGATTGTAAAATTTATATGGAAACAGACTATCCAAAGCAATCTTCAAAAAGATTAAGGAACTTGCAGGGGGGTTTTGTTTTGTTTTTGTTTGTTTGTTTGTTTGAGAGAGAGTGTGCAAGTATGCACACCTCAGAGGAGGTGGGGAGGTGGGAAACGGGCAGTAAGAGAATCTTAAGCAGACTCCACGCCTAGTGTCCAACACAGGGCTCCATCTCGTAACCCTGAGATCATGACCTGAGCCAAAATCAGGAGTCAGATGCTCAACTGACTGAACGACCAAGGCATCCCGAAACTTACAGAATTTAGACCTCCCAGTTTCAAAATTATTTATTACAAAGCTGCAGTAGTAAAGTAGTAGAGACAATTTGGTAGTGACATAAGTCAATGGATAAGTAATAATCTTTTCACTCTCTTGGGTCCTCACATCCAAGATAACCAAGACAAGAAGGAATAATGGTGGTGCCAGAAAGGGTTCTGACCAAGTGCAGCTGGTGTTTGCTTCACCAGCTCTGCTAGTTGTGTGCCCAAGGGCAAGGCCATTAAGAAGTTCATTATTCAGAACATAGTAGAGGCCACTGTCATCAGGGACATTTCCAAAGCAAGTGTCTTCGATGCCTATATGCTTCCCAAGCTCTGTGTGAAACTACATCACTGTGTGAGCTGTGACATTGACAGCAAGGGAGTCAGGAATTGCACTCATGAAACCTGGAAGGACCACCCCCCCCACACACACACACAACCTTGATTTAGACCCAAGGGTACTACCCGACAACTTCCACAAAAACCCATGTAAAGAGCTAAGTCTTTAGGACTGAAGAAAAACTGTTCTCTGGGAAAAAAAAAAAAAAAAGAAAATGGAGAGTATACTTTAACACACACATACACAAAACAACAACAATAATCTTTTCAACATACAGTGCTGGAACAACCAATGCGAAAGAACAAAATTAAACCCCCTACTTCATAAAATTAACTATATGGTTTACAAATATTATCTCCCATTCTGCAGGCCGTCTTTTCACTTTGTTGAACATGTCTCTGGTACTCAAACTGGAAAGCCAAATGTGTCAAATGTATGTGATATACATACTACATGTATGCCAGCCACAGCGGGGTGGGATATGCTTGGTTGAACTAAGCTAGGAGCAATTTTAGAAGATGTGTAAGAAATGGCAGCTGCATTCCCACATCCAAACAACTAGCTTATGAACAAATTTAGATCAGATCCATTCTTCTGCTCTTCAAAGATTGTTTTACTTGTGTCCTTTCTGTTGTTTTTAATCAAATCGACACTGCATTCCTACAGAAAACTTCTGAACATATGTTCTGAAATTTTACCTCCTGTTACTCAGGGTAGAGAGGAAGACAGAACAGGGGTTTTCCTGAAAGTGTGGCAATCGTAATGACTCACGCTACTTCCTTATTCTAACCCTTTCTACGAGCGGGGTGGAGAAAGCTCCCAGGCAGTCCTGGGGGAAACCATCTTGACTGAGAGGGTGTCCTTGCTGTCGCGACTGCTTTTTGTTTGCCTTTTGCCACAAGGCAAAGCAAGGAAATAAAAATTCAGAGGAAGATAGAGTTTAGAACCGTAACTATAGGACGACAAGAAAGTCATCCGTAAAATAAATGCAACATACATTAAAATGAACTCCTGAATGTATGCCACCAAGAAAGTCAGACTCAGCACATTTCTTTGTTTGTGTGGTCAGGTACTAAATGACTCTTGAAGCATACAAAGCCAATAAAGAGAACAGAGGTGATGAAGAGGAGGAGAAAGAAGTGTAAAGGAGGGAGGTAAGTGTGAACATAGTTTTCCAGCGTGGGTAGTCCAGATAGGATCTCAGTTCCCCAAACTCTGTTTTGTAATTTCATTGCATTCCTCTTTGAGATGTTTTCTCTCTGAATGGCTAGAAGTCAACAGTCTCAGACTTCTGTCTGTGGAAGCAAAGCACTCAGGTCCTTTCCAATTCACTCATAAAGAGGAATAATTGAGGGTTTTATACCTTAAGAGATTTCTCGAAGCATTGCATAGAGATTAAGCATCAGCAATTATGTAAAGCTATTCATCACTTAAAACTGAGGGGAAAGAAGCCAAGTCGTTGAGGAAATCAAAGCCAAAAAAGGATTGCTATTTAGTTCACTGAACCATGCTGCTTTTGAAATACTATAATTCAGATCGTTCAATGAAACTTGTTTGCTTAAAATTTCCTTTTCTTTATTAAAAAAGAAGGACTTGAGCAAGGAAGGCATGAACTGCTACTCCATGAAACAGGTTTAAATATACCCCACTGTATATGGTGGTATGAAAATCAAATTTAAAAATTTATAGGTAAAAGACCTAACACAGTGTCTGGCATGTATTAAGGAATCAGTAATGGGGGGCCTGGGTGGCTCAGTGGGTTAAAGCCTCTGCCTTCAGCTCTGGTCATGATCCCAGGGTCTTGGGATCGAGCCCCGCATCCAACTCTCTGCTCCACAGGGAGCCTCCTCCCCCATACTCTCTGCCTGTGTCTCTCCCTACTTTTGACTTCTGTCTGTCAAATAAATAAATAAAATCTTTTAAAAAATTTTTTTTAAAAAGGAATCAGTAAGACTTGGCTGCCGTACTTTTGATTATTATTGCTGGAATTAGCTTGGCCATTATTATGGAGGTCGATCTCTGAGTGACAGGGATGTTTCTGTTAGTTAGAGAACTGATTCAAATTATTCAGAATGCTTATATTGTATTTCACGGACATGTACAGAAAATAAAATAATATTTCAGTTTTTACATCAACATATAATTAGTGCCAGATTCTCAAAAGAATCCTTAATTTTCATGCTATTGTCCAAAATGAACTTCAGGGCCAAATTCCTGTGTGTGAGTCTTAGACCCCAATAGCTAATTTATTCACCGGTTAATTTCTAAATCTTTAGTTATTTATCATTATAAAGATGTCATATGCCCCCAAATACTTTTCTAAAAGATTTTATTAATTAATTTATTTATTTGAGAGAGAGAGAGAGTAAAAGCAGAGGTTAGGGAGGGGGAGGGAGAAGCAGACTCCCCTCTGAACAGGGACCCTGACTTGGGGCTCAATCTCAGGGCCCTGGAATCATGACCTGAGCCTAAGGCAGCGGCTTAACTGACTGAGCCACCCAAGCACCCCCACAAGAGCACCCTTTAAAGAAAGACTACATGATAAAAAAATAAATAAATAAATAATGGGGCAAACTTTGAAATTTGCTAAGCATCTTCTAGCTCATCCCCTGGGTTATCTATGTGTTTGTTTGCCTCCAAGGAGGCCATTTCACCACCTTTAAGATACAAAAGTTAACTTGTGGAAAATTTATTGTAATGCAAACAATTCCTGTCCATAAAAATGCAAATTGTATTCCTGTGGCTGTTGACCAGTTTTACCAGTTTTTCATGTATTTGAGAATTCATGTCACATTCTTTACCTGACTATAAACTTGTGGTTCTCTTTTTAAAGGAGCGAGAACGTCTGTTGGTCCCTCATTAATTCCTGAGTTAACAAAAACCTTTGATACGTGTTTCATTTTATATTGTATGGAAGTCATAATTTTATCATCATTTAAAATCTCTCCTTTAATAAGCATAAGCATCCAGTTTATATGACTTCCTGAGAAACACATCTGAAATTCAAGCATTGAACCTTCCCCGGAAACGTTCTAGTCAAGGCCAGAATTAGCCCTTCTTCCTGTGGCTTCTGGACAGTCATCGTCAGAAAGTCAGTCAGTCAAAGATGGCTGTCGAAGCTTACCAAGGGAAGAATAGTGTCCCGGGCATTTTTAAATAGCTTTTTCTATACAAGAAAAGCCTGCAATATTACAATGAGTTGCCTGGGGGCGGGGGGGGGGGGTATGGTAAAAATAAGTATTAACCTCAGGGAAGTAAGATCCCTCTAGAGAGCTTCCTGGAGAGAAAATTTGGAAGCCAGATTTGGGTTCAAAGAGGATTCAACTTAAAAGAATGTATTCAAAACTAACACTCTTTGAGGTTTTAAACTAAAATTTGGCTAATGTCTTATGAGAAAGCAAATCATTGAAAAGCATTTTGTTTTCATATTTTATCATTATAGGTGCTTAAAATACAAGAATAGAGGGACTGGCTGGCTCAGTTGGAAGGGCGTGCAACTCTTGATGTCGGGATCATGCGTTCCAGTCCCACGTTGGGTGTAGAGATTACTTAAATAAATAAACTTTAAAAATAAAATAAAATAAAACCTAGGAATAGAACCGTTCAGATTTTCTCTAGGAAGTATGTTGCTAAAATTTCAGGGCTTTCTTCTTACTTTAATCTTACATAATTACAGAATTGAATATTTTACTACTATAATACCATTCCACTTATGTAAGTAACATTTTATATAATTGAAATAATTATGTGGGAGGAATCTAGTCAACCCAACTATGTAACCATCATGTAGGTTATAGAATTATAAAGACATTTAAAACATATTTCTATGTGAATGTGTAGGGTTTCTAACAAAAGTGGTATCAAACTATAATCATATAATAACTGAAGATTATAAATAATGACCATTTAATGAATATGACTAATTATATTAGTGGGTGTGTAATAAAAAAAGAAGCAAGTATGAGAATTTAAGGATGTGTCACCAATGTGGAACATTTAATAAAAGATCACAAAAAACTAAAGAGAGCTTTTTTGAATTAATACAGTATGTTTTTGAAACTAGTAATAATTCTTTTATTGCCAGTATCCTCCACACATTGACTATAATTGTTTTGACTAGAAGATGAGAAAATTTTGTCAATCACAATTCAAGTGTCACCTTCTCTATGAAGCCACGCTTGATGCCCATAAGACAGAATTAAATGTTCTTTCCTTTCTGCTTCCATAGGGTGTATGCTGAAAGGCTAAATAATTGTTATTTACCATCAGTCTATATCTATAGATATGATATAATGGAAATAATATAGATGTTAGAGTCAAATCAGATTTGAATTCCAAATTAACTAAATTGCTGCTTGAATGATCACAGATGAGCAAATAAACATGAACTTCAGCAAGAGGTACATAACAACCATTTTAGTATTATTGTATATGCTTATATGCGCAGTAGTGTTATAATGTTATACGTATGCTTATGTATGTACTATAGCATTACAGTAGTATTGTAACTAAGACAGGAAAATTGCCAGGTGCCTGGTTGTCAGTCCATGGAACATGCAACTTCTGATCCTGGGGTTGTGAGTTCGAGCCCCGTGTTGGATATAGAGATTACTTAAAAAAATAAAATCTAAGAAAAAAAAAAGACTAGGGGAAATTGGGTATGTTGCATCCTGGAGCATAGCCAGTGCTTAATAAAGATTATATAAACGTTTCCACCTCTTACCTGGATGCTAAGTAAGCTATTTTATCAATTTCATTATATATTTACATATAATGCTAAATAAATGTTGTAAGAGAAAAGTGGAAAAGAGTGAATTATGAATGCCTTCAAAGTTGTTAGTATTTCCCATCTTGTTTTGGTAAGTCATTATTAATACTTTCTCCTCGACTTGGCTAGAGATGCTGTTTTGACACCAGTGTTTGAAAAAAATGCAAATGACTGAGCAATTTCTGACCCTTGCAAAATGTCCCTGGTGCTTCTTCTTCATCATTGACAAGGAGAAACGAATGTCCAGCACTGCTCAGCTGGATAGAGATGAAACGCTGGCCCAGACAGAAAGATCCTGCCCCGCCTGTTCCTAGGGGTGGGGATACTGGGGGATGCTGAGGCTCTGACACATGGGGAGTCACCAGACCTGGCCCACCACCTAGCTGGATTTCTCACCACCCATTTCACACCTCCTCACACTGGCCAAACCAGATGGCAGCCAGTGTCTAAAGCTGCCAAGGACTTTCCACCCAAGATGTCTCCTGCCTCAACTGCATTTCTTCCATGTTTTGGCTTGCATCTTTTGCAACCCAATTCAGTTCCCATTTTGCCTAAAAAATTTTTTCTGTATTGTCTTTCTCTTAGATCTCTATATCACCACCTAAAAGACAGAGGTCATATCATCTCTTATAGGCCATGTTCCTCTCTTTTAGGGTAATAAACTACAGAAGGTCAAGTCAAACCTTTATTTTAATAAATAATGCATAATTATCAGCATTAGTATGCCCTCAAGATTCCATGAGACGTGTGTGTACTATGGGCTGTTTATCTGAAACTCAAATTTAACTGGACACCGTATATTTTTATTGACTTAAATAGGGCACTCCTGCTGTCCTATATTGTATCATTTCACTTGTCTTAAGTTACACCATGAGTCACAGCTGTGACCAGGCTCTCGAAGGCCAAGCTGAGTGTCCAACTGCTTTGTCTCACCCTCAATTCTACCTCAGTCTTCCTAACACTCCATCACCAAATGCCCAGCACGGTGCCTTAAAGACCACTGGGAGGACCAGAGTAGGGTCCTCATGCATTCTTTGATTCCTACAGGTAGCAAATACCTATTCAACGCCTATACAGCTCCAGGCACTGAAGGATATTCTGGAGATGCAAGTTTAAACAAGACACAACCCTTATCATAAAGGAGCTTCCAGCTCCTTCAGGAAAACAGACGTGGCAGAAAGCAATCTCAATCAGTACAATAAGTTCCAAAACACGGTGAGTTGAGCACACGGGAGGAAGGCACGAAACCCAGTCTTCAGGGGTCAGAGGGGTCTTCTGGGCAGAAAAGTTGCTAGGTGGAGACCTAATAATTAACAGGCATGAACCAGAGGGCGTCAGAGAGGGAAGGCACTCCAGGTCCCAGCAGAGAGAACAACCTGAACAAAGCCCTAAGGTAAGTAAGACCATGACATTCATGCTTCATGAATGCTTCAAATGCTACATTTGATTCATTCATGAATCAAATCTGTCCTTTAGTTCAAGCTTGTTTGACCCATGGATGCCACAGTCTTTTAAGCTGCTTCTTAATAGTTTTCTGTGTTTTTTTTCCTCAAGGACTTCAGTGATGACCGCTCTTTTTCCTCTCCTATTACCTGAGTCTTCTCCAAGCTCCAGGCTGGTTTCTCTCTCCTGCTGTAATCTGTGCATCTTCTTTAAGAATGTAAAGCTGGGGGGAGCCTGGGTGGCTCAGCTGGGGAAGCGTCTCGTCTACCTTCGACTCAGGTCTTGATCCCAGGGTCCTGGGACTGAGTTCCCAATGGGCTCCCTGCTCAGCGGGAAGCCTGCTTCTCCTTCTCCCTCGTCTCTCCCCCCCCTGCTCTCTCAAATACATAAATAAAATATTTTTTAAAAAATCAAATTAAAAGAATGTAGAGCTGACCGTGGCCAGCTCACCCGGGCTCACGTCACGCCGTCCAGCCTTCCCCTCTCTGCTCCTTCCAACATTGTTCCCTATCCTCTCCTCAGCTTACTCCTTCCAACTCTCCTTGCCCTGCGGTGATGGGTGCCGGCACCCACAGCTCACCCGCTTTCCACGATGCACCCTCATTCTGTACGTCCTACCTAACCCAGCCTCGTCCGTACAGCAGCAGAGAGGACCCTCGCTCAATTTCAGCCCTAAAATGGCAAACACGAGAGAAAACAAAGTCACGACCCTGGCAAGAGGGCTGACAGGTGAAAGAGGGAAGTTGGTAGGTAACACCCACTTGAATAAAGCTGCGTCGTCACCAGTATTCTTTGTAGAAATCAACTATTGTTGCTTAGTTTCTCCTCCCTGGCTTGTGCTTCACACTCAGTAAACTTTGATGTAGGAATTCACCTTTTTTTTTAAATAAATTTTTTTAATTTATTTTCAGCATAACAGTATCATTATTTTTTCACCATACCCAGTGCTCCATGCAATCCGTGCCCTCTCTAATACCCACCACCTGATACCCCGACCTCCCACCCCCCACCCCTCAGATTGTTTTTCAGAGTCCATAGTCTCTCATGGTTCACCTCCCCTTCCAATTTACCCCAACCCCCTTCTCTCTAACTCCCCATGTCCTCCATGCTATTTGTTATGCTCCACAAATAAGTGAAACCATATGATAATTGACTCTCTCTGCTTGACTTATTTCACTCAGCATCATCTCTTCCAGTCCCATCCATGTTGCTACAAAAGTTGGGTATTCGTCCTTTCTGGTGGAGACATAATACTCCATAGTGTATATGGACCACATCTTCCTTATCCATTTGTCCGTTGAAGGGCATCTTGGTACTTCCCACAGTTTGGTGACCGTGGCCATTGCTACTATAAACACTGGGGTACAAATGGCCCTTCTTTTCACTATATCTGTATCTTTGGGGTAGATACCCAGCAGTGCAATGGCAGGGTCATAGGGAAGCTCTATTTTTAATTTCTTAAGGAATCTCCACACTGTTCTCCAAAGAGGCTGCACCAACTTGCATTCCCACCAACAGTGTAAGAGGGTTCCCCTTTCTCCACATCCCCTCCAACACATGTTGTTTCCTGTCTTGCTAATTTTGGCCATTCTAACTGGTGTAAGGTGATATCTCAATGTAGTTTTAACTTGAATCTCCCTGATGGCTAGTGATGATGAACATTTTTTCATGTGTCTGATAGCCATTTGTATGTCTTTATTGGAGAAGTGTCTGTTCATATCTTCTGCCCAGGAATTCACCTTTTGTTCTCATTAGCTCTTCCATTACGGCGGGTGACAGACCTAAACAAATGGCATAAACAGTAGCTTGTTTTCTGTACCACGTGGGAAGCCAGGAATTTTAAGTGCCAGGTGAAGTTTGTGACAACAGGGTATCTGTAATGGTTAACTTTATGTGACAACTTGTCTGGGCCCCAGAAGGCCCAGATATTGGGTCAGACATTAGCTTGGGTGTTTCTATAGGGGTGTTTGGGGATGAGATTAGCCGTTAAAGTGATAGAATAAAGCACACTGCACCTTCCAAAGTGGGCGGGCTTCACGCTGCACGCGAGGCTTGAATGGAACAGAATGGGCGGACTGGCGGACGCCCTCCCAAACGGAAGGGAATTCTTTCTGCCTGAAAGCCAGCTCCTCCTAGGTCTCCAAGGGCCTGCCTTCAGACAGGAGCCACACCACTGGCTGCCCTAGTTCTCAGGCCTTCGGACTCAAATTGGATACGTACCGCTCTCCGGATGCTCTCCGGAGCCTCCAGCTTACTGACTCACCCTGGAGCTTTGGGAACTTGCCCACCTTGGTAACTGCATGAGCCAGTTCCTTGTACTGGTTTTGCTTCTCTCTCTCTGGAGAGCCCTAACAAATACAGTAGCACAGGAAACAAAGCAATCAGAAGCTATTTTGATTAGAATATGTGCTTTTCACGAGATGGGATTGGGAGGGAGACAAACCATAAGTGACTCTTAATCTCACAAAACAAACTGAGGGTTGCTGGGGGGAGGGGGATCCGGAGAGGGGGGTGGGGTTATGGACATTGGGGAGGGTATGTGCTATGGTGAGTGCTGTGAAGTGTGTAAACCTGGCAATTCACAGACCTGTACCCCTGGGGATAAAAATATATTTTATGTTTATAAAAAATTAAAATTAAATTTAAAAAAAAGAATATGTGCTTTTCAGTGTGCCTGGGTGGCTCAGTGGGTTAAAACCTCTGCCTTCAGCTCAGGTTATGATCTCAGGGTCCTGGGATTGAGCCCCACATGGAGCTCTCTGCTTGGCAGGGAGCCTGCTTCTTCCTCCCTCTCTCTCTGCCTGCCTCTCTGCCTATGTGTGATCTCTCTCTCTGTCAAATAAATAAATAAAACCTTAAAAAAAAAAAAAAGAATGTGTGCTTTTGATTTGTCTTATAAATCTTTCACGATCCAGGTGTATCCCGTCTTCCTGGGAAATGAGTTCACTCTTCACTACACATGGGCAATGTGATTCTTATAGGTCAAGGTACTTTGACAAATATTCCTAGTTTATTTAGAAGGACTCAGTCCCCTTCATACATATAGCCTCATGAGTGTTCTCCACGTGTGCATACATGACAAGGAAGCAACTCAGGGTACTGCCTCATCTTAGAGGCAGTCAGAAGACAGGGAAATATCTGTGAGTTCTAATATTCAGGAAAGAGGAAAAAAATCTAAGACCAATTAATGTTTTCTCTTTAGATCCTCTTATCTCCTATGATGTTACGCAAAGTAAAGATTTGGGAAGAAAGAGAAGATTTGAGGGCACAGAGGGAGGGGTATAGTGGGAGCTTTGTGGAGCCTTCAAGGACATCAAAGTGACAATGATACAATACTAAGAGGGGTTGGCTTCATAGGTGTGCCACCTGCGCAGTTGCCCAGGATCCGCACTCAGAAGGGCTCTGCTCGGTTTTAAATGCTCTACATCAGCATCTTGAGATTCTCAGTTTTGAACCAAGGGGCCCCAGATTTTCATTTCACACTTGGTGTGAAATTTCACACAAATTATGTGATTAGTTCTGATGCTACATAACACTTCAAGTTTGGAAACCAATTACAAATTAAGTGTAAGCATTTATTCAACATTCCACCAGCTGATCATTTTGATGGCTTTATACTAGGATCTAAAAATAGTGAACCAAACAGATCTCATACTCCCATGTCCTTCCCACAGATGGAAAGAAGAAAAAACAAGAAAAGACTTTGAGCAAAAACAATCAGGAGTTGTGTACAATTGATCTTTGTACAAAGCTTGGAAAGAGATGTAGGCTACTCTCAGCAGTTCTTACAAGAGCTTGGATCACTGCTCTGAAAATCAAGAACTAGACCTCTAATAGTGGGGTAACATCTGCATCCAGCCAGTAAAGTGGCTTCAAAATCCCCGACCTAAGACCCAGCAATTACACTACTAGGCATTTAGCCAAAGGATACAAACTTAGTGATTCAAAGGAGCACATGCACCCCAATGTTTACAGAATCAACGTCCACAATAGACAAACTATGGAAAGAGCCCAGATATCCATTGACTGATGAGTAGATAAAGAAGTGGTGGGAGATATAGATATACATAGATAAATAGATAGATAGATAGATAGATAGATAGATATAGATATAGATATAGATACAGATATAGTGCAGCCATCAAAAAAGAATGAAATCTTGCTATTTGCAATGACATGGATGGAACTAGAGGGTATTATCCTAAGTGAAACAAGTCAGTCAGAGAAAAACAAACACCATATGATTTCACTCATATGTGGAATTTAAGAAACAAAACAGATGAACATAGGGGAAGGGAAGGAAAAATAAAATAAGATGAAAATTGAGAAGGTAGCAAACCATAAGAGACTCTTAACTCGGGCACCTGGGTGGCTCAGTGGGTTAAAGCCTCTGCCTTCTGCTCAGGTCATGATCTCAGGGTCCTGGGATTGAGTCCCGCATTGGGCTCTCTGCTCAGCAGGGAGCCTGCTTCCCTTCCTCTCTCTCTCTCTCTGCCTGCCTCTCTGCCTACTTGTGATCTCTCTCTGTCAAATAAATAAATAAAATCTTAAAAAAAAAAAAAAAAGAGAGACTCTTAACTCTAAGAAACAACCTGAGGGTTGCTGGAAAGGGGATGGGGGATGAGGTAACTGGGTGATGGGCATGAAGGAGGCACTTGATGGAATGAGCACTGGGTGTTACATGCAACTGATGAATCACTGAATTCTACCCTTAAAACTAATAATAATAATAAAAAAAAAAAATCCCCAGTCTAGGAACTGAAAAATTTCTCACCATTGTCAAAACTTTTTGTCATCCATCTTTCACCCTTGACAGTTACCTGGTGTAAGAAAAAGAAAATGCCAAGAAGCTGGGGGTCTATTACTTGGTACACAAAAGTAATCACCCTTACTTCCATTTCAGTCATTAAAACAGACCAAATATCCTATTTGCATGCTTTATACACATATATTCGTATCAATACCAACATGCATCACTGCACAAAGTGACAGAGCTTTCTATTTGTAGAGATATTTGTATTAACAGACTCTGGATAGATATTGAAAATGAAGGAATGTGGATATGATTAATATTTTCCAAGAACTTTGAACTGATAGGACAAAGGAAGACACTGCTGTCCAAATAGATAAATGGAGAGCCTGACCTGCTGATATGACTGTGCTCTTGGTCAGCTCCCCCAGTGAAAGGCTGCACCCCTGCTGACTCACACGTAGCCTGAAGGGTTTGCATTTCCTTCCTGTGGCAGAATCTTCTGCTTGCACCCCCCCAACACAGTTCACTCCACATACTTGCTCTTTTTCTTCCATACTAAGTTCCAGACAATAAGATTGTATGAGTAAGCATTCCCCCAGAGAAAGAGAACCAACAAGAGATACAGAAGGAGAGGGGGATTTATGATAAGGAATTGGCTCATGTGTTTATGGAGTCTGACAAGTCTCCAGATTTGTCATCTGAAAGCTAGAGTCCCAGGCAAGCAATGGTGTCATTCTCCTCTGAAAGCCAGCAGGCTTGAGAGCCAGAAAGAGCCAATGTTTCTTTCCTCGTCTGAAGGCAGGAAAGAGCCAACATCCTAACTCAAGGTAGGCAGGCAGGCAGGAGGATTTCCCTCTTACTCAGAGCCTTTATGTTCTATTCAACTGATCAAATGAAATTTACCCACAGGGACACCTGGGTGGCTCAGTCGGTTAAGCCACTGCCTTTAGCTCAGGTCATGATCCCAGAGTCCTGGGATCGAGTCCCACATAGGACTCCTTCCTCAGTAGGGAGCCTGTTTCTCTCTCTGCCTCTGCCTCCACTCTGCCTACTTATGTTCTCTCTCTCTCTCTGAAAAATAAATAAATAAATAAATAAATAAATAAATAAAATCTTAAGAAAAAAATCTTCCCACAATCGGGAGGACAATCTGCTTTATTCAGTTCACTCATTTAAAAGCAAATCTCATGCAAAAACATTCTCACACACCCAGAATAATGTTTGAGCAAATATTGAGCACCCCATGGCCCAGAAGCATCTTGTAGCACCTCCCAGGATAGCCAGACCACCCCGTCAGCCGCTCTTCTTCTATGTCCCTTCCTCACGTAGCCATTTTAAACCATTACAATGAGCTGCTGCCATCTTGGACATTAATAATGAGGGATATCCCTCAATAATGACAGAGAAAGTTGAGGCTTCCAAGATTTTATGGAGCGGAACCTCCAACTCAACCCAGGGATCTACATCTCCAGTTTTTCATATATAAGAAAAAAACATCTTTCCACTGTTACTTGATGTGGTGACAGAGGGTAGGGGGCAAGCATGGAATCTGCCCTTCGAAGCTGATTCTTTTTTTTTTTTTAAGATTTTATTTATTGGTTTGACAGAGATCACAGGCGAAGAGGCAGGCAGAGAGAGAGAGAGAGGGAAGCAGGCTCCCTGCTGAGCAGAGAGCCTGATGTGGGGCTCCATCCCAGAACCCTAAAATCATGACCTGAGCCAAAGGCAGAGGCTTTAACACACTAAGCCACCCAGATGCCCCTGATTCTTTTTTTATTTAAATCAGTTAATAAACATATAGTGTATTATTAGTTTCAGAGGTAGAGTTTAATGATTTCTTCATTCCATACAACACCCAGGGCTCATCCCATCAAGTGCCTCCTTCATGGCATCACCCAGTTACCCCCTCCAGCAGCCCTCAGTGTTTCCTGGAGTTAAGAGTGTCTTATAGTTTACCGCCCTCTTTGATTTCATCTTATTTTTCCTTCCCTTCCCCTATATTGGTCAGTTTTATTTCTTAAATTCCACATATGAGGGGCACCTGGGTGGCTCAGTGGGTTAAAGCCTCCTCTGCCTTCGGCTCAGGTCATGATCCCAGGGTCCTGGGATCGAGCCCCACGTTGGGCTCTCTGCTCAGAGGGGAGCCTGCTTCCCTTCCTTTCTCTCTGCCTGCCTCTCTGCCTACTTGTGATCTCTGTCAAAAAAAAAAAAAAAATCCACATATGAGTGTAATCGAATGGTATTTGTCTTTCTCCGACCGACTTATTTCACAGCAGATTCTAATCCTAACCTGATGTGCCTCCCTTTTTCTCCCATTGCACATTACAGAATAAGGTTACGAATTGGACAGTAAGTCAGCTAAAATACTTAGGACTGGAAAGAAGGAAAACCGTAAGACCTGCATAGCCCACCAACAGTACAGTGAGGGTAAGAAGAAAACTTCATTCAGCACAGTAATCTTTTGTGTGTCTTTCACAACATCCCATTTCTTTCCAAAAATAACCTTGCGAAGCAGAGAAAGCTTATATTTTTGTCCTCGTTTTTCTCTCTGAAAAATCCAGGATCACTCCTGCTTGGATGATAATTTGGTTTTAAATGATTCCTCATTTTTTTTTAAAGATTTATTTATTTATTTGACAGAGAGAGATTACAAGGAGGCAGAGAGGCAGGCAGAGAGAGAGAGGAGGAAGCAAGCTCCCTGCTGAGCAGAGAGCCTGATGCGGGACTCGATCCCAGGACCCTGAGATCATGACCTGAGCCGAAGGCAGCGGCTTAACCCACTGAGCCACCCAGGCGCCCCTAAATGATTCCTCATTTTAAGCTAAGCAAAACCATGCGGTATCAAGTGAACAATCTAATATCTTATTCAATAGATCACTATCAGTTTACAAACATTTATGGGGAGCTTTAAAAACCTCTTTATAAATGCAGATTAAGCCTTAAAGCAAGATTCTGAGATACTGGCAAAATTCTGTTTTAACATGATGGACATCAAAATGACTGCTAAATTTAAATTGCATTTCCATGGAACCCTCTGGTCACTGTGGAACAAAAGAATCTTGGGCCTGTCATTTGTTGGCTGTACTGAGTTTTCAATAAAGCCAGAAAGCCCCATTGTTGGTGTCACAGTGCCTAGTGGCATTAAAGGCCAGGAGAGGGGGGCCTGGCTGGTTCAGTCAATGGAGCATGCGACTCTTGATGTCGGGCTTGTGAGTTCAAGCCCTATGTTGGGTGTAGAGATTACTTAAAAGTAAAATCTATGGGATGCCTGGGTGGCTCAGTCAGTTAAATATCTGTCTTCAACTCAGGTCATGATTTCAGGGTCCTGGGATGGAGTCTCGAATTGCATCATCGGGCTCCTTGCTCAGCAGGGAGCCTGCTTCTCCCTCTGCCTGCTGCTCCTCCTGCTTGTACTCTCTCTCTCTCTCTCTCACTCTGACAAATAAATAAATAAGAGCTTTAAAAATAAATAAATAAAAATAAAATAGAATCTATAAATAAATAAATGAAAAGTTCAGGAGAAAGCCTGAAGCTGGGAGAGCTCTTTAACTTTAACCCTGTGTTACTCTAACTTATTTGATCATGAAACAGTGTTCTCTTCTCCTTTTTTTTTTTTTTTTTTTTTTAATGCTTCACACGTCAAACACTGATGTTGCAAGAGCATGGTTTCAGAAATCCTACACCACTTTCTACTTCCAGAGCACTTTCTTCTAAACAAATGGCAGTTAAGGTCGAGGTTGAGACAGGGCAGGATACATCCACAGAGCCATCTCCACACCAACCTCCCTAATTAGGATTGATAGATTTATCCAATTAAAAATACCGGAGTTCTCAGTTAAAACTAAACAGCAGATAAGCAGCTTTTTTTTTTTTTTTTTAAACGTAGTGTTTGGGACATACTAATACTATATATATTTATGTATCTATTCATTGTTTATCTGATTTCTGAAATTCAGTTTTAACTGGGCATCTCGTATTTGTTTGGCATCCCTGCCCCTAATCCCTCCTCAGGGAGGAGGAGCTGAGGGCCCTCTTGGTTTGTGTTTCTGGACATTTAATGGGGTTTTACAAAGTAGAAAGGATGCCGGGTTAAAATCACAAGCATGGCTATCCTACTTTTCTTATGCACTTCTGAGCTATTTTTACCTTGTTTAGCTTGTTGGTCATCTGTGCTAAACACCCTCCATGCGTCCCTGCTGATCCCCTGTCCCTGCCTTTCCCTCCTGCTATGTTCCCCCAGGGGACTGCCTATATGAACTAAAGCCACAAAGTTGACTTGTGATTGGGTTTGCGCCCTGGGAGCCACCAGCAGAAGAGGGAAGGACAAGTATTTATTGCCCAGGCCTCTCCCTGCTAAGCCCTGGGAGCCCTGTGGCCTCCCATTCCCACCAAAGCACAAGTTCTTGAGGATGTGATGGGGAGAAACCTCCCCTCCAGACACAGTCTCTGCCAGGTCCTAGTCCTGCTTCTTCTCCCCTTCATCTTCGGAAGCTTAAGAGAGACTTTCCCGAGGCTGCCAGTCCCCAGGGCTTCACCAACCCTCCCGGTTTCCCTTAACTCTCCCCTAGCTTTGTCAATATTCCCTTTGTTAGGTCTCTTCTATTGGCCCCTTTTGAATGTGCTCCTGTTCCCCACCAGGACATTGATTATTCAAGGTAAGACTGAGATTTGGGAAATTCCTCACCTGTACCTTAATCCGAAATCTCAAACTGAAACGAGGTTTGCAGAAAGTCTTGCTTTGGGGATTTTAGCACCACTAATAAAGAGGTTCCTGACTTCCCATTTCTGGATCAGCTAGCTAAAAATCAGTGAATGCCAATCAGTAGGTTTTTGGTTTTGGTTTTGGTTTTGGTTTGTTTTAAGATTTTATTTATTTGACAGAGAGAAACACAGCAAGAGAGGGATCACAAGCGGGGGGAGTGGGCGACGGAGAAGCAGGCTTCCTGCCCAGCAGGGAGACCAATACGAGCTCAATCCCAGAACACTGGGATCTTGACCTGAGCTGAAGGCAGACCTTTAACAACTGAGCCACCCAGGCGCCCCGATCAGTAGGTGTTTATAGTTACTGTTATTTCAACCGCTATTATTGTAGTTAGCACCCTAAATACCTGTATTTATAATGTTGCAATGGTTGTGCAACAGTTTGGGGGTGCAGGCCAGTGTATTCAAATGCTGCAACACTCATTTCTCTCTGTGAAAAGAAGAACATATAATCAGATAGAGATTTGCCTGTAGACCACAGTGACTCCTGGAAAGTCTTGAGTCTTGCTTCTTGCCTAGGATCTGATCACTGTGTTCACCGTGTTAGTTCCCAGAAAACCCTAAAATGTGACTGGTAAACCAGATGTTGTCAGGATCCTTGGGGCCTGACACAATTGCAAGTTAAATGAAAAACAAAAACAAAAGTGGGGAGAAAAAAAAAAAAGAAAGAAACCCTCCTAACTTAGCCATGGCCGATTTCTTGCTTTTTCCCAGCTATTTTTAAATGATCAAATCACCATAGTATCTATGGCATTCTAAAGATTGCAGGGCTTGTGAGTCATATCCTTATTTACAGGAATGATGGGGAAAGTCAGCATGTTCAGTATTTACTCCATTTTTGAGAAATGAGCCGACCAGAAGCTGGGGGCAGGGGCGGGGAGGACAGTCTCTTTCACACATAATTTTACCTTGTCCTGCTATCTCTTTATCTTTCCCTTTCCAAGAGTCCGATCTGAGAGAACAGCCACTGCCCGGACATGTTCCGTGACAGACAAAATTGGTTCAGAGAAGCCGATTGCTAATGTGAATTCTTCCTCTCATTCCGCTGTTGAAAACCTTGGTTCCTCCTTTATTCCCACTGGCTCGGTGCTTCGGCTCAGAATTCTTGTCCTGAACGCCTTAGTCCAAAAGCAGCCAATAACGAGTTTTTAGAAGACAGACTCCAGAGGGAACAACTGTGTGTTCTGGCTTGTGTGACTCAGGCCATTGCCTCCCCATCATTATCGTATTATCTACACTTGCAAAGCCACCCACACACAAGGACTGACTAGGAAGGGATGTTTTCAAGGTTTCCAAGAGCAAAATGAAACATATGATTTTAACACTGTAACCTAAAACCTTTTTGAGTATAAGATATCTCTCTTTGAGGGAGCATTTGTTGGTAGCCGTGAGAAATAATATATTCACCCAATGATGTAATATGGACAGTCAGAACTGGAAGGGAATTCAAGGAATAGAATGGTTCATGCTATCAACATCATGGTTACTTCACCTCGGATTATGTGCATTTTGAGTTTCTACGTTCACGTGTGATTTAATTTCACTCCGGCTCTGATTGTTATGGTTTTTTAAAATAACAAGAGGGGTGAAAACATTGTCTTAGAAGTTCGAATTGCTTCAGAGGATTCTTTTGCCCATTCTAGGCTTGGAACCTTTGAAATGTTTATTAAACATTTTTAAAAAGGTGGCGGGTAGAAATAGTCATGGAAAAGCAGGAATATTTGTCATCAAATTAAACATATTAGTGGTGTCTGTCTTTTATTCTGTCAGGACATACAATACTACTGAGGGTTTATTATTCTCTAAGGAGAAAAATATTCATTGAAATGAATTATCAAGTAAAATGTATGCAATAACCTATATAACTAACCCCATCTTCAGACTTTCTGGCCAAATACATACAACATAAATACCCTCTATAGCATTTCCAACAATGGAAGGTAAGGTAACTTAAAAAAGAAAAACTCTTAAAACATGTCACTGTAGAAGATAATGTGTTCACATGGTACTCCCTGTGCTTAAAATTCAATGACTTCCTAATGCTTTGGGGATTAAGGCCAAAATTTTTAATGTAATCTTCAAGTTTCTGCTTTATTCTACAAACTCATCCCAAATCACACTCTCCCAACATCTTCATAATCAGCCACATTAGTCTTCCTTCAAGGCTTTGAATATGCCACAGGGCCTTTGCACATTTTCATTCTGTCTAGATGCCTTCCTCCACCTGCCTCCACTTGTGTCTTAAGCTCTTATTCATCCACCAGATCTTAGCTCAGTACTTATCACCTTTAGGAAATCATTCCAGACTCCTTATCTCAGTTAGATTCTCTTTCATATGTGCATTCATAAAGTATGTTTCTTTTCTGCTTGGCATTTACTTACCTCATTTCTATGGTCTATCTGTTATCTATTGCTGCATAACAAATCCTCTTGAAATTTAGTGGCTTCATACAACAAACATTTATTATCTCTTGGTTCCTGTTAATCAGGATCTAGGAGCAGCCGGGTTGGGTGGTTCTGGCTCAGAGTCTCGTTACATTGCATCAAGACGTCAGCCAGGGGGTGCCTGGGTGACTCAATCAATTAAGCATCTGACTCTTGATTTCAGCTCAGATTGTGATCTCAGGATTGTGAGATGGAGACCCTCATTGGACTCCACACTGGGTGTGGACACTGATTAAGATTCTCTCTCTCCCTCTCCCTCTGCCCCTTCCCACTTTCCTCTCTTAAAAAAATAACAATTAAAAAAAAAAAAAAAAGGAAAGGAAAGAAAGAAAGAGAGAGAGAGAAAAGATGATGTCGGCCCACTATAGTCATTTGAAGTCCTGCCTGGAGATGGAGGGACTGCTTCCAGGTTCACTAGTATGGCCTCAGTTTTCCTTACCATGGGGGCCTCTCCAGGACTTGCCTGAATCTTTTCAGAACAATGGAAGTCGGGTCATCCCAGAGCAAGTGATCCAAGAAAACAGAAGAGAAGGAAGCCCCTGGTCTTAGAAGTCACATACTCTACTCCTCCATTCTGTTTGTGAGAAACAAGTCTTCAAGTCCAGCTCACAGTGAAGGGCCGGGAAATTAAGCTCCACCTTTAGAAGGGATTTTTGGATATATTTTAAGACTAACCCAAGACGACTTTTGGGTAAATGTCTACCTCCCTTACTGGACCAAGGGTATCTTGAGAATAGGACCCATGTTTCTCTTGTTCACTGTTGTATCCCTGGCACCTTCTGGAATGCCTGGCAAAGTACAGCATTCAGGAAATCGTTAAAAGAATGAATTAAATGATAAAGGAATGAACCTTTGTATTTCAATCCCAGTGTTAGGGAACTCTGGACAAATTTTCTAATATCAGTCACTGGTTTTGGATATTGGGTTTAATTCCAGCTACCTCTCAGGCTATTGTAAGAATTAAACAATACAGCCTATATAAAGCACCCAGCACCATCTGGCACAGAATGGGGCTCATTAAATATTACTTCTCATCTTCTTTGTTTCAATGACATAAGCAGACTCCCCAGGCCACACGGACTCTGCTTCTCGCATCCCTCCATCACTCCCAGACTGTGACTCCACTTCCATTGCTACCATTCTCCGTCTTGCTCCCTGCTTCCTATGCCCTCCTGACAATTCCTCGTCCTTCTGGTATCTGTTTTGGGTGACCCATCCCATGTTCCGCAACCACGTGAAAGATCTTTAAACTTTCCGCATTTCAAATCGTTTTTGTCCAAACTCGCCCCCACAACCAGAGCCCAGTGGAGTTGCTCAACTTAATTTTCCACGACCCCCCATGCACACTCTCCAAGAAGACGACTTACTGCCCACAGATGTGTAGCCCTTGCTCTGTGCTTCCCAACCACCGTCCTTCTGCTTATGCCATTCTTTTCTTCTTTGAGCGCCTACTACGAACAACGCAAAAGGCAAGGGAAGCAAGGGAAAAAATGAACTATTGGGATTTCATCAAGATCAAAAGCTTTTGCACAGCAAAGGAAACAGTTAACAAAATCAAAAGACAACTGACAGAATGGGAGAAGATATTTGCAAACGACATATCAGATAAAGGACTAGTGTCCAGAATCTATAAGGAACTTAGCAAACTCAACACCCAAAGAACAAATAATCCAATCAAGAAATGGGCAGAGGACATGAACAGACATTTCTGCAAAGAAGACATCCAGATGGCCAACAGACACATGAAAAAGTGCTCCATATCACTCGGCATCAGGGAAATACAAATCAAAACCACAATGAGATATCACCTCACACCAGTCAGAATGGCTAAAATCAACAAGTCAGGAAATGACAGATGCTGGCGAGGATGTGGAGAAAGGGGAACCCTCCTACACTGTTGGTGGGAATGCAAGCTGGTGCAGCCACTCTGGAAAACAGCATGGAGGTTCCTCAGAATGTTGAAAATAGAACTGCCCTATGACCCAGCAATTGCACTATTGGGTATTTACCCTAAAGATACAAATGTAGTGATCCAAAGGGGCACATGCACCCAAATGTTTATAGCAGCAACGTCCACAATAGCCAAACTATGGAAAGAACCTAGATGTCCATCCACAGATGAATGGATCAAGAAGATGTGGTATATATACACAATGGAATACTATGCAGCCATCAAAAGAAATGAAATCTTGCCATTTGCGACAACATGGATGGAACTAGAGCGTATCATGCTTAGCGAAATAAGTCAAGCAGAGAAAGACAACTATCATATGATCTCCCTGATATGAGGAAGTGGTGATGCAACATGGAGGCTTAAGTGGGTAGGAGAAGAATAAATGAAACAAGATGGGATTGGGAGGGAGACAAACCATAAGTGACTCTTAATCTCACAAAACAAACTGAGGGTTGCTGGGGGGAGGGGGGTTGGGAGAAGGGGGTGGGATTATGGACATTGGGGAGGGTATGTGCTTTGGTGAGTGCTGTGAAGTGTGTAAACCTGGTGATTCACAGACCTGTACCCCTGGGGATAAAAATATATGTTTATAAAAAATAAAAAGTTTAAAAAAAAAAAAAAAAAACCAATTTATCTTATTGCATTTGAGTTTATTCATGGGTTCCAGGAACTAGAGTGTGTGCTATTTCTGTTACTAAATTAGAAACACATCGAAGCTGGGACTATGCCACTCATTCTTACATCCTCTATTGTAGTTCCTCTGCCCTGCACCAGGAAAGAGTATAATAAACTTCTGTTGAATTGAGTTTGAATTCTAGATGGTTTTTTATTTCCTTATTTGTACCGCCTTAATGATACATCCCAGCCCAGTACCAGAATAAGATAGAGCAACATGGTCTGCCCGTACCGATGATGAGAGATTTGACTTCTAGCCACACAGGACCATGTTCTTTTCACATCTACATAAACTAAAGGACCTGCAAACAGCGACTCTTTCGTAGAGCAATTGCAGGATGTAATACAGGTTACATTTTCCTTTAATTCTAGCTCCAATGCAAGTATTTTCACCTTGATATTAATAGGACCTCTGTGCTCATTTTTAATGCTCTGTAACGTTTTCATTATTGCTAGTAGCAAGAATACAGTAAATGTATTTGAAGATAGAAAATCCTTAAATTATTCTGGGTTATATCGGTAATATGCAGCAGTAAGTAAGATTGGGGGAAATCTGTCAAATGAAGAAATATATGGGACTGACAATGTAAAATATTTTACCTTTGGACTGCTCTGGTAATGCTTCAAAAGTAGATGATGTTTTCATATTTTCAATGAATAACACACACACACCTAGGGAAATTCTTACTTTTGAGTCATGAATAGATACCTTTTGGAAGCACATAGTAAACTTTCAGGCTGAGACTGGCACAGACATGAAAACTATTTATTCAGTGTCTCCTTAATATATTACCAGTAGTGTTCAAACATTTTGACAAACAAAATTATTTTCGTTCTGCTAGACCAAAGATATTTTGGAACTATATTTCCCTGTTCCTCCCCATTATCTATAAGGGGCCATGACTGCTTGAATTCTGCAAATAGATGTAACTATCTTCAGACGGGCAATGACCAAAAACGAATTCTTGTGTGTAAATGTTGGTAACATACTCTTCTTCCTCCCAGTTCATTAATCCTGGATTTATAGAAACTTAGTGGACAATCTCTCCTTTGTATTAGTATCTATGAGCCTTGGGGTTACTAAAGAAGGAGGTTCTACCAGGATAATAGAGACTTTCATTTTTGGTCAAATGTTAAACCAGCTTCAGGGTGAATAGGCACATGTAACATTGAAAACTTTGAGATCTATCTAAAAGCTGTATTTTACAAATGAGGAAATTGAGAGTCAGGAGATGGAAGGACATCATGGACTCCCCAGCACATGGCCAGAAACTTGTGACCCCGCAATGTCTTCCCAGTGACTAGGCTGGTCCTGGGTGTATCAACTTTGTCATCATGGGTACATTGGGCCAGATGATTCTCTGTAGTTGGGGTGTTGTCCTTGCATCACTGACCTCTAGTCTCTAGAGACCAGTAGCAACCCTTTAACCTGGTCATGACCACCACAACAAAATGCCCCTAGACTTTGCCACATGTCCCCCCGGGATAAAATCTTCCCCTGTCCCATAACAGCTGGTCTCTTCTAAACCATCATACTGGCATAATCAACTATTCTCTTTTATGTTTTCTGGAAAATACCTTAAGATGTTGATGCATCATATTAAATATTAGGACTCTGAATGATTCCTGTGAGAAACCACAGTCTTTCCAAGAAAAGGGACTTCACTGCTTATTTCACACATTCAGATACAACTAAGAACACAGCCTGACTTGGGGTAACCAAACCCAACTAATTTTTAGCCTAAGAGAAGCTCAGAAAGAGACAAAACACAGACTGACAATTTTGATTTATGTTTAATGAAAAAGAACTTACATGAATAGAAATGGACACAAAACAAAGAGATCAGTTTGGGGAAAGACGGTGAAAGGTGGAACAAGGGAAAAATCCTTTTATTCCTGAATTTATTCATATATCCTACTTGTTATTCCTGATCCAAAATATCTCCTCAAATCCAAAACAAAGTCATAGTTACAGTTTTGTGGATGTTTTCATGGGAACTCACCAAAGTCATGTCCAAACCATACTTTTCCATTCCCCCCCCCATGCCCCCAGAACACACACAAGCAAAGGCAGAGATGTTTACTGGTTGGTAACGTGGCGTGAAAGAAATGCAGCCTTATCAGCATTTTATTCCAACAGCAAGTTAGCACTGGCAGATGTGTTTTTGGCACAAACATGCTTTCTGCTAATATTTTCATGAGAAAGCTTTTATGATAGGCAACCATTTATTCTTAGTACGATCAATCATTGAGGGATTAAACCTAACTCTGGTGAACATAAATATGTGTGCAGACATTTCTGACTTCAGGTCCAAGCACAGTTGAAAGAGTCAAGACATGAAATTTAAAGATACATGGTTATGAACCGGTGGCAAGCCTCTCACTGGTTTGTTTCATGGCTCAATTCTGTTCAGGATTCTTAGACGAGTCAGTCAATATTCTATTTTCCTTCATTTTGTACCCTGATGTACAGGGTGATCACATCTTCCTAAAGAAAAAAAAAAAATCTTTGGAAATGAATAATTGATCTCTGAAAACATAATATGGCCATAGGTTTGCTTTAATCATCTTATTTCAAATAAAATATCCCTTCTGTCAAACTCGATCTGGCAAGCATTAAATTCATTATAGACGTTTGCCACGTGGGTAATAAAAAGGAACAATAAAATTTTACACACTAGCCCTTGAAAATAAAAATCTTTTGGCCAGCACACAACAGTCACCGACCTTCTATGCTCACACTGAATCATTCAAAGTTAGGACGAGCCCTGTCTCTTCTGATACTGTATTCTAAGTTTCTCCAGCTGTTCCACACATTGGGACTGAGCCAACTTCAACGTCCGGTTCTCCTCCATCAGCACCTCGAATTCCCGAGCCAGCTGAGCAGCATCCACCTTCTCCTTCTCTGCCTGATCCAGCTTGGCGATGAGCTCCTTTCTGAAGATCCAGGGGATGGGTGAGGAAAAGAGCACAAGATTTTTTTTTTTTTTAATTTCTTTTCAGCATAACGGAATTCATTGTTTTTGCACCACACCTCGTGCTCCATGCAATTCGTGCCCTCCTTAATACCCTCCACCTGGCTTCCCCAACCTCCCACCCCCTTCAAAACCCTTGGATTGTTTTTCAGAGGCCACAGTCTCTCATGGTTCATCTCCTCTTCCAATGTCCCTCAACTCCCTTCTCCTTTCCATCTCCCCATGTCCTCCATGCTATTTGTTATGCTCCACAAGTAAGTGAAACCATATGATAATTGACTCTCTCTGCTTGACTTATTTCACTCAGCATCATCTCTTCCAGTCCCGTCCATGCTGCTACAGAAGTTGGGTATTCATTCGTCTTTTCTGATGGAGGCATAATACTCCATAGTGTATATAGACCACATCTTCCTTATCCATTCGTCCGTTGAAGGGCATCTTGGTATTTCCCACAGTTTGGCGACCGTGGCCATTGCGGCTATAAACATTGGGGTACAGATGGCCCTTCCTTTCACTACATCTGTATCTTTGGGGTAAATACCCAGTAGAAGAGCACAAGAGTTAATGCAAGCAAATTAAAGGGTGCAGCGACAGCATAATGGAAGCAGAACGTTTCCTTTGGCTTTCCTGAATTTCACCATCTCTACTGGCTTCCAGTGACTTCCTTTTAGCTTTTCCAACTTCATGATTTTTAGCCACCTTATTTTACTCTAGAACCTCAAATAGACACCTCCAAAATACTAAATAGAGACCAAAAAAGCTCAATGAGTCCTTCAATGGTCAAAACAAAAGTGATTTTTTTTTTTTTTAAAGAATGTAACAGATCATAAAAATTGCAACTAGTTTAGGGCAGAAAAAAAAACAAAAGTGAGTTTCTTATTTAAGATGGGATCTGTTGTCCTGTGGGTAGAACTATAGTTTGTCTCTTACCTTGTCTTTGTCTTCCAAATTCAAATACTGTCTTCCTTTGTTTTCTGCTTCAGAGCTTAACAAATCTTTATTAAGCTTCTTTGAACTAAAGAATCCAACTCCTTCCTACAAATATTATTTTCCATCTCCTTCCCTGCTGCTTATGTGTATTGTGCAGCCTTATTTAACAAACAATGTATCTACGTTTCATGCTGGCCTGACTCTAGAATTCAGGAGGTAGGCTAGGGTTATCGGAAGGAACTTGTAGTGATAAGTTCTTAAATTCAGTTCTCAGTAATTGCGTGTAAATAATTCGTTGATATAAATACACATAATAAGGAGCTGTAGATTCCCGTTCTATGTTTAGATTCATCAAACATGACGACCCAAAACAGGTCCATTCCCCTTATGTGAGTTAATTAATCCTGAACTAGATCTAACCAAATTCTTTGCCTATAAACATGTGTCAGATTTCCTTCTCTATAGGTAAAAGCGTAAGAAACCTGGAAGACTGCCTTAATCAAGTGACCAACCTTGACCTCACCAGTAAGGAGATAAATAAGATACCGCCGGCACCAAGGACACATCCTTTTTCTGGTATTTTTGCCAAAAATGCATACACTAGACAACCTCAAATTGATGGAAATTTTTGCAAAATTGCTAGCCTGTAGTCTTCAAATTGCTAGCCTGAACTGTTCCGTATTTAAGGAAACTAAAGAAAAATGACAACTAAGTGCAATGTACAATTCTGGACTGGAAAAAAATTGCTTTGAAGGACATTGTTCAGAAATTGATGCAATTTAAACATGTATTAAGTAGTAGTAATGCATCAATGCTGAAATTCTTAATTTGTAATTATGGTACTATGGTAATGAGAGAATGTCCTTATTCTTAGAAAATGCTGAAGTACTGAAGCATTTAGAGCAATGGGGCATGATTAGATAGATAGATTGCAGACAGATAAATATCTCATCTCACTGAAAGAGGGAGAGAGAGAGAACACCAGTAGTATGCAATGCTGACTATATAATAAAGTACAACTGGAGAAGCTTTGAATAATTAGTGAATCCAGCAAAGGATATACGTCAGTTCTTTATATCATTTTTGCAACTTTGCTGTAAGTTTGAAAGTATCAAAATAAAAAGTTACCCAGGAAACGGACAAAACACAAATCAGAGTTGAAGTTCTTGTATATTCGTCCTTCACCCCATGCACTGCCTTGTGCACCGACTTTGATGACCACTGATCAAAACTAGGCCTTGGCAAGAAAGTGCCCAAAGGGGACAAAAGGAAGATAAGCTAGAACACTGCTATATAAATACAAAAGGTTTCTTATTGCTCTTTGAATTTTCCATGGTATTTAGAACATAAAGGCTCTTAATAAATACTTGCTGAATGAATAATTAAAGAGTAAGATACTTCAGAGACAAATCACGTGTACTTTAAAGACGAGGAAATGGGAATGCACAGTGCTTAACTTATTGGAAAAAAATCACCTAACTCATAAGAAAGAGCCAAAAATCAAACCTATCCTTCTCATTAAATGTTTATGGCTCTTTGCCTCTAAGCATAGTTTAAGCAGGAAATGTCAATAATTAAGTATTAGTAAAGTTCCTTATGTAACTGTCCTAGAGAAATTAATAAGACTTAAAACTCAAATGAACTGTGTGACACAAATAATTCTCATCGAAATAGAGTTTTGCTTTCAAATCATGGTCTGGAAATTGGGAGTACCAGGTATAACAACAGCGATGTTTGTGGCTCCATATCTGACCTTGCTTAAAACTCCTCAGGACATCTGCTATTAGTTTTAACTGGTAAGAAAAGGTAAATCACAAAATCACAGAATTTGCAACTAAAAGGAATGATCATGATGTTCTAGTTCAGTTTTCTTGTGTTGGAGAAAGTCAGTAATAATTTCTTCCTTACTGGAATCAAGAGGGCTCAAATGATAGGTTTATAAATTAGTTTGATGTATCTGATAAGCAAACATATACATATTCAATGAATACTGTCAAAATGTATGTTGTCTTCTGTCCAAGACATATCTCTATAGATATATTTATGTTCATCCATTAGCAAATCATAATTAAACCTTGCATATCAAGCTATGGAGACAATCTTATAAACAGATGATCTGAGGAACAAATCAATATCTATAATTGGCTAAAATGTGGCCCTGCCTTTGACTGTGTGTTTATCATTTCTAGCACTCCTTTCAGTGTAATATGATAAGGGGGTAGGAGGCCATCATTACAGGAATATTATTTCCTTTTTTTTTTTAAGATATTATTTATTTATTTGACAGAGAGAGCGAGATCGCAGGCAGGCAGAGAGAGGAGGAAGCAGGCTCCCTGCTGAGCAGAGAGCCCAATGTGGGGTTCGATCCCAGGACCCTGGGATCATGACCTGAGCTGAAGGCAGAGGCTTAACCCACTGAGCCACCCAGGTGCTCCATGGAATCCTATTTCTGAAATCAAGAACCTATAATATAGTTTCCAACATGATGTACTTTAACAATGGAAAGACCTTGACCTTGGGTCCATCAGAGATCATCGACCATCCCCATCCTATGCCGCCGTATGCCTGGAAAAGTTTTTGTTTGTCTGTTTGTTTTTGCTTTTTTTACTACAACAAATGGAGGAAGGGAAAGTGCAAGTGAAGAGACCTTTGAAATTTTGTGGAAACTAACTCCAAAATTAAAACATGAATTCACCTGTTTCTGGCAAGACCACTACCATTGTTCTCGGGACTTTCAAAGATGACTAAGACATTTATTTGGAAAAGACAAAATCTAAGATGTTTTTGCTATAATGAGCTAAAGAGTTCTGGATAATAATGTGATAAAATACTATCTTCATCATGGGAAGAATTTTATTCTAAATAGTGATTTAGACTGCACTATTGGTGGTTCTTAAAAGATGTGTGTTCTAGTACAAGCATTGATGCACAGGAAAAAAGAAGCAGATGCCTCAAGATGGCAAAAAAGGATGTGAAAATCTACCTTCATTTTATGTGGGTGGGGAAACAATCAATGTTATTGAAATGGAATTGCGAAGCACAGTCTAGACTGTGGTAATTGAAGCCCTACAAATGAATAATGCATAAGAAATAAATGTATTACATCATTTGGGAGCCAAAGGGCAACACTTCTTGCAGGAAGAAGTGAGATTTGCTCTAGAGTTTCTCTTGGCACAATTAATCTTTTGGGTGGGAAAACTCTTTGTTATTGGAGGCTGCTCTATTCACTGGCATCACAGAAGGTTTAGCATCATCTTTGGCCTCGATTCACTAAATGCCGGTAGCATCTTTCCCCACCCCTGATGATTACAACCAAAAATGTGTCCAGACATGGCCAATAACCAGGGGTCGGGAACTGAGGAATTGGTCTAGTTAAGAACCACGACCCCAAAGGAAATGGAGATTTCCCCTATTGATCACCCCACAAAGAGTTAATCCTGGAGGGGTGCCTGGGTGCCTCAGTGGGTTAAGCCTCTGCCCTCAGCTCTGGTCATGATCCCAGAGTCCTGGGATCGAAGCCCACATCAGGCTCCTTGCTCAGCGGAAGCCTGCTCCCTCCCTCTGCCTAATGCTCCCTCTGCTTGTTTGTTCTCTCTCTCTCTCTTTTTCTCTCTGTGTCAAATAAATAAATAAAGTCTTTAAAAAAGAGAGAGAGAGAGAGAGAGAGAGTTAATCTTGGAATAGGAATGGATGAAAGGCAAAATTTGCCTCATTCTACTCCCCCAAAGATTGGAGCCTCTTTCCTTAGCCAGGGAGATCTACTTAAAAAGACACTCTCACTCTCATTGAGAAGTGGAAAATATTCTGTCCCTTTTATTATGGTTCCAGGCAGAGATTAGAAGGAGAGATACTGAGGAATGAGATTCTAGGTAGAAGACTGAACATCAGATAATTAGGTGGCATCAAAGGCCAAATCATTATGACTAGGGTATACGCTGGTACTGGGTGATACTGGGTGACGGGGTTCCATTTACTATTGCTTTATGACAACAAATTTGCTCATTTCTGGAGGCTGTGTAAATTTTTTCAAAGAATTTTTTTAAGTGCCTGGAATATAAAAGTGAAGTTTGGTGTTCAATGTTTTCTAACTGTGATACCATTTTTCAAGGAAAATTTCACCCTGAAATGAAGCAAATAAAACCGACCAGATAGGACTTTCTCTGGTTGGTCTTTGGACAGTTCCCTGTGTGACACCCACTCTATTCCCAATCTTTGAAATGGTCCCCAGAACATAGCTTAAACATCTCTACCATCAGGGATGTCCTGAAGAAATGACTGTTTCTGGTTAAACATAAAAATCTATCACTATTGGAAAATAAAGAACAAATTAAATGTCATGACGGAAAACAAATCCTAACAGGGCTATTTTCAGGCAATGCTGTTACCAATCACATATGCTCCCTTTTCCCTATCCTGATATGTTTCCCTCAATGAGATGTTGCTCTTTCAATCACCGTTTTATGATATTTTTAAAAGATCTGAAGATAGGGGGTCCTGGGTGACTCAGCTAAGTGTCAGACTCTTGGTTTCAGCTCAGATCTCAGAGTCCCAGGATTGAGCCCTGTGCCAGGATTCCCACTGAGCGGGGAATCTCTTGTTCTTCTTCCGCTGCACCCGCCCCTCTCCATTCATGTGTGCGCTCTCTCTTTTTCTCTCTCTGAAGTAAGTAAATAAATCTTTTTAAAAAGAGATCTAAAGATATAGGTCTGATATTTTTATGTTACCCCCATATTTTTATGTTTTGCCTGAACCCACAAAAAATTATATAACAGTTTTTTCAATTCCATAATAACCCAACTGGAAAATGGGCAAAGAATCTGAATGCACATTTCTCCAAGAAGACATAAAAATTGCCAAAAAGCCCATGAAAGGATCCTCAACAAAGTTCAGCTATCAGGGAAGCATCAGTCAAAAACACAATGGGATGTCATTCTGCACCCACTAGCCTGGCTATAACCAAAGAGACATAATAAGAGTCAGCAAAGGTATGGAGAAATCAAAACCTTCATACCTTTCTGGTGGGACTATAAAATGGTGTAGCCACTTTAGAAACAGTCTGACAGTTCTTCCAAAGATTACCCATTGAGTTATCACATGACCCAGCCATTCTAGTCTGGGGCACATACCGACGTGAACTGAAAACATACCTCCACACAAAAACTTGTACTCAGATGTTCCTATTTAACCAAAGGGCAAACAATCCAAGTTTCCATCAACTGATGGGTGGATAAATAAAATACAGACTGCCCGTCCAATGGGATATTGAGTATGAAAATTATGCTACATACTACCACATAGATGAACCTTGAAAACATCATGCCAAGTGAAAGAAGCCAGTCGAAAAAAAATGGATATTGTATGACTCCATTTATATGACATATCCAGGATAGACAAATCCACAGAGAGAAGGTAGATGAGTGTGGACCAGTGGCTTGGAGCCGGGGAGAGAAAAGGGGTTCAAGGTTTATTTCCTGGGTGATGAAAATGTTCTAAAACTGTGAGGGTGGCAACACAATTCTGGGAACATACCGAAACCCAGAGTTATCTTTAATTATGTAACATTTTTCATCCTGACTTTCTAAGAGTTTATCTCTCTTTCTGACATTCTAAGTCAATCTTTTAAATACCCCAGCATCTGGCACACATTTCACATATACAGAAGACAAATGGCTTCTCCTTTAAACAAGATAAAATACCCTATCTGGAGTAAAGCCACCTTTACTAATTGTAAATCTGGTTGTAGATCTAATTGTAGCTTAATCATATACTTTAACTTGCTGTCAAAATATTGGTGATAAATTCCAGAAGTCATAAAATGTCTCCCTCTCACTTTTTCCCATTACATCTACAAAAAGACTGTGTTATATTTTAAAAGTTGAGAAAAGCATGTACACATTCCATTTTATTATATATGCAATTTTACAAATATACTGGTTCACATTCAAAAGGCCTAAAAAGAGGCAGAAATAATAGTAGGAATTCTGGACAGATGTCAGAATTCTTGGTAAGTTTTTAAAGCCTTCAATAAAATCGTCATTTTTTTCAATTGAGAAGGAAAAAAAAAATCCAATAAAAGTAAGAACAAGCTTTTCATACATCAAATGAGCCAGAAGTGATTCTTTAAATTAAATTCACCGCATGCTGAGTTTATAGTCCAAGAAAATGTTTGACTCTCTTTATCTATCTAATAGACATGATTTAAAATAATGGTTATAATCAACTCTTCTCTCGCCTCTGCAAAGTCTCCCAAACTTGATCCAGGGTGACCCCCTCTGGAGATGAGAGAGAAGTTCAGCTTCACCTGTCCCCACATGGTTCCACCAAAGAAAAACTCTTTTTTTTAAATACCTGAGGGTTAAAGCCTCTGCCTTCAGCTCAGGTCATGATCCCAGAGTCCTGGGATCGAGCCCCGCATCAGGCTCTCTGCTCAGCAGGGAGCCTGCTTCCCTTCCTCTCTCTCTGCCTGCTTCTCTGCCTACTTGTGATCTCTGTCCATCGAATAAATAAATAAAACCTTAAAAAAAAAATTTAAAAAAAAATTAAAAAAAAAATAAAATACCTGAGTGAGCACCTCTCCTTGGTCTAGCTCATGCTAGCCAATCACCAGAGACAACATAATTGCCCACACTTTATGAAATGAGGGAAATAAATTCACATCCAAATCATCAAAACACAGAGAGCTAATGAATTGGTTCAGATCCATGTGACCTAATTTATCTTGCTTGAACACAAAGAATGTCCAGGAAAACACCTGTCATGTAAGGAATTTCTGCTTCAGTAAAGTGTTCATGAAAACAGTGATCACCAGGAACGCCTGGAGAACCAGTCTTATTTATTTATTAAATAAAATATATACCATCCTTCCTATTTTAACAATTTATCTTAGCAATTCCTTATTGCTGATATTGACTCTGTATTTTAAATATGGACCCTACAAATTACAAATGACACATCTGTTACAGTGTTTGTATACATAGAGGGTATTACCATGTCTTATAATTGAAATCACCCTCACTCGTGTTTGACTCTATGCACGTGTCCCTGCTCGGTGGTTGGGACACAACGAGATGTTAAAAGGTGACCATATTTGTAGGGAATTCTGCACAGGCAGAAAGTCAGGACATAAAGTTAAATAGATAACTACTGATAACACCAGCCCACAAATATGCCCCAAAAATCATTCCAGCGGCTCCAGGGTGGCTCAGTCGACTAGTTGGGCTTCTAGCTCTTGATTTTGGCTCAGGTTATGACCTCAGGGTCATGAGGTCCAGCGCCACCCCGGGCTCTGTGCTCAGTGCGGAATCTTCCAGAAAGACTCTCTCTCCTTCTCCTTCTGGCCCTCCCCCAGCTCGCTTGCACATGCCTGCTCTCTTTCTCTCTCTCTCTCGAATAGATAAATATTAAATCTCAAAAAAGAAAAAAAAGAGCCATTCTGGAGTGTTTTCTTTCACCCAGTAAGAAAGATGAACCCCATGCCCTGGTTGGGCAGGGATATTGGCTAAGATCTCCTTGAGAGTGGCGTTTGGGCAGGCAAAAAGGAAGGACCCAGTGCTCCAGACCTAGAGCTTGTTGTGTGAGCCAGGGCACAGGAGCAGGAAGAGTGAATAGGCCAACATAGCTGAAGACTAAGGATGAGGTAGAATATTCCACAGGGGTGCTAAGGCCATCCTGAGCTAGAGCTTACAAGCCAGGCCAAGAACTTGGTGTCCTTTTCCAGCAATGTGAAACCACAGGCAGGGAAACCAGTTGACCAGGATTTGAAGCAGCAGGTCCTAATCCCAAATAGCAGAATCAGGAATGGAGAAAAAAGAATTTAAGAGACTTTATTTAAAAAAAAAAAGAAAAGAAAGGAAAAAAAGATAACAAAAGAATTTGGCCTTTGCTGTACATCTAGCCAATTATTTAAGAAGAAAGTTGAGGAGGGGGAGGAGATAACATCACAGCTTCAAGAAAAGTCCGAAGTTCGAACAGGCTTAGGGGAAACATAAGATTAGTTATGCAGAAACAGCAAGGATATGTTTTCAATAAAAGACCATATGAGTCACCAGTACATCTTATCCTATTTTTTAATGAAACACACAAATATATAAACTTACGAAACATACAATTTAGTGGGTAAATTTGGCATTGCCAAAAAAAAAAAAAAAGGCCATCCATGGATTAATTGAAATAGGCCAAGTCCTCCAATACTTTCAATCTGAAGAGTTTACAAATAGATACATGATTACCTGTTTTTTCTGTCTAAACAGCACAGTTCACACACACACACACGAGGAGATACATTTATAGGCTACTGATTATACAAGTCCTCCTTTGACTTCCCCATGGGTATTATTAATAAGCTTCTTCAGCTCCTCTAAGAGGCTTTTTTAGGACTCAAATTGTGTGCAAATGTGCAATCTGAGCTTTCCAACCAATTTATGAGAACTCTCAGATCAAAACCAAAGTCTCAGATAAATGAGGGGAAGTTGTGTTTTTCTGATGTCCTCATAAACATCTTTTCATCCCTTTAGCCATAAGCCCAGGGGTGATTTTATGTTGGAAGCACAACACAGAAAGGAAGTAAGAAAAAGATTGTTAACCGAGAGCTCTTAGAGTAAGTGCAAGGTCTAACCCTACAACCCATACCACTCCCCACCATGTTACTCTGTCCAGCCACCATTCTGGGGGAGGCAGATGGGGGAGGGGAGCTCAGGGAGGGTCTTAACAGAGTCCCAAGAATTTTATAAATTTCTCAAAGCATATTTCACTTACTTTGATTTAAAAACAAGGTAATAAATGCATACCACATATCACTTCAGGAAGAGAAAGTGGAAACATAGTAGAAAGTTAAGGAATCAAAATGTGTTTTGATTAACGTCAGGCTCTCAGCAAAACCTGATTCAGCATCTGCATCCCATGTACTGTGCTTGGCTTCAGAAGTAGGACGGTGAGCATCACCTGGCTCTCCCTGCATTCAGGGATCAAAAGCACTTAGCAATTACCATGTAGTAGGAGATGCAAATATTACCCAAAAGATCTCACTAATAAATACATAAGGATGGACTAAGCAGTGCTGGGGTGACAAGATTTCTGAGGCTTTGAAAGCATGAAAGAATGGGGATCACTGGGGTAGACACTGGTAGAACCGAGTACAATTAAAAGGAGGAGAATTCTGCAAGAAAAAGCTACGTGTGATTAAAATTAGAATGCTTTAATTAATTTAATTATTAGGATTCTATAATTCCCTACAGCAGAACTGGAATGCTAATGGAAGCTATCAGATTAAAACAAACAAACAAACCTCCTCGGGCTACTGGATTATAAAATGCAGTTAGTCGACTCATATATTTACATTATTCCAAAGATCTGTCCTACAGGCTCCCTTACTTGACTTGATGTGGGAACTCCTCCATTAAGCATCATCAAAATTCCCTCCAAGCCAAAGTGCTCTGGGGCCTTTGGGCACATGCACGGGGAGCACAGTGTGACTCTGGGTGGTATTCTGGTATTTTTAATTTCTTGAACTAAAAATGCTTATTAAAAATTTAAGTTTCGGGGGGCACCTGGGTGGCTCAGTGGGTTAAGTCTCTGGCTTTGGCTCAGGTCATGATCTCAAGGTCCTGAGATGGAGCCCCACATCTTTCCGCTCAGCAGGGAGCCTGTTCCCCCCACCCCCGCCTACTTGTGATCTCTCTCTCTGTCTGTCAAATAAATGAATAAAATCTTAAAAAAAAAAAAATTAAGTTTCTGTATGAAAATATTTAAAAAAAAAATTTTTTTTAATTTAAGTTTCTGGTCAGAAGTCTTCCTACTGTTCTTCTCAGTACTCCATAAAGTAAAGCATTTTGTCTTCAGCAGTCCCATTTGGATCTTTTCTGTCATCAAGCATGATATCCACAGAAGTGGCCTAGTAACCTCTGACCCCCTTGCCCCCCTCCCTCCCTCTCACCCTCAAGCTCAGCCCATTCCTTCCCTGCCTCCCCCAGGGCCATGACCAGTAGACAGCACTCCGAGGGGGCAGTACTCACTTCCTTTCCTCAAGCAGAGCGATTTCTTTTTTGACCTCATTGTATTCTTCCGCTATCTGGCAGTGCTGTTTGAACACCTGCATGGATTCCGCGGAGTCATGGCAAGGCGGCAGAGGCTTCACAAACAAGAAGAAGCAGAAATCAGTCCATTTCTTCGCATCAGAATGTATTATCAATGATTTTGCTCCACTGATGTCCTTTAGAGGGATTTTTTTTTTTTTTTTTTTGCATAAGAATAGCATTGGTCAACACTGGACAGAGTTTGGCTGATTCTACTAGACTGAAAATAGGGAGGTGGCCTGACGTTTCCCCACAGTCACCTTCCGGTGTCGTTCATGGGCTTTCTCAGGCCTGTAAAAATAGGTCATCTAATAATTCCCTACTTCTCCCCAGAAATTTAAACTCCACCCTGGAGAAGGGCAGTGGCGGGGGGAGTATTTCAGTGGTCTGCTTTAACCATCCCCTGCTTTCGACACCTGCAGCCCAGAGGCATAGTCTCATCTTGGGGAATGGAGTAGCCCTACGAGAAAGGTTCTCTTCTGAGAAATGCAAACAAACTGAAGAAATGTTGCTGGGCTGGAAATAGAGGATTAACAAACCCCATGAAAGACCCAAACCTCAAGTGAAACAATGCTTGTCACATGTGAGGCCAAAGAGAATGTGGATTTTTGTCTTTTTTTCCTCTCTCATCCACAAGGAAAACAAAGGCCAGGAGGGAAAGCCTTTAAACCCTAAACATGTGGAAAATCCTACTCCTTTCCAGAAGTTATTTTTTAAAGAACTAGCTTTCCTTGAGTTTGTAATTCTAATTTTTACTTTGGAACATATTATTAAAAACATTACCTTAAGAAACACTAGCTAATAGTCTTTTAAAGAGTGTTTAAATCACAATAATTCACAGAAAATGGCATATACGGCTCAGAAATAACAATTTCATTGCTGAGTGGGCTCTCTGGTTAAATCCTTTTCTTGTTATAGTCTATATATCTAAGTATGTGTCTGACTAAGTAATATTTTCACTAATTTTATATTCAGAAATTAGGAAGTGATGCATTTCTTCCTGTTTTCTCCTCTCTTTATATTCTTTGAGGACAAAGATTTCTTCAGGTATTGTATTCAGCAACCCCACCCAGGATGTAACAGAAATTCTATGAAGTTCTATAAAATCCTATAAAGTCTGATCAACAAATAAGATGACCCTTCTTATTTATCATGAGGCCTCCGATTAGAGGTCTTCTAAAGGAAATAAAATTTGAAATAAATTTGCATAGAATTTACCTCCACGTGGGAACATTTCATATCCAAATTCATGGAAAATCTAATAATAATTGCATTACGGAGCATCTTTCCCTTCTGCCCCGGGAACACATTTACAACATGAACTCAGCCTGTTGGAACCATTATCATCTCTCTTTATAGAAATAAATTGAAAAGTACTGCCCAGTAATATTACAGTATAATGCACCCCATGAAACAAAGCTCTTGCCAAAGGAATTCAGAACTCCTGGCTCCTCTGGTCTATGTCCTAGAAATCACCACCCCCTCATCAATTTTCACCTGTTACCCTGGCAGATTACCAGGTATAACAGTAAGGAGAATGAGAACAATTTACTCCGGGCACCCTGGCCAAGTTGCTATTAAATCATCTCTATCCTCTGTCCTCACTTGAAAGCCCTAAGACTCTTCGCATCCTATTTCCTGTCCTTACAAACATCATGTAGACTATATTCAGCTCATTCCGTAACTTGCCACCACTTGTAGGTCCCTGAGTCACAAAATCAGCATAGTCACCTATGTGACAGCCAAAAGATTCTAGGATTCTGTGCAAAGGGTTCATGTCCTTAAGAGGAAATAAATGAATGTAGCCATGTACAGGAAGAAATGCCCTTGGCTGCTATGATCAAGAAGGAAAACTGAAAGTTACATATACGTGTGTCTGTGTGTGAACATACAACACTATGTCATAAAGTTATATATATAATTTTTTTAAGTTCACATATATAATTCTCTTAAGAAGAGAATATACATTTACATATATAATTTTCTGAAGAACAGAGTGCTTTTCCCCCCTTAGCTTTCTACTTTGCAATCCATTTTACTAGTGGGAATTTTTTTTGTCTGTTCTGATTTACTGACACTTCTTAATTGTGGGAAATTTGAAGATATTACGTATAGGTAGTGTGATCGTGCTGCTAAGGGTATTGAGGATAAGGACAATTTCAGAATAGATTCAGTATCCTCATATGCTCTTAGAGGATAATCATGCTACTTACACATAACACTATTTTCAAGATTTCCCACGATTAAAAAGTAGTGCCAGTTTAAAAAGGAAAAGCCAAAAATACTTCGTGTTCCATATCTCAGGGAAAAAAAGAATGCCAGGTGTCACTTCAAGCCTTCAGCTCCCACAAGCTCTGACTTCACCCAACCTGGCATGTAACGCAGCACCACTTTCAGTTCTCTCAATTTGTATGAAAGCATTAAAGACCAATAGAGTAGGTTTTCTGAAGCAAGGAAGGAAGTTACGTTGCACAGCCCACCACAACATTGTAAAGTCATTTCATTAGATGCCGGGGGCTGGGAGAGAAGTGGGGGAAATGAGGAGCTATTTAATGGGTATAGAGTTTCAGTTTTCCAAGATGAAAATGTTCTGGAAGTTAGTTGTACAATAATGTGAATAGACTTAACATTACTCAACTGTACACTTAAAAAATCACCAAGAAAATGTGCTATGCGTTTCCACCACAAATTTAAAAAGTTAATGCAAAAAAAAGAAAATTATCTTTAGAGCTTTCTACTATCCCTACTCTTCTGTTTTTGTTTTTGTTTTTTAAGATATTATTTATTTATTTGACAGAATGAGAGAGATCACAAGTAGGCAGAGAGATTGGGGTAAGCAGGTTTGCTGCTGAGCAGAGAACCCAATGCAGGGCTCGATCCCCGGACCCTGGGATCATGACCTGAGCTGAAGGCAGAGGCTTAACCCACTGAGCCACCCAGCTGCCACCCCACTCATCTTCTAAGAATTGCTGCAAAGATTCACTTCTAAGAATTGGGGCAAGGATTCGCTATCTGAGGCTCACTTCATATGCAACCTAATGCTCCCTCCTTCCCAAATTTCTCCCCAGGGAACTTAAAGTTTCTCATCCCTTTATGTCTACAGTCATTCATCACAAACCCTAAATGTCATTAGACAAAACAAAGTACCCCTGGCAGCAGGATGCACTGTCGTTGGAAGGCATTGGACGTTTATCCCAGCCAAAGAAACTCATCAGAGCATTTTTAAAACACATACGGTTCCCATCCCAACACGAATTCTGATGAAGAAGAGTATTAAGATATTTAGGTTTAGGGGAGCCTGGGTGGCTCAATTGTTAAACATCTGCCTTCGGCTTAGGTCATGATCCCAGGGTCCTGGGATCGAGCCCCACATCGGGCTCCCTGCTCAACAGTAAGCCTGCTTCCCCCTCTCCTGCTCCCCCTGCTTATATTCCTTCTCTCTCTGTCTCTGTCAAATAAATAAATAAAATCTTCAAAAAAGAGAGATACTTGGTTTTATACCAACCCAAAAAAAGTATAGCTATAGGTAATGACATTTTGTTCTGTACAATATAAAACACTGTCACTGCTTGTCACTTGTGTTTGCATGTTTGTATGTGTGTGTAGCATCCCAAGGTCTTCCCTGAGGGTGACTCTCTCTAACCTTCTTATAACCCCACAAAATAAGAGAGGACATATGACCACCAGCATTCATTGAATAAAATGAAAGTGTTTGCCTGAGGAAACAGATTCTTAGAATTTAAACACAAGAATTGGGTTTCTGGGGCAAAAATGGAGCTATCAATGGGTATATATCATGTGATATTTGAAACACTGGCATTCATGAATTAATCAGTCATGCATAGGTAAAGATAGCATTTAACACATGGTCACACTGAAAACTAAAAAAATAATGTAAGACAATACTGGTGGTAACGAAATGAAAAAATCTATTAGCTATTTTTTTTTTTGGAAATTTTTTGTTTGTTTTGGTTTTTTTGTTTTGTTTTGTTTTGAGATAGAGATCACAAGTAGGCAGAGAGACAGGCAGAGAGGAAGGGAAGCAGGCTCCCTGCCGAGGAGAAAGCCCAATGCGGGGCCCGATCCCAGGACCCTATCCCAAAACCCTGGGATCACAACCTGAGCCGAAGGCAGAGGCCCCAACCCACTGAGCCACCCAGGCGCCCCTCTATTAGTTTCTTGGGATAAAAATTAACACATATTTTTGCTTTACTGCTCATTGTTTGTTTCGACTATTCCGTGCAAGAGGCTTTTGTAGTCATCATTCGCTGGGAACAAGCAAAGATTAAATAAACTCTTCATGTTGACAGGGAATTTCTTTTCACATTAGGAGAAAAAAAAATTTCCTTATTTTATCCATAATTACTACCTCTTCCCACACTCTGGATACATTTCTCCCACACTCCTGCCTAAAGGATGAACTACTGCATCCCAAAGACAAGGAGTCCAAAGATACTTGATTTGAAAGTGAAAAGGTAAAGGTATCCTTCATGCACTAGAGCACGTGTCCTGTGGAATCACAGAGACGACCCTTCATTCCCCTTAATGCTTGGTATCTAGCCTAATCACAATATAACAGTTCTAAGAAGGTTAAATCAAGATATTCTCCTAATAGCAACTCAAGCCAACTTTGAAGCACATTTTTCCAAGACCCACATTGAGGTTGGGATGAGGTCAGAGCCCAGGAGGGGGCACTTGCTCCACACTCACCCCCTATTCTCCTCTCCACCCCATCCCGCAGCTGCCTGAGGATGAAACTTGTAAGAGCTTTAAATTACACACACAGTGAGTGAATTGCTACTACCCCTGGTATCCACCCAATCAACAGGACAGATTTAACAAGATGAAGTAAGAGAGAAACCGCAGGCTCCTTTTCCAAGAATGCTGGCTTGAGCCACACCATCCCATCTCTGCTCTCTGCCTGGGAGTTTATAGCAAGCTCCTCCTGAAATGGACTCCTGTCCTCTGGAAAGCGCCCCGTGGGAAAGAACCAAGCCAAGCATCTCTCTCTGCAAGGGGCAAAGCCAACTTGAGTGCTTCCGTTTTCTACTTGGCTTCTTCAAATACTACTGGCCCCATCTACTTCAAAAAATGTAAGAATTTAACTTTCCTCTCCCAGCTTCCCACACAGAAGATTATATTTAGGAAGCTAAATATTCTACAGTTGCTGAGCAGACTTTTTATTTATTCCTTGAATCTCAGTGTTATCTTTATTGGGGGGGGGGGGGTGGAGGTATCTGGTTTGAATTTATGTTGCATTTTAATGTCCCCAAATGAAAAGGTACAATTTGTTAAAACTAAAAGGAAAAAAAACATCATCAGGACTAATCACAATATTTGAAAACTCTGTTATCTTAGAATTTAAAACACTTCTGAAACTGTTTTAAGAATTGGCACTTCTATAGTATCTACCTGATGGCCAGAGTCAACACTAGTCATTGTACTGCATATCTTCTATAGAATTGAAATGACGGATATTTAAGTCATTTTTATTAACGTAAGCAATATTAAAAGGAGAGATTACTCAAGAGTGTCTCAAACTTTCCAATAATGCATCTTATTGGATGGCTATTAGGCTTCTCAAAATAAGCAAATAAATAAATAAATAAATAAATAAAAGTAAGATACCATAGTAAAGCTCTAAGGTATCTGGCTATATTTTCCATGTGGTCACAGCAGGCAATGAATGATAAAATACTTTTCAACATGCGTATAGGGAAGAAAATGCAGACATTTTCAGTGTTTTCTATGGGATTATTTCCTAATTGCATTTCCAGATGGATGTTCAAGACCAGCATAGCAGAATTCCAGAATACTAAGACTTCCCCATTCGCTCTCATTTTCCTTTCCAAGATATCAAGCAATACACTGACAATAAGACCTAAAAGAAATTTCTGGAGAGACTGTTCGGATAACAAGATATTACAGCACACAACTGAAGCTAGGAAATTGTTTATTTGTGGAGGTGACATCAGTTTCTGGACTTACTAGACTCTGTCTGAGAAAAGGCAAGTTCAGTGTGTACCACAGAGACACCTGTCCCTGTCTTCTCAGATTAGAGGAGAGGACGTTAGGAAGGATTGAAGCTCTTGCTCAATTTGGCTTGAAAAATAAAGCCATATTATTTTCAAAGTATCTTAGCTTAATGGAAAGAAGAGAGCACCAGAACCTGTATCCCTAACTCAAATATCCAAAGAAATGATTCTCTTGTCGGTGTACACATACAAAAATAAATGACTAGTTCTTAAATACTTCATTTAAAAAAAAAAGATTTCACTAAAGAAGGAAATTAACATAAAGTGAGCAATTATTTTGCCAAGCACTGTGCTAGATCTACTCATTACCACATTTAATTCTCACAACATTGTGAGATCAATATTGTCTCCACTTTGCAGTTCAGAAAAGTGAGGTTTAGAAGAAGTAAATACTGTGCCCCAAATTGTGAAAATCGTACATATCTGAGATCCAAATTCAGGGCAATCTAATGCCACTGTCCCTATTCCAACCATTATAATTCCCCATTAAGGAAGTTTGTTACAATTTACTTGTTACAATATTCTCTACCTGATTATGAAAGCATATTCTTCACTGCAATGCAATTAAGACCAGATTACAGTTGGGTCATCTATAGGTCAAGCAACAATCTCCAAAACACAACAATATGGTTAAATTTTAAAACAAACGTGATGCCAACTCAGACCATCCTTCAGAACAAAGAGGGAGGTTGGGCATACCCTTGTTTTCCAATAGAAGGAAACTGGAGCCTAAAGAAAAAAGAGTGATTTTTAATCATTCTTAGAGTGGACATAGAATTGAGCCTCCTTTCTTTGGACTTTGTGTGCTAAACCAGCTCTACCCAACTACTGCCTCTAATAGCCAGAGAGAATTTAGAAACCAAGTTCTAGGAAAGGAATCTGCATAAAATAGAATCAACCTACCCATTGCCCCCTCGCTGAGGCCTAAGGCCCACAAACAAACATTATAAAGAGATGCTCCTTTTAACACCTACCTTACCCCAAAGTCTCTTGCCCAACCTTTTGCTTTAATAGAGACATCAAGAGAAATGTTTGTCACGGCTATTCTTGCATAGGGCTTTTTTTGGCTTCTGTGAAAATAGAAGTACCATGAATTACATGCTCCAACATGTCCACATTCTTGGCAAAGCAACAGAAAAATCTAGGGGGTCAAACTGGTGAGAGAGTGTCTACCAAATAGCTACTTCATAGCTCCATTTTATAAACAACACAAGAATGCGTAAGAGATATCAGAAAGTCAGAACCGACTTGACAACGTTGTCCTATAACCACATCAGGGCCACCTCACAAACCAGAAACAAACAAATGAAAAGACCCCTCTACCTATCAAAGTAATTTAAGCAGTCCACAGGTTTCCCAAAAGCTGTAAGGGAAAGAAAGCTACCAAGATGCAGAATTCCAGATCGAGTCAGAAATAGCAAATTTACTCAGGTCAAAATCTGGCCCTGGGTTTCTCATCTCTAAAGTGGAGACATAATAGTTAGCTTACACGATTATGGCAAGGCTCACATGAGATTATCTGTGGGGAAACGTCACTTGTCTAGCGACACTCTGTATGCATGGTGGGATTTAAATCTGAGGCTATGCAGAGAATAGCACTGGCAGTAATCACCTGGCATCATTTATTTTTCATTTGGCATGTTTTGAAGGCTCCTATAGAGATAATGAAGACTCAGTTTATCCTCGAGCAAATAGTGACAACCACAAGGCACTTCCTCTGCCTTTGTAACCTAACTTTTATTCTTCCATAGAGGATTATGATGGTCGGAAAAATTCCAAGAGCCATCACTGTGTGATGAAAGCCCATGACACTGACTGTGAAGATGGTCTGTTCCACAGAATGGATTGCTCCTTTCCTACATAAAGCATTTTCATTGCTTTCAGTACAGAGACTTCCTGCTGAATGCCTTAAATTTATACACTTATGCAAAGCATGGAAAGAAGAATCTGGTTTTAGATGTGATTTTTTTGTCTTAGCTTTCCCCCTCTCAATTCCCACCATTTGGTTTTTGAGTCATTGATGCCCTGGAGTATAGAATAAAGGTAGTAGGTTATCACCCCAGGCAAAGGGGACCCTAACCAAATGGTTAGGACATGGACAACTGGCAGATGTTTATAGCAAACTGGATCAGATCCTTCACTCAGGAAGCAAGCACTTACTTAGATGATTTTAGGTGTGAAGCTGGGATTGTTCCCTCTATTCATGAAGAGGTAAAACAATACCATATTTTAAGGGTAGGGAATTGGGGGCTCAAAACCCATGAGTCAGAAAGTAGTATCTCAACTGCTTCTCTTGTTAAGGATCAATGAAGATGAAATAGTCTCATTGGATTAAAATAACTAAATAGACCTAATTTCTAATGTGTATATATATATCTGTATAGATATATATATATAAAACAGAATTAAAACCATAAAATCCAAATGGATCTCGAGATGTTCTAACAGAAAAATGTCTAGAGAATTGTCAAGGGCGCTATGAATATCTTTTAAAGAATAATCTGTGAAACAGGGAAGACCATCAATGTTCCCAAAGGAAAAAAAAAAAATTTGTCAATACAAAAAAAGTAGAATTAATGGGGCGCCTAGGTGGCTCAGTTGTTAAGTGTCTGCCTTTGGCTCGGGTCATGATCCCAGGGTCCTGGGATCCAGCTCCCTGCTCAGCAGAAAGCCTGTTTCTCCCTCTCCCCCTCCTGCTGTCTGTGTTCCCTCTTTTACTGTGTCTCTATCAAATAAATAAATAAAATCTTAAAAAAAAAAACCAGTAGAATGAATGATCGATTGTTGGATGGAGACCATAACTAAACATGTTTTTCTTGTTTTATTTCCAAAACGTGTATACTCATTATTTTCACCTAGCTGCCATGATAATTAATGAAATAACCTTGAGGTGACAATAAAATCAAGAAGAAAAAAAAAAAAAACTGGGACTTGGAGGAGCAATATCTCGTTTTTTTGTTTGTTTGTTTGTTTTTAAGATTTTATTTATTTATTGAGAGAGAGAAATCACAAGTAGATGGAGAGGCAGGCAGAGAGAGAGAGAGGGAAGCAGGCTCCCTGCCGAGCAGAGAGCCCGATGCGGGACTCGATCCCGGGACCCCGAGATCATGACCTGAGCCGAAGGCAGCGGCTTAACCCACTGAGCCACCCAGGCGCCTGCAATATCTCTGTTTTATGTTATAATCTCTAACACCAGTAGCGCGTGCACAGCCGTTTTGTGAGGACAGAATGAAAGTGGGGAAAGTTGTGTGTATAGAACACATCGGGCAGCAAAGCAAACTGAGAGCTGAATCGTTCTCCATGGTGAGAAAAAGCGATACTGGAACGATGTAAGCTATCAGGAACTAGGGGAGCTGGGGTGAAGACCCTGCATGGGGAGCAGGAGAAGGAGGAGATAAGGTGGCTGACAGCCACAGAAGAAATCTTCAAGGAGAACAGCTCTGTCCTCTGACCACTGTGTGGTGATCAGCATAACCCTCCCACTTCCGGCGCTGTCCAGTAATCTCGGCACAACGGATCCCGGTCTGTTCAGCGGACTTTCTGTTGGAGGGCTGTGACGATGCCCAGGACCATGGCAGACGTAAGGAGGACTCTCCTCCAAGCAGCCTAGTGACGCTGGAGTCTTGCTGGGTTCTTGTTTTTTTTGTTTGTTTGTTTGTTTGTTTGTTTGTTTGTGTTTGTTTGTGTTTTTTTTTTAAGAGACCCTTCCAGTACTAGAACACAGGCTCTTCTGATCTGACCTGGCTACTTCTAGGTTTTTAACTCAGTGCACTGGGTGCTGAAATCAGAACTGGAACCCATCAAAAAGGGCATTGTTTGGGTTGCACCAGGGCTCATTTTTGGTTCTTCCCACCTCAATCAAGGACTGTTCAGGACTGGGGGTCACGAATGTGAATGACGTCAGGATACCAGTCACACCTGCAAATAGGAAAAGCTGTGGGGTGTAAGACCATGGTGGACATGAGGCCCAATAGGAAGTAGAGGATGCAGATCCCTCCTAAAGGCTTTCAAAATCCATACTTAGAGGGAAAATTAAAAAGTAGTGACTAAGTAAATATCTGTGTGCCAGATTCAAGTCCCCTATTCAGTTTGTCTAAGTTTGACTGCAAAGTGAGGTGCTCAAGAGCTCGTCTGACCCACAGCCAGTATCCACGTCTTCTGGGCAGAGACTCTTCCTAAAGCCATCTTCACCTGGAATCACCATATATCATCTAAAGAAAACTGAAATGTCATAAGTCAGCCCCTTTCAAAGGATTCTGGTGTACTAAAATGGGATCTTTTTGATAAGAGCATCCGTACCTAGGCACACAAAATAGTTTTTCTGTGGACCAAAACCACACAGCATTCAGAATGTTTAACTCACAATAATTATATTCTACAGAAAGTTGTCAGAGGACTGGGGAGGGGCTGCAGGCGGAGGAGGGAAAGATTATTCTGAAGCTCCTATCCATCCCCTACCCCCATCCATGACAAGTCACCTCCATACAGTTTGCCCCTAGTCACTAATTCAAAATGGGCAACCAGTGCCATGGTACAGAGACATTCTCAGCGAAAGAAGGCAGGAACCAGCCCTGTTCCCAGGCTCCAGAACTCCTTAAAAGTAGGTGCTTGCCTATTGGGTATCTACCTCAAATATACAGATGTAGTGAACAGAAGGGGCATCTATACCCCCATGTTCATAGCAGCAATGGCCACAGTCGCCAAACTGGAAAGAACCAAAATGCCCTTCAACGGACAAATGGATGAGGAAGATATGGTCCATATTCACTGTGGAGTATTATGCCTCCATCAGAAAGGATGAATACCCAACTTTTGTGGCAACATGGATGGGACTGGAAGAGATTATGCTGAGTGAAATAAGTCAAGCAGAGAGAGTCAATTATCATATGGTTTCACTTACTTGTGGAGCATAACAAATAGCATGGAGGACATGGGGAGATGGAGAGGAGAACTGAGTTGGGGGAAACTGGAGGGGGAGACAAACCAAAAAAGACTGTGGACTCTGAGAAGCAATCTGAGGGTTTTGGAGGGAAGAGAGGTGGGGGGTTGGGTGAGCCTGGTGGTGGGTATTATGGAGGGCACATATTGCATGGAGCACTGGGTGTGGTGCATAAACAATGAATTCTGGAACACTGAAAAGAAATTTTTTAAAAAGTAGGTGCTTGCTTACACTATAAATTCTTGATATTCTGGTGCTATAGCCAGATACCCAGACAAAGAGGTTAAATGCGAGTTGCATGACTTTGGAGTTCTAAAAGTAGAAGCCTGGATGACTTGACTTGGAAGCTCCCCGCTCTGTTTCCAAGTCCGTCCTTTCTCAATGAGGCCACGTGTCCATTCACTACATCCGTGAAGCTAAGGAGGAAAAAGGAAAGACTCTCAATATATCCTTACCTGTAGCTGCTGGTCTAATTCTGGAAAGACCAGAGGAATGGCGTCTTCAGAAGGTGTATCATCTAAAATCAGAAAAATAAAAGGATTCTTCACTATAGAGCTCTTTCTCTCCTGAGGTGGGGGATGGTGGGGGGTCCCGTTCTCACCATCTTTGGACTTATACAATTAAATCATCAATATATATTGCTTTAATTATTCTCATCACTTCAGGCGGGGCCACAGAGAATACCAAAAAAAAAAGAAAAGAAAGAAATCTTGTTCATTTTTGATACAAACAGAAGCCTGGAGAGCATAGATGACCCGGCCAAAATTCTGCAAACAAATACCAGAATCCTCCACAGTTCAGTCTGGTGGCTCTACAATTGAGAAGCACTGCTTGTCCTTCAAAATTCTCACAGTAGCCAAAACCAGATTCCCTGGTATGCAAGAAAGTGCTTTAACAAGGCGCTAATGAGGTGACCAGAGCAACCTCAATGGGACAGAAGAATGTGTTAGTGAAAAATAGAAGTTCGACTCTGAGTGACTCCGAAGTTGGCAAGCTTTGATGTCCTTACCACAAACCACCACCACCAGGCAGCAACCCAGTCAGAGAGGTTCTTCCCTGCGCAGGAGGCAGCAGTCCCCACCTGAGGCCCCGTGCACTGCCTTGATGTGGGAGAGCCAAGAGCGTTGAGGGCACTCTGACCTCAACCGCCCTCACTGATGACTGGCAACGGGCAGGTGTTGCTGGATCCAAAGACGTTCTCAGAGGCCTCCAAGGAAACCCGAGAGGAGTTTGGCCTAAAATATTCAAATCACCCCCAAATGTCTTCAAGAACAAACTGGGACCCAGCTGCGCTACAAGAGGACAGCCCCTTGTCAGCAGAACCTCCCATGTCCAGGTGGACTCCGGCTCTCCCCAGCCATCCATTCCTGTCCCCTCCGTGGTGGCAACACCTACCCCGGGACAGACAACTCTGAGAATAAGACAAAAGACAAGCTAAAGAATGGTCTAAAAACCGAATCTCGTTTACATTGTAACAAAAGAAAAGAAAGTTCGTGGCTTTTATGTTCTCACTCTCATAACCCAATCTGTTTATAAAACTGTGCTGTGCTATTTGAACAAGAGCACGAGTATGGGCCGTACCCAATGAAGAAACAAGTCTCCTCTCCCTACTGGCTGAAAGCAGAGTCCAGAATAAAACACAGCATGCAAGGAGCTCCTGGCTTCTAAGGCAGTAAGATTCTTTGAAGGCATCAAAGATAATTACCAGAAAGAGAATTCAAAGGAGGACAGTATTTGCCTCTGCCAAGCACCTCACGGGTCACCGCAGTTAATAGCCTCTGGTATATTTTAGTCAAGAGTCGTATAAGAATACTTCCGTTTAAAAGTGGCTTAAGACAATGATAATGCATCACCACATTTGAATCTCCTTTTCCCTGTACCTATGCCAGACGAGAGATGCCCGCAGGTTCACTAACACTGTTCTGCTTCACAGAGCATGGAGAAATGGAGAAATCTCCCCAGGATCCTTGCTGCAGGCTGGAGGACTGCATCAAGAGGACCCAAGGAGCTCTGAGCCCCGGCCCTCTGAGTGCTCACTTCCTACTCGGAACGACAACTTCCACCAGATACTGTGGTTTCCAAGTCCATCCCTTCATCGCCAAAGAGCTGGACAAAAAGCAGAGATATTCACTTGCTGCTACTGACCCTTTACAGGTAGCCGTTGTGATGAAACCTATCATTTGTAAAACTAACTTGGGTCTAAGGCAGATTTAAATGTACTTCAATAAAATATCACTAAGCCGGACATCATGATTGTGTCAATTCATTGACTTCAAGGCCAGAACAACTTGGCACAGGTCAATGGGAACATCTTATACGTTGGCACCCCAACCCTAATAATCGTAGATGAACAGGCACTCGTTAGAAGGAGAAACCACTTCTGTAAAGTACCAGAATAGATAGTGCCTTCCAGAATCCTAAAAGTCAGCCAGGAAGGGAGCTCAGGGCTTCCTGGGATTTAATCTACCTTGCTGTCTATGAAGTCATATACCTTCCTGCTTAGTTATAAAAACGAAGAAAGTTATTCAATTGCTTTATTATAGTAAAGTAAGTAGCCAATTCTGATATGACCTGGAATTAATACAGTGCATTATAGAAATCTAATCAAACCGTGGCACTTATATGTAAGTATGCTGATAATTTTGACATGGCTTAAGACTGGATTTCTTGAGTTTAAAAAAAAAAGTCTAACTCACTGACATAGAAACATGTAACAGATGTTGTAATAATGTTGAGCAAAATAAAGATAAGACTTTGGTTAAAGAATGGTTCACGTTGGATTAATCCAAGCGGGAAACGGCAGCGGAAATAAGAAAACCAAAGACAGATGTAAGGAGACGACCGAGTCTGGAAGCCAGGGCTGCCTTCACTGCCCGAGGCCATCTGGTTCAGCAGGCGTTCCTGCCCGCCAGAAATTTCAGGGCTTGTGAAGCCGCTTACAAAGCTGGTCTGAGTTGATGTGCGGTGTGTTTACTTTTAAACAGTGGCTGCCTTCTTTGACTGGTTTTAAAAATAGGCAAGTATTCTAAAAGCAGAATGATGAATCATAGGATTGGGCCAAAAGGAAAGAAGGAAAATGATTCAAGCAGACTAGTAGCACAGCTGTTCTGCCAACATTTGGCCAAATCGTTGTAAAACATTTTGACAGTGACATTGGATCGGAGTTCCTGACAGCAGTTAGATTTGTTTTGAAAATTCAGAGGCACAAAGTGGATTGTACAGTAGGTATGCAAGAGACCCTCTCTTGGGCAAATTTGGCTTTTTTTTTTTTAAAGGAGAGCAGTTATAATATGACAAAATCAGAATGCAAGTACATTTTTATTGAAATATATTTATTTACCAAATAGTCATTGAATGTCTATGACGTACCAGGCAAGTAGTCGGGCTCTTGATAAATTGGCAAATCACTTTATCATGTTTTTTAATATATTATTATTTTTTAAAGTGATTCATCAGCTTCATTATTCAAAATGCCCCTGTGGGCTTTAATGGACCAAGCAAAGTGTATCCTACAGAATTTTTGAATATTAGAATATAAAGGAAATAATTTAAAGATTTTGGGGGATTTTTGTGGGGTTTTTTTTTGTTTTGTTTTGTTGGGGGTTTTTGTTGTTGTTTGTTTGTTTTTTGGATAAGCAGATATTTGCTGTTTTGCAAAACACAACATGACTAAGTCAATGGTACTTAAGATAGAACTTTCTTACTGGTATCCCAACCATTAAGACATGCCATAGTACATTTTATGATGGGCTCGTCCTAGCATCTATGGAACAGCTGTTGAGTTGCTTTTGTGGTTATTCTGTTTCAGATTTCTTTAAATTGTCTTCTCTGTGTTTCTCCATGAATCAGATAAGTGGGAACCACTGGGGCTGTAATCCAAACCCTCGATGTTATTTAGCAATGAGAGCTATGTGGTTAGAGTTTTCAGAGAATGCTGCAGCTGGACAGGGCTAAGCCATCATCCGGTCCAGGATTCAGTGAAGAGCAAAGGACAAGCGCCCCAACGAAGAAAAAGAGTCTCATAAGATGAAGGGGTATTTCCTTGCCCAGGGTCGCCACTATACGACTCCACTCTCCTTCACTTTCTGGTCCATTGGCTCCAGACTTTTTTATATTTCACGACAGTGCATTTTCCTCAAAACATTGGGAATCATGCCTTAGAGTGTCCAACTTTTTATTCAGCAGGTGAAGATGACTCAAAACACCTACCATGTGTCATTAGGATCTCCTTATGACAGAAAGAACATTTTAGCCCCCAAATCTTAAGACAAAGGTAATCAAAGAAGAGTGTCCATTATAAATGGATAAATTTAGCTTTAGAGACAAAAGCAAACACACACCAAGGAAATCTCCCTGCTATGCCCTTGTTTCTTCTGTTGTACATCGAAGAAGTGAAAACTTCATCAAAGCCAGACCAGGTCTGCAAAGCAGCAGTTGAGAACCACTGTTCTGGGCAACATCTTGACTGGACTTTGGGATCCATTATCTCCCCCTTCCACTGGGCTCTTCAACCTGGGCATAACTGTGGCAAATCCTTGGCAGGAAGAGTTTTGGTTTCCACACAGAGTAGACCTCAGAACAGAGACAAGCCATGCTCAGAGGACATGCCCCATCCCAATATCTACCCAGAAACTCAAGAGGCAGCCCTGCCCGGAATCCACTCCATTTGACTGCATTTTCTGTAGTCAGACCTGGCCCCATGAGCCTGTGTCTACGAAGACTCACAGAGACCTTCCCCCAGCTGGGCCCTGCTCCTGGTGTAATGCTCTAACAATGCTCTAACAAGAGGACTTGAAATTCTTAGAGAGTAGCCCGGTGGATTTTGTACTGTGCCTCCACAAATTATGTAGCTATCCTGCCAGTTAGTGTCCTGGAGATCATCCTTCAAGGCACCAGGGACAGACTCACACTTAGGAGGCAGATGGTTTAGACAATGGCTACAGTGCCACGACTCATGCAAAAACATTCTTGGAACTGTGAAGACTCCTAACCACTCGAGACCCAGTGGATCAATCCACATTCTATAGGACTCAGGTTAGGCACTTTTTAATGCGGACAAGCAACATAATCTCTTCGAGACCTGGTTTCTCCTCCCCTTTCTCAAAAACTTATTAGTAAAGGAATGCATGTCAATTCATTCAGCCTAAAGCCTGATACCTAGGAAATAATCTAGAACAATAATGAATGTTTAATATAACTGAGCTTACTTTCCATTCCTTTTCAGCATAAACCCAACCAAATCGGTAATGGGGGGCAAGGGACCTGCGTGTGGAGGTGTGCACATGAGAGTATGTGTATGATGGTTGGGGGTGAAAGTATTATTCCTCGTCTGAATAATACCGACAGGAGGCAGGATGAGAATCATTGTTTCTGACTGCTTAGCTCTCCCCATTCTGGTTAAGAGAGAGTTCCCTGGTGCAGCCCCAACCTCAGGTCTCGTGGGTTTTCTCTTCATTTAAATCTGAATTTAGGAAGGGTTTCCCTTTAACTTCCTTATTAAAGCAAACACTTTCTGTATGAAATACTATTTTTAAAACTTCTAATTTATACGTGAAAGGTCTTTGAGAACTTTCATTTTAAATCTAAATCAAGATTCATATTTTATTTTTAGAAATAAGTGATCTAAGGTTCTCAACTCACATTACCAATATATCAGAAAAAAGTGCTTACTTCGGCAGCACATATACTAATATATCAAAAAAAAAAAAACTTTTTAAAAATGTCTGTATACCTTGGTTCTTGTTAGAACATCACGTCATTTTGAAACACATCAAAAGCTTTTTGAAATTTTGTTTCCCGCCTGTGAAACATTGGACATGTGAACCCTTCAATACACACTGGATTTTCGGATACAGGTATCAGTTTCATATGACACCTAGCAGAATGCCAGTTCTTTATAATTAATAGTAATCATCATATCATCTCAGCCAGTACCTACAAATAAAATCATACATTAAGGGATTCCTGGGTGGCTCAGTCAGTTAAGCATCTGCTTCCAGCTCAGGTTATGATCGTAGGACCCTACCACTGAGACCCACATCAGGCGCCTTGCTCAGCAGGGAGACTCCTTCCCCCTCTCCCTGCCACCCCCCCCCCCGCTTGTGCACACTCTCTCTCTAACAAATAAATAAATAGAATCTTTAAAAAAAAAAAAAAAAAAGATCATACATCAAACAGACTGAATTTCTCCACACAGAGAGACCTGATTCAGTTTAAAGACAGGTTTTATGTTTCTTAAAAACATTCATCTAGCCACTATTATTGTAGCTATGAGTTTGTGAATCTTACCAGTTTATTCTTTTGTAAGAATATTTTTACTTATTTAGCTTACAACATATTTTCCCAGAAACATTTGCTTCAAAAAGAGCCAGTTGGAGATCTATTTATTTCACAGCACACCACCAAATAAAACTTATCTCTACATTTCCTCTTTCCTGCTCTATAAAAATATAACACAACTAACCTTTCTCTACCATTTCCCATGACTACTGAGAAAGCTGTTTGCTGTCAGAAACAATCATGCTTCTCTCTCAATTACACGGTCCCTACCTTCAAACAGGTAATCAAGCAAAATCGGCCCCAAGGGCCCGGCTTTGAACCCCTTCCTACTACTTATTAACAGCTTGATTTGAGGTAAGTTCCTTAACCTCCCTTAGCCAACGGTCTGCATCTGTGAAATGGGTATAATGACATCCTCCCACAGAGCTGCTGCCAGTCTAAACGGATGAGATGATATGAGTAAAAGCATCTCGGTACCCAAATAATGACTTCCCTTCCAGCCTTTGTGGCCTTAAGCAACAGATACAAATGCATAAATCTGGCTGTATCTCAAAGAAACTTCATCCAGATATTATATTATTGATTTTATGGTATTTGACGATTATGTTTCTACTACAGTTCTCAACTGCATGCTTTGTAAAAGATGTAAATATAGGAGATCCCTGACCCCTCAACTCCCCCCAGATGGACATATGAGGGCTTTTGACTGCTTGTTGTTGCAGAGTGCTAAAATAGCTTTGGAGGCAGGGTCAGAGTTAGGAAAGGTCACTTGAAAGAGCCCCAAACGGCTCCCTGAGCCCCTATTCTTCTAAACACCATCCTGACCCTTCATTGGCTGGTAAAATTCCAGGGGGAGCTTTAAACCTTGACTTCCTACCAATTCCCCTGTGGGTATTTAAAAAATAAAGAAAAAAATAATATATATATATATATATAGAAAGAGAGAGAGAGAGAGAGAAAATACCCCGAGAGTTTGTTTGTTTTTAAAGTAAACCTCAATATTCATTCACTTAATGCTTAGTGTGAATGAGGCTTTCCAGTCTTTCCAGAGATACAAGGATTGAGACCATGGAGCCAAAGAAGACAGAAAGCATTAGGGTCCTGAGGAGGGAGAGGGAAATAATTGCCAAATCTACCAAAGGTAGAAAAAGTCGAAGGAAAACAATGATGACAAGAGACCTTTCACCGCCGTCACGATTCTGCTGAGAACCAGTTGTGCACGTGCACACTCGACATTCACACAACGGCCAGTGAAATTAGATTCAACGTTCACTACTTCAGCTGCTCGACACAATTCCCGCTGCCACACAAACTCCCTGATATGGGAGGAGAATAGTAGTACTTCAAAGAGATATTGACAGAATGGGTCTTGGATTTTTTTTTTAACTAAGTGTCATATGATTAATTCATGGCCAGATATGAAAAATTCTAATAGTCTGAAAGAATTTTTTTAAAAACAAAATGTTTAGGGGCACCTGGGTGGCTCAGTGGGTTCTGCCTTCGGCTCAGGTCATGGTCCGAGGGTCCTGGGATCGAGCCCCACATCGGGCTCTCTGCTCAGCAGGGAGCCTGCTTCCTCCTCTCTCTCTCTGCCTGCCTCTCTGCCTACTTGTGGTCTCTCTCTGTCAAATAAATAAATAAATAATCTCAAAAAAATAAATAAATAAAAATTAAAAAAATAAAAAAAATAAAATAAAATAAAACAAAATACAATAAAAACAAAAATGTTGAAAGCTACCGGTTTGGGCTGATACTAGTATCCTTGACTCCTCCTAAAAAAATAATAATAATAATAATAATAAACCCTAAAAACTTAACAACAACAACAAAAAGAGCCCCAAAGCCAAGGTCTAAATTTACACATGAGTGTAGCAGATTTAATAGCTTGACTGAAATAAAGGAAACTCTCAAGTAATGAACACGAAATCCTCATGTCTGTCCAACTCCAAATTCTCTCCAACTGGAGAAGAGCCAGTGATTCTCTAATAACCCAAGAGATGGGATTCATGTTTCTATTCTGCATATTTTCTATTGGGAAAACTAACTCCAGAAATATCCTAATTTAGAAAGTTAACTCTTTGGAATTCTCAGGTTAGAAGTAATGCCAATCATATCATTAGTTTATTAAAAAGAGTCATTGATGCCTTCAGGAACTGTGGTTAGCTAAGTGTTACTTAATGAAAGGTTCTGATGATGGGCTAGAAGTGGTGATTGTATTTTAAAGAGCTTTTTCTACACCACCACCACCACCACCACCCCCCACTTCCCCGCTAAAAACTTGTTTCCTGTATTTAAGCCCCTGGAGGTCCACAGTCTATCTGGAGTTTGTGGCACATTCTGCTATCAATAGACTATGATCAACGCCCCATCCAGAGCCAGGCTGTCAACAAGTCCTTTCAACCCTCCCTTCATAATGCACTCTGAATTCAGTCATCCCATTCCATCGTCTGATCTAGGCACTCAGTACTTGGTCTCTGTACCATTACAAAAAGCCTCTTCCGCAGCGCTTGGGTGGCTCTGTCGGTTGAGCGTCTGCCTTCGGCTGGGGTCATGATCCCAGTGTCCTGGGATCGAGCCCCGAGTCAGGCTCCCTTCTCACCGGGAAGCCTGCTTCTCCCTCTCCTTCTGCTTTTCTACCTGCTTGGGCTCACTTTCATTCTCTCTCTCTTTCTCTCTCTCTCTCAAATAAATAAATAATATTTAAAAAAAAAAAAAAAAAAGCCTCTTCCATTCTATCCTCTCTATCCATTCCAGACTATTCAACCAATCGAATATTTACCATTTTCATCCTATCACTCCCTTGCGCAAGAACTGTAGACACTCGATTTTTTCGGATCAAATCCAAACCCTGTTGTTGAACTTTTAGGATTATATTATTAACCGTAGCCAATGGCTATATACACAGATATTCCAGGTAAAACTCAAAGCAGGTTCATTAAATGATATGCCACTCTTCTACCCCCCAGACCTCTGCTCCAGCTGATGAGAATTTTACTATCTCATGAATATATCATGCTCTTCCTGACCTTTAGGTTTTGCTCAGCCTTTCTGTTTGGAAGGAAAAGGAAGAATTTTTAAAAGTTATATAGCCCATGGGGTGCCTGGGTGGCTCAGTGGGTAAAAGCTGCTACCTCCAGCTCGGGTCATGACCTCAGGGTCCTGGGATCGAGCCCCTCATTGGGCTCTCTGCTCGCGGGGAGCCTGTTTCCTCCTCTCTCTGTGCCTGCCTCTCTGCCTACTTGTGATCTCTGTCTGTCAAATAAATAAATAAATAAATAAATAAATGTTATATAGCCCCCTTTTTTTTTTACCTGGTACCCAGAGATGGGTCCTTTCCTACACTGCCTTTTAATACCCCACACTTCTTCAAGAGCAGGTTGAATATCACATCTCCCAAGAAGTTGTTCAAGCCACAGATATTTTTCCCCCAACTCTCTTTATGAAACCTATGGGAGGGATCATGGCATACTTTGCATTTGCACATCTCACTCACCTGTGGCAGAGTGCAAGAGCATAGAAACTAAGTTCAGCCCATTGATAAGAGGAAAGACGGGGGTACCCAAAATCCACCAATCGCATAACCACTCTCTACATAATCTCAGGCCAGTTGTACTATAATCTCCATCGTGACATTAAGTGGATGTGGAAGATGTAGATGAGACATAAAACTGCTTAAGACATCTATATTTTCTTTAATACTCCAGAACCGATTATCATAGGTACAAGGACCATTTGAGTCCTGAATCTGTGTCAAGCACTATGCTAAATGCTTTCCCTATATAGTGATATTTAATTGTTATAACCACTGCATGACTTATCACTATATACATCTTGTGGAAACTGAGGTTCAGCAAAATTGAGTGACTTGCCCAAGATCACACACATCGTGATAGATAGAGATGGGTCTAGAAACCATGTCTCGGGGATTCCAAAGCCCTATGTCCTTAACCTCTACACCAAATCATGTCAGAAAAATAGGCAAAGAAAATTCTAAAATAACTAAAGGAATGAGCACTGTATTAGACTCATAAGAAATAAATAAATTTAATATTAACAGGCAAAGAGGTCTCTTTTCTCATGGACTCTGCATACCCCTCAATGATCAGTCCATAAATATGGAATTACTTCCCAAAATTCCATCTAGTTTCCCTATTTACCGTGGGAATCTAGGATGTTTGCCTTTGTTTTCCCTCTAAATGTGTGCTCTAGAATGCGCTGGAATTCAAAAGGCATGCACAGGGTGCGTGACTGCAAGTGTCGCTCAGTGTGACACTGCACAGGCTCCTTACTCAAGAATTCAGAGGGAGTGTCTCCAAATATCTGCGAAGCATCTTTCTGTGCACTCACGACTTCACATGCATACAGAAATACAGATTGCTGGGCCTCCTTCTGTCCCTACCGTCCCAGAATATACAAGAGTAGGACCTTGGAACATGTATTTTTGGTGAGTACTCTCAGGTCATTATTTTAAGAAAGGCTGAGAAACACAGAAACCTACTCCTGCCTTGGATTCTCAAGTTAGATGCCTTTTTAGAGATGTGAGGACACACAGATCACAGGGAAAAAAAATTTTTTTTAAATTGTAACCGTATATTTATACATCTTCCCATGCATCTTTTTGTGGAGCTAGAGAGTAGGGATTACTTAAACAACAACCCCTTTTGGAAGCTCCCGTATCAATAAACATGAATTTTGAAAGTGGGCATTCTTGGGACGTTTGAAAGACTGGGAAGAATCAATCTAAACTGACTGATTTAAAAAAAAAAAAAAATGCAAGAGCTCCTAGTCAGGGCGCTGATACCATTCAAAGGATGGTGGCAAATTAATGACAAGTTGTGTATCTTGTATTTCAAGGAAAAGTCTATGCAGCTCAAAGATCAAGATCCACCTCTCCATGGCTCTTTTCTGTACATAAACTAAATTATGTTAATATAAAGATGAGGAGGGCGCCTGGGTAGCTCATACAGCTAAGCATCTGCCTTTGGCTCAAGTCATGATCCCAGGGTCCTGGGATCGAATCCCGCATCAGGCTCCCTGCTCAGTGGGGAGTCTGCTTCTCCCTCTGTTCCTCCCCCCTGCTCATACACCTTCTCTCTCTCTCTCTCTCTCAAATAAATAAATAAACAAACAAACAAAATCTTAATAAATAAATAAATACAACAAAGAAGAAACAGTATACGTATTTGTCTCACCCAAAATTATGATATAATAACACTGCTTGGAATAACTAACCTTTATGTACTGAAATTGTCTTTGTAAGACTGCTGATTATGACCAGACTTGTTCTGCTCACACGGCACATAATCACAAGGAAGTAAATTATACTTCTCTGTCCCTAGATTTGGGGGCTCACATGTATCTGTCTTGAAAGCGAACCACTCAAGCATGAACTATTCCTCAAAATCTTACATTTATGAAATGCATGAAAGCAGGAGAGGTTCCTCTTTTTCTTTTTAGAGTAGTGATATAGAATAATAGAGTTCAGATTCATAAGTCTAGAGACCTGCACTTAAATCATAATTTTATTACCTACTAACAGCGTGGTCTCTGGACCTCAAGCTCTGTGTCTGCAAATTGGCAATACTAATGTCTATATTACATGGTTATTTTTGTTAATATTTACTTATTTATTTAAGTAATCTCTCTACCCAGTGTGAGGCTTGAACTCAGGACCCTGAGATCAAGAGTCACATGTTCTACCAACTGACCCAGCCAGGTGCCCCTACATTGCATGGTTATTTTGAAGATTTAAAATAATACATATGAATGCCTAATACAAAAGAGAAATGCAAAATGCAATTAATGTTAGTCATCCTTTCCTCGTTGGGTTGGGTGGTTTGCCTTTTGGGAGGATTTCCCGTTACCACTGCATTTCAAGGCAACCCCTGAGCAGAGATATAGGACAACAGCAGGCCATTGGGAAGAGGGTTGAAAGAACAGGTGACGGAGAGTCAAGGCTTCACCTCTTCTTTCTCTAGAACAAATCCTCTGCGGGGGGCTGCACGGTCCAGGAAAATGGAGGCAGATGTACCGTCACCATAATCACTTGGTATTAGTGAAACCTGAATTGGCTGGGTAATGTCGGACTTCACAGAGCCCAGATCCTTACTCTGCATTATTTGAGGGATAAACTTGCTTCTTCTCAATTATTACTTCTTAAAATATTACCCATCGAGGGGCAGCATACAAAGAAAAATAGATGACTGATCGACGGATAGATAGGTAAATAGACTCAGTCCTCCAAAGTCCCAAGGTTGAAAGAGAAATGTTTGAGTGTGTGATATGGATTTTATCAGATGACAGACTGACAGCCAAGGCTGATGCCAGCCAAAGAGATCCAAGCGTTCCCTTCCTCGCGTCTGTGACCTCACACCACCTGAGGTCCCCATCATAGGTGGTGTAATTCAATATGTGTGTTAAGAGGTCACTGAAGGGCTCTAAGTGTGGCAGCCTCACCTCAGACCTTACTATTTCAAGAGGGTCTGCCTCACCTGTCCCATTCATCACTCTTGGCTGAAGTCTGTTTGCTCAGCCGGAAGTGTGGGAGCAGCAGTGAGAAACCAGCATTTGGAACTCGGGCTCCAGGAAATGCTGCTGGAATTGGGACAGGGATTATTTTTACATCACCTAACCAACTGCCAGAGCTTTAATAAACGTCTCCTCACACAGTTTCAATGATGACATACATTGCAATTGTTAGAAATTGTTATAGCTCTGGGAATTTTATGCTAAAAGAAAGTTAAATAGGGAAAGCAACCAGACATCAGAGGCGGGGGATGGGGGCGGGGGGGGGTGGGAAGCACCCCCAGGGGCATTTCTGGAAGCCACGCTCCCATAATGCTTGATGAAAAATCACACACCCCATCATTAGGTCATGGCAGGCATGCATTTTTTAAACATCCTCTGTGGAGCAGGAAAGGATGACCACAAAGCAGTGACAGGCAGGGAGATGGCCCCCTCCCCGGGGGAACAGAGCTTACCTGAGGCATTATCGAGGCTGAAAGCAATGCGTACTGGCTTATCCGCAGGTACCCTGGCTGTGCTGATCATGTGGGCACCTGAGCCTTGGCCTTCCCCTGGGTCTTCCAGCTGTAAGGACAAGGGAGAGCCGTTGTCACTTGCCCAAGTCACCCCTCAAATACTCAGAGGATCTTGGGAATTGGAGGGAAAGTTAGTAAGCACTGCATTCATATTTTGAAGATACTCTCAGTTCCTAGCTCTCTTTCCCTACATGGAAAGTATGCACCTGCCCCTTTTAAAATTCTTTTTCTGGCTTATAAAAAAAAAAATTGTTTTGGAAATACATATCTAGAATAAAATATACAACATAGAGCAAAATCTCCACCCACCTCACTTTTTTAGTATCTCTTCACACTGACTGATCTAACCCTGGCCTTCAAGTTCTTATATAGTGTTTTATTTTTAATTGAGGAGGATAAAGAAGTCCTAATAGGGCATCAGATGGCTTCATATTAAATTAGCTTCTCACACTCAAAAGCCTAAGTTGGACCTGAATTATTGATCTGAATTATTGAGTGATAAAGAATGAATATCAAGGACCAGTTCAAGAAATCCAAAGACATTTTAAAATATCCCGCAGTTGTAATATGAATATTATGTGCTTTAAATATCTAGTTAACTACTTATAAATCTATCAAATTTTTATCAGGTTGCACATCTTAACAATGCATTGTGCAAGCAAAAAAAAAAGGACTTAAAAACATCCTACAGATGTTTCACTGTACCTGCTAAACTATCATTAATAAACTCAGATCGAATGAATAGAAAAACATCCTACAGATGAGTTGGGATGGGCAAAAATACATGCATATTTCCTTGTTATAATAATAGAATTTAGCCCAAATACATTTTAACCAAGATATTTGATAATTTTGGTTCAGTGGGACTAAGGAAAAGAAATTGTTATGAATACATGATATCTTCATTATTTAAATACACATATGCAACTTTTCTATTTTTAATCCTGCTTCCCCTAAACTCTCTACTTTCCTTCTCATGTAGACCATAAAGCAAAAGCTCTGAGTGATATTTTTAGGAAAACGTCTCTAAAAATGGCAAAATATAAATCATCTCTTTAACCATCCCCAGCAAGATTCTGGGAACTGTTTAGCAGGACATTTTCTCAGAGCAAGGTTTCCGACTCTTTCCCATAACTTTTTTGTATCTAAAAATAGTGTCTAGAACACTGAATTTGTTTTTACACATATTTATAGAGCAAACTCGAATGCATATATATACATACACACACACACATACACACATATATTTAGACATACATAGATATGGAATCATCCTACCCAGTATACGGAAAGAGAACAGGCTTATACTAAACACCTAGTAGAGCTTTGGAGAAAAACCAGCAGCTGTTTATCACCCAGTTAGAATCGTATTTGGCCCATTCATTTAAAACCACAAACAGCAATGAACCATAAAGCACTCCGAGTCATGTCCTTCTAAGTTAGAAAAAAATAATAATAACATGAAACATTCAACTTAAGAAAAGGGTAATATAAAATTGCTGTTACTTGACTCTGGATTTGTTTTATCTTAGCTCTGACATACATTTCTGTGTAGTCTCCTCTGCTTAGAATCAACCATCTTGTTAGCCACCTGTTCCTAGGGAATAGAACAGACTGTCTCAAATTTAACAAAACAAACAATAAAAAAAAAAAAACCTTAAAGTTGTAGCTAAGAGAAAAAGTCTGACTGTTATACACTGTACCATCACCAACCCATCATATCCTAACATCTAAGGATGAAAAGCTCTGCTCTTTTGGCTCAATCTCCCAATGCTTTCCTGCACCAAGAAACAAAGCACGAGAGGTGGGAATTTGCCTCAAGGTTTCCAGCGCGGGGAAATGAAACTGATAAACACAGCTCGTGAGAGCCCCTCCCCTCCACACAACCGAGAACATCTGTCTGCCTTGGAAAGGATGACAGCGGCCAAGTGGGGTGGATTTTGAGTTCCTCACGGTGTCAGCCAGGAGAGCCCCTCAACCAACTTGCCTTTTCATCACACCGCCTGGGGAAATGGACCACTGATTCCTCCTCTAGGCTGTACCAGGGCTTCGGTTAAGTTGCTGGTGCCCCGAGCGTTTAGTTCGGTTTCCACACCTGTTGCCTTACCTCACTTAGTTGAGTGTCTGCACTTGTGTCATCCAGGGCCAGCCACTGCCTTGGCCAGTCGTTGCCTTTGTGGAGTGAAGACCTAGTAAGAGAGCAGGCTGCACCTGCTGCATAGCAGTCACGGGCAGTCTGAGGAGCAATGACAGCTGTCAGGGCACGTCACTGCTACCTGCTCTCCCCCAGACCCCGCGTCCCACGGGCCGCCCTGTTCCGCTTCCCTCCGCAACCCCTCTCTCCTTTCCTTGCCTCTCCACCAGGATGTGGTCATGCTTCTAGAAAAAGCAAGTGCAAAAGAAAACCCTCCTCCTGTCAGAGGCATTGATAAACAGCAAGTTGTGGAGAGTCCAAATGTTTTAATTCATTAGTCCTGGCAAACCTAAAATACAAACAGACTTGCTTCACAAGACAGGAATGTCTTCAGCGTGACCCAATCGGTGTCTGTGTCTATTCCAGCAAACTGGCAAAGATAGCATGACTCCAGTCAGCAAAAATGTCAGCAGCTCCAATCGGCTCAGCAAGACCCGGCCAACTCGGACAAGCCGCAGGCTGACTCTCAGATGCTAGCAGCAAGGATCCCGGTTAAGAACGTGGGGCTTGAGATGGACGCGGATGGGCTTGATGACTCCATCTCATCTACAAACACTCCCGACTGCAAAACCAGTCCATGGTGAAAAGGATTGGAGCATTTCACTTGTTCATCCTCTTTAATAGCTATAAACCTGCCGGTGCTTTAGTTTAAGAGTTGGATCATGATGTTGAGTGAGGTCGAATAATTAAAGATAAGCAAGTACAAGCCATAGACAGAAAGAGTTGTCTTTGCAAACAAAGTACCAGATAAAGAGCCAGTGTCCAAAATCCGAAAAGAACTCTTTAAACGGTAGGAAAGCAAACAAACCAATTTTTTAAAATACGCAAGAGATCTAACAGATGCCTCACCAAAGATACACGATGGCAAATAAGCATGCAAAAAACTGCTGAACATCACAGGTCATTAGAGAACTACGAACATAAGTAACCACTACACACATATCAGGATGGTCAAAACCAAAACAAGGACAGCACCCAATACTGCTGAGGACACATAATGGCCCGGCCAGCTTGGAAGACAATTCGGTAGTTTTTCACAAAACTAAGAGAACTCTTAGTTCTCTTAGTTCTACCCTATGACCCAGCAGTCCTGCTCCTTGGTATCTACCCAAGGGAGTTGAAAACTACTGTCCACACAAAAACTCACACCCGGATGTTTACGACCACTTTCCTCATAATTGCCAAAACCCAAAGCCAGACAAGACGTCCTTTGGAAGGTGAATGGATAAACCAGCTGTGGTCCATCCAGATAGGGGAATCTTATTCATGATAAAAAGAAAAGAGCACTCAAGCCACAAAAAGACATGGAAGAAACTTAAGTGTGTATCTTTAACTGAAGGAACCCAATGTGAAAACGCCAGAGACTGGGGGCACCTGGGTGGCTCAGTCTTTAAGCATCTGCCTTGGGGCGCCTGGGTGGCTCAGTGGGTTAAGCCTCTGCCTTCGGCTCAGGTCATGATCTCAGGGTCCTGGGATCGAGTCCCGCATCAGGCTCTGCTCAGAGTGGAGCCTGCTTCTCCCTCTCTGCCTACCTGTAATCTCTGTCTGTCAAATAAATAAAATCTAAAAAAAAAAAAAAAAAAAGCATCTGCCTTTGGCTCAGGTTATGAACCCAGAGTCCTGGTATCAAACCTCACATCGGGCTCCCTGCTCAGGGGGAAGCCTGCTTCTCCCTCTCACAGCACCCCTGCTTGTATTCCCTCTTTCTCTCTCTCTCTCTGTTGAATAAATAAAATCTTAAAAAAAAAAAAAAGAAAGAAAGAAAAATAAAAGGCTACAGACTACATGATTCCAACTATGCAACACAGGGAAAGGCAAGATTAAGAAGACAGAAAAAGATCAGTAGTTGCCAGAGGTTCAGGGGAAAGGCAGCAGCGTGGGTTAAACAGGTGGGACTTTTAGGGCAGTGAAACTATACCAGTGATGCTGTACTATACTATACTATACTATACTATACTGTACAGTGATACTATAATGGTGAATACATGTCATTAGACATTTGTCAAAACCCACAAAATATACAACACCAAGAGTGAACCCTAACCCAAACTGTGGACTTTAGTTAATAATACTGTCTCTATCCTGGCTCATCATTAGTAACAAATGTACCATACTAATGCCCGATGTGAATATAAATGGGAAAAAGCATTCTTTTCTGTAAGCCTAAAACTGCTCAGAAAAAGAAGTTTAATAAATAAGTAAAAGGACTTAGCAGATTGTGCTCAGTCAGTTGATCTCAGCCCAGGTTGTAATCTCAGGGTGGTGAGTTCAAGCCCCTCACTGGGCTCCATGCTGGTCATGAAGCCTACTTAAAAAAAAGGGGGGGTGCTAATTTCTTATGATATCCACAGCAATAAGCTACACAGATTCAGATAATTAGAGCCTTCACATAGAAACCTATTTGCATTTCTAACAGCAATTCTTTACAGGAATCATTATTACTTTTGTTGTTTTATGGTTAATAATATCACCTGACATAATGCATCATAATTTATCAAAGGAGTCTTATCCACTATCTCATCCTCACCTTCCCTGTAATCCTAAACATAATCATGGTCAATATTGCCATCCTTACCTACAGGTGAGCAAACTGAGATTCAGACAATACAAGTAACAGTCTTAAGGATAAATGATCAGTATAGAATAAAGAACCCAGATAGGATCCAAGTTTTCTAATTTTTGGTTCATCCTATTTCCACTACACCAGAATGCACTCTGTATTAAATACCCAACTGAACTCTTTCATGAATGATGCCTGACTCTTATCTTTTGTCTTGGAGGAGACAGAAGTATAACTTGCTTCAATGGTCTGGCATCCAGGTTCATTTAATGCCAGCCATGTTTATCGTGACTCCCCAAGGAAATCAAAGTTGGGCATCTTATCTGTGCTGATGGTGAAGGGGGTACCACGTCCACACTCGCTCCCAAATCAACCCCTCAGTGCACCTTCAGCAACGCTGGCGGCGACATTGACATTGCCAAACGATTTAGCAGCTGGAAGCATTTGGATTCCAGTGAAGCTGACCCTTCAGAATGGAAAGACCCAGAATGAGGTAGCACCTTCCTCCACTGCTCCATCATCAAAACCCTGGAGGAACCACCCAGAGATAGAAAAGGAAAGTTACACATTAAATACAATAGAACAATCACTCTTTATGTTATTGTCAGAAGCACCTGACAGTTGCAACATTGATCTTTAGGCAGACAATTCCTCAGCATTAATTAAAGCAATCCTGGGGACTGCCCAGTTTGTGGGCCTCGGTGTCCATGGCTCCGCCCTTGTCACATCAAAGATGACATCAACAGTGATATGGTGGATGCCCAGTTGATAAAGAACTATAAAGAGAAAGATTTCATTAAAGGATAATTTGGCAGCAACCAGAAAGGAACAAAAAGAACACATCCAAATAATCTAAATGTGCTCTGTACAAGTCTTATGATATAAATTCAAGGTTTTAAATAGTAATTAATATTCACTAGCTCTTCTGTTCCCATAGGAGCAACAATGTATTTCTTGGCTCTTTATCTAAACACTTTCAAGAGAGTAACAAATCTGAAACCCAAGTGAAATTCCTTCCCACAACTGTAACCCAAAATAACTACATGGTATTTTAAGAATTTAATAGAATTGTACTAATTCAATCAAAAAAGGATTGTGAGTATACATCAAAATAGTAACAGATGAACAGTATGTCTCTGAGTAAAAGCAATGTGTATAATTTTTATTTTCTTCTCTTCAGCAATAAATGTATTTTATTATGAGGTGAAAGTTAGTTTTTAATAGTATTCTAGGAGCTTTTCAGAAAATGAAATCCAAACTTGCTTCTGAATTGTGGTCCGTAATATGCACAGAGGCCCATGGGACAGGTCATCATTGCAATTAATGTGGCCTGGGGGTGCCTGGGTGGCTCAGTGGGTTAAAGCCTCTGCCTTCAGCTCAGGTCATGATCCCAGGGTCCTGGGATCAAGCCCCACATCGGGCTCTCTGCTCAGCAGGGAGCCTGCTTCCTCCTCTTTCTGTCTCTGCCTGCCTCTCTGCCTATTTGTGATCTCTGTCAAATAAATAAATAAAATCTTTAAAAAAATTAATGTGATCTGAATGTCTCGATACAATTCAATAAGCATTTGAGGAAGATTTATTTACTTACTTATTTATAGTAATCTTTACACCCAACACGGGGCTCAAACTCCCAATCCTCAGATCAACAGTTGCACACTCTTCCAACTGAGCCAGCCAGGTGCCACTCATTTGAGAAAGATTTAGTGCGCTCCAGGCTAGTGTTTCCCAAACTTGACTCATCACTGGGCCCATGCCTTTTAAAAATCCTATTCCTAGGCTCTGCCATGGCAATGACTCAGTAGGGCTAGGATGGGTCCAGGGTTTTGTAAATTTAAATAAGAAATACTAATGCCTATTAACAGTGTTTAGGGAATGGTTTAAAAGACATTCCTGACCCACGGTTCTAAGGAAAGACTGATTATTTCATGTCATGAAATAACCAACCCTTGAACTATGTGGGGGCTTAGGGGTGCCAACAGCCCCCTGCTGGCAGTCAATCATCCCCACGTAGCTTTTGATTCCCCCCAAAACTTAATTACTCATAGGCTACTATTGCCCAGAAGCCTTACTGTTAATATAAGTAGCTGAGTAACACATATTTTGTATGTTTTATGTATTATATACCCTATTCTTTTTTTTTTTTTTTAATCTGAGGAAGTGAGAGAGAGAGAGAGCAGGGAGAGGGAGAAGGAGAAGCAGGCTCTCTGCTGATCAGGGAGCCCAATGTGGGTCTCCGTCCCAGGACCCTAATGTCACGACCAGAGCCAAAGGCAGATGCTGAATGTACTGAGCCACCCAGGTGCCCCTATATACTCTAATCTTACGACCAAGTAAACTAGGAAAAAAGAAAATGTTAAAATCATAAGGAAGAGGAAATATAGCACTGTACTATATCAAAAAAAATCTGCATATAAGTGGACTTGAATAGTTCAAGCTTGTGTTTTCCAAGGGTCCTCTGTATTTTGTGCAGAGGAGAATTCAGGCTAGCAGAACAATCATCTTTATACCACTAAGCTCAAGGCTGAATAGATGAGAACAATTAAACCACCCAATGGGTCCTGCTGGGAGTTTGTGACTCCCTCATTGCAAAGGACAGACTCTTCTGGGTCCCCAGCCTGGCTCCGTCTCTTGTTGGTATGGGACTTTGGTAACGTTGCTTAACTAATCTGTGCCTCAGTTTCCCCAAGTATGGTATATTTGTCATAGGCTATTTTGATTATTTAAAGATCAATAATGCCAAGAAGACAATAAGCACTGTGTAAGTAAAAATTATTATTTTAGGGGCAAAAACATAGGGAAAACCATATGCAACTGGTATCTAGAGTTAGAAGGCCTAGGTTTGCATTGTGATTCTGGGCAAGTTTACACTAAACACTTCACATACCAGTCTCAATCGTCACTTGGAACAGGGGTTGACACACTTCTTCTGTAAAGGGCCAGAGGGTAAATGTTTTAGGCTTTGCATGTCATACCGGCTCTGCTGCAATGACTCACCTCTGCCATTTCTGCTGTCAAAAGCAGCAATAGACAACACGTAAGTGGATGGATGGATGCCAATAAAACTTTATTTATGAAACAGTAAAATGAGCACAGCTGTGTTCCAATAAAACTGTACTTATAAAAAAAAATTGTACTTATAGACAATGAAATTAGATTTTCATACAATTTCCAAATGTCACCAAATACTGTTCCCCTTTTGGTATTTAAGGTTTCTTTGAGATATAACTGACATATGACACTATATTAGTTTCAGGTGTAAAGCATAATGACTCAATATTTGTATATGCTGTGAAGTGATCACCACAATAAGTCTAATTAACATCCTCACCACACATAGTTACTGATACTTTTTCTTGTGATGAGAACTTGTAAGATCTACTCTCTTAGCAACTTTCAAACGTATAGTACAGTATTGTTAACTGTAGTTCCCATGCTGTACATTACATCCCCAGGATTTCTTTATTTTAAAACTGGAACTTTATATCCCTTTCATATTTGTCAACTACTTAAACATATAAAATCCACTCTTAGCTCATGAGCTAAACCAAAACAGGCAGTGGGCCAGATTTTTCCTGAGGTCTATAGTTTTAGGACCCTTAATATACAGAATGAGCCCAACAAGAAAGTATAGGATAACTCATGGTTTCCCAAACTAGAATAATACAGTGTGTATGGGGGGGGGGGTGTATGGGAAGCATTTTTATATAGAATTTTAATGGTTTTATACTATATGTTTATCATTTATAGTGGATTAGATTTTACATATGTGTCCCAATTTCTGTAATAACTTAGACATCAGGCTCATGGAGAAGAATGAGATTTTCTTTAATATTCTTGACTATGGGAAATTATATTTATCTTATATTTCAATGTTTGCCTCTTTCCCAAGAATATAAACTAGAACTAATAAAACCAACTTTTAAAACTTGTTACAACAACAACAAAAAAAACCTTGTTACTACAGTAGAGATTTATTTTATCATTTTAATATTATCCTAAGGAAAATGTGAATTTCTTCTCACCTATAAATATCCCAGTATGTACCCCATAGGGCAAGAATAGTCCCTTCTTTAGCACATCTGAAGAGGGTATGATACCAAATAAAAGCCCCCATAGTTGCCCAACATCATCAACATCCAGACAGTGCTCAGATCTCCAGTTTTCTCACAAATGTCTTAAATTATTTTTTCAGTTCATTTTTTATTTTTAATCAAGACCCAAACAAAGACTGCATACATGACTGGTTGTTATTGTTTTTACATTTTTTAAATCTACAATTCATTTTTTGGTAATTTATTTATTTTAAAAAAAATAGAGGTTCCCTCTAGACTCCCTGTAAGTTGACAGTTAGATACAGAAACTTGATCAGATTCAGGTTTGATTTTTTTTTTTTTTGGTGGGGGGCTGGGAGAAGCAGGACTGCTTCATAGGAAGTAAATACTATTCTTTTAAAGAAAAAGTATTCTCCAATATTGACTTAGATAATTTTGATGATAATGTTACCTAAGAACAAGCATAAAACTATGGGCAAGCTTCTCACGAAACTTATTAAAACAAAATTGATAAAGCACTTAATTGTGTTTAATTTATAAATTAATTAATTAAACACAAAATTGATAAAGCACTTAATTGTGTTTAATTACATCTTTATTGAAATTACTAAAGAAAAGCATTGAACTACTGCTAAAAATCCCAGACACTGAGCTGTATGGTCCATTAATTATTGTGGTTGTCTGTCTTCTTGGTGTGTGTCTTTACTTTGAAAGCCTCCAACTGTGAGAGCAGACCAAATGGCCAGTCAAACCTCCCATGTGATTGAGGGAGAGTGAAAACAAGCTTTAGCTTTAAATTAGGATTTGAATCAGAATTTGTTCAGGTATGAGAGTCAAAAACCAATTTAACATTGGCATAAATAACAAAAGATATTTATTGGTTCTCATGACTAGGTAATCCAGGGGCCTTCTGATTTCAGAAGTGGATTTATACAAAGGCACAGGGACATCAGGAATATGCCTCTTTTCACCTCCTGGGTCATCTTTCTCTAGAGTTAACTCCATTCTCAAATGGAGACTCCCCATGTGGGGGCCATAAGCTATCTAAACTCACATCCTATCAACTTTAAAAGCCCGGTCAAAAAAGAGAATATCTTGGGCACCTGGGTGGCTCAGTGGGTTAAGCCTCTGCCTTCAGCTCAGGTCATGATTTCGGGGTCCTGGGATCGAGCCCTGCACTGGGCTCTCTGCTCAGCAGGGACCCTGTTTCCCTACCTCTCTCTGCCTGCCTGAATGCCTACTTGTGATCTCTGTCAAATAAGTAAAATATTTAAAAAAAAAAAAAAAAAGGAAGGAAGGAAAGAAAAGGCCACTTAAAAATCCTATGCTACTATCTTTGGAAGTAGGATATATCAGTGTCCCATGAGGCACTCAGATTTCAAGATGGTGGTGAAAATGACCTTGATGGGTCACCTCACCTGATGGGGCAATAACTTCCAGACCTCGGCTAAGTTCTTTTCATATACATGACATCACTTAACCACAAAACACACCTTTAAGATGGCTATAGTCATTTCTGTCTTATAGAAGAACAAAAAGACTCCAAAAGTTTTAGTAATTTGCTCTAAGTTGCAGAGCTAATAAAGTACTAGACCATTTTTTTTTTCCAAGATAAATTTCTTCATCTCCAAACCAAAATCCTGTTCAGGGCATATGGCTGAAGTTGCCTTTGTAGAAGATGCTTTTTCCCATTACCAGAGTGGGAGTCTCAAAAGTCATTTCTTTATAAAGAAGACATGCAAAGTCTCAAAAAACGCAGGGTGTATTTATTTTAATAATCAAATGCCAATAGATACAAATTTTGTCACCTCATCCAATGAATAAAAACGAGTTATTTCTTGTGCAGGAAATCAATATGAAGCCTCCATAATCAGCAGTCTGAGAAACACAGAATATTAGACTGGACTAGGATCTTCATCCAACTCCTTGGGGAAACTGAGACCCAGAAGAAGAAGGTTATGCCCTTGGACTGGAGAACAAAAAGGAAGGAGACGAGCATTAAAAGTTCACACCTGTTCCAACAGCATCATCCTCTTTATAAGCTTAAATTTGTACCAACCAAATATTACTTTTGAAAGCACAATAAGGCTCTTATAAGGTATGGATTTATACCATTTAAATTTTGAAAGAAAGGCAGAAGTGAAGTAGGAGAAATTCCTGATCTCACTGATTCTTCTTACACAAAACATCATTTCTCTCACCTCTCCATGCAGAACTGATCACCAAATTGGGTGACTCCTTCCCAAATGTGTTTCACAACATCCAGGTGGTGATATCGTCACCAAAACAACATCATCGTTCACCTTCCTTTAAAAAGAAAGGTCTGAATCACTATCATACACGGATGAAAAGCATCCATTGGACAGAGGCAGGTTTCGGGGATACTGACTCCCACAGACCTCTTCCAAGAGCCTGGGTGGGACCCCGGCAATGGGTTCACTTGGTCATATGTCTTTATAAAATCTGCAAAACTGAAATAGATTAGCAACATTGGTTAAGATTTCCATCTCTTACCAATTCTACTTCCCCTCTGTCACATTTCCTCTTGTGTTGAGTAGAAATGGATTCGCAGTAGGAATTGGACTAAGGGGAAGTTGAACTGGAGATATAAGTACTATCCACCTTACACCTGCGGTTCTCTGCCTCAGTACAGAATATATGTCTAGCTGAGCCAGTGTGAGAATGGCTTCCAGTACAACCCCACCACCCACTGCGCCAACTCACAGCAAGACAACACCAAGGTGCAGAGCCATTGGTCATCTCATAATACCAGTGTGCCTTAGAGGGCATGCACCATTTTCTAGACTTCTTCAATAAAATTCTATGAGCTTCAAACGCTACTAACCAAGATCCATGTGTCCATTTCTAAAGAGACTTATAGGTAAATATGGCAGCTCAAACATTTTCATTTCTAAAGCCCTACTAAAATGACAGTAAATGGGAGCACCTGGGTGGCTCAGTGGGTTAAAGCCTCTGTCTTTGGCTCAGGTCATGATCCCAGGGTCCTGGGATCGAGCCCCACATCGGGCTCTCTGCTCAGCAGGGAGCCTGCTTCCCTTCCTCTCTTCTGCCTGCCTCCCTGCCTCCTTGTGATCTTGGTCTGTCAAATAAATAAATAAAATCTTTAAAAAAATAAATAAGAATAAATAAATAAAATGACAGTAAAGTTTTATGTTGTAATTGGCTTTTGTTTTTATTGGTTTTGTTTCTGCTTTTAGGCATAAATCCATAAGGATGGAGAAAATAGGGACAAACACAACAAGAACAAAGTTTTACAAGCTGGAAAGCAGGTAGAAGGGTACTAAGAAGGGATGAGTAGGCGCTGAGATCTGAATCAAACCTCAGCAAGGTAAGTTGAGATTCAAAGTAGATTATAATCTTCATAACAGGAGGCAAAAAAATAGAAGAATCAGTAGTCGGCAATGTTTTGGGGCTCTCAGTCACAATACTGGAAACCACAAGGAAGTGGAGCTAGTCTTGAATCACCTGAAGATAAAGTTATTTCAACCTAGAATTCCATATCTGAGCAAACCAGCAATCAAGAGTGAGAATCAAAATCTTAAAAAATAATAATAATAATTTATATCCCATACACTTTTCTCAGAAAGCTATTGGAGTAAACTAGAAAAGAGGAGGCCTCAGACACGGAGACAAAATCAGAAGGGAAAATGCTTTGAGGATGACAGTAAAGAAGATTAGAGTGACCCTAGGACAAGGAGCAGAGGGCAGTCCATCGCCAGTTCCTCCGGAGGCATGTCCGAAGACCACAGAAACGATTGCTTAGGAATAGGAAATGGTTAGACTTTGTTGGTACCACATGAGAAGGGGTTTATACTGTTGGCAGAAGAGCAGACATTTAGGATTGAATTAGTGACAATACATGAACTGAAAAGGAAAACAAACAAGAAGATGAACTCAAGGGCCGCCTGTAGCAAAGCAGAAGGAACAGTAGTTGACTATTTGCCTCAGCTGTGACTAGCGTTTATATGACCTTAAGAATGTAAATACCAAATACTGATCCAACTAAAATCGCACTGTTGAAAAGAGGTGGTGTACGAAGGGTGCCTGTGTGAGTGATGGCACCAGGGTACAGGGAGGAAGAACCCTATCTCCATTCTCCCGCCAGCAGATAATGACACGGACCCAAAAACGCAAGAAATGGTAATGCAAACGCGTGGTGCAGGGGTGGGAGGTAGAAACCAACATCATTCTAGAAGGCAGTTACCTCTGGAAGGGAGAACTGGGAAGGAGCGCTGAGCGCTGTTAGGATTTTTCAACAAATCTTGCAGAAATACTTAACTCGTCAGCATATGAGCGTGTCAAACTTTGAGAAAAGTTAAGATGTCCAAGGCTCCATTTGGGGGCCACGTCTTGCCTAGAAGATAATATTCACCACTCCAAGTCCTTCTCACCTGACCTCTTCTCCTCTGGTCTCAGCTCATGGCCTTCTCTCCCTACGAGGGGCCCCACTGAGCCCTCAGTGCCTTCAAACACGACAGCCTTTGTGCCTACTCTGTGCTCTTGCTGATCAAGGCCATCTCTGCTGTCACCTCCTCTGTAAAGCCACTTGAACTCACTATTCCCAAAGCCCTTTGTGCACACTCACGCTAAAACACTCAGCAGCACTTGGTGTTGCTTCCATCTCTTTACAGGTTGGCCCCCTTTCCTCCATGAAACTACAAGAGCGAAGGCACATGCACGGTGCCTGGTCCATAGCAGAAGCTCAAAAAATATTACGGGAACTAAATCGAATCTGGGATCCAAGTGTCTAGCGGAGAAGACACCCAGAGAACGCAGGGATATCGGGAAAGAAGTTAAGAGTTACCAGTTTATTCTGCCGGTTTTTCTAATTTTGTCTACTGCCAGACCTGAACTGATCTTAACTCTAGATCTGTTTTTGTGAAGAATCAGTAGTCAAAAAGCCACAGGTATGGCCAAATGAACTGAGGCATCCCTGCCCTAAAAGGCACGCCTGAAGAACATACCACGTCATTGTTGACAGTGGGCCTCGGTTTTGCTGAGTGGCATACAGTAGTCCCCCCCTCTTACCGGCAGTTTTGCTTTGTATGGTTTCAGGTCCAAAAGCCGATGACCCTCGTTTTGACGTATCCTCAGAAGGTCAATAGGAGCCCAGCGCTGCATCACAATGCCTACGTCATTCCCTCACTCATCTCGTCATGTGGGTACTTTATCAGTTCACGTCATCATAAGAAGAGTGAGTACAGTACAATAAAACATTTTGAGAGACAGTCCACATTCACATAACTTCCATTACAGTGCATTATTATCATGGTTCTTATTCTTAGTTATTCTTACTCATCTCTTACTGTGCTTACATTAGAAATTCAGCTTTATCCTAGGTACACGTGCACAGGAAAAAAATACAGCATACGGAGGGTGTGATACTGCCCGCGGCTTCAGGCACCCACAAGGGTCTTGGAAGCCAGCCTTCACGGATAAGGTGGGATTACCACACACTCTCCAGGCCAGAGCTGAGTCGCTCCAGAAAACAAAGGGAATTGAAAACGCTGTGTGAGAAAGAGGAAGTGAGAGAAGAGACCAGACAACAGGATGCCAAGAAGAGAAACATGAGATTCCAAAGGAATAGTCTACATTTTTCTGGGCGGTATGTAATCCGTCTCCCTAGGAAACATACAGTAAAATCCACCTTGTTCGCCAATGCTTTTGGACATGTGTATTTTGAGGAGGTAAAAAGGTAGCGAGTCTGGGAGTGCCTGGATGGTTCAGTCAGTTAAGCGTCTGCCTTCGGCTCAGGTTAGGATCTCAGAATCCTGGGATCAAGTCCTGCATCAGGCTTCTTGCTCAGCGGGGCCCCTGCTTCTCCCTCTCCCTCCGCCCCTCCCCACCACTCATGCTCCTCTCTCTCCCCCTCAAATAAACAAATAAACTATAAAAAGCAAAAAGTCGTGAGTCTAAACCCAAGGTCACTCATGGGGAGACAACAGAAGTTACCCAAAGGGCTCAGCCACTTTGGAGTACGACACCTGATACTCCTGAGTAGTGTCACAAAGGCCAATGACACAGAGAGTTGCAAGACTCATCTAAATGGGAAGCTGCTGTTACGGAAAAATGTTGCTGTTGATGGTGGAGGTAGTTAATTAGTTAAATTGACAACTCAAACGTTTCCATTTCATTACCAGCTTACATAGACTCCCTGTTTTCAGAGGTAAGAGAAAGGTAAAATGACTTGGAAGGGCAGTAAAGAAGATACACATTAGCAATTCACCTTTTTCGTGGAAAAAGTCACCAACATGAGAGCAAAAGAAAAATGACCCAACACAATGTTTCAGTCACCTTTTCATCTTGGTTCTGTCTCTCACTCACTGAGCCTCATTGACATTGTTACTTTCCATTCCAGGGCCACAGTTTCCCTGATCTGCAAGTGAGAGATTTAACATTGACCCACTGAGCCACCCAGGTACCCCCATAAAATTGAGGCTCTCTGAAATTTCTATAATTCCAAATTCTTTCATTTGGGGAGGTAGAACAGCCCTAAAAATGAAAAAAAAAAAACAAATTATCCTCAGAATTCCTTCACTAGTTTTGATTCAGTAAAGGGGCAACCGGCTTGTAACAAACCAAAAATACATTTTACAGCAACCATCAAGAACAGAATGAAGATAATCCCTCTTCTTTTTCCTGTTGAAGCCAGTTACCAACACCACCCCCAATTTTCCTGCCAAACCCATTTAGTCATCGGATATTTCATACCCCAGCAAAATCCATTCAGTCCCTGATTATACTGTGAAACCGGAGGAAAGTGACAAGGAAGAGATCATGTTTTGTTCATCAAAACATTTTTCAAATTAAGCCATCACATCCTAAAATAGTGGATTAGAATCACCCAGCAGGACTTCTTCCTGAAAGCATGCAAATGCATAATCTTTGTTTAGAAGTGGAGTGTCAATTACTTGTGCAGATACAAAAATGACTAATAGCTAGAGCCTAATAAGACACCTGTCAATTTCCCTTTTTTTAGCTTGGCCACTTTCAATTCATAGAAGTTGCCCAACACTAACAGCATTTTGCTGACCGCTCTGTGTGTGCTTTGGCGGTGATAGCATTCAAACGAAAATGGAGTTTCAGATATTTCCATCCGCTTCTTAAAAATACATTTTAAGAATTACAGTATTAACCACAAATGAATGGCTGCCTTGCCTCTCCAATGAGATACAGAAATAGCATCGTTAAGTCCATCAGAGAAGGGACAGCTTCCCATCCTTGGTCCAGCTAAATGAGAATGAAGAAAACTTCCTAGAAGAGGCTACAAATAGAAAGAGACATTTTCCTGGAACAGAAAATTCCCAGTGAAGGACAGGAGATGATCTCCTTTTGAGATCTGAGAATATTAAAGATATTCTATTAAATATAAATATAAGAAACCCATCAATAGTGAGGACAGAGTTCACAAATGCTTCTGTTGTCTGAGGTGAGGGCATCCCTCATTAACAAAAAGCCTTACTCAAGACTAGCATAACCAAGGTAAGAATCCAAGTGAGATTTCACAGGTTGCCAGACTAGTCCTAATAATTTAAATTTGACAAGTCTGTACTATAAGGTCCTTCATGGACAGAGTTCCATGAAAATGGAAGTTGTTTGTAAGGAAAGCATTCCTGAACATGAAAAAAAAAATGTATTGCTTTTAAAAGTCCTCTGGACTTTTATCTGTAACTACTTCATCTTATGAATGTTAAAATTCTATATATATGAATACATATAAATATGTATATTCAATCATTTTTATTTACTATTAAAGTATAATTGACATACAAAGTCATATTAGTTTCAGGTGTATAACATAGTGATTCAACAATTCTATATATTACTCAGTGTTCACCATGTAGATGTAGTCGAATTTTTAAAGAGGCTTATTAGCATGCTTTTAGAATTCCCTTTCCAAATTTAGATTCTGCAATTCACATGAACATACATTATGTTCCCTTTTACCAAGAAAAAGAGTAAATGAAGATGAATGAGAATATAGAATGAATAGTATTTTGCATTCCATTTAGGTTTTTTAAACAAGGGTTTTTAAAAAATTTATCTCCTATCCATTTGAGCTGTTTTTAATAATTTTCTTTAAGTACACATTAAGAGCAAAAAATAGAGTAATTTTAACTAGGTCTTTCCAGCGTTGTCTCCATGAACATTAACAAAGAATTGGAGCACATGTGATTACATTACTAATGCTAGAACTAGATTTCTTTTAAATCACCTAAGTCATTCCCTGCTTTAACCCATGAAGAGACTCATCCATCATTTATATTTACATTTATCTTTTAAAAATAATTTACAACTATAAGTTCCATTCATATTTTGAGGATAAGATCCCAGTGTCATTTACCTGACTCTTCTAAATTCCTGAAGCTTAATAAGGTGAGAATACCAAGGTCTATCCAAGGACAGAGTTAGCACAACTTGAGATCTATTCTAGAGCACTAAAGCATTGTAAGTAAAAAACAAATCTCATAAACTGCATATTTCCGTGGTCTAGCACTGTGGATGGAACAGAAAATGCATCCAAAAATGCTGAATGAATGAATAACCTTTGCTGAAAAAAGCATAGAACATATGTAAATAAACCACGTAGGAAGCCATGGGACAGAGCCTACGCCTCCATTTACCACCAACTCACTCAGTTTCCTTCAAGTGGTGACAGCCTCTTCAGTTCTCAGAATACCGAATTGTCATTTTTTAGATCTAACTAACATTTACATAGATTGCATATATGCTAAATGCTGCTTTGAGAACTTTAAACACAGGGGTGCCTGGGTGGTTCTGACTCGGTTTCGGCTCAGGTCAGGATCTCATGGTCTCATGTGAGACTGAGCCCCACCTTGGGCTCCACGGGATATGGAGGCAGCTTGGGATTCTCTCTCTTCCTCTCCTCTGCCCCCCATCCCCCACTTCACCACTCTTTCTCTTTCTCAAATAAACAAAAAAAAATTTTTTTAATTTTTCTTTAAATACAATGATTCATTTAATCCTCACAACAATCCTATGATTAGGGCCAGCTTTCTGGGCAACAACAGAGGGCCTTCCTCCCCCAGAAGGGCTCCACATTTGGTTTAATGCTCTGCTGTCGCCATCTTGAAATTGGAACAAGGGGCCGAGCATTCACTTCACTGAAATTTGAACAAAGGGCTCTGCGAACTTGGTAACGAATCCTATGAAGTGTTAGAACTATTATCCTTCCCATTTTACAGATGCAGGAACTGAGGCAAAGAGAGGTTAAGTAACTTGCCCAAGGTCCCCAAAGTTGGTCATTGTTGGAACCAGGATTCAAATCCTACCCACCTCTGAACAACCCCCACCCCTGTCCCGCCCCGGGTGGGAGACCTGGAAGCCCTTGTGCTCAGTTCCTCGCTGGTTCTGCAATCCTAGCTTAGTCCTTTACTGAGAGGAATGTTGTTTTCACTCTTTCCTCCTTTAATCAAGGCTTTTTATAGCTACAGAATCGCAGTGGATAAAGAAAAAGATATGTTGCATTCACAAACAAGCCGAATTTGAAAAAAGAACTGCTTAGCTAAATGAAAGGTGAGAGTGTTTGAAATGGTCATGGCAGGGGCTTAGCTATTTAAATGACAAGCCAAACAGGATACCTTTGGGGCTATTTCAGGCTCTGATCCCCAAATTAGAGCTTTTAGGAGTGGGATCCAGAGCCCTACATGGGAAAGAACAAGTTAGCTGGGAATGGCGATGCCCCAGCAGAGGCGGAACACATCAAAGGGAGCACTCCCGTGGCTGCCTTTTATAGAAGTGAAAACAGCCCAACTGCCCTGTTGTGCGTCCCCTCAATCCCCGCCCTGCCCAAAGGGGAGCATAAATAAAAGGTTTGCATCAGCTGAGGATCAAATACTAAAGAAAAGCATTACGATATCCCTAGGACTCGGAGTCAAAGGTCAGGTGGGAGAAAAGCATCTGGCCTCTCTTGGCTCTTGAGTTTCCTGCCAACCCTCTTCCATCCCCATCTTCTATCCAAGATAACTGTGCGTTTTTACCTTGACTAAAACCTATGAGCTCAAGTGCATGGACTGCAGACATTCTTCAGGAATCCCGGGCCTGGTCCAGACCACTTAAACTCTGAGAGTTGTTATTGTTGCTATTATTATTATTTTTTTAAAGATTTTATTTATTTACTTGAGAGAGAGACAGTGAGAGAGAGCATGAACGAGAAGGTCAGAGAGAGAAGCAGACTCCCCATGGAGCTGGGAGCCCGATGCGGGACTCGATCCTGGAACTCCAGGATCATGACCTGAGCCGAAGGCAGTCGTCCAACCAACTGAGCCACCCAGGCGTCCCTATTATTATTATTATTATTATTATTAATTATCAGACCACCTAAACTCTGAGAGTTGTTATTATTATTATTATTATTATTGGCTGTTGTCTCATTTTCTGTCTGCGCTCTACATTTGGTTTTGTAAGCATCAGAATAAAACTCTTTTGTTTTATTAATTGCAAAACTATCTTCCAAATACAGATGAATAAAAAGACCAACCAGATTTGGGCACAAACGTTGTCTCCAAAGAGAACCCTGGAAGCTGCTGCTTGGAAACCAGCACCCTCCTTACCGCAAACTGCCCTTGCGACGGGCAGACCAGAACCCTGTGTGCTACACCGAAGACAGAAACCCAGTAATTGATGGTGGAGTCTTACATGAAGTGAATGATTTTCAAGAATCTTCGATTCAGGGATAAAACCGCATGTTTTGTGATCGGAGTATGTCAGTCCAATATAGGGTCCCATAATTCTCAGACTATGGTGATTTTTTGATCGGTCAGGAGGGTCTCTGTACATTCTAATATCTAGTCAATTAGCCAGCATCAGTCTTCTTAGGAGGCCTCCAACCTCTGTTTCCCTCCTAAGAACCACCAAAAACCAAGTAAGAATTCCCAAAGAGGTTCCCTGTCCCCAAGTCCATTCTGCATTTGGCTGATGTCAGTTATCCCGCCTCCCCCCGAATTCCTTTCCATGACATCATTGTTCCACGTGCAACCAAAAGTCAGAAGCACTGACCCTGAAAGAGCAAATCTGAGGATGCACCTCTGAAGGCCATAGTTGGCAGCAGGGAATTTTGCAAGGATGGTGACTGACCTGGACCTCTGGACACAAAAACCATCTGCAACCACGCAGGCCGCGGTCTAGGTTAACATCATATCACTGTTCCAGGAAGCTTGGAAGATGAAGTTGTAAATAATTGGAGTGTTTCAGGAACTTCCCTAAAATTCACTTTAAAAAATTCACCTAAAAAACACTATCCAGTGGTCCTTGATGAGTAAATAACCACCTCTCAGAACGGTAGATCCCTCAACCCAGTCATCAGATGATTCTTTACGCTTCCTGACAGGTGGCGTTCTCCGTTTGTCCACTAATTCTAAACCACTATATAACAAATTGCCCAATCCCAATCAGTTCCCACCAAGCTGAAAGACTCCCCTTAAACCAGGCTTCATAAAAATCCCCCCTTTGCCCTCTCACTGCCAGGAAGCTACTGACTCTGCTTTGCTTTATCAACATTTGATACTTGCAGGCTCTATTCAGGGCGTCAGTAATCACTACTCCCTTCCCCTTCACAACCAGCTCCCACCTATTTGTCTCCCCTGAGGGCACAGATGCCACATTGGATACAAGGCAAGCCTCGAGCTCTGTGAAGAGTTGCAAAGCAGAGGAGTGGTTGCGTGCTTTCTTCCCAGGCAGCTGGGCGGGGACCTAAGAATCACCTCAGCCTGCAGGAATTTATGGACCTCCCAGAAATGGTCTCCCTGTCCTTCTGAGCGGTGAGCTAAGCCCTCCCTGACCTGGAAGCTGGGAAAGCCTAAGAGAAAAAGAAGAGAGACTTTCTCTCCGGGGGTCTCAGCAATGGGTTAGCAGCCTACCTGCGTCCATCAGGCCTTCCCAGCAGACTTGGCCGCCACCTTTTGGAGATGCCAATGAGCAAAACTATGCCACAGTGAATGGGCAATGGAAAACAGACACACATAAAAGGAGGCTCAGAGAGAGAGAGAGAGCGAGAGAGAGAGCGATCCACCAGATTGTTCCAATTCAGCACGGGCCAAGAGAAATAGAAGCGTAGGAGAATGCCAACGGGAGAAAAATGAAGCCCCAATTCATGTCCAAAAGCAGGTTGGAGCTTGAAATTCTCATTTTCCAGCTAACATTTCCCAAGATGAGTTGGAGGAAAGGAAGGCCATGTTGATATCCAAAATGGTGGTGTAAAATAACTAAAGGAATAAATATCCTCTTTGCACAAAGCAAAAGTAGAAATAGAATCATGAAAGAAAAGCAAAGAATTTTGAGAGAAAATGGTTATAATCCAAGAATCCTATATTTAAATCACCTATCAGTACAAATCATAATAGAGGTTCCAAGGCACAGAGGGAAAAGAGAAAAAAGAAATCATCGATGAACCTTGAATATATACCTACATTCATACACAGAGATATAAACACTCAAACTTACTTACACACATATATGGATGCATTCATGTACCTCTTGTTGATATGCATGTAAATGAGTAATGGTATAATATCTAAGAATGTTTATAGATGTATTAATAAGTTAACATTTATTAAACTATGAAAAAGGCAAAGAGTCACCTGGATGGCTCAGTGGGTTAAGCGTCCCACTCGATTTTGGCTCAGGTTGTGATCTCAGGGTCCTGGGATTGAGCCCTGAGTAGGGCTGTGCTCAGTGGGGAGCCTGCTTGAGATTCTTTCTCTCCCTCCACCTCTGCCCCTCCCCCACCACTCTCTCTCAAATAACTAAATAACTCTTTCTTTAAAAAAAATTATGAAAGAGGATGCTTGGGTGGCTCAGTGGATTAAGCTGCTGCCTTTGGCTCAGGTCATGATCTCAGGTTCCTGGGATCGAGTCCCACATCGGGCTCTCTGCTCAGCAGGGAGCCTGCTTCTTTCTCTCTCTCTCTCTGCCTGCCTCTCAGTGTACTTGTAATTTCTCTCTGTCAAATAAATAAATAAAATCTTTAAAAAAAAAAATTATGAAAGAGGATGCTTGGGTGGCTCAGTTGGTTAAGCAAATGCCTTCAGCTCAGGTCGTGTTCCCAGAGTCCCGGGAAGGAGTCCTGGTCCTGCACAGGACTCCCAGCTCCATGGAGAGTCTGCTTCTCCCTCTGACTTTCTCCCTTCTCATGCGCTCTCTCTCTCTCAAGTAAATAAATAAAATCTTAAAAAAAAAAAAAAAACTATGAAAGAGACAGTGTTTCAAGTACTTGTCATGTAGTAACTAATTTAACCCTCACAAAACCTTCAGGACGATGGTACTTGTATTAACCTCATTTCACCCAGGAGGAGGGTGAGGCACAAAGTGATTAAGCAACTGACCTATAGGCACAAAACAAGAAAGGGGTAAAGGCAGGATTAAAACCCAGGGAAGGGTGCCTGGGTGGCTCCGGTCATGATCCCAGTGTCCTGGGATTGAGCCCCTCATCGGACTCCCTGCTCAGTGGAGAGCCTGCTTCTCCCTCTCCAGTTCCCGCATGCTTGTGTTCCCTCTCTCGCTATTCTCTCGGTCATAAATAAATAAAAATCTTAAAAAAAAAAAAAAAAAACTGGGAATCTAGTGCCAGATCCTTCGTTTTTAAACATAGTAGTCCTGAATTGTTCTCAAATAGGGATTCTTGAAGAAGAAACATACCAAAAGGAGAAATTCTAACAAAAGCGTACAATCAAAAGTTAACTCTTCCATGGAAAAAAATATTGACATTGAGAGTTGAATCTGGGGGGTAGGGAAATTTTAGAGTAAAACTTCCAAAGTTCTCATTTGCTGGGAGAAAAGGTGGAAGGAAGAGTAAAAATATAATATTCCGGAGTCAAGCTAATCAAGATGGGAGGGACATATGGTGAAGTATAAAGAGCATCTTGATAAAGGAAATCACTGATGCCTTCTTTTCAACAGTGGTAGAGAAATAGGTATATAATTATGAGAACCAAAAATGGAAGATAGATTGGAAAAGCATAGTAATTATCAGGAGAAAAGGAATGAATTACAATTTGATCAGACCTACCAAAGAAAGGAAAAGAGAAAATAACTATCTAAAAATAAATAAATAAAATAAAATCAGATATAAGGAATAAAACTGCATGCATCGGGGCGCCTGGGTGGCTCAGTGGGTTAAAGCCTCTGCCTTCAGCTCAGGTCGGCAGGCCATGATCCCAGGGTCCTGGGATCGAGCCCCACATTGGGCTCCCTGCTCAGGAGGAAGCCTGCTTCCTCCTCTCTCTCTGCCTGCCTCTCTGCCTACCTGTGATCTCTGTCTGTCAAATAAATAAATAAAAATCTTAAAAAAAAAAAACTTAATGCATCAATGCTCCAACTACAAAGCAGAGAATGTCAGATTGGGTTAGCAAAGAAATCCTAACTGTATGGACTAATTACAAGGAAGACACACGAACAAGTGATAAAGGTTTGCCTTTGGGGCATCTGGGTGGCTCAGTAGGTTAAGCATCTGCCTTCTGCTTAGGTCATGATCCCAGAGTTCTGGAATTGAGCCCCGCATGCTCAGCAGGGAAACTGCTTCTCCCTCACCTCCTGCTGCTCCCCCTGCTTGTGCTCCCAATCTCTCTCTGTATCTCTCTCTCTCTCTGTGTCAAATAAATAAGTAAAATCTTAAAAAAAAAAAAAAAGAAAGAAAAAGAAAAGTAAAAGAAAAAGATTTGCCTTCATAATGCTAGAGGATTACATTTGATTTCAATCTTTCCAAAACTACAACAAAAGATTTTGTAATGAATGAGCACAGAACCTTAAGGAGACACAGGAGAGGAGGCAACACAAAGCTTGAATCTGGAAATAATCCAGATTTGAGAATGGCAGAGGGCTGAGCACACCACAGGGTATAAGCCATCAACAGGGAAAGTCAAAAACCAACTCGATTTACATCACAGAATTCTCCAAAGCTTTAGGAATCGGTGGTACCCGGGACCTCTGGAAGGGTGGATAAAGTAAGAAATGAAAATAAGGAGGATGGGTTGAAATCGATTGAGGCATCGTCAGACCCTTAAATTTCCCATTCCACTCCATACTGCCAGAAGAAGAGTGGCGTTTTATTCTCCAGAGAAAGGAGAAAAGAGGATGAGTGGGTATCGCTGCCTGGAAATGGGGCCGAGTGGGGAGGTGGAATTAAGTGAAACCACAGGTCTTCCTGCCCTCCCCTTTCGCAGTGAAGCACCCAGGAGACTGAAGATTCTTCTCAGGAAAATCTGACAGGCCCAAGAAGCCTGATCCCAGGAGGAGGAGGAGCTTCCCACAAACACAATAGCCAGATCACCCTCTAGAGCACAGGCTCACCTGTGCCTTCAGAGCTTCCGGCCAGCACTTACCTCCTTCTTTTTAAATAAGAGCAGACAACCAGAGCTCACCAGACACCTCTACTATGGAAAATAAAGGAGGGGAAAAAAAAAAAAAAAAAGAAACAGAAAACCAGAAAGCAATTTGGAAGATGCAGAGACTATGGAGAGAGGAAAAAAATACTCCTTACAATGCATGTAGCTAGAGGGTGGGGGGTTGGGCGCAAGAGATGAAGGGGATTAAACATACGCTGATTGTGATGAGCACTGAGCAATGTATAGAATAGCTGAATCATTATATTGTACACCTAATATAACTAATTTAACACTGTATGTTGATTATACTTCAATCACTATATATATATATATATATATATATATATATATATGTTCAGATTTGCTATATACATTCAGAATATATATGTTTATATTCAGATTTCAAAGAAAATGAAACAAAAATAGGATAGTATAAAACAAAGAAGCATTCAGAGAAGGAAAGTTCTTTGAAATTAAAATCACAAGGGGCACCTGGCTGGCTCAGTCCAGAAAGTGACTCTTGATTTCAGGGTCATGAGTTTAAGCCCCATGTTGGGGATGGGGGGAGACATGTAAACCTCTCATAAAAAAAAAAAAAAAAAAAAAAAAATTAAGAACATGAGAGTAGAAATGAAAAACTCAATAGAAAGGATAGAAGAGAAAATTAAGGGCCTACCAGCAAGTGGAACAAAAAAAGGCACAGAGATGGAAAATGGAACATAGTAAGAGTAAGAAAATCAGAGGACTAGTCCCACCATCGTTTGAATAGAGGAGTTCCAGAAAGTGAAAATGTAGAAAAAATACCTCAAAATTAATGGCTTTAGTTAAGACCCCTTAACTAATTAATCATGGGTGATTAAAGTACATAATGGCAGAGATACATAAATGTATGTTCATAAAATGACTGTGAGGTTTTATGAGGGACAAAGATTAATTTTGTGTTTAAAGTGAAATGTCTGGTCCCAAGGGGTAACTGAAGATAGTAAAGAAAAAACTAGAATGGGTACAAGTTATAGGAGTTTTGAAGAAAAGTAGAACTGTGCTCAAATTCGCTGCATCAAGGATGAAAATTAAATATGGAATATAATATCACTTTATACATCATTAGACTGATAACCTCTTAAAAACAGAAAACGTCTCTTGTTGGCAGGGCTGTAGGGAAAATACACAGTTTCGGATTGCTCGATTAATGTCTTCATGGAGAACAAACTGACAACATCAACTAAAATTAAAGATTCTGTATACCCTTTCACCCAGAGGTCCCACTCCTGGGAGTCTACGATACAAAAAATGAAAGCTACAGTACAGACAGTATAGTAAAAGATCATTTAATGGATCGTGCTACATAATAGCAAAAATGGAAACAAAGAGAGTGCCCATCGGCATCAAAAAGCTGATTCAATCACAATATTGTTATACAAAGGATTGTCTGTCATATAGGCATTCAAGAGAATGAATTAGAGCCCCTGAAGCTGGCTTGGAGGGATTATTCTAGAGCCTGATGAGTGAGAAAAGCAAGATGCACAAAAGCATGAATAATACAGTTTCTTTGTATAAAACATATACATAGTCATAAGTGGGCTTATGTATAGCTCTATTTGAATATGATTATTTGGGCATGGAGAGGAATATGAAAGGACACTTTTATGAACATGGGCTAGGAGGAGGAGTGGTGGGTGGGGTGGGCACTCTAAGGATGGGGAAGGGGAAACCAAGCCAAAAGGAAAAGAAATTGACTAAATAAGGAAGCAAGATTTGAACACATTTGTTCATTTATACATAGATGTATGAAGTCTTTTTTTTTAATTTATAGGGGAAAATATTGTTTTACTTTCAAAAAAGGGAGAGCATTATTTGATACATTTAATTGTCGCTTTGTGAAGCACAGTCTGAAGAGGCTCTGAAGAGATGTCTTTCCGCAGAAGGCGTACGGATGCCCAGCAGATGCATGAAAGAGAAGGGATGAATGCCTCTACGAAGGCTGAGGAAGATGAGACAGAAAGGTCTTCTTTAAATATAGAATCCCCCAGGGCAAGCTCTACTTTCCATGTTGGCATCCTAGACACAGAAAGCAAAGATCAGGACTGGTCCAGAGGCTTAATCCGCAACTGCGTCCCACCCCTAAGCCAGGGCAGATACCTGGGTGGAAATCATATGGTTCTTGGCACAAGAGGAGGCAGCAAATGAGAGTTGCCTCCCTGCTCATCAGAAAACAGCGGACTTCTCAGTGTGAGAAGTTCTATCTCCGGGTCCCTGTGGGTAGTCCTTCAATGGGACCCAGAGTTTGGCTGAGAAGAGCTGGTTATTTACAAATAACTATTAAATTTATCTAGTCAGGGGCAGAGCTAGCTAGGCTCGTGTGTCCCCAGAAGATTGACCCATGAGTCTCCTAGGCATGAAGATGGCAGGAAGGACACGGCTGAGAAGCCAGTGCCTGCAGAAAGAGAATGTCCACCTCGGTTAATGAGGATTAGCTGAAGGACGTGCCGTGGTTCATAGCAGTCGTACTTTTGGGGTGATGCTTCCGGGAGTGCTGTAATTAGAGTTGGCCACACACACATTCTGTCATTTAGGCAGGTCAACGAATAGGCAACCCTTTCCTGTGTGTGATTCCAAGTACTCCCGGCTCAGGATAGTGTCAAGTTTCTACGCAGGACTTTTCTAATCCAGACAAGCTTTCCCTCTGAGGAAAGAAGCTTCTCAAATTCATGGTATGTGGGTAAGGCAGGTCAGTGAGGAGCGGAAAACAGTAAAGCTCGCCTCCACGTGGAGGAGTTGCTTGATGTTCAGGCCGCTGTGTGGTTGAAAAGGAAATGACCACTGTGGGGCGTCCCCATGCAGACCACACACATTTAACTGTGGAAAGGGGTTTATTCTGCTGGGACAACAATAGTTTAAATGAAAATACTTAGCTCTGGCTGAGAGGAGACCTAGAGAAAGTTTCTGGAAGGATAACAGAAGGAACCTCAAGGGAAAATAATGTGTTGTTTTTATTTTTTTTTTAAGATTTTATTTACTTATTTATTTGACAGAGAGAGATCACAAGTAGGCAGAGCAGGAGGCAGAGAGAGAGAGGGGGAAGCAGTCTCCCCGCTGAGCAGAGAGCCCAATGTGGGACTCGATCCCAGGACCCTGGGATCATGACCCAAACCAAAGGCAGAGGGTTAACTCACTGAGCCACCCAGGCGCCCCTAATGTGTTGTTTCTAAAGGATCACCTGGGGTGATGCTGACGCCACTGGTCCAAGGACCATCCTTTGAGGAGCAGAGCCTTGGGGGACACAAGCCCTAAGACTGAATGACAAGAAAATATGTACCCAAAAGAAAAAATGCAAACAGCATCATGGCTGGAGTTTGTGTTGGTGGGAACTCAACATGGTGGTCCAGTGGTCTGCAAAACCATGAAGGATGAAAATAGGATGGTCCTTTTTAAGTACTTGCTGCATCATAATAAGTACCTCGTACAAAGGAATTTGTCAAAACTTTTTAAGAGAGACACACAGAAATATCCTCTTTACCTTGATTCTGTCATCCGACCCACAGAGCTCAGTCAGTGACCAAGAAGGCAGGCAAGAGTTGCCCTATGCGAGAGAAAACATCATGGAGCTTCTTTGTGTCAAAAACCAACCCAAGAAATGAAAAGAGGAAGTACAAAACCAAAGCCCACCCCCACCTGGTCAGTGTCAGGCTAAAGGTGGAAGTGGGTCCCCACAACACAGTTCTGACCCAGCAGACCCACTATGCACTCCCTAGGCCACTCACTGGTCAGTGTGGGGGGCAAGTGTCAGGGCCACCATGAAAGCAATGGGCAGGCCACAAGCGATTAACTGTGTTCTTTAGGTGCATTCTTCTCCCAGATCGTTAATTTATTGTGAATGGCCTTCAAGGCACCAGGAATCCAGGGAATCCCAATGTATGCTGGCTCCCTTCCCAATGGAGACCAGCACAGATTTGGATGGAAGAAGGAAACATTGGAAAAGTGGAAGGTAGAGGCAATTTGAGTTTTGCTACAAAGTTCCTGCAATGCACCAAGCTCCACTAACACATTCTCCAGTTGCCTAGACAAATTAATATGCTTTTGAATGGAGTTAAGCTCTGTTTGCTTGCAGAGCCATTTTGTTCAAATATATAGTCATATAATTAAGATAATTTTGACTGCAAGTATCCAAAATCCCAACTCAAAGAACTAAAACAATAAGAAAATCTGTAGGGTATAAGACAGAGCTTCGGTAGCCTGGTTTCAGTGTTGATTAATTCAGTGACTTGATGACTTCATCACAGACCCAGTGTATTAATCAGGATTCTCCAAAGGAAAAGAAATCCTAGGATTCATATAGGTGTACAGAAAGGACTTATTGTAAGAGATTGGTTTATGCAGTTATGGAGGCTAAGAAGTCCCACAACCTGCTAACTGCAAACAAGAGGCCCAGGGAAGCTGGTGGTATAGCTCCACTCCAAACCCAAAAGTTTGGGAACCAGGACAGCCCAAGAACCAGGAGCACCAATGGCCAAGGACAGGAGAAGATTCATATCCCGGCTCATGCAAGAGAGTGAATTTGCCCTTCCTCTAACGTTTTGTTCTATTAAGGCTCCCAGAAGAGTGGATTATGCCTCCCTTCCTTGGTGAGGGTGATCTTCTTCGTCTACAGATTCAAGTGCTAATCTGTTCTGGAAACACTTGCACAGACTCACGCAGAAATAATGTTATACCTACCATCTAGCCATCCCTGAAACCAGTCAAGTTGGCACATAAAGTTAACATCATACCCAGGTTTTGCTTCTTTTTTTTTTTTTCCAAGTTTTTGTTTAAATTCTAGTTAGTTAACATATATGATTAAATTGGTTGCAGGTATAGAATTTAGTGATTCATCACTTATATACAATGCCCAGTGCTCATCACCAGTGCTCTCCTTAATGTCCCTCACCCATTTAAGCCATCCCCCAATCACCTGCCTCCAATAACCCTCAGTTTGTTCTCTATTAACTATGGAGTCTCTTATGGTTTTTGCATCTTTAAGCTCTGTTATTCTCGTGTTGGCTTTATCTTTCAACTGACTCCCTTCCCCCTGAGTGTGAAGCCTGACACAGGGCTCAGTCCTATGAACCATAAATTCATTATCTAATCTGAAACCAAGATTGGATACTCAACCAACTGAGCCACCCAGGCATTCCCCCAAGACTCTTTTTCACATGTGCTAGTGTGAAGCCACAAGTCTGCCAGGTGTGGTTGCACAGTGTGTACACTGTGTAAGGAGTCCAGATGAGATGAAAAATTGGGACTGAAATCCAGCCTGTGTTCAGCTCACTAAGTCTTGTTCCCTGAAGAAGGAAACAATTTTTGTCATTCTTTTGCCTGGAGGGACCACCTCTGCAAGGATCTATGGAAGTTGACTTATGTAACTGGGATGCTGATTTTTTGCATGATTTGTCCCCAATCTTGGTTTATTTGTAACTCCAGCCTATTGAAACTTACTTGGATTCTAACTCTGATACTCACCACACTCCCTATGTCTCCATCACTTTCTATATTAGGGGGTTACATACATCCAGAGAACACATAAGATAATCCTTTTGGGTGCAGGTTAAAAATTTAAAAAAAAAAAAACTTCTATTTCTAGGGGGTTTTATTCATCTAAAGAAAGAAATAAAATTAAGCCTTACTATTAGTTAATTAACTAATGTTAGTTGATGTTTATAAATGAATGTTGGCAGCTGTTCATAATTTATAATTTATAAATTTATAATTTTAAATAAGTATATATATATATACATATATATATATACATATATATATATACATATATATATACATATATATATATAGAGAGAGAGAGAGAGAGGTGGATGCTCAGAAGTTTTTAAAGATGTGTGATCAAGAAATATTAAACAGGGGGCGCCTGGGTGGCTCAGTGGGTTAAGCCTCTGCCTTCAGCTCAGGTCATGATCCCAGGGTCCTGGGATCGAGCCCCGCATCGGGCTCTCTGCTCAGCAGGGAGCCTGCTTCCTCCTCTCTCTCTGCCTGCCTCTCTGCCTGCTTGTGATCTCTGCCTGTCAAATAAATAAATAAAATCTTTAAAAAAAAGAAAGAAAGAAAGAAAGAAAGATTAAACAGTATTGTTTTATAGCATCATCTAAGTCACTGATAAAAATTTTAAATGAGTTCAGGCTGAAAACAGAACCTTGAGATCAATGCTGATCCAACAGGCTGTCTGGGTACCACTACAATTTGACCCAGCATCTAAGCTAAATCCACTGTTAAGTAACAGATATTCCATGCTAGGCAGCATCTAAGATGGTCCCCAGTGATCCCAGCTCCTGCTTTTCATTCCCATTTAAATGACATTTTGCATACATGTCAAGATTCTTTGTAAAAAAAAAAAAAAAATGTTGAGCTAGAGGTGTCCATCAAAGCCACGTCCAGATTCCTGACCCGCAGAAACTGAGATAAAAAAAATGTTTGCTGTCGTAAGTTGCTAAGTCCAGGAATTATTTGTGACACAGTGATAGATAACTAATAGACTCTTCTAAGTGACTTATAATAGATATCTATAAACTTACAACAACAAGCAACCATGCAACCTAGATGCTATCATCCTCGTTTTATAAGTGAGTAAAGAAAGGCTCAGAGTATTTAAATGGCTTTCCCGGGTTTTAAAACAACTAGCAAATGACAGGATTCAGCTCTAAAATCCATAATCTTTTCCACTTACAATAAGATATTCCTTTCTCTAGCTCCATGACCTTGAGCAGGTAACATCAACCTCTTAGTTTCCTCATCAGTAAAATTGGGGAGTGAAACAAATTATTCATCTCTAATATTACAAAATTTCATCCCCGTCCTCTGCTTTGGCCACACCCCAAGAAGCAAGTTTAAATGGTTTTTATTTTAAATGACTTTTATCATTAAACTTGAGAAACTAGAGAACTAGAGAATGTTAAAGGTGACAGGCGAGGTTTTGAAGATCACTTGACTTAGCTAAAGAAATACCTTAAAGTCAGAAACCACTGAGGCTTAGGAATCTCCATTTTTTTCTGCAGCTGGTGCCAACAGCGTCCCACACGTCCCAGTGCTGCCACTCAGAGGGTAAAAAGGGGATGCGGTCTATTTCTTAAGAGGAAAGGAAGAAGCTTCTACTCTAACAGAGATCTTCCAGCTGCAACAATGTAACGAAAGTATGATAACTTACTTCTGCTGCAACTCAGCATACATCCATCCCTTTAATAGAGTGACGTGACAGAAAGAACTTTGCAGCGCAATGCAGAGAAAGAGACTAGTGGCAAAGAGGCACACCGTGATCTACAGTGTGATAACTGCAGATGTATTTACACATTCTTTTTTTTTTATTTTTTAGGAAAGGTGGGGGGGCACCTGGGTGGCTCAGTGGGTTTAAGCCTCTGCGTTCAGCTCAGGTCATGATCCCAGAGTCCTGGGATCGAGCCCCGCATCGGGCTCTCTGCTCAGCAGGGAGCCTGCTCTCCCCACCACCCGCCTGCCTCTCTGCCTACGTGATCTCTGTCAAATAAATAAATAAATAATCTTAAAAAAAAAAAAAAAGGAAAGAAAGAGAGAGAGAGAGCATGAATGGGGAGTAGGGACAGAGAGAGGGGTATACAGAATCCTAAACACGCTCCATGCTCAGCACGGAACCCAACTCAGGGGTCGATCTCAGGGCCTTGATATCAGGACCTGAGCTAAAACCAAAAGTTGGATGCTTACCTGACTGAGCCACCCAGGCACCCCAATTTCCACCTTCTGAAGTGCTATTTTACTTTATCATGCTTTGCTATCAGTTTCACTGGCTTTTGTGTGTTCTGTTTTGACTCTTTCAATCTGTACCAGTGTGTCTTCAAAAACCAGTGTTTTCAGCTAAGCCTCAAACCCAAAAATGTGGAAGCCACTGCCCTAAAGACTAGGACAATGGCCCAAGTTGATCAGGGAGAGGACCTCTCAGCAGAGGCCACGTCAAAATTCCACCTGTCACTATGGCATCTTTGGGAGTTAAAGGAACAGAGAGTTTCCACTTTAATCTAATGAGGAGACTGGTGTCCTCATAACTGAAGACACAAAGTCCTAATAAACAAACAGGTAGATAATCATAAATAAGGGTACAACAATAAGCTCCTTTCTTCCTCAATGGAAAGAGGCCCAATAACAAATCTCTCTTTGGGCTTAATAGCCTTTAGCAAGGCAGACCAGTTAGCAGCTTATCTGATCATTCGTTTCTTCGACAGCTCTGCCACTTACTGGCTAGGTGAACATAGACAAGTTATTTGCCTTCTCTAAGCCTTAACTTCAACCTTTGCAAAAAGGAGAGAATTACGATACCTCCCTCATTTATTATTGTGAAGGTTAAAGAAAATAGAACAGGGCACAATGGTGCAAATAGTGGGGATTCATTAAATGCTTGATTTTCTTCTTTTGCATGCTTTTTTCTCTTAAAAAATTACATTTTTAAAAATCACCATGACTGCTCTAGGGAGACCCTATATAAATAGAAAGAATGCAAAAAGGGAGATGAGTCGGGGCTATTGCAGTTGCAAAAGGAGATCCTAGTGGCTTGGACTCAGAGGGCGTCAGTGGAAAAAGAGAGCGGTGGGTAGATCTGGGATGTGTTTTTAAGGTTTTGTATTTTGTACTTCTTTTCATTTCTTGGATGGTTTTTGACACAAAGAAGCTCCATGATGCTTTCTCTCGCATAGGGCAACTCTTGCCTGCCTTCTTGGTCACTGACTGAGTTCTAGGGATCGGATGACAGAATCAAGGTAGAGAGGATATTTCTGTGTGTCCCTCTTAAGAAGTTTTGACAAATTCCTTTGTACTAGGTACTTATTATGATGTAGCAAGTACTTTAAAAGGACCATCCTATTTTCATCCTTCATGGTTTTCCAGAACCCTGGACCACCTTGTTGAGTTCCCACCAACACAAACTCCAGCCATGATACTGTTTGCATTTTTTCTTTTGGGTACGTATTTTCTTGTCATTCAGTCTTAGGGCTTGTGTCCCCCAAGGCTCTGCTCCTCAAAGGATGGTCCTTGGACCAGTGGCATCAGCATCATCTCAGATGATCCTTTATAAACAACACAATATTTTCCCTTGAGGTTCCTTCTTTTTTATTTTTTATAAACATATAATGTATTATTAGCCCCAGGGGTACAGGTCTGTGAATCACCAGGTTTACACACTTCACAGCACTCACCATAGCACATACCCTCCCCAATGTCGATAACCCCACCCCTCTTCTTCCAACCCCCCTCCCCCAGCAAACCTCAGTTTTTTGTGAGATTAAGAGTCTCATGGTTTGTCTCCCTCCCCATCCCATCGTGTTTCATTTATTCTTTTCCTACGTCCTAAACCCCCCACATTGCATCTCCACCTCCTCATATCAGAGAGATCATATGATAATTGTCTTTCTCTGATTAACTTATTTCGTTAAGCATGATATGCTCTAGTTCCATCCATGTCATTGTAAATGGCAAGATTTCATTTCTTTTGATGGCTGCATAGTATTCCATTGTATGTATGTACACCACATCTTCTTTATCCATTCATCTGTTGATGGACATCTAGCTTCTTTCCATAGTTTGGCTATTGTGGACATTGCTGCTATAAACATTCAGGTGCACGTGCCCCTTCGGATCACTACATTTGTATCTTTAGGGTAAATACCCAGTAGTGCAATTGCTGGGTCATAAGGTAGCTCTATTTTCAACTTTTTGAGGAACCTCCATGCTGTTTTCCAGAGTGGTTGCACCAGCTTGCATTCCCATTAACAGTGTAGGAGGGTTCCCCTTTCTCTGCATCCTCACCAGCATCTGTCATTTCCTGACTTGGTGATTTTAGCCATTCTGACTGGTGTGAGGGAGTATCTCATTGTGGTTTTGATTTGTATTTCCCTGATGCCGAGTGATGTGGAGCACTTTTCATGTGTCTGTTGGCCATCTGGATGTCTTCTTTACAGAAATGTCTGTTCATGTCCTTGAGGGTCCTTCCATTCTCCTTCCAGAAACATTCTCTAGGTCTCCTCTCAGCCGTAGCTCTTCTTAGAAATTCAAATTTATATTGAAACAATTGTCATCCCAGCAGAACAAGCCCCTTTCCACTGTTAAATATGTTCCCTTCTCCCCTTCCCATTGCGTGCGGACATGTTAGCCAGGCTTGCACTGTCCATTATGGTAAATATATAAACTTGGCCATAATGCCTATAGGAAAAATGAATAATTTCAAGGGGATTCAGAAATGGGTGGGGGGAGTAGATGAAATAAAGGGGACTAAGAGTACGCTTACCATGATGAGCACTAAGTAATGTACAGATTGCCCACAGCAGTCATTTCATTTACAGTTGTACAGCTATCTGAGCATTGAGCAACTCCTCCACATGGCGGCAAGCTTTACTATTTTCCACTCCTCGCTGACCTACCTTACCCACATACCGTGAGGTTTTAAGGGTAGAGTTTAGAGGATTTACTATAGGGCACAAGGATAGAGAAAAGTCCCTGTTAAATCAGGAAACAAAAGATGTTGGCAACATTGCAGAGAAAGGGGAACCCTCCTACACTGTTAATGCAAGCTGGTGCAGCCACTCTGGAAAACAGTATGGAGGTTCCTCAAAAAGTTGAAAATAGAGCTACCCTATGACCCAGCAATTGCACTACTGGGTATTTACCTTAAAGATACAAATGTAGGGACCCAAGGGGGCATGTGCACCCGAACATTTATAGCAGCAATGTCCACAATAGCCAAACTATGGGAAGAATCTAGATGTCCATCAACAGATGAATGGATAAAGAAGATATACAATGGAATTCTTTTTTTTAATTTTTTTAAAGATTTTTTAATTTATTTGACAGAGAGAGAGAGAGATCACAAGTAGGCAGAGAGAGAGGGGGAAACAGGCTCCCTGCTGAGCAGAGAGCCTGATGTGGGGCTCCATCCCAGGACCCTGGGATCATGACCTGAGCCAAAGGCAGAGACTTTAACCCACTGAGCTACCCAGGTGCCCCTAAACAATGGAATTCTATGCAGCCATCAAAAAAGCAAAATCTTGCCATTTGCAACAATGTGGTTGGAACTAGAGGGTATTATGCTAAACAAAATAAGTCAATCAGAGAAAGACAATTATCATATGATCTCTCTGATATGAGGAATTTGAGAAGCATGGCAGGGTGTCCTGGGGGGGTAGGGAGGGAACAATGAAATAAGATGGGATCGGGAGGGAGACAAACCCTCAGAAACTGAGGGTTGCTGGCTGTGGGGGGGAGGCTGTGTTATGGACATTGGGGAGAGTATGTGTTATGGTGAGTACTGTGAAATGTGTAAGCCTAATGATTCACAGGCCTATACCCCTGGGGCAAATAATACATTATAGGTTAATAATAAAATCTCTGTTAAAATTTATATTTAGCTTATTTCATCCCAAAGAAAGGGAGCTTGACACAATAGTGTCTAGATGAGCATTGTCCAAAGAACTTCCAGGGACGCTGGAAATATTCAATATAGTAAACATTAGCCACATAAGCCTTTTAAGGACTTGCAGTGTGGCTAGTATGTCTAAGGAATTGATTTTTTTAATTTTATTTAATATTTTTATTTTAATTTCAGTATAGTTAACATATAGTGTTATATTAATTTCAGCTGTAAAATATTATGATTCAACAGTCCTATACTTACTCAATGCTCATAATGATGTATACTCTTAGTCCCCTTTATCTATTTCATCTAACGACCCACCCACTTCTGAATCCCCTTGAAATTAATCATTTTTCCTATAGGCACTATGGCCAGCTTTATATATATACCATACTGGACAGTGCAAGCCTGGGGAATATGCCCTCTAGATGTTTCCCACTAATATTCCTTCTAATTATACAGACACAATTTACCTACAATTTGCTCTTATGTACACTTTTTTGACCTTGTCCAGTCTTAACTACTTGACCAATTTCTACTGACTGAGCTAAAACCTGAAGAAAAAATTATCAAGACTTCTGTACTTCTGTTTGCCCCAATATAACACATTTTGACCAACTGTAAACATCATTATAAAAATGATATCTTTACAGGTTGTAATTAAACTGGAATATTGGTCTTTTGCCCAAGTTATGTGAAGATATATAGAAACTATATATCATGTCGCTTGGCCATAGTGCTTACAGGAAAAACTAATAATTTCAAGAGGATTCAGAATGATGGCTATGACCTAAACAAACTGGTAATAAATCCACTGTCCTCTCCCCTAAAAACTGAAGTGTTCATCACACCATAGGTACCTAGCAGACATCTCAAGTTTGACGTATGGGAAATTGTAATGGTGATAGTTAAAATTGAAAATAAGTTTTAATTTTGTTTTATCTCCTATTTTATGCATAATAGTAATATTTCCAATTTCCTTCTCTATTTTCTTCCTTTCTTTTCTTTTCTTATTTTCCCTAGCCAGTTTGTCTCCATGAAGCTCGCCAGGCAAAGCCTTGTCACTACCTAAATTCTCACATAGATCACACAAAGCATTTAGTCCCAGAGCCAGACTAGCCAATACAAATTTGCACCACTTAACAAGACACTATTTTGCTGTATTGACTAAGCAAAGAAGCCTATCAAATCCACCAATGCTTATTGATGGAATTGTTTCCAGCAACGGTTCTTAAAGTGTGGTCCCTGGACCAGCAACATCAGTATCACCAGGAAACTTCTTGGAAATTCAAATTCTTGGACCCAGCCTGGACTTTCTGAATCAGAAAATGTGGGGATGGGACCTGGCAATTTGTGTTTTAACAAACCCCCAGGTGATTCTGATGCATGCTGAAGTTTGAGAGGCACTGTTCTAGAGTTTCTCAAATTCAACACTATTGGCATTTTAGGACTGATCATTCTGTTGTAGGGAGGTATCCTGTGTATCGTAGAATATTTAAATGAGTCTCTGGAATCTACCTGCTAGATTCCAGCACCATCCCCCTAATGGGACACCCCAAAATGTCTCCAGACTAAATCTCCAATGCTAAATATCCCCCTGGGAGGACACAATTGTCCCAAGTCGAGAACCACTGCCCTAAAGTCACAACTATGGATCTGGACAGGTCCAAGCCTAAATCATGACATAGAAACAATCATGTCAATAACATCTATGCATTCAAGGGTTCACAAGTATGTAACAATTTGACATAAGCTAAGATTTGAATCATTTATAGTTTACAAAGCACTTTCCTACTTACGTCACTTGTTCTCACATTAATCCTATGCAGGAGATAATTCTCATCATTCTTGTATTCCTGCTAAGGAAACTGACATTCACAGTTTGATGTGCCCAGGTCACTGATTGTTAAGTAGCCAGGCTGGAACTCAAACCCAGATGTTTTCTTTTTCTAGATAAAGAGGAGTACCTTATTAGATGGGTTATGGAGGGGGTATTTCTATCCTTGAAAAATATCATTGCTGGGGTGTCTGGGTGGCTCAGTCGTTAAGTGTCTGCCTTCAGCTCAGGTTATGATCCCAGGGTCCTGGGATCAAGCCCCGCATTGGGCTCTCTGCTGAGAGAGCTTCTCCCCCTCCCTGTCATTCCTTCTGCTTGTGTTGTTCAATAAATAAACAATATCTTTTTTAAAAAGAAAGAAAGGAAGGAGTGTCTGGGTGGCTCAGTGGGTCAACCTCTGCCTTCAGCTCGGGTCATAATCTCAGGGTCCTGGGATTGAGCCCCACACTGGGCTTTCTGCTCAGTGGGGAGCCTGCTTCCTCCTCTCTCTCTGCCTGCCTCTCTGCCTACTTGTGATCTCTCTCTGTCAAATAAATAAATAAAATCTTAAAAAATAATAAATAAAAAGAAAGAAAGAAGGAAAGAGAGAAAAAGAAAGAAAGAAAGAGGGAGAAGGAGGAAGGAAGGAAGGAAAGAATCAATCAGTCATTGCTTTTGGAACAAATCCAGTATTAGCTGAGAAATAATAGTTGTAGGAATACTTAAACAGCATGTTCAATATGAAATGTGCTGTGTATGCAGGAGTTGGGTAAACCTAAACAGTGTGGGCTGTTCCTTGGAAAGAAAATCTTTGTGACAGTTCCTGTGAGCCTTCAAGATGGGGGGAAATTTGTACTCAAATCAGAGAAGAACAAAAGAGCATAGCTAAACAAAGTCAGGGGGACTGTTGGTCTTCTAAACCACACTTTTTTGGAGCAAGTGAAACAGAATCAGAATCATCGGCTGAAGGAGAGAAAGAGAAAAACCCCAAACGCCTGAGAGCCATTGTCCTGCTGTGACCCGGATCCTTGCAGAATAAAGGGCTGTTCAACTAACATTGGGCTCCTAGGGAGCAGTGTGCAAAAAGCCCACAAGGCCCACAGCTTCCAGAGAGTGATACCCATCCAGAGGCGATCTGGGGATTTCCAGGAGCACAGTAATAGACTTTGGCTTCTGAGTGTGCATCCAATCACCAGCAGCCAACTCACTGACCTTTGCACGGTCCTTCAACAAGGCCAAACTTGTTGCAGAGCATAAAACTGCAATTCTAAATAAAGATCAAGGCCAACTCAAAGTCACCATGAGACAAATGACCCCAAAGAAACCTTTTGATGTCAGTTCTTTTTTGCTCTGAGAATTTGAAACCTCTTGCCTCTTCTGTACAATTATTAATGGTCCTATAAACTGGAGTTTAAATCTGGAAATATTTCTAATCAGAGGAAAGAGCACTGGGCCTAGAGTCAGAAGGCCTGGGTTCTGGTCCTGGATGTTCAATGGAGAAACCACTCGGCCTGCGCTGACCTCAGGTTTGGGTTTTTTGGGGTTTTTTTGGTTTTGTTTTGTTTTGTTTTGTTTTTTGTTTTTTCCATAAAGCAGACAGGTGTAACTACAGAAACTCTAGGATTCCTTCTGTGAGTATAACACTCTTTATCAACATCTGTAACTTGCAGTTCATATACCCACGGCTTGGGAAATACCATGCATGATGTTTAAAAAAACAGGATTTTAGAGTCATTCAGAGTGAGCATGAAATCCCAGCTCTGCTGTGTTAGTTGGGCCACACAAGATATCTCCCTAACCCTTCCTATCCTCAGTGACCTCATCTTTAAAATAGAGGTGATAGTAATAGTACCCAACCCAAAAAGCTATTATAACTATTAAATGGAATCATCCAGATAAAAAATTAGCACACAGTCCTTAGCATGTAAGAAGAATGAAATAAATAGTAGTTGTTATTATACATTTGTAAACAAATCGGAAAATAAAATTGAAGAGTTTTTTTTTTAAGATTTTATTTATTTATTTGAAAAAAAAGCATGTGAGAGAGAGAGAGAGAGAGAGTATGAGCACAGGGAGAAGCAGACTTCCCGCTGAGCTGGGAGCCCCATTCGGGGCTGACCCCAGGACCCTGAGACCATGACCTGAGCCAAAGGCAGCTGACAGAGCCACCCACGTGCCCCCAAAATTAAAGGTTTTAATTAAAATCTGTATGTCATATTGTGACACAAAGAACCATTTAAAAATTGACTGACTAGGAACTGTTACTTACATTCTATTAAAAAGTTCTCAGAATTGGTAGATAAGTCTCTCGAAGGAACAGAGGCCATTTCTCATGTTTCATGCTTCCAAATTAGTAGATAATTAAAAATACAGGGTCCCTGCGTACACAGCACCATTTTGTAGTACACTCTGTTCTGCTTGTTTTTAGTTAGGGATACACACACACACATACACAAAAGAGTGAGGAAAAAAGGAAGCCCCAAGAATGTAGCAAATTTTTAAAAAAAGAAAAAAACGTCAGTACGTAAGGGAGGACACAGGCTTGATGATCCTAGCTCCACATAAAGCAAGGAAGACATTACAACTGATTTTTGTATTAGTAGAAAAGTAAAAAAGACTATTTCCTATGCTTTTTACATATTCCATTTTACATACTCCATTTTGTGTGATAGAAAGCAGAAAGAAAAGAGAACTTGTACCTTTTTTATTATATATATATATTTTTTTTAAATTTCTGTTATTGAAGCTTAGCTAACATACAATATTATGTGAGTTTCAGGTGTGCAGCATGAGGATTTGGAAATTCTATACATTACATAAGGCTCAGCGGTGCAGATGTAGTCACCATCTGTCACCATACGTTATCATAACGTTATTGACTATATTCCCTACGCGGTGCTTTACATCTCTGTGACTCATTCATTTTATACCTGGAAATTTGTATCTCTTAATCTCCTTTCCCTGTTTCACCCAGCTCCCCCCACCGCTCCCCTCTGGCAGCCACCGGTTTGTTCCCTGTATTTATGAGTCTGTTGCTGGGTTTTGTTCATTCGTCCTGTTTTTAGGTTCCGCATGTAAGCGAAATCATATGGTACTTGTTCTTCTCTGTCTGACTTGTTCTACATAGCATAATACCCTCTAGGTCCCTCTATGTTGTCATGAATGACAAGATAACTGTTTTTAATCTTATGAAACAGTTTGTCCTTTTTTTGGTCAGTAAGTGGTTGGAAGGACCTAAATTAAGGAAAGTGCACCCTCTGCAGGCTATTTAGTAGAATTTTAAAAGAAAATCAGCCCAGTGGCTCTCTGCTCCTCCTGGTTGGACAGACAGCCACATCTTCGCATCTTCTGGTGCAGAGTCAGCCTCGACCCCGACCCCCGAGACGTGATGGCGAAGGTGCGAGTGAACAGATTTGGGGATTTGGCCATCTTGGGCGCCTGGTCACCAGGACTGCTTTTAACTCTGGCAAAGTGGATATTGTCGCCATCAGTGACCCCTTCATTGACCTCCACTTCATGGTCTACATGTTCCAGTATGATTCCACCCACAGCAAATTCTCTGCAATCAAGGATGAGAACGGAAAACTTGTTATCAATGAAAAGCCCATCTCCATCTTCCAGGATTGAGATCCTGCCAACCTCAAATAGGGCGATGCTGGTGCTGTGTATGTTGTAGAGTGCACTGGGGTCTTCACCACCCTGGAGAAGGCTGGGGCTCACTTGGAGGGTGGGGCCAAGAGGGTCATCATCTCTGCTCCTTCTGCTGATGCCTCCATGTTTGTGATGCACATGAACCATGAGAAGAGTGACAACTGCATCAAGATTGTCAGCAATGCCTCCTGTACCACCAAATGCTTGACCCCTCTGGCCAAGGTCATTCCCAACAGCTTCAGCATCGTGAAGAGACTCATGACCACAGTCCACACCATCACTGCCACCCAGAAGCTGCCCCTCTGGGAACCTGTGGCATGATGGCCAAGGGGCTGACCAGAACATCATCTCTTCTACTGGCTGTAGGCAAGGTCATCCCTGAGCTGAATGGGAAGATCTCTGGCATGGCCTCCCGCGTCCCCAGTCATTGCTCTCAATGATCACTTTGTCAAGCTCATTTCCTGGTATGACAATGAATTTGACTACAGCAACCACGTGGTGGACCTTATGGTCCACATGGCCTCCAAAGACTAAGAGTTCCCTGGACAACAAGTCCCAGCAAGAGCAAGAGGAAGAAGGAAGTCCCCACCTGCTGGGGAGTCCTTGCCTAACTCATCCCCCAACACACTGAGAATCTCCCAACCTCCACAGTTTCCATCCCAGACCCTCTGAAGAAGGGGAAGGGCTTGGGAAGCCCTATCTTGTCCAGTATAATCAGTAAGTATACTGTACCAGAGGGGAAAAAATTGGCACAGTGAAGGAGTCTGTAAAAAAATAATGAATGAATGAATTACATGTCACGTTACTACTTTTACAGTTTTTATCATGAATTCAATAATGATGAAAATAAAGGCAAGAAAACAGGTTTGATAATGAGAAACTAGTGTTACGTCATGCCAACCCTTTCTTCTTTTCTTCTGTCCTGCCCTCTTTCCCTCCTTCCTTCTTTCCTTTCATTTTTTTTCTTTCTTTCACTCTTTGAACCCCTCAGACACACCTTTTATATAAAACCTATGTAAAGACAGAGCCATAAGGTCAAATGCAACTTAGAGATGCATGCTGCTTGTTTCTATACGATGCCTTCATGAGGTTAATATGTCATATATGTTTCAAAGCCCAACTTCACAGACAAGATCAAGACACAGTAAGATCACAAACATTCACCAGCTACAAACTTAATAGAGTGAAGTGCATAACAGTAAGCATCCCTCAACTTAGGAAGGGGTTATCTTCCCAAAGGCCGCTTATTCACTGGTCATTTAGAATTAAAACTCTTTTTCTCATTTGTTCCAGGGCAAGTTTGCAAAAATATAAATACACATTACATTAATAAACCCATCAAACAATAATATAGCAGTATTTTTATGAGAAAAAAAATATAAGGCTCAACTGGGTATCTCAGGAGCCCATCCTCTTTTTCTCCAACAGTATGAGCAGCCTTCCCAGCTTCTGGATTCAGAGATGAAAGGTAATTCTGACACACCCATAGCAGATAGCCCAGCACCAGGAGCTTGTTAGCTTCTTATGTTGCTAAAAAAAGAAGCTCACTCAATGGGACAATCACACCCAAGATTTCCAAACTAAAGAAGAGAAATGAAGGAAATTCTTTGTCTCTGTGACGTCAGAGAAAGCAGAACCACAAAGGGTAGACTGTCTTGCCTTCTTCAACACACACACACACACACACACACACACTCACACGTACCCATGCACAAACACCTTTCTTTGTCTTACTAAAATTCATCCATAAATTGGTCAATTGCAGGCTAAGACTGTCTGTAATGATAATAATAACTGGGCTTCAAGAACCTCAAGAAATATAGCATTAGTGTTAAGGAATATATTTCCTATTAGCATTTTTATTATTTGCAGTGTAATTTATTTTAAAACCAATTTAATTCCACTTAACCTATCAAATAAAACTAGCATGGTTAAATTAAACTTTGCAGGATGTTAAATAACTTAAGAGAAGGAGATGGAAGAACCCAGAAATTATATTTAGTCCTTACACATAAATCAAAATATGATGAAAATGTAGTGCAAGACTGCAAACTTACATACTGTTTATCAAATATAGATCACATATCTTAAAATAAGCAAATGCAGGAAAATGCAACAAAGGGGGATAGCGTTTATTCGTTGCTGTTTCTTATGCTTATATTTAAACTTCTTAATCAAGAATATTTAGGGATGCCTGGGTGGCTCAGTTAGTTAAGCGGCTGCCTTCGGCTCAGGTCATGATCCTGGAGTCCTGGGATCGAGTCCCACATTGGGCTCCTTGCAGGGAGCCTGCTTCTCCCTCTGCCTCTCCTTGCCACTCTGTCTGCCTGTGCTCGCTCTCTCTGACAAATAAATAAATAAAATCTTTAAAAAAAAAAGAATATTTAGAATGGCCTACATTATATGTCTATTTAAGCTTCACTTCACATAAACTCCTGAAAAAAAAATGAACGCATCTATCTTGATCACAGTTATTAGGACAAAAGTGCACATATTTTCACAGCTCTGCTCTCTACTGAGGGCACAGTCTTGAAATTCAGCACTTTGGAGAAATATGGGTGTTATTTAATTGTGGCTTAGAAAAAAAGTGCACAGTGGTTCAGTACAGAAGTTCTTAACCCACTCAATTAACTTAGTAGATTTAAACACAACCAGAACTCTGCTCTTGGGCATCGAAGTTTTGTTTTCAGCGTAATCCTTCCAATAGTCCAGGTTTGATGGAAAGAGATCTATTAATCTGTGTCATAGTATGGTGGTTAGGAAAATTAGCTTTGGAATTAAGCCTGGATAAATCCTTCATGCATCTTAGGAGTCGTGTGGCCAAAGACAGGTATCTTAACCCCTTAGTGCTTTGGCTTCCTGCTCTGGAAACTGGAGTTCATGTTGAATACCTATCATGTGCCAAGCACTGTTCTGAGAGCTGGGAACATAATAATAATGAATATGTAGGATCCAAATGCTCAGGAACTTGACATTCAAATGAGCAGAGACAGAGTTTTTAAATCACTCGACAGGAACATTTTCAGGGAGTGTTAGGTTTTTGATGAAAATAAAGCAGAGCGACGTGAAAGGGTATCAGGACGTACTCTGGACAGGGTGATCAAGCTAACCTTCTCTGCAAGGTGAGATTTCATCCGGGACCTCAGTGACCAGGAGCCGTCTGCGCCAAGGTCTAGAAGAACTGTCCGGACAGAAAGAACCTCTGGTGGAAAAGCTCCAAGGAAGGAGTGAGCTTGGTGTGTTTTAAGAATAAAAGGAAGCAGAGCGAGTGGGAAAGAAGCAGGATGTGAGATAGAAAGAGGAGGCATTACACTGAGCCTTAGGGCCCCTGTTAGAGGGTCTAGTTTTATTACAAGTGCCCTTGGAAGTCATTAGAGGATTTTCATCGGAGCGGTTATTAAAGATTAAATGAGAAAACCTCCGTGAAGAGTTCCACACAGCAAATGCATGGTGCACAGCTCACACTCAACAAGATATGTTGTCATTGTGGCCACATGAACAACACGGACATATAATACTGTAAGGCCCAGGATCTTCATTCATGTAAAAGTCGGGGTTGGAGCACCTGGGTGGCTCAGTCAGCTGAGTGTCTGACTCTTGATTTCGGCTGCGGTCCGATTTCAGGGTTATAGGATCAAGCCCCTCATCGGGCTCCGTGCTCAGCACAGTGTCTGCTTCTCCCTGTCCCTCGGCTCCTCCCCTGCTCGCAGGCTCTCTCTCTCTCTCAAATAAATAAACAAATAAAGTCTTTTTTTTTAGATTTTTATTTATTTATTTATTCAACAGATCACAAGTAGACAGAGAGGCAGGCAGAGAGAGAAGGAAGCAGGCTCCCCACTGAGCAGAGAGCCCGATGCGGGGCTTGATCCCAGGACCCTGAGATCATGACCTGAGCCGAAGGCAGGGGCTTAACCCACTAAGCCACCCAGGCACCCCACAAATAAAGTCTTAAAGCAATAAAATAAAAAGTCAGGGTCAAAGTAATGTAATATTACCTGAGAACAAGGCCTGAATAGAGGATAGGAGTGAGTTGTCAAGCACCATAACACCAAATTCTCATCATTGTGGCCCCTCTTTTGCTCTGTGGTCTTTCTCATGATGATTGTCATCAGTTAAACTGAAGTCGAATCTTGGGCCAGCACTGTTCACTAGCCTTGATTTTTGCCCTCTGGAATGAAATAACAATGTGCCTCTGGCAAAATCAATCTGAAGGAACAAGACTTAATTCCATGGTCACTATGAAATGCCTTAAACCTTCCTTAATTTCTCCCGGAGCATTGCCAGGTAAGTGGACTTTCTATTTCCCAGGGTTAGTATGAATCTTTCCACCCATTTCCCAGAGCTGGTGGGGAGCAAAAACTTCCTGGGCTGGGAATATGGAGAAGTCCATTTCAAGTTGGAACTCACATGGGTGCGCCAAAGATTCCCCCCCACCCCACCCCCGGCCACACTTGATCATCTGTGCCTTCTCTTTCTGTGAGAACACCATATAAAGCCATCCTTACTATGTGGATCATTTCGTTTACTAAATCATGGTTTATTTTTTCCTCAGGATATCACATGCTATTTTGGAGAAGGTTTTCAAAAGGTCTTAAGTGACTTGGCTTGAAACTGGTTTTGTATTAAGGGAAAGAACCGGTGTCCCAGAGTTTCAATCAGCACTTCAATAAACAGGCGACTGACCTCCTGTAGACTTCCCAGAGGTTGCCAACAGTAATAGTTGGCTGTAAGATTTCCAGAGTTCATTTCTTTCTGTTGCTTTTTTACATTTGTCCTACCCTATTTTTAATCAAAACAGGGCTATGACTGAGGATCTTATGGGAAAAGATTGGGAGAGGGCTAGCATACAGTGAGATCTGTTGCCACATCCCATCTAACTCCTGAAATTTCAATGATGTGAACTGCTTGGTTTCTCCATGGAAATAATTGTTTTTAAATATTTTATTTATTATTTATTTATTTGAGAAAGACAGAGAGAGAGCACAAGTGGAGAGAAGGGAGGAAGATGGAGAAGTAGATTCTGCACTAAGAGGGGAGTCTGGTACAGGGCTCAGTCCCAGGACCCCGAGATCATGACCTGAGCCAAAGGCAGATGCTCCACCAACTGAGCCACCCAGGTGCCCCTCTTTGCATAGAAATAATTGAACTACCCCTCTTGTCTTTCACAGGTGTGGTAAAGAATTAGGGTTCTACATAAAAGCCATCACATCTTTTCTTCAAACAACACACTAACTATGTCATTAGCATTTAATACTATTAAACATAGAGACACTTAACTCATGTATCCCCCAGTATTAATTGGGGGAATGAGGTTTCCTCCATAAATGAATTTTCCAGAAAAGTGAAGCTTCCCCCATCAAGGGTCAAAAGATGTTTTCTCATCATTTTTGAGAGAATTTAAATGTATTTAACATCTTCACTCACCACTTAAACAAGATGCAAGTATCATTATTTGTTTTGTCTTTTGTCATCCAAAGATCACCTCAAGAGTAACTCACTGCTGCCTACAGTCAGTTCTCCAAATAGCCACACTTTGTCAGTTCACCAAATAGCCCCACTTTGGCTCCTCTAGTCCTTTACATATCCTTTAAGACTATCAGGCTCTTGGGATGCCTGGGTGGCTCAGTTGGTTAGGCAGCTGCCTTCAGCTCAGGTCATGATCCCAGCGTCCTGGGATCGAGTCCCTCATCGGGTTCCTTGCTCGGCAGGGAGCCTGCTTCTCCCTCTGCCTCTGCCTGCCATTCTATCTGCCTGTGCTCACTCTCTCTCTCTGATAAATAAATAAAATCTTTAAAAAAAAAAAAAAAAAAAGAATATCAGGCTCTTGTCTGCCTGGCTATTATCTATCCTTACTACTGTCAGTAGGTCTGATAGTTAGCTTTTGCATTCTCACACCTGTTCTTATTTACCCTGAGGGAGAAACTAGACCACAGTATAAAGCTTATGGGAATGAGTGGTATTTTTTGACAATAATTCTCAGTCCAAAAGGCTCCAGGTAAGAGCCTAAGAGTCATTTTGTACCTCAAATGAGAAGAAAGTAGTGGGCTTGAGGATGCAGTTTCCTTACTAACATGTTTTCCATTTTCTTTTGTAATTTTTTGGCAAAGCTTGAGAGTCATCTTGAGACAACTGACTGTGTAATACTGCATTTTCTGAACATATTCCTTCTCTGTGTCTCTCATTTATGCATAAATTATCTTACTCGTCTCACAAAGTTAATTTCCAAGTGTTGCTAGCCTGTTTGCCTAAGTTGTCCAAAATCCCTGTATGATGATGTAGCGGGATAAAAAGATCTTCTGGAAGGGGATTTTTGGTAGCCATATCCTTCTTCTTGACCAGGATTCCTGCTGTGACTTAACTTTCACCTCAGTAGTGTGATTTGGCACAGTCAGAACAGTGAATATTTGTGAAGGAACAGAAAATAGTTAAATCAAATAGCAATGAGAAAATAATTTTGCTAGCCAACTACTACATAAATAGACACATGGATCTGTTCTTACTTTTATCTCCCTTAGACTGGCCCTAATGAAAATCCTAGTGGAAATCATTGTAATAAAAATAGCCAAAACATTAAGAATAGGACAAGCAAGCATGACGATGGCTGATAAGCATTTGAACCATCAAGCATCCTTTTTTAATCCAACCACAAAAATAAGTACTGGCTCATGCGCTAAGTACCCAAAAGACATCAGGGACCATCTTATATGAATAAATTAGTGTCTATACCTTAAGGAAAATAATTCTAGAATGATCCTTTAGTTCCCCTTTTTTTTCTCAGAGAGAGAAAAAGAGATCAAGGGAGCACATGACGGCACAGGGGTGGTAGGAGAGCGGCAGAGGAAGAGGCAGAGAGAGAATCCTAAGCAGGATCCACCCCCAGAATGGACCCCGATGCCTGGCTTAGTCTCATGACCTTGAGATCATGACCTAAGCCTAAATCAAGAGTCAGACACTTAACCCTTCCCCTTATTATTTCTAATAGAATCTACATTTAGTAATGTGAGTTCTTAAGTTTGTTTTAAACTTTGGTATTGTTGTACTCATAGTTGGTTGTGTTTCTAGCAAAAACTACAAATTCCTCTCCCTAAATTAGTAAAAAAAAAAAAAAAAATTATTCTGAAGTGAAGTTTCTAAACCCTTGAATCATCCTCAAATCATCTGTAAGTCCATAAACTTATACTTTAAATACATATATGTTTTATCCTATCACATTTCATAAAGGATTTGATGTGGCTTATTAAAAAAAAAAAACAACAAATAAAGTCAATAAAGATTTCTTTTAAGCTGAGATAGTCTGAGCAAAAAAAAAAAAAAAAAAGAAAGAAAGAAAGAACAAGCAAGAAAATAACAAATCAAGTAGTAAGAGTAGTATACAGAAATGGTGCGCCGTTGGCATCTATGGTTGACAGAGCTGCACTATACATTTGGCTCAAAAATTCCAGCCGTTTAAGAAAGAAACACAAAAGGTGTAAGATTCATAGAGGCCATAAAATAAAAACAATGGTGGAATAATGAGATAAGTTTTCCCGACAGGTCACATAAAAAGGAAAAGTAATGAAATGTTTGACATCTACGAAAACAGGCCTAGAGTAGAGACTACATACAGTCCATTACATTTGGCTGTAAAGTAGTTGTAAAGTAGTTGTTGTTTCAAGACAATGGCATGATACCAAAATGCAATGTCAAACTCAATTCTCCACATAACTAGAATTTTGGTGGTCTGGCTTGATCCAACAACAAATTTGTTATCTAAAGGGGAATGAACTGTATGGCACTTGGGGGTTTCTCACAAACATAAATTTTTGCAATTAGGCTCTAATAGGGATAAGGGATGATTAAAAGTTATATTCTCAAACTAGAATTCTAGGGTACAGATATTCTGTGCAGCAAAATAAGCAGGGAAACCTGAAGAACTAACCGAGGTAAACACCCAAGTACCTTTAGAATGGATGGACAGCATGCCCTGCAAAAATTTCTGAATTCACTTAGAAATATAAATAAATGGAAAGGCTACCAAAGCTCGACAAACAAAGAATAGCCACACTAATTTTTTTGCTTGCATCTTTTTTGTACAGATATTACCAGCTATTCACTGTGGCTCAAGAAAAAGAAAAAGAAAAAACCTCAGTAAAACACTGGAGGAAATCTTAATTCAAGTAATACTGCTTTCTAGTGAGCCTTACAAAAGACACATTCATCCTGATATTTTCCCAAGATAACCCGTTGAGTGGAATTGTTGAAAAAAAGCCAGTGAATGTTAGAAAACTCTGACCAGAAAGGGCGATTGAAGTTTGAGTGACTATGGTAGACTGATTGCACTGGGGTCCTCAATTGTCAAACATCCTTGCGTCTATGCTCTCTGATACTGCCCACTCACACTGATTTTGGCCTGGGCCATGTGTCCTACTTCAGCCAGTGGGGTAGTAGCAAATTTGGAAAAGGGCTTCTTCATTTTGTCTTGCTCTCTTGGAACTCTCCATTTCAGTGAGCACCAGAACAGGTAGCCTGCTGGAGGATGAAGCCATGTGAGACACAGCTAAATTGTTCCATTTGAGGCCTCCTAACCTGCTAATTCCCAGCCTGCCCACCAGCTGACTGTCCTTGCCCTAATACAACAAAGCCTGGTCCAAATCAAACAAAGTGCCCAACCAGCCCTATATGTGTGAGAAATGGTAAGTAGTTGTTGTTTCAAGCCACTAAGCTTTGGAATGGTTTGCTATTGATGTTGGGGCCAATTCCACATTAAAACCTGTTAAACCCCTACGGCCTGCCTGGGCCTACTTAGCCATAGTGACTCCATGTTGCCTAGGTAGACATTTTGTTGTTTAATAAATGCCTCAGCAGTTACTGATATCAGTTCCAGGTAACTGTTGCTAAAACACATACCTAAAACAAGGCCATTTTGTTGTTTAATAAACACCTCAGCAGTTACTAAGTAGTATCGGTCTCGGGTAACCATTACTAAAACACACAGGGAGGAGACATCCAATCAGCCAAAGCCACATATGTAGATGTCTGCGGTTGTGCCCTATAAAACTAGCCTGTAAGACCAAGGGGCCGTCGTTCTCTTTGGAGGTGGCCCTGGTTAGTCTGACTTCTAATGCTTGGCATAGAATAAAGCTTTACATAACTTTCACTTTGTCTCAGCCTCGTTCCCCTGGCTGGTCAGTCTAACTTCCAATGCTTGGCATAGAATAAGACTTTGCATAACTTTTACTTTGTCTCAGTCTCATGCCTTTGATAACGGAGGCAACAACTGATAGCTGATACAGCAATCACTAACTACTGCTGTGCCTGAATTTGAGCTACTCTTTTATGTAATATTAGAAAATCAGACCAAGGGTTGGTCAAGTCATTTCTAGAGCTTGGTGATATTAGTAGATAATATTTACTACTTTTACCCTGAATGGGAGTAGGGAGGGATTCCATTAGCTCATCCAAAATTAATATTAAATATTAGGAAATGAGTAAAAAGAAAGGAGGGTTTCAAACATTCCTGTTTTATTCATTTTGAGACAATTGTTCAATTGATCAGAAAACTGTTCTTCCAAACCCAGATCTTCACACAGGTGTTATGATACAACTTCTATATGGGATTCTAGATTGCGTTCAATGTTGTACTGGTTAGTCTATAACTAGTTGCTATCCACAGAACCAAATACTGAGTAAAGATTTTAAAAAAATAAATAAAAAGATGGGAACGCCTTATCTTGTTCTTATCTTACACGGAAGATTTTATCTTACACAGAAGACCTATACTGTAAGGGCCTGATTAGCCAGAGGGAGCCATTTGGTTGTAAACTTAGATTGACCCTGCCCACCCACCCACCGCCCCGCCCAGGAACTTACTTGCAAAGCCCTGATACAAGGGCGTGCAGTAGGGCGTGCATATATTTACTATTGTAAGTTGAAATCCAGTTGGCCACCCGTATTGCCAACGTAGCATGACTATGCAGTTTTCCCTGTGTATTGCAATCTCATTGGCCACCTGTGTATAAGCCAGGCTCAACCACCTCTATAAAAGTTAGTCTGTGAGGCTGGGAAGGGTCATCGCCTCTTTGTAAGAGACGGCCCCTACTGGTCGGTCTGATTCTCAATGCTTGGCATGAAATAAAGCTTTGCTTGACCTTTGCTTTGCATCAGTCTTGCTCCTTTGATCACTGACCCATTATTGGGGGACTCTAATATATACATTTGGCTCAAAAATTCCAGCAGTTTAAGAAAGAAACATGAAAGGTGTAAGATTCATAGAGCCCATAAAATAAAAATAATGGAGGAATGATGAGATGACTTTTCCCGACAAGTCACATAAAAAGGAAAAGTAATGAAATGTTTGACATCCATGAAAACAGGCCTATAGTAGAGACTACATACAGTCCTTATTTATCTCATATGATCTTATCTTCTACAGAAAGATTTCTGTATAAAATATACAGAGAGGAAAAATACTTTACTGTGGAATAGTTTTACCAAAAGCCTGTTCCTTCTATAGAATATTGGCCTGAGAAACCTGGACTTGCAATTTGCGACAAGAAAGTAGCTAAAATATTTTTTTTAAAGAAACAGTAATCTGATAAATCCATAATTAGAAAAGGGCAGAGGATTTATCTTTTTTTAAAAGGTTGGAGAGCAGGATACATTATATACTTTGTCCATCAGAACAAAGTTAGAAAGGCCAATCACCAACAGACCATAAACCATTTTAGTAACAGAAAATCTTCACGAAGGGACTTATTTAATTTGACCTTTTAAATCAGAAAGACTATGAAAGAAAATGTTCTCTGCATACACTAGAAAGAAAGCACTTTATCTCAAATTACAAATTTGAGAAAAGGGGAGTCTCATACTGTTTGCTATTGGGGTGTCGTCAAACATCCTTACCAGATTCATCTCAAAATCTTTCCTCTCAGCTCTATATGCCAGGTCTGGGCCAGCCACAAGAAATTAAGTTTAAAAACAAGACTTTTAAAAATCCGAGTAAAAATTGGATTTGGCAAGATCCTGAATGAGTTCCAAATTTCATTTCCTATGTTAGCTCACAAGGCTGGCCATGAGTGCTTTCAGCTTCCTAAAAATCATACACACAGGAACTTCTCAATCAACATCCCATGTAAAAACAGAAACCACTCAAGTATTACAAGCAGAAAGGCCTTAGTACAAGGAATCAAGATTCTTGAAACATCCGTGATAGGAAGGAGTGGCAAGCTTCCAGGAATAAATCCTGGGTGTCACAGAACTGACCCACGTTGGGAACTATACTTTCTACATGATGGGACAGTTGAGAGTCAAGAAACACCACCAGACAGTGTGAGAGATCAGGAGTACCCCACCACAGCTCTGATGCAGAGAGTCCAAAGACAGGATGCAGAAGCTTTCTCCTGGCCACACATTTTTGGAGTCTAACTATGGAATTGGGATGCCAAAAATGCATCCTGTCTTGACCCTATCTGCTGGAGGACACAACAAGTCCTCACGAAAATCAGCTAGGTCTCCTTACCACCTTCCTTCCACCTCTCACATGAGTGTGTATAACTGCTGGAGACTCATTGATACCTAGGACCATAACCACAAGGGAACCTGGGAAGTACAATTTGGGCTTCCTGGCCTCTGCAACACAGGTCGGCACAAGGGCACTAGTCTCGCATGTCCATCAGAGGAGCTATGGCGGTAACTCCTCTTTTTTCTATAAGAGGGACTGATGAGCACAGTTTCAGCATATCAGCAATCCTTTAGTAAACACAGAAGGGGAACTTGTCTCTCAGGCCCTGAGACAGAGATGTCATCCGTCTCCAGTGATCTGAGGCATTGCCTATGGAATCTAGACATGTCTTGTTCCATTTCCCCTTTCTTATCCTGGTAACCTAACCAGATCAGTCCTGGCTAGGCACAAATCAGCATGGGGCAATTAAGCCAATATTTAAAGTAAGGAAAATGATCCCGTTCATACAGTTAAAATCTCCATTCTCAGAATGGTTAATACTCAGGGAGTGATTAAGGATAACAAATTTCATTTCTTTTTACTTTGCTTTGATCCAGAAAGACTTCAGGGGAGCTGTTCACTAAGCATTGCCTTAGACAGACTGGCTGGACTACTTATCTTATCTTACACGATCTGAAGGTGGGTCACACAAACAGCCCATGTTGGAACAAAAGAGCCATAAGGCATTCCTTACATGAAAGTTACAGATGATCCTGGCCCATGGTCACCATTAAGCGTGCCAGCAATTCTTGCTTAGGCCAAGGCAGTCACAAAGGCTTGTAGTAGCCTTGATTTGAGAATTCAGCAGAACCTGGGGCCTTTTTGTTAGATAGCAATTCATTGAACTGACCGAATGTTCTGTCTTGGGATGTTTAAATATGAAACACACAGAGACCCACCTGAGGGGGACAGGGCAGCTAAGAGACACATAGAGACAAGGAAAGAAGCTGAAGCTAAGATGTAGAGAGAAGAAAAATAGGCCAAGAGTTGAAAGAGGTGAAGAGAAGCAGAAACCATAGAAACAGAGATAAACTTGGGTATAAAAATAATAACTCAGAGCGGCCCCTGGGTGGTTGAGTGGGTTAAGCATCTGCCTTCAGCTCTAGTCATGATCCCAGGGCCCTGGGATCCAGCCCTGCATCAGACTTCCTGCCCAGTGGGGAGCCTGCTTCTCCCTCTCCTTCGGCCACTCTTGCTCTCTCTCAAATAAATAATAAAATTAAATTTAAAAAAAAAAAACAGTAACTCAGAGATACCAACCTGTAGCAGTAGACATGAAAAGTCATCTCACCCTAGGATAGATATGCAATTTCTTACTTTTTTGCAATCCTTAATAATCCACACCCTCTAAAATGATTTCTCTTCCGTGCAACCTCAAGGAGCCTAACTCATGTAATACTGCTCCCAGAGTAGACAGAACTGACCTTTCAAGGTTTGTGCCTTGTTTTACTGTTTAGAATGAGCAGCCTCTGTTTGGAAATGAAGTTGGTGGGAAATTTACCATTCAGCATCTCCTTGGGGGGAGAGGGGTCCCAGAGAAATGGCTCATGGGAAATTAAATCTGTCTTTGGATATTTTGAGGCCAGATGAATGTCTCCATCTGTTCTTTAACAGACCAAGTGCTTAAATGGTTCTTCCTGCTAGGGGACTCATGGAATAAATTTAAGTCCAAAGATGACAGAAATGGGGCCCAACATCCGGAAGACAGTGGGAAGTCTGCTAAAGGCCATATGTGCGTTGAGGTGAATCTCGGCTGATTTATCAGAAAAATTAATCAAGACTAAAAAAGTCCTTGTAAGACTGGAGAATGCTTTGACATTAATGCCTCAAAATTCATAGGTTGAACCCCTCATCCCCAATGTAACTGTATTTGGAGATTGGCCTATGAAGAGGTAGTTAAAGTGAAATGAGGCCCTAAGGGTGGTGTCCTGATACAATACAATCAGTGCCTTCTAAGAAAGTGACATGAGAGGTCTTGCACACAGCAGGATGGCAGTCACCTACAAGCCAAGAAAGAGGCCTCAGAATAAAACAGCATATTTTGTTATGGCAGCCTGAACTGACTAAAAGTCCTTGGTAGCCATCATCTCTGCCTCCTGTAAGTTTGAAAAACAAAGGCATAACTAGCACCTCCTATGGAAGTTTTTCCCTCTAAGAAAAGAGGAAACAAAACCTGGGATTTAAAGCCTCCTTCAGTAAAACGATTAATGTAGCCAGAAGACATATGGCAGGTTTACTTGATATTTTTAAAATAAGGTCTTAAGTTCCCAACTACACCACATGCTAATAGAGGAATTTTATTCCCTGGAAGGGAAACAAGGTCCAGCTGAACAACCAAAAATAGAGAAGATACATATTTGATCAAGGTGTGGGGATTGGTGTCAGCAAGAGGGGCATCTGCCTCTGTCAGCTCAGGGTCAACCCAGCACCCTCTTTTGATTCCAAACATGACCACCATCACCAGCATTTGGATCGATGGAAACGCTCAGACTAAGATACCTTTCCTTTTGCTAAGCTCAAGAGACATTTAATTATCTGGAGAGGATCCCCTTTGATGGTCACCAGGGAAAGTAGTCAGGAGTGAACTGAAACCATCTACACAGGGGAGATGTCTACACAGCTTGATGTCCACATAAGCATGACTTTACTAGTGCAAGTCATCATCAACATAACTATTCCAGAAAACACTGGCACAGGAACATCAAAGCTGCAAATAACTTTACTGTACTTTCAAGGAAGTTCCTGAAAGATCCACCAACTCCTCAATAGAAAGGATCAAATGACAGTTTATGTTTCAAGATTCTTTGAACGCCTTGCCTCAAATCCTCATCTCGCTGTGTTCATCGATTCTATATCGTGATCCTTATTCAAACCGACCCACGCTCCTCATTGCCTGGACTTCAGAAACTCATAAACGTCCTAACTTTGCCATCTTCAAAGTAAGGCGTTACTAAGAGTGTATCAAAGTAGTGTTCCCTTTGCAGTACAATAAACTCAGCTTTGTCTCATTAACATGCTGTCTTGGTGATATTTTAGAAAGCCAATATTCTATAGATTAGGAAATAATCCAGGGTAACAAAAGGCTGTAAGATCTCTAACAACACGGGGCTAGAGAAGTGTTATTTCAGCAGAATGAGGAGGAAGGGTAAGCTTTCAAATGAGGGAAGGGCAAGATGTGCCTCTTTGAGGACCAGGAATCAGTGCTGGAGTGAACCCTCTGAAGATAGCCACAAGGAAAAATTGTGCCAAAAAACTAGGAGAATGGATCTGCATCTATCCATGTAGACTTTGCGTCTGTTCGTGTAGACCACACAGCCAAAGGCAATCCTAAACTAAGCTGGGTCTTGGCAGAATGTTTTAGGATTCTCCTGGATTACAAGAGGATGGGAGGCCTGCAAAGAGCTTCTCCAAGGCCTTTTCCCTCTTACCTCCACTAAAAAAAAAAAAAATTAAAGAAGACAATGTAGGTGATAAAAACAAACTTTAGGGGCACCTGGGTGGCTCAGTGGGTTAAGCCGCTGCCTTCGGCTCAGGTCATGATCTCAGGGTCCTGGGATCGAGTCCCGTATCGGGCTCTCTGCTCAGCAGGGAGCCTGCTTCCCTTCCTCTCTCTGCCTGACTCTCTGCCTACTTGTGATCTCTCTCTGTCAAATAAATAAATAAAAATAAAAACAAACTTTAATTCAAACTTCATGAAGCAGTCACCTTATGGAGAACTACAAAGTGGAGTGCAAGGCAAAAAGATCTAATAGGATAAAGTATAAAGAATAATGGGTCACCTGGGTGGCTCAGTTGGTTAAGTGACTACCTTTGGCTTGGGTCATGATCCTGGAGTCCCCAGATCGAGTCCCACATCAGGCTCTCTGCTTGGCGGGGAGTTTGCTTCTCCATCTGGTCCTCCCCCTTCTCATGGTCTCTCTCTCTGTCTCTCTCTCATGGTCTCTCTCTCTCTCATTCTTTCTCACTGTCTCTCAAATAAATAATAAAATCTAAAAAAAAGAAAAAAGAATAAGAAAAAAACAAATAGGAAATTTCTGATTGTCTGGGGCCACACAGTCAAACTTGTTTGGATTGAGAAGGCCCAGGGTTGGCTTGGTATTTGGGGATTGGTTGACTGGATATACTGCACTTCTGGGCAGCAGAGTGTTTCCAGAAACACAAAAGTTGTTTAAGTTTCAGTTTGCTGATGTGGTACCCTGGACAAGAGTCTTGTCTTGGATCTAAAAGTTCAACACCTCCCTATCCCCTCTGGGAAGCTGTTATGAAGAAGTTTCTCATCATCTCCAGGGTTCTTATGAGGCATGGCTACGGCTAATCCTATTCTTTTTTTTTTTTTTTTTCCTTACAATCTTATTTTTATTTATTTATTTGACAGAAAGAGACACAGCGAAAGAAGGAACACAAGCAGGGGGAGCCAGAGAGGGAGAAGCAGGCTCCTGGCTGAGCAGGGAGCCCAATGCGGGCTCCATCCCTGGACCCTGGGATCATGACCTGAGCTGAAGGCAGAGGCTTAACTGACTGAGCCACACAGATGCCCACAGTGTCATTCTTTTTGCATGTAGAACAATAACCCCAGGGAGCTGACACCTTTGGCTAATTTTCCTTTCATTGTCAATGTCAGTAATAAACTGATTCTGAAAGTGGCTCATTGTATCTTCACCATCCAAATCAATTAGGGCTTGGTCTTGAACTTCCTTACCTCATGCATGCTTGACAGAAACTTGTAACACTGTGAAACAGACATGGTAGTCTGAGGCTCAATGTCCCACAGCCTCACCCCTACTCCATAGATAACAGGCTAGGAATGGAAAGTTTAGAGGGAAATAAAGACATAAAAGTCACCTATCAGGAGGTGTGTGCTTCTTTGCACTCCCCTGGTTCTCCCCAATCATTTTGGCCTGGTGCTTCACTCCTTTTTCTCCCTGATTGGAAGGAATGATCTAGTTTGCTGGGTGACTGACATGGAACCAGCTTTCTTGATTACATGGAATTAATCCATTAAAATCTATCACCCTTTTTTCTGTTTATCCACTGCGATTCAGTGCAAAGCACCATTCATGGACAAGCATGTCTGAGCATTCAAACTAAGCCATAGCCTCCAAAGTCCAGTGATACTCTGAATCCCAGCTGCCTGACTCCCTGGGATTGTTTCCAAACATGGAAAGGGAACACAGGTTCCCTAAGCCCAACAAGATTTGATTAAAACAGAAAACAAAGAAACACATTTAAATGTATAGAGGGAAATTAAGAGATTTTAACCAAAAAATGAAGTAAAATAGTAAGTCCAAACAAAATAAATTATAAAATCCAAAACTAGGAACACCTGGGTGGTACAGTCAGTTGAGTGTCCAACTCTTGGTTTCTGCTTAAACCATGATCTCAGTGTCCTGAGATGGAGCCCTGCATCATGCCCATTAATAGGTGCTGATGACACAGCACCCACCTATTGGTTAGGAAAGATTTTAACTAATTTTGTCATTACAATTGTGGCAAATGGTATGAAGGGGAAACACAGAAGCTATTAAAGTAACCAATGGGAACTGTCTTGAGAATCATCAAAGGCTCTCTAAGGAAAGTATCTGTTTACTGAAGTAGAATTAACTCAGCCAAAGCGAGTAGAAGACCATTCTAGGTAGAGAGAACAGTAGATAGAAGCTAATATCCTGAGGCAGAAGAGTAAAGCAGACAGGATGAACTACTATTGTGGCCAAGAGAGAAAGCCAAGAAGAAGACACATGTGAGATAAGCAGGGACAAGTACCTCGGGCTTGAAGCCATATTAAGAATTTGTTATTTTCTATTCCAAGTGAGGAATATTTGACCTACTATTAGGATCCAGCAGAAATTTTGTCCTTGAGGTTTTGATTCCATAATGATGAATACACAATTTAACCCAAATAATAAAAAAAAATCAATGAATTTTTTCATCTAAAAAGTATTTTCCTTAGCAATTAAATCAATTTAATCCTTTGGTAAATTACCATACAGGAGATTTTAATTGATTTTAGTTCTTTCCATTTCCTTTCAATTTACTAAAATTAATGATATTGATCTTTTACTATAAACTTCCCATGGAAACTTGATTCATCAATAGTTGTCCTCAAGTTTAATTTCCCATAGTCCTTATCAAATTTGATTCCTTAGTCATTTTTAATAAAATGTCACCATGTATCATTTTTAACCCCTTTCAGTTTTATTTTGTGTTGGTTATGCTTATAAGTAATGCTCTGAGTCAGATGAATGAAACTTTTTAATTTCTTAGCCAATCCAGAAGAAAATCTCGAGTTAAAAAAAGAAAAGAAAATTTCGAGTTGTTCTGTTATTCCAGACTGATCTATTGCAATAGTTCTCTAACCTTTCAGTCTTAGGATTCCTTTACTCTTAAAAATTGAGGTTCTCAAAGAGCTTTTGTTTATGTGAGTTAAAGCTATCAATATTTGTTGTATTATAAATTAAAAACTGACTTAAACAAAAATTATTTTGTATAATTTTTTTTAAGATTTTATTTATTTATTTGACAGAGATCACAAGTAGGCAGAGAGGCAGGCAGACAGAGAGAGAGAAGGAAGCAGGCTCCCTGCTGAGCAGAGAGCCCAATATGGGGCTCCATCCCTGGTCCCTGGGATCATGGCCTGAGCTGAAGGGAGAGGCTTCAACCCACTGAGCCACCCAGGCACCCCTATTTTTATTTTTATTAATTAAAAAAACTAAACAAAAACGTGGCTTCTCATGCCCTTTACATGCAAACTATTTTAATCACACACATAGTGAATTTCTGGAAAACTCCCCAATTAAAAAAGCACATGTCTTAGTCTTATAAAAATCGTTTTCTACTGAGGACCCTAAGGTCTTGGCGAGCCTCAGAGGTGCCTGGGTCACACTTTGAGAATCCCTGATCTCTTATAATGTTTCCCAACAAGTGGTTCACACATCATTAGATCTGACATGGCAAAAAAGTTTTTATTTCAATAATTATGTATTTTAAGTGATTATTAGAAGTTATTACTGATGATACACTTGATGCCTCTGAGTATTCCTTAAGGCACAGCAAATGTGTTCCAATTTTTAAAAATATACAATTTGGTAGTGTCCGAGTCAAAGGACAAAAGTCGAGTCAAAACGTTCTGCTTCACGTTTTCTGCATTTTCCATAAGAGTGGGTTACTTTCACAGAGTGAAATTATTCCTAAAAATATTCTATTACCATTCAACCTTTTTGAAATCAGCCGTATGGTGATGTGGGGAGGCACAGAGATCGGGTTTTAAGATTCTGGGACCCAGAAGAAGCAGAACAGAGCAATACAGCTAATGGCTAAGAACCCGTATTTTGTAATCAGGGTTAGGAATCCTAAATTTAACGTTTCTAGCGCTGCGATATTGAACAAACTACCATTTGCAAACGTCGGTTTCCCTGTATCAGACGGAGATGGTCAGAGCTAACTCCTAAGATCGACCACTAGCTGATACAGCGCACGTCAACAGCCGAGGCTGGCACACGGTGTATAGCTTTTCCTACAGATTTTATTTATCGCCCTCAAGTCTCCAGCGCTTCCCACAGGCCCAGGACAGAGCTGACGCCCAGCGAGGTATTTCGAAGGGGAGGAGAGCAGGTGCTCTGCCTCGGGGGGGGGGGGGGGGGGAGGCACACTGGGAAAAAAAAAAAAAAGATTAAAGTACCATCATTAATCCTTTTCACAGTGAGGAAATCATACTGAAAAATCTCACAACGGATATTTATATCAAATCACCACAATGTATATTGCGTATGTCTTGCAATGTGTATGTTATACTTCAATAAAGCTGGAGGGGAAAAAAGAAAAAAAAAAAAAAAGCACAACTGCCCTGACGTTGGGGGTGGGTCTTAATTTTAAAAGGAGTGGGTTCCAGGTCAAATCTGGCAAAAACCAAACGTCCCAACCTTGGAGTCTCAGCAAGGGATTTAACACCCCGGACCCAGCGCGCTAGCTGACACACGGAGGGCGCGCTCTGTGATCGGCCCAATCGATCGACGTGATCGAGGATCGTCAACTCGGGTCTGGCTGCAGACGCTGTTTTTTTCTCGCGAGGCTTCAGATCGGGCTGCTAGAGAAGAGGTGGGTCCAGTTGGAGAGAAAGGAGGAGCGTGAGGTCACCGCACGCTGCGTCCCCAGGAGGCTTTGCGTGCCCCTCGCTTCCTCTGGGATCTTCCGAGCGAGCGCGTGAACGGCTACCTGCAGAGGCCATGGCGCTTCACGTCCCCAAGGCCCCGGGCTTTGCCCAGATGCTCAAGGAGGGGGCGAAGGTAAGGCATGGCGGAAGAGGGAGTGAGGTAGGAGAGTTGCCGGAGCGCTGCGGCGGCCGGAGCGAAGGAGAGGGGCCTGCTCACAGTCTGGGTGTGCTCCCCGGGCACAGCGGTCGGAGAAAAGGAAGATTCCAGAAAGGGAGGTGTTCTGGGGGGAGGGGGAGGCTTGGCTGCCGAGACCCACGGGCATTTTCGTTCCTTCCCTTCCCTGAAGGGGCGGAGGCGGCGAGAGGCAGGCCCGGCCGCAGGATTCGCGTCCTGTGCTTCCTAGGCGGGCAAGCGGGAAACCGCTGATGGGGTTTTCTTCCCTCCCTGAAACGGGGCTCCTCCGGCTCTCCGCCCGTAAAGGGGGTCTTGAGGGTGAAGTCGAATGACGTAGGTGAAATGCTTCGGGAACCGCGAAGCCGACTGACAGCAGTTCAGGGAGTGGGTGATCTGAGGAGAGGAGAGGGACCCGGGCCAGTTCTGGACCGTTGTCCTTCAGCGAGGGATAGAGGGAGGGCTCCTCGGCTCGCCCGCAGTAGTGCGTTGCGGTAGGAACAACGTTACTCTCCATCCGGATGGGTTCTGGTCCCAACTTAGATGAGCTGATGTACAGCCTACCCGCAGCTCTTGCTTTCGTCTCTCCGTTAAGAAAAGGATGGGGGTCCCTTTGAGGTGCCACTGTCTGGCTTAACTGCAAGAATAAGGGTCGCCCTGGACTAATTAATTAAGACTTTATCTGTTTTGTGGTCAGCTCAGGAACATCATTTCAAGAGCCTAAGTTCTTTAAAATATCTTCATATACTACCAGTAAGTTTGACTCTTGTATTCAAAGTCTTCCCTTTTTTGTCCGCCAGATCTCCTGTACCTGGTTAAAGAAATAACAGATCCTTGTGTGGTTCAGTTTACAGTAACAGTGTGAGGGAACTAGGTTCTGGATGGCGGAATACACGTGGGATAACAGGAGTATATCGAATATCAGGGTCCGATGTAAATACTGGTAAAACAGCTTTGCTGGTAATGACATTGACTATTCTAAAAAATGAGACTGAAGATTTTTCATAGTTTTTATTCTTTTGAGACAGTCAAGTAAGGATAGTTTCAGATACTGATAAAAGAAAGTATTGTAAAAAAAAAAATAGTAATGACAAAAGATTCCTTAGAAAGTACTGTAGTAGGGAATGACAGGAAATAAAGTCTCTCCCCCCCCCCCCCAAAAAATGAAGGGTCATAGGTAGATAGAACAATTAAATAAGATGTTCAAGGAAGAACTCTTAGCTCGGTACCGAGTGACAGAAGGGACCAGCCAAGATTGAACAGGGTAGTGTTCCAGGCTGAGAAACCAGTAGGTACAGAGGCCCTAAAGATGAAGTGAGTTTTGACCTGTTAGAGAAAACGGTAAGAAACGTGATGGGGTTGAACCTCATTAAGGGAACTCAAGAATGGTGAGATGAATTTAGAGAACCTGTAATTCAGGACCAGAACATGTAGGACCTTTTAGCCCGGAGGAAGGATTTACATTTTATCCTAGGAGTGATGGGAGACCATTGATGGAATCGGATTTATGATCACATGGCTGTTCCTCAGAATGGGTGAGGGGGAAAAGCCAGCAGTTAAGCCAGATCAGACTAAATGCTCTTGTAAGAGTTCAGCTCTTGACTCTGAAGACATGGTCTCTAAAGCAGTGGTTATTAACCTTGTGCAGATCACAGTTCCTTTTATGAATATTATAAAAGCTACACCTTATGCTCCAGAGCAGAACTCTCATAGAACTACCCATGATGAGGGAAATGTTCTGTGTCAGTTGTCTACTTGATCTTAGCCAAAAGGTGAGAAGCAGTGTATCAGTTCTGTCTAATACAGTATCCACTAGCCACATGTGTCTGCTGAACACCTGAACCGGATTGAGAAACTGAATTTTTAATGTTAATTATTTAAACTGCATGTGGTTAATGACTACTAAGTTGAGCATAGCAACTCTAGAAAAATGCTCACTGAACAAACGGGGGGCTCATGAAACCCATCTGAGGCCATAAGTAAATCCCAGCTCTAATCAAAATCCAGTGTAAAGTTTGAGAATTTTCACGTTGTGAGCAATTCAGCAGTTTTTCAACATGGATGCGTTAGAATTGTGTTCCAGTTTACAGAAGCACTCAGAAGTCCATATAAGCATTTGGGGACAGGTATGTTAAGTGGAAATTCCCAACAAACAGAAAACTGCTGGTTTTATAATGCTCAGATTCCTAACACAATCAGAAAAGTATTCATACCATGTTTTCACATTTAGTCCAAAAGTAATGATAAACTTTACCTGAAATACCTCATCTGCATTTACTAATCAGTCACAACATTCTTTCCTGCACTTTTCACTATATTTTAAAAAAGAAATCATACGTTTTATGTTTTGATGTGTAAGTGGATACCTGTGGTCCTTAAAAATGTCAGTTTATTCCCCCAGTGAGCAAATTTATGAATACCAAACACTATGCTTTCCTTACATAAGTCTTGCTTGATTATTCTTTAAGCAGTCCTATATGTAGGTACTATTATAATTATCCCCATTATAAGATGAAGAAAAACCTTGTCTTTTACTCTTTAATTAGAAGGAGGTTTTGTTTTTGTTTTTGTTCTACAGCATTTTTCTGGATTAGAAGAGGCTGTGTACAGGAACATTCAGGCTTGCAAAGAGCTTGCCCAAACAACTCGTACAGCATATGGACCAAATGGTAATTTCCAAATTCATGTTTTAAAAGATGCAGTAATCGAATTTTGCGTACTTCTTCAAATTTACTCTAAGAATATTATACATTAAAAAAAATATTATACATAAACTGAGTTCTAGCCGCCATACAGAAGTAATTTTGTAGTTCATTGCCACCAGTGTAGTGTTCACAGTGTTTAACCAGCAACTCAGATCTCTTTAGAAAAATAGGAATCAGGGACGCCTGGGTAGCTCAGTTGGTTAAGCGGCTGCCTTCGGCTCAGGTCATAATCCCAGCGTCCTGGGATCGAGTCCCACATCGGGCTCCTTGCTCGGCAGGGAGCCTGCTTCTCCCTCTGCCTCTGCCTGCCATTCGGTCTGCCTGTGCTCGCTCTCTCCCCCTCTCTCTCTGATAAATAAATAAAAATCTTAAAAAAAAAAGAAATCAAAGTGTTACTTTTTCTCATTAAGATGATAGAAAAATTATGGTGCCTTCACTATTGAGGTGATACCTAATGTAAGGGAGAAAGTTCTCTTTTGCCTCCTACCATCAACTGAATTTAATTGATACACATGTATGGAAAGCAATAAAACTATTTTAAAGTAGATTATTTTGGTCTTTCTACATGTTAATGTAATTTACATTTATTAAACAAAAATATGAGAAGATAGTCTCCCTAATAAACAGTCGGAGGTTAGAAAGGACAGGAATAATATGGGAGTACGTTTAGGCTCATAGTTTTTTTTGTTTTTGTTTTTAAGATTTTATTTATTTATTTAATTGACAGAGACAGCAAGAGGGAACACAAGCATGGGGAGTGGGAGAGGGAAAAGGGAGCAGGGAGCCCAGTGCGGAGCTTGATCGCAAGACCCTGGGAACATGACTTAATACAAAGGCAGACACTTAATGACCAAGCCAGCCATGTGCCCTTTGGCTAAGGTAGTTTTAAAGAGTAAATAATAATTTAAAAAAAGAGTAAATAATACATGTCAAATTTTTATAGTTATTTTAAGAAATAGATACAAGCTTATATTTCTTAACTAGGTTTTTTGGGGTATTTGGAGAAAGATTTGAGTGATAATGAATTTCTTTTTCTAAATTTTTTCTTCCCTTTTTCTTTTTCTTTTTTTTTCTTTAATTTCAGGAATGAACAAAATGGTTATCAACCACCTGGAGAAGTTGTTTGTGACAAATGATGCAGCCACTATTTTAAGAGAGCTAGAAGTAAGTTACTTCTTTGAAGCCAAGAAATATTTTGATGATGTCAAAAATTAAGTATAGATTGACATAGGAAAAAATCTCTTAAGGTAATAAGGAACTTTTTGCCCCAACTTCAAAGTTTATTATATTGATTTTCTTAATTATGGAGTCTTCTTTAGTTTTAACATCTCACCACTTGATTTAAAAACCTCACAAGTTATTAATTTATGGAGAATTGGTTGTGATAAAAGTATATTTGCTAATAATCATATCAAATTGAGTATGTTGTCTCATTCTGTATAGAGTAGGACACTGAAGTGAATTATTCCATAATGCAGAAATCACTAGTACTTAAAACAGTGATTTTTAAAAAAAACACAAACTATTTCTTTGGCTTTGTGAAAATAAAAGTTGGTGGCATTTTGCTTTGTTCACCTACAGTTTTGATGTTAGAGTCTGTAGAATAGGTAACTGCTGGCAGGGTTGTGAGAAAGGTCTGGCACCTGAACATTAGAGAGCCATTCCTCAGCTAGCTGCTTTGTAGCTGAAAGATATTTTCAACTTCAAGGAATTTTCTTGAACTTCGTTCTTAGAGCATTAGAGCTTAATCTTTTCAGATGAAACTGTAAGTATGTTAACATTTCTCTACTTGTTTAAATAACAGTGCATTTTTAAAATAATATGGTGAACAAACAAACTTCATTCCATAAGATGTTTACAGAAGGACTAGTCATTGTGATTGTTAATGTTGGACAGTAAGATGGTCTCAGGAGTTATTCAGGGATGATGGGAACATTGCCTTAATAAAACTGTAATGATGGGGGCACCTGGGTGGCTCAGTGGGTTAAAGCCTCTGCCTTCAGCTCAGGTCATGATCCCAGGGTCCTGGGATCGAGCCCCGCATCAGGCTCTCTGCTCAGCCAGGAGCCTGCTTCCCTCTCTCTCTCTGCCTGCCTCTCTGTCTGCTTGTGATCTCTGTCAAATAAAAAAATAATAATAATTAAAAAAAAAAAACTGTAATGATGGGGAGCATGGGTGGCTCAGTCAGTTAAGTGTACAACTGTTGATTTCGACTCAAGTCTTGATCTCAGTCTAGGGATTGAGCCCCGCATAGGGCTCTCAGCTCATCGGGGAGTCTTTTGGGGATTCTTTCCCTCTTCTGTCCCTCCCCCACTTGTACGTGCACACATGCTCATGCTCTCTCAAATATGCGTGTAATTTCCTGAATCTTATGTGCAGAGACATCTATACTGGATTGCTGACCATCAAAGGAAGGTGCACTACACTATAAGTAATATGTAGCAGTATGATTGAGTGGAGCTACCTAGCCCATGGGGAGATTGGAGTCTTAATTTAAGAGGGAATGGAACTGAAAAACTGTGTATTGCTTAAGGATCAAATATTTCGATGTTTAAATTCAAATTTCTACCAGGTGCAGCATCCTGCTGCAAAAATGATTGTAATGGCCTCTCACATGCAAGAACAAGAGGTTGGAGATGGCACGAACTTTGTTCTGGTATTTGCTGGAGCCCTTCTGGAACTAGCTGAAGAGCTTCTGAGAATTGGCCTGTCAGTTTCAGAGGCAAGTGTTCATTTTATAACGTACTCCTGTTTAATTTGTGACCATGTATACACACACTGTAAGAATCATCATTGTAGTAACAGTTTAACTTGCGCCACTTGGAGCACACATGCCTTACGTGTAGTATCTTATCCTCTTCTTACAAGAAACCTGTGAGTATGGCCTGTTAAAGTTCTATTTTATTTTAGATGAGGAAAGGGAAATTTAACTTAGAAAAATCTGTAAGTGGCAGTTAGCATTCAAATTTGGGTCATCACAAAAGCCTAAACTCTTGATGAGTAGGCTGTGCCATGAATGCTTATTCTGAAAGTATACTTTGCCATTTTATTTGGAAAACCAATACCCATATTTCTTGGGTTACCAAAATAATCTATGTTTTATAAAGTCATGTCAAAATTACGTCTTTTAAGGAAATGTTTTTGCTCTTTAAGGTCATAGAAGGTTATGAAATAGCCTGCAGAAAAGCCCATGAGATTCTTCCTGATTTAGTATGTTGTTCTGCAAAAAATCTTCGGGATGTTGATGAAGTATCCTCTCTGCTTCATACCTCCATAATGAGTAAACAATACGGTAATGAAGTATTTCTGGCCAAGCTTATTGCTCAAGCATGTGGTGAGTATATTGGTCAATGAAAAGCTCCAAAATAAAAATATCTTAATGAAAGTAAGATATTTTATCTGTTGTTCCAAAATATCTTTTGATATGTCTCATTTTTTTAACAGTGTCTATTTTTCCGGATTCTGGCCATTTCAATGTTGATAACATCAGAGTTTGTAAGATTCTGGTAAGTTTAGAAAATCTATCAGTGTTGTCGACAAAGGTCAGTTACATTTTGCAGAAAGAAAAAGATATCTTGATCCAAATCTAAATTTTATCCCAGGTTTTGAGCATTTAGGACTTTGTGTCTTTTGAGCTATCATTTGTAATTTTTTATATTCGTAGGTTAAATTTTTTAAGGGTGTTGATGTATTATCTCCTTGTAAAGTTATCTTTTCACGACAAGTTGAAGATTGAGAACAGTGTATAAACAAAATATTAATATGTCTTGTGTTCTTCATATTAAGCTGAATTAAACTAATAAACTTAGAAGCTAATTTCAAATGAGATGAAGTTCAATACAATATTAGAATTCACATCTTAATGCAATACTAAGAGTATTTGTTTATTTAAAAAATTGTGTTTCCCATAGGAAAATTTAGAATTTTGAGTTTAGCTTATATAAATATACCTGTTGTGTATTTATATAGATGCTGTGCATTTTCTGACTCCATGCACTACCTTCTCCTCCCCCACTGAATTGTAAGCCTGTAAGATCAGAAACTTTGCTTTGTTCCCTTTTCTATCCCTGGTACTAACAGCTGTGCCAGCTACATTGGCACCATGTATTAGGTGAGTGAGAGAATGAAGGGCTCAGAGCAGTTGTTCTCTGTCTTTGGTTGCTCTTAGTGCACTGAAGGCCCTCCGCCCCCTTCTTTTTTTTTTTTTTAAAGATATTTTTTTTAGACAGAGATCACAAATAGGCAGAAAGGCAGGCAGAGAGAGAGGAAGGGAAGCAGGCTCCCTGCTGAGCAGAGAGCTCGATGCGGGGCTCGATCCCAGGACCCTGGGATCATGAACTGAGCCAAAAGCAGAGGCTTTAACCCACTGAGCCACCCAGGCGCCCCAGCCTCCACCCCCTTCTTAACAGTGGCTCATTTTCAGTGATTTCTACCTTCAGCAGACCCATGTGCTTTCTATCCACCCCATTCCTTAGTCCCAAGAGTCACTGCCTTAATACCTTACTTTATTTAGAAACAGGTCTTTTGGGTACATGTAAAATCGACAGCTGAGCCCTAATGTTATTTTGATGAGATCACTGATGATTTTTATATTCAATCTTAGGGCTCTGGCATCTATTCATCTTCAGTATTACATGGCATGGTTTTTAAGAAGGAAACCGAAGGTGATGTAACATCTGTCAAAAATGCCAAAATAGCAGTGTACTCTTGTCCTTTTGATGGCATGATAACTGAAACTAAGGTATGTAGACTTCAAAACCTTAAAGGTAAAAATTTGACATTGCCTTTTCAGATTAATGTTTTATGATTCTTAAGCTTTCAGGAAGAGATTGCTCTACTGCATAATTATTGAAGACCAGGATTGTATGTGTTTCTTAGAATCAGACTCCTTTTCTTTTTTGGATACTTAATTCGCATACTAAGTTTGAAATATGAAATGGTAGCAGTATAGTTTATGTTCTCATATACAGCTCTTGACTCCTTGTGGTTCTTGCAAGTGAAATGCTCATGGAATGGGAGTACTGTGTGCTCTTCATTAATATATCTAGAGGTTGAGATCCTATAGCATCCTGAAACAAAAACATGCTAATATATGAAAATGATAGGTTTGTTTTTTAAAAAAAAAACCTTAGGAAGTTTTGAAGTTCTTGTTTGTAAGTCACTTCCATCTTTGTCCCTAGAATTCTTAAAATCTGATTCGATGGTTTTTAAAGTGTCACCGGTTATAGATGGGCCAGGTGTAGTCATTTTAGAAAAGTTGAGAAAAACTTGAAGAACCACAATACAGTGCTTTGGGTACACTAATTGACGTTTGTCAAAAGTAATGCCAAGATCACATGCCCAACATATCTAGAATAACAGTGTTTCTCCAACTTTACCAACAAAGCGCCTGTCGAACAGCAAAATGCATCAGTTTTAGGAGTGGGGGGGCTCTAGTAATAAGCTGAGTTTCAATGAGTTTCATACACACTATGTATTGTTTCATAACTCATGTATAATTATTTTCATATTTTTTTCCACATCTTTATTTCGTACAATATTACTCTGTGACTTCAAACACCAACGTAGTAAAATGGTTCTAAGGAGCATGCTTGTTTGTTTTGCTAGGGAACGGTATTGATAAAGACGGCTGAAGAATTGATGAATTTTAGCAAGGGAGAAGAAAATCTCATGGATGTACAAGTTAAAGCAATAGCTGATACTGGAGCAAATGTCATCGTAACAGGTGGTAAAGTGGCAGACATGGCTCTTCATTATGCAAACAAGTACAATATCATGTTGGTGAGGTGAGAGCTGCATTCTATTAACGTGTATTGTAAATAGCCTTTTGATGGTGAAACACCAAAGAGCTTCAGTACACCATGAATTCATGACTGTTAAAAAAAGGGCAAGTTGAAGACATTGGATCAAATAATAGGATTTAACTTGATCTAGAGGGACAAGAAACACCTGTGAGAAAACTGGTATTTATACTGAGAGCTGAAGGACCAATCAACAGATACTATTTGAGGAGAGAGCAGAAAAAGCATTCCAGGCAAAAGCCTCAATTTGAGAGACCAGACTCAAGCCAGGGGCACACAGTCTAGATATGGGATCTGAAATATAACTTGTAACCCATAAACCCATTTATGGGGACAGGAGACAATGTACCTACCCATTCCGACCCCTCCCAGCACACCTGACCGAATATGCAGTGTAAGTCTCTTCTCTTCCTTGGGACACCATGAGCGATTGCCAGAGTAAGGGAGAAGTTCTCTATATACCAGGCCTGCCTTAGTGTTTTAGGACTATAAATCCTGACATTCTAGTGAGACTTGAGCTCTCCCAATTCTAGAATAATGTCATCTACATACACCTATGTGTGGATTACACTGTGTCGTCCAGACCTATTGAACTTCAATTCAGAATCAAGAATGTGACTAGGGGACCAGGGTAGTTTCCCTCATTCATCTCTGCATTTTGTTATGTTATCTGATGGAATTAAAACTTCTCTTAAAGTCTTTGGGGTTTTTTTAAGGTTGAATTCAAAATGGGATCTCAGAAGGCTATGTAAAACAGTCGGTGCTACAGCTCTTCCTAGATTGGTATGTATTTTGGACAACATTATAAAATGTAGTTGAACCTATTTGAATTACTTTTATTACAACAGTCACTTTCTTTTAGACTCCTCCTGTCCTTGAAGAAATGGGACATTGTGACAGTGTTTACCTCTCAGAAGTTGGAGACACACAGGTGGTGGTTTTTAAGCATGGTATGTAGAAATGGTCAAGTATGTTTATGTAAGTGCAGGGTGTTCATTTGCTTGTATTAATCTATTTAAATTTCTTGACAGAAAAGGAAGATGGTGCCATTTCTACCATAGTGCTTCGAGGCTCCACAGACAATCTGATGGATGATATAGAAAGGGCAGTAGATGATGGTGTTAATACTTTCAAAGTTCTCACAAGGGTCAGTATTCGCAATAATCTTTAATTTAGTACTTTGTAAAGCTTCAAACATAGTTGGTAGAGAATTTCAAAATGAATGGCTTATGTAAAAGCAAAGTACCCTTTTTACTTAAGATTGAAGTGTTCATTGCTGATGAGTATAATAGTTTTCTGAAATGATTATGCAAAGAAACAGCAAAGTAACTTTTAACTGTTAGAAAAAGTTAGCTTATGGTTTTTTATTTTAAATGTACCTTTAGTTGCTTAAGGCATTATTCTTAGTACTGTGTCCTTTGAAATGCAGGTGTGAGGTATTGTATGCTTTTAAACTATGTATTCTAGGATAAACGCCTTGTTCCTGGAGGTGGAGCAACAGAAATCGAGTTAGCCAAACAGATCACATCATATGGAGAGGTATAGCTTTCTCTGGATAAATTGACTTTTTCGTGGTCCTTGAATAGAATACAGTGCTAAACACATTTTTGTTTTAGACATGTCCTGGACTTGAACAGTATGCCATTAAGAAGTTTGCTGAGGCATTTGAAGCTATTCCCCGGGCACTGGCAGAAAATTCTGGAGTTAAGGCCAATGAAGTCATCTCCAAACTTTATGCAGTACATCAAGAAGGAAATAAGAATGTTGGATTAGATATTGAGGTATTTGAAAAAACAAACACTATGAACTTATTTTGTAAATGTAAAACATAAAAATGGAAGTAGTAAGTTTAAAAGGTAAAGTTATTTGGAAAATGTTCTGATTTGTAAGCAAATGATTTTAACAAAAGCTTTGACAGTTTGTCTGATTGTTTTCCTTAAATAACCTTTGTTTTATAGTGTGCGTAGGGGAGTACTTTGACCTGGCAGCTTCCTACATAAGGAGCCGTGTGTTTTTATTACTGCCCTAAACACATTTTCACTTTCAGCAATTTAAAGTGAAAAAATGAAAATTGTTTTTGTGTTGACAGGCTGAAGTTCCTGCTGTAAAGGACATGTTGGAAGCTGGTATTCTAGACACTTATTTGGGAAAATACTGGGCTATCAAACTGGCTACGAATGCTGCCGTCACTGTACTCAGAGTAGACCAGGTGAGTGACAAATTCTGATCTTACAAAATATTCATTTTCATATGGTTCAGTAGTGTATTTTGATAGACCTGGTTATTCTAGCCAAAGGTCTGTTCCTTTATTTAAAAGTGCCCCCTCAAAAAGTTTGGGTTTTTTTCTGTTACAGTTTTAAATTGTTTTTAGTATATTTCAGCTGCAGTGAGTATCCTTTCACTGAAAGAAATTTTTGCCATTCTTAAACTGGAATGGATAAAACAAGCTTAAGTTCATAGTTTTCAGATATTTTTTAGCCTAGAAACCCATTTCTACAAATAAGGGGAAGGGAGGGGAGTTCAGTTTCATAACGTGGAAGGTTCCATGAAGCCCTGAAGCACATGTGCCACCAACTTTAAGGAAAATGGAACTTCTGGTTGTCCGTGGAAATGATAGGACTTAGGTGCATAGAATTTTTTGCTATGACAAATTAAGTTTTGAAGATCTAAAAGAAAAATGTTAAAAATCATAGTATTTCTGCTTTTTTTTTTTTTTTTTTTTTTTTTTTTTTGTAGGGGGTGGTGGGAAGGATACTGTGGCAAAGAGGAAAACAATCAAGACTATTCTAGGTTCAGATACAAGCCTGAATTCAGAGGAGGTTTTTCAAAAGGTGTTTTCTGGTACCCAGTGAAATCCATTTTCCTAGAGAGTTCTAAACTGATTGTTAAGCAATGAGTTATTTTTCAAGTACTTAATAGAAAATTGTAATTGTGAAGGGGCATTGTTATAAAAATCCATTAGGTGAAAATCATGCCAAATGAACCTGGGGAGAAGCAAGTTATAAGTAGAAATTAATGGAAAGGAGATTAAAATATTCTGCCGCAGTAAAAATAAGAGCTTTTTCCCTACTTGTGGTCTGTGAGACGACCAAAAAAGGGAACTGGATATCTAGTTTCAGCTCATTGGAAATAAACAGATTGAATGTTCATGCCCTGGATTTTATTAATAGGGTGTGTTTATATCTGTATCAAGTAGTGTCCAGCATAATATGCTTTTGGAGTTCTCAAATAGTTATAATGCAAGCCGAAGAAAATGGTTGCTCTAAAAGTTACATTAAAAATAGCAGGGACTGGAGAAGCTAAGTACATTGGAAGCATGAAGTAAACGGGAATTCTAATAGTGGAAGTTCTTTAACAAGGAACTTCCTGAATGTCAGTTTCCCAAGTGAGACAGTAATACAATAATGCAAGTACCTTGATCACAAAGATACTTCACAATTTTGGTTTTAAACTGGGAAGCCTGGGTTTTGTTTGTTTTCTAGTAAAGGGGGATGTTCATTGGGTATCTGTGAACTTTTTTCAAATACGTACCTGAAGAACCCATCTATCAGTAACCAGTTTGTTACTGTAATGAACTTACATTCTTTAAGATTGTTGTAAATAATATGCACGTAGTATATATTCGGGAATTGGAATTTTAAGTGCTGAAGAACATAGGGCTAGATTCATCGTTGTTCAGTGTGTATTTCACTAGTTCTGAAATTATAGTCCCTAAACCAACAGCATCAAGATCACCTAAGAATTTGCTAAAAGTACAAAAATTCCAGAGGCCCTAACAGGCCCACTGAATCAGAAACTCTGGGAGGAGGCCCAGCAGCGTTTTAAATAAGCTCTTCAGTGACTGATGCCTACTAATAGTTTGAGAACTGTTCTGGGTTGTTTGGTTTTATCAAGCTCTACTCTGGTTCTAAACTGTACCCAATAATGCTTTTAATTCAGTCTGAATTTAACCTCAGTTAATAAAATGTTGTATGAAGAATTTTAAAGTTTAGATTTCCCGTAGAAGCTTCTGAAAAGGGATGCTGATCTGTTGGAAGTGGTTGTGAAGATGTTTTAGGGTTTGTGCTGCTTGAGACACCAGCCATACCCCTTGATGTTCTACCATAAGAGGTCTCTCAGTCCTATAAATTTGGGAAGCAATGAATACTCTTTTTAGTTTAGACATTCAGAATTTACATTAAGAGTTTGAGAGTTCTACTTTGAGGAAAGCCATCTAATTTAATTTGGCTTCTCCAAATTTGAGCTAAAGCTGCCACTAACTCTTTTCTCCCAAATTAATCCTTTAAAAATTCAAGATGGTTATACTTGGAACATACTTGATTAGTGCATTCTAGACAAATAAGGGGCTTCTTGGTTTTAAGTTAGCAGAAAACTCTACGTATTTGGATAATTATGAATATACACTTCCTGCCATTTGAATGGATTTTACAGGTACTATGAAATTTCAGTGTTGAACTTTTATATATATTTATATTTATGTACCAACCATTTAGATTATAATGGCAAAACTGGCAGGTGGACCTAAAGCTCCTAAACCACAAGGAAATTGGGATAAAGATGACTGGCAAGATGAACTTCATATATAAATAGCAAATCAGGTGCCAAACAGATTTATACAGTAATGCATGCAGTTATTTTTCACATTTGGTTCATAGGGTTATTGAGTTACTGAAGCGCATGTCTTAGAATGCCCTTCACTAACGGGTGGATTTGTTGCTCTTAATGTCCACAAGAGCATTGCTGGAAGCTAACAACTCTGTGATAGTGTCCTGTATGCAGTGTGTAACAGATTGCTTATATTGAGAGGATTGCTTCATCTTGAATCAGTCTAGTATAAAATCTTTCTTTTCATTTTAAAGGTAGAGTTTATGAGTATGTGCTTGTGGTTTTTGTTTTCTTAGATCATCATGGCAAAACCAGCCGGTGGGCCCAAACCTCCAAGCGGGAAGAAAGACTGGGATGATGACCAAAATGATTGACTGGCTTAGTTTTTACTATAGTTGAAGACTACATTTGTAGTAGTAGTCTAAGAATTGCCTGATGTTTTCATATTTTCCTTAAATTAAGAAGTGTTTTGTGTTTATATCCTCAGCTGGATGATACAATAAACATGTTGTTGGTATCAAAGCCTCACCGTCTGATGAGTACTGTTCTTGGATGTAAATGACCTGTTTGTCTCAACCTTGGTAATGAAATTAGCTGTGGAACCTCAGGCAAGCCACTTAAGTACTTAGGGGCCAGTTCCAATATACATCTGGCCTGCCGCCCTTCTGGAACTACAGCCACGCTCGTGTAATTGCATATGGCCTGTGGCTGCTTTCTATAAGGAAATGGCAGAGTAAAGAAGCAGTGATAAAGACTAAATAGCCTACAAAGCCAGATTTACTCTCTGTCCCCTTACAGGAAGTCTGTCGTCCCACAGACTGCTGGATTTCAATTTTTTCACAGCTCCGCTCTGGGAATTAGACTTGAGAGAACTTGTTTTAGTAATGCCTAACTTAAAATACAGTCCAGTAGTAGAATATAAAGATATTTGTAATGCAACTGAAAATCTATCTGCTAATACAGTTAAATTAAGCAAGTTAGTTTTTATGAAGTAGATATTTTTCCTTAAGATCAGTATGGAGTTTTGAAAAAAATAACATGAAAGGTTAACTGACTTTTATGGGACATGTGCTATTATGTGTATTGGTTATGTAAGGTCTCCTGGTAACAGTGAAATTTTATATTTTAAGAAAATTAAAATTTGGGGCACCTGGGTGGCTCAGTGGGTTAAAGCCTCTGCCTTCAGCTCAGGTCTGATCCCAGGGTCCTGGGATCGAGCCCTGCATCGGGCTCTCTGCTCGGCGGGAAGCCTGCTTCTCCCTCTCTCTCTCTGCCTGCCTCTCTGCCTGCTTGTGATCTCTGTCTGTCAAATAAATAAATAAAATCTAAAAAAAAAAAGAAAAATTAAAATTTATATTTTGGTATTTAAAAAGAATTTTGGAAGCAGCAGGACTCACTGGATTTTAGATAAAGTTAGCAAGTGTTAAGAGTAATGGAAGTTTAGTCAAGCTTGGTATCCTTAACTCTTAGGATTATAAGCAATGTGGCAATGCTGGCTGGCTTGGGAAAATGACATTTTCTCTGGCATGCTAGCATTAAGGAGGGCCTGGTATCATATTACTTAAGAGTATCTACCTTGGATCCATTAACAACTGCACAGAACCCACACCAGCTTGCACACACTATATGCCATCAGAATTGCAGATAACAGGATTTCTTTCTTCCAAGTATATACTACTGCCAATATCTAATGTCTATGCTTCAATAACCAACACTTTAAAAATTCACTTGAAATTTCATTAGCCAGTCTGAAACATTTTTTAAAATGTTATCTGCTAGGGTAAAAACGCAACTTAAAATCCTCCAAGTAATAAAACAAGTTTTGGGGTAAGTCAGTTTATTGATGTTATAACCCACCACCCAGACATATTTAAGCACAGAGGACTTAAGGAATTCAGAATCCTTTCCAGAAACTGGCAGCAAGAATAAAAACCACTATGACAATACAAAACCACTGTAAATTTTTAGGTGTCTTCCCTTCAGTATTTTAATAAACATGATTTCTTCTGGCATGTGTTTAATTTTAAGTGAACATGATTTTATAGTTAGGCTTTACTTCTTTATTATTATTACAGCCATTTTAAAAGCCATAAGCTTGTTTCTGGAGGAAGCACTCTTTGAAACTATTACAATACTCTCTCATAAAACAGGAGGTACGCTTGCGAGTTCAGTACTTTAGTTGTAGGCACAGCTTGCACATGCGTATCACTGATGTGAAACCACTGCCCTTTGGTTGACTGCATTTCAAAATCTGTCGAGAGAAGTAAAATTAAATATAAATGGGGAGATTCAAGTTCATTATTATTTTGGTTTTGCCATAATCTGAATACCAGAATTTTCCAAGATCTCTTACCTTGTGGAATATCCCCGTGAAGAACAAGATTCGAGAGATGACTATTCGCAGCTCTGGCCTTGGCATAGGCAGTATAATGCCCTGACCTCATGGTACCGCTGTGTTCAACGACGCCATATAAGGAATACAGTACTCTAGTATTTTCTTCAGCCACGTTCTTTCAAAGTGAACAGAATTCAAAAGTTAATTCTAGTCCCATTTACAGATGCCAGGGGCAGGATCAGTTTATGCAAAGGGTTTCTAACCTTTACTTTGAGAATGAAGAAATCCTAAGTCTGACCTTGACTACTTTTTCCCTACCTCTACCCAGCGTACTGAGGAGTGTCACACCATGGCTGGATGTTTTTATTGCTTTTATTAGAAAGTTACCATTGCTGTTTCTCTGCTAGAATCATAAACTTGAGGCCACCTGAAATTGCAGTTTCCTGGCCCAGATACTTAAATAATTGAACTTGCCAGCTTCTATAAGAGTCCTGGGCTCTGATAATTGCAAAATAATAGCTCTACGAGTATAGCTCCCCAGCCCCCACCCCGCCCACCCAGACTAAGTCATCTTTTAAGATCAAGAGGCTCACGTTTAAAAAACTCCCCCTTAAATTTATATATGTCCCTTAGAGATTCAACTTCTCACATGTTCACTTTCACCACCGAGACCATGGAGGCTGCTTATTCTAAGATACTATACATGCAGTAGGGCAGACTGGGGACGGGGAAAGGCGTTCTCTGAGTTGGGGGCCACTTTCAGACAACTTCCAACTTAGGTTCTCTTGTAAAAAGTCCTGAATGTGCATCCCTGTCCTTCCAAACTATCATCTCTTTACATCCATGGCCCCCTATTCATTAGAAAACTTCATACTTTGCCCCAAATCCTGTCTGCTCTTCAAAGAGTTGCTCCGCTTCCCAGGGTTTCTGCCGCCATCCCGACTGAGCTGCCACACCCAGGACTAAATTCTACAATGCGTCCTCCCTTGGAACTGTTCCACTTCAAGTCTTCCTATTTTTCTAGTCTCAGCCCACAACTCCTTCCATTCTTCCAGTTTTCATCTCACCTGTCTCCCCCTCTCCAACCTAACTGAATGTTCCAGTCCTTTTCTCCTGGCTGATGAAGCCTCTCCTGGCCTCATTCCCCAATCAGATCTGTGTCTTCACTACTCCAAGTGGCAATGGAACAGCAGTGTCAGCACAGACCACCACCTGAGACCTACTGAGGCCCAAGTGACATATGCACATTAAAGCTGGAGAACTTAGACCACATGCATCAGTCTTAGAAATCATTTTACACACACCACAGCTTTGCGAGCACATTGACCAGAAAATTCTACTCTGAATCCTACAACAAACCCTTTCCAGCCCCACACGCAGACAGCTGCTATTGCTAGGAGGCAAAATTACACACCCTGTGGATTGGTAAATTGACTGAGGACTAACTGGGATCTTCCGTGTGACTACGATCTTGTAACTTGTTCCTTAGCTCTCTAGTTCCACAGACTGCCTGCACAGCAACTGACCCGCACTTCACCACTCCTTTAGCCTCTCCTTATCCCCCAACCCTTGACTAATCTCTGCAGTTGACCTCACCTCCCACTTCAGGAAAACCAAGATAACAAGCTATTCAACTCTAAGCTGCCCATTCTCAGGAACATGAAGTACCTCTTCCTTTTGTTCAGAGACTATGCTCCCAACTTAGTGTTACTAAACTCTTCTCCTCTCCTCCAGGGTCCTGCTTAATCAGTTCTCTCTCTTTTCTGTATCTTCAAGGAGTAAATTTTCCTCTTGGCTTATGAACCTACTTAAGTCTCCCAGGCTTAACAAAATCACTGGTCCACCATCTTCCTTTTCAGTAAAGCCTCTGATGTATCTACAGGCTTTATTTCCAATATTCTCATTCAAGTCACCAACAATTCTTTAAAAATTTACCATGACCCCTATACCATCTAATCCACAAATACTTTTCTTTTTCTCTGATATTCTGACACTGAGGCCCCCTCACCCTTTCCTTGAAACTTGAACATGGGCCAATGACATTTTAGGCAAATAATAGATTCCTAATGACCCTGTGTTTGAACTAATCCAACTACAGGTATTTCTGTTTACCAGCAAAAGTGGCCCTGTCCCATGGTGATACAATGAAGATAATAACAATTCCCTTTACCCACCAGCTCGGAAATACCTTTCTTGAAGAATTCTAAATTGGGAGGCAGGAAAAGAGAATCTCTATCATTTCAAATTTTGCCAATAAAAACTTAGTAATGTTGATACTGAGGTATTTGGAATCTACAGCTTTAATAGGATAGTTTCTCGGGGCGCCTGGGTGGCTCAGTGGTTAAAGCATCTGCCTTCGGCTCATGTCATGATCCCAGGGTCCTGGGATCCAGCCCTGCATCAGGCTCTCTGCTCAGCAGGGAGCCTGCTTCCTCCTCTTTCTGCCTGCTTCTCTGCCTACTTGCGATCTCCGTCTGTCAAGTAAATAAAAATCTTTAAAAAAATAAATACTATAGTTTCTCTATCCAAATTCTTCAACACGGATATTTGCTGAGACCGTTGGTAGTGTCATCCTCTTCTTCACATGCCTCTTGGGCTCTGATGCTCACCAGAGTTGTCATTAACCATCTCTTCTCTTTCTCCGTGCTCCACACAGGAGATCCTATCCTGTTTTAACCACCAATGTACTGATTTCCAAATCTTTATCTCCAAATCTCACCTCCCTGCCTCAGGGCTCAGGCTTCACATATGTACATCCAAATGTTTTCTTAACAAAGCCCCATGAGTATTAAAAAATACATGAAAATGTACCCAAACCAAACTCATTCTCCTTTCTCCACCTCCCAACCTCTCCTCTTCCTGTGTTTCCTACCTCAGCTAATGCTACTCCCATGGCCCAGCTGCCTTGTCACTCATCCAGGCCTCAGGAATCATGCTCAATGCCTCTTGTACTACCCTTACCATCCATCTCAAGGCCTCTTCCTCATCTTCCAAACCAATCCCATCATAAGTCTGGTTAATTTTACCTCCCAAAATACTTTCGCAATCTTGCCTTCTCTTAACCTAGCTGAAGTCCTCACCATTGACTAAATTCAACATCTTCACCTCCTCTAATATGGAGACCCTGCCTCTCTGGTCTTTCCCTCTTAAAATCCAACCTCCTCCATGCTTCAGCAAGTCACCTGTGTAATACACGCATCTGGCTATGTCACCCCAGGGCTTCAAGCTCTTCAGTGGCACCCTACTACACTCTTAAGAAAGCCCAAGTTCCTCACCATGATAATCCTCCAGGCCTCATTCCCACCTCACTTCTCTGGTTTCACATCCCGGTGCTCTCTCGGCTTTGCACTGCAAGCTCTACAGCTGCTCATACTGCCAGTCCCTGGTCCCCACCACATCAGTTTACACATCTGTGCACCAGCTGTTCTGTTCCCTCAGCCTGAAAAACTTGCTTCCTCTTGATTCATCACAGTAACTCTTACTCTTTAAGTAGCGGTGGAGGTGTGGTCTACTTCACAGAGCAGACTTCCCTGACCCACCAACAACTGGGTTAAGTGCATACCACCCCGCTCTGTGTATACCAGTCTTAACACTCAACCATATTAAACTGAAATTAATTACCTGCTGATCTTTAGTCTTGTGCCCTCAGCTCCCAAGACAATGTCTGCCACCGTAACAGAGATTCAAAAAATGTTGAATTAAATTTAACAACCTAATATTCAAAATGATTCATCACAGATCTTGAAATTATAATGGTACAAAGATCAAAGACCCATTCTACTCAGTCATTCTTATCAACTTCATACTTAAGTGAGTTACTATTGGAGTATCTGATAAATAAGCTATGATTTCCCTTCAAAGGATCATCCCAAAAAGACCACTTTCACTTACCTTACATTTAAGGGTACAAAAAGGAGCCAAATCTAAGATTTCCGGAAATTTTATGTGTTTGTTAACTTTGCGTAGGTTAAAACCAGCCTAAAAAAAGGAGAGATAATAGATTTCTTTTCCTGGAAAATCTGTACACATTAAATAAACTGTAGTCTTACTCTGATGCACAAACCACCACCAACACCCAACCCTAGAGTTCAGTCTTCTCAGGAGACTCTTTTCTTTTCTTTCTGACCATTAAATGATTTCTGCTAGGTGCCCACCACACACACCCCCCAACGCACTAAGAAATGTGCTCCCACGGGGCGCCTGGTGGTGTGGCTGGTTAAGTGCCTGATTCAATCTCAAGCCAGACATGATCCGGCATGTTCAGGGTGGTATGGCCACAGACTTGATCTCACCTCAGGTCCTGATCTCAGGGGTGTGAGTTCAAACCCCCCACAGTGGGCTTCACACAAGGCTCATGGAACTGACTTAAAAAGAAAGAGAGAGGTGCGGGGGGAGAAAGACAAAGAAAGGAAGGAAGGAAGAAAGAAGAGAGAGAGAAAAAAAAGGAAAAAAGAGAAAAAAAAGAAAGCTGCTCCCCTGAGAAAATTCTCAGTGTTTCTGCTCTAGCCATCCAGAAAAGCCAGATTAGCTCAGAGTTCTGAGTGCTTAAAACTCAGCAATAGCAGAATACTTTTCTGTGGAGCCACATACTCTCAGCCTCCTTTCTAACCAAGCTTAGTGCTTGGCTCATGGAGACCCACCCAGCTAGGCAAACCCGTACACCACCCACTGCAGGGAAAATGTTGTAAAGGTACTTTGGGAATTTGGAACTTAATTTAAAACTTGTACTGCTTACAGAAGTCTTCTAGAAAAGACAGGGTCGCCAAAATGATGAAAATCCAAGGTATCAATGTCTTTTTATGAAGGGTCAGTAAAAATAAGGTACCACACCCCCAAAAAAATAGTATCACTAATTTTCTTAACTGTGAGATACAGCTAGTAAACTGGACTTTTTTTTTTTCTTAACCTGAGAAAAAAGTTTAGAGGAAGATGCTAATTTTACTAAGAAAAGACAACACGCGTTCTAATAAAATTGAGGAAGGATTGTGCCTACATGTCTCCACCTTGAGAGGCATCTTCATCTAAGCTTTTGTCATGCCCAGGTATATTTCTTAATTTTTTTTAAAGTTAGAATTACAAAACAACAGAAAACCAAAGAAACACAGTCATGTGGTAAGATAATAACAAAGCAAGTGTTACCTATTTAAAACAAATTTGAGCTAAAAAGGGGTACCTGCTGAAATCTCTTTAAATGAAGAGTGAGAACAGGAGGAGCAAGAGAAATTAGCATCTGCTTTTTCGCATTGGTATAAACATGTTTCCTTTCTCCTAAAGAAAGAAATTTTAACAGTGTGAAAATCATTTTAGATTTCTAGAGCATTCACATTTGCTATAGTATCATTTTAAGCATCTAACACAATCGATTTATCTTTTAAACTTTCTGGAAAGGACCAGATAGTAAATATTTTGGGTTCTGTGGACCAAGAGGCATAACCAAGGACATTTTGTAAGTATCAGTAAAAATTTCCACAAATTCCCACATTTTTATTGCTGTAATTCAAAATATAGCAATAACTGAATACAAGTACGATCTACCAAGGAGAACGGTACTGAAGAGATACCACTGAATCAGTTGGGGCTCAAAGTTAGTATTTTCTACCACCAAATCGTTTTCAAATGTTCATCAGTAAAAAATATTTCTAGACACCATACAAAAACCTGACTGTGAACAACAGTTGGCAAATGTCTGCTCTAAAACAAACTGAAATGCTATAAAGTCAACATAATTTACTTCCTATATTGACATGCAAATAAATAAAAACCTAGACCTTTTTTTTTTTTTTTAAAGTTTCGATAATTCTAGTAAGAATCCTTGGGACTCCACGATCCCTCCTTATCCCACTTACCCAAGCTCAAAAAATGGGGGTGGGGAGAAAGAGAATTATCACTATTTTTCTGTTCTGTATTTGAGGGCGACTAGAAGAAAGCACTGTCCTCCCGGTACCTTGCACTGGGCATGTCCCAGGAGCGCCCAGAGGAAGTGCAGCTCCCGGCATGGAGGGAGAGGAGGGCCAACACAAATGCTGACGGGAAACTGAGCAGACTAAGAGAGAGCCACTATCTGTGAGGAGCCTGTTGCAATAACAACTCAGTAGGATGATTCACCCCCAGAGAGAGGTGCTGGAGAGCAAACTGTCCCACTCGTATCTGCTGTTCGGCTGCCACAGAGTATCAGCCACTTTGGTCTGTTTGTTCAATCTTCTGTTAAAATATTACACAGGGGAGGGAACTTACTGATGCCGTGCAAATCCCGATACAATTAAGATAGCAGTATTCTACCTGTTCGTGCAAAATGTGCCCCTGAACATTATTTTCCCTTTCAATGAGAGAATCTAAATTACCTTTTATGTTTGCCTTTGGTCCACTAAACTGTCTCCGGGTACATACTTCACAAAGCAGCTTATTGGCATCTCGAAGTTTCTCATTTCGGGTGAACTGATATAAACAATGTTGGATCGAACACTCATCAGTATGGAAAGCCTCCCTGTTCGCAAGAGTACAGAAAGCAGTTTCTGGATCTTCGTTTACGACTTCAAATACCTTGGTCCCAGGAGAATGACTCTCATTCAGAATCTCTATATTTATTTCATCAGGTTGAAGAACAGTATTCAAGTTAAGGTTTTTGAAACCACTGGAAATGTCCACATCACCGCTCCCTTCTGTCAGATAGGCACCATTTACATTCCTAGTACAGTCACCGGGAGAAGATGCCAGGACCTCCAGATCGTTATCCACGTGGACACTGTTCATATCTACTTCTTCTGTGCATTTCTGATTGTCAGTTACACTTTCTACCATTTTTTCTTGGCCATTCACATCTTTCTGATTAACACAATATTCTTTATGTATAATTTCCTCTTCTGAAATATGGTTGGATTTAACATCCACTTCTCCCTGAAGTGACATTTCAACCTCACATTCATTATCTTCAGGATGGTCAATGGTACAGATATCATTTAAATGAAGAACTTTTCCTTGAATTTTTTGTTGCCTTCGTTGGTTCTGTGCAAAAAGCATGAAACATTAAAAAATAAAACTAAAAAAAAAAAGGAAGAAGAAAAAATAATAGGAGAAGAAAAAGCATACATGTACCACATCAGCTTACCAAAAAGCTTATAAGGAAGAGTGTGCACTTCTTGTTTACCAAAAAGCTTATAAGGAAGAGTGTGCACTCCCAGAATTCTGATCCTAAAAGCTCCTTTACTATCAGGGATCAAATAAATTTTGAAGAAAGCTCGTTCACTGAAACCAGGAATAAACTATCACCAGTCATCAACATATTGTGACACGGTGGGGGGGGATAAAAACATGCAAGACACAGTCTGTGTTCTAAGGGAAGTGACCAAGACAGGGTAGTAAACTAGACAGAAACTGCCAAATCGAAGCAGCCAAGTAGGAAACCACGTGGGGAGAGGACTACAAAGAGAGCAGGAAGCAATGTATCCACGTGTATCCAAGGTTGTACTGAGGGAAGAAAAAACAAACTGAAAACTCCAGGATGCACAAGTACAGGACTGTTTTGGGCAGGATGGAGGAAAACATCCCAGGAAATAAATGGCCCCAAATTAGAGAGGAAGCAAGGAAGCCTCACGAACAGAGGACAATAAAGGACTTCCCTCCTAAAAGCATTCTGATCTGCCATTTGCAGCCTATTTACAAGCAGAGTGGGGAGAAAGGCATTTCATCACCACTACTGTCACTGGAATGCCTACAGACTCCAAATAAGATGACAGTCCCGTGCGGCTAATCTGTAATAGCAGAAGGCTGAAGGACACACACAGGACACAAACATTTTCCCGTGTGCCTCAGCTACAAACAGTTAGAACATGAAAGAAAAATGGAGAAAGGATATAAGCAAATACTGCAAAGAAAAGGGAACCCAAAAGGCTCAAACATAAAAACATACTTATATTAAAATAAATGGAAAATAAACTGCATTGAGAAATTATTTTCCATCTATGAAACCAGCAGAAATCCAGAAGTTTGATAACACACTTCTGTCAAGGTTAAGGAGAAACAGCAAATCTCATTGTTGCTGGTGGAAATATAAATTGGTACAGCCTTTGTGGAGGGCAATTAGGTACATCTATCAAAATTACAAACGCCATCCCTCTTCTCAAAATGTGCCGTACTGATGACAGGCGTACAGGATTATTCACTGCAGCACTGGTTATTAGAGAGCAAAGACTACAGACAGCCTAAATCAATAGAGAAACAGTGAAATGAGCTACAGGACATCTATAAAGGAGAATACTGTACTGCTGTTTAAAACAACAGAATCTTTGTGTCCTGAAGTGGAAAAATCTCCAAGAACCCAACTAAGCACAACCCAACTAAAACAAAGAATCCAGAACAGTGTGTATAATTTCTTTAAAAATTGGGGTGGGGGCGCCTGGGCAGTGGGTTAAAGCCTCTGCCTTCGGCTCAGGTCATGATCCCGCTGTCCTGGGATCGAGCCCCGCATCGGGCTCTCTGCTCAGCAGGGAGCCTGCTTCCTCCTCTCTCTGCCTGCCTCTCTGCCTACTTGTGATCTCTATCAAATAAATAAATAAAATCTTAAAAAAAAAAAAAATTAGGAGGAAAAAAGACTACATATTTGTATTTGACCATATTTTTCAAAAGAAACTCCAGAAGGACACATACGAAACTAATGCAAGTGGTTATCTATGTCATGAAAGGACAGAGCTGGAGGGGTACTTTGTGCTTCTTTATATATTTTTAAATTTTTGAAAGTCAATGTATTAAAAGAACTCAAAAAATTATTAAAAATGAACTACAACTCCTAAAAGTTTTCACAAATACGGGTGTGCAGGTGGCTCAGTCAGTTTGATACCTGTCTCTTGATTTTGGTTCAGGTCATGATCTCAGGGTCATGAGATAGAGCCCCACAGGGTCTCCATGCTGGGCTGGCATGGAGCTTGCTTGGGATTCTCTTTCTCCACCCCCTACTATTCCCCCCCCCGCCCCGCCCACCCCACCCCAGCTTCTGCTCTCTCCTTCTAAAAAAAGGAAAGGTCTCACAAGCAACACAAGATTTTAAAAACACAAAAGCACAACATTTTCTTTTGGTCATTCAGACTTCAGACTCAATAGTTGCAAATATAAAATTAGAAAAGCATAGTTTTCTTCCCAGTTACCCACCTTGGCTTGCTTTTTGGCTTGCTTCTTTGCTTTCTTCTGTAAGTGCTTACTTGTTCCCGATGGAATGTCACTCCTTTCTTTGATGTAACTATCATTGTCTTTCTCCTCCTCACTCTCTTTATCTTCATCTTCCATGGTCTTTTTCAAATTTTTATCATTTATACTTTTCTTACCACTCTTAAAATATGAGCCAAAAATAAAATTTTACAACTATTTGGTGAAGAGATTTCATGTTACCTAAGTATTTTTCTACTCCTATTTCATATTGGTTTTACTTTCTACAATGTTTGAAAATATATCTAGGACAAACTCATTCATCTCAAATACTAGAACAATCTTACATACTGAGAAAACAAGCCAACAAACAAAACAGTAAAAAAGGCAGCTTCTCATGCCAGTAAAATTGAAAGGAATATCATGCATTTTATTAAGATATGTGCTGCCTCCTACAGTAATTATGCCACTTTCTAACTGCGCTTTCTGTTTATCAGTGGTTTATTTACTTGTCCCACTACAGGCATTCCTTTTTATCCTTTTCCTTCTTCCCATGTAAATGAGAATTTTAGAAAAAGGGAAAATAAAGTAAATTTGGTAAGACTTTAATCACTAAGTAACACAGATTAAACAGACCCTGAATTCATATGAAGCTGAATAACAATTTATCCAATATTCATAACAGGCTTTCTTTTTTCCAACCACTAGTTGATGAAGCCGAATTGATATGGCTTAAAACTGAGATACTATCTATTAACATGCATGAACTGAATGAAGACTGTAAGGGATTTATGTTTAGTCTTAAATAACAAAAAAAATTTAATTTTTAGTATAAAGAAAACACTTTCCCTATAGGTCTACCAATCAAGCTAATAATCCATAAAGAATTCTAGACACACTATCTATACTTTTTTAAAATAAAATAATATTTACCCCAATTTCCATTCAAATCTTTAAAATTCTTCTGTCTCAAATACATTTCAAAAAATTCCTCCAAGGGTTAATGTACAAACTTGGAAAAGAGTGACAAGGCTTCCCTCATAAAATCTAACACAGGGAGGAAAAAAATCTACTTAAACAAAATACACTCAGTAGGTCTTACCTGATCATCTAAAACTGGTAGAGACAAATCAAGGAAAGATTCATGAACCAAGGAGACCTTAATCAACCAAAACAGATAAATGTAAAAAGGAAGGAAAAGATTCATTTTAGACATTATATAGTAAGATTACGGTGGGGGGTTACATTTTAAAATAAATTAACAAAATAAAAAATTACAATGTTGAGGGCTTTGGGTTAGGAGAAATAACTTGAAATGTTAAACTAACTTCTTTCAGACATAAGGAGTGCTCACAGTCCCAGGAAAGAACTATGAAGATTTGCACAGCCCAAAAGAGAAAACCTTATGAAACTAGATACTTCTGTTTTTGAAAGATACAACCGATGAAATACAATCTATTAATATTAATGAATAAATCCAGTCCACATTACATCAACTTACAGTTCTGCATTCATCACACATGATTGTACTAGTTAGTTCACCACCAAAGATGCGGTCCACAAAACTTGGTACAGATTTTTTCTTTTCATAATCTAGAAGGGGAAAAAAGGTTTATCAATTACCCTTACGTAATTAACAGAATAAGTTAAAACTATTTACTTACCTATCTAACCTTAAAATTTTATTTTTAATTTCCTATCCCACAGGTTTTCTCTGTTCATAATTACCATTTTATTTTATGCCATAGTCAGCAGCAAATACTCCGCTTTTGAGCATAACACAATTTAACACAATCATGTCTCATGAAAAAGAAAAAGTTCTTATCCTAGATCGGGTCAGTGGAAAATAAACCGTGCAAGTCAGTGAGACCTTCTACATGTCAATATCCCACTAGTAAAATGAACAGATGGGGCCAAGCTGGACGATACTCTAGACCACTTCTAGCTCTGCCACTCTCATAATATTCAGCAGCAAACTGAGGAGAGAATGCCCATAAACTTTTAAACTCTAAGACTGAACTCCATTCAAAGTCAAATCAAAAAACAAACAAACAAACAAAAACACTAGGAAAATGTTTCAGACAAAATCTTCTTTTTATTTTTTCTATGTTCCCAGAAATAATCTTCATAAGTTTAGAATAAGACAATTTTACCACCTGGTCACCCAATTTTCTAAATACGTGAAATATATAAGCCTTATTCAAATGGTAAGTGTGTCCATTTATACAGAAACACACTTGATGACAACAGCGCCAGCAGGGCAGGATTCTCTCTGCTACTGGCCCGGCCCTAAAGGACACTAAGGAGGCAAACAGGTGCTATGTGTTGATTCTAAACTGTGCTTCAAAGGGGTGCCTGGCTGGCTCCATCAGTAGAGCACCTGACTTTTGATCTTAGGGCCCTGCATTCAAGCCTCACAAAACCAAAACAAAACAAAACAAAAAATCGTGTTTTACAATATAGTAACCACTAGTCACTTGTGATGATTTAAATTAAAATTAAATAAAAGTAAAAGTTTAGCCCCTCAACCACCCCAGTGACATTTCAGGAGCTAAATGGCCACATATGTCTAGTGGCTACTCTATCAACATAAATACGGAAGAGTTCCATTATCACAGAAAGTTCTATCGGACTGGTCTGTTTTAAATCTTTAAATGCCACACAATAATAATGAAGTTGGCTCCATGATTAACAAACCAGTTACTGACAATTCACACAGACAAGTGTAACTCACATATCACTGCTCATTAGAAATATAGTTGACCTTTGAACAACACTGTGTTGAACTGTGTGGGTCTGAACTTTGTGGGTCCACCTATATGCGAATCTTTTCAATAAATACAGCACAGTACTAAAAATGTATTTTCACTTCCTTATGGTTTTCTCAATAACATTTTCTTTCCTCTAATTAACTTTATGTAAGAATGCCATACATAATACATATTACAAAAAAAATACATGTTACTTTTCCACTTAGGTTATCAGTAAGGCTTCCGGTCAACAGTAAACCATTAATAGTGATGTTTTTGGAGAGTCAAAAGTCATAAATAGATTTTCAACTGTGCAGGAATGGGGATGAGAAGAAACTGGTGTCCTTAACCTCTGCATTGTTCAAGTGTCAACTGTGTAAGCTTTTGAAAAACAAAACTGATCTCATTTTAGCTCTATCTTTTTAAATTTCACTATAATACTGCATAAAAATACACCAAAGTTAAATTTTTCAAAAATATTCCCCTTTGGAGTATAAATTATTTTTCTAAATCATTGGTGATAAAGAAAAATTATGTTAATAACTGAATTTGAAATAAAAGTGCCAGCAATCTTGTCCTAAGTTACAGAAGAATTCAACTATAGTGTGTTAGTTCAAAAAGTCAGACATTACCTTTAACTTTATTTTTTAGTTCTTCATCCAATTTTTCAGTAGAATTACCAAATGCTTTAAGAATTCCTTTACTCACTCTCTAAAAGTAATAAAATGGATATATATATACTATTAAATTTTTAAAGTTTTATAGTTATTTTCCCTAGAAAATATGTAATCAAGTCTGATCAAGAATTAGCTCCCCAAACTTACTGAATAAAAATTAGTTATTTCTAAGGTCACATTTTTGAAATTAATTCAAGGAGCTAAAAAAAATTACAAAACAATCACTAACCCCTACACAAAGGCACTGTCTTACTTTAAGATTTTAATCTATTCAAACCAAAGCATTTGAGCCCATGCCCACCTCCTTTGGAAAGACCACTGAAATATTATGTCCTAGAAGCAGACTGTTTAAATGAGAGCTATAGGGGAATCCAGCATTCAAAGCTGAGAGCCACCATTACGGGGTGACCTTGAACCAGGTCCTGAATCTTATTTACACCCTAGCTTCACAGTCTATGGAATGAGAAAATGATTTACAGCATCCACCTCAGAGAAAGGTTGGGAGGACCAAGTAAGATAACTCACACAAAATTCTAAAAACAATGCTTGATATAAAATAAGAGCAAAATAAATGTCATCACTAGTTATCCCTTGTTTTTACTCATATTACTATTATTAATTATACTCAACATCCCCAAATACATTACTTTACATCTGGCAATTTACAAACATTTAAAAACGTAACTACATTCCCTGACTCTTAAAAATGAGCATACTTCCTAGACTCAAAAAGCGGTGTTAAATCACACTCAGAGCAAGAGTAAGAATGCGCTGCAACTGGGAACTGTTTTGGGAGAAACATTTTCCAATACTCTGGAGCACTCCTGGCATAGGCTAGTACTATAGAACAGCTCCTAAAGAATATTAATGCCCTAGCCACCAAGGAAAACAGAGCAACATGAAAAGGAGAATCATTTCTAACTCTCTACATTCATTTTACTGATTAAAATATACCAGTTGAAAACACTGGTGTGGAAAAAAAATTTTAAATACAATGGCCTCAATAACTAGTTTTCATTGCTTTAATTAATAAGCCTTCAGATGTTAAATTCCGGACAAGTTAATGAAGATGGGATTATATAAATTATACTGGTCAAAATATGCTAACTTGTTGTTCTTCTGCTCTCATTCCATCCAATAAATACCGAAGCAGCTCCTGGCTGTCTTGTTGCTGATAGCCTTTAAACCGTACTGCTCTACAGAAAAAAAAAAGAAGAAAAGACAGAAAAACAATGATGAGTCTACTAAAATATGAAACTATTTTTATAAAATCTTAGGATCACATTCCAAATCTCAAAAGTAATGTACTTTCTCAAAATTTCCATTCAGTTTTGACAACACCCTTAGTAGATTTAATTTTCACATGAAGTTCATGTTTTTTAATCCAAATGAAATAAACCATGCTGTAATATATATACTGGATTGACTTTAATGCTATTGAGTTTTTCATATTATTTCTCAGCATCTTACTGATGCACTGAAAACAAAATCAAAGCAGATACTCACTTTTTACAGACCTGAGAAAAGAGTTCTTTAGGTGTCACGATTCCCTTTTTGGTCTCTTGCATCTCATTAAGAAACTGGCTCATGGCTAAAGTAAGAGGGCCTGGAGGCTCAAGGTTTATTTCTAAGGGTTCCTGAATATGGGAATAAAAATTACTTTCTTCAGTCAAAGTTTGGAATCATTTATGTTTCCAAAATGTAGCTAATCAACTGCTATTGCCAATGTTCCTGATAGAGCGGTCACATTTAAAACTTCAAAAAACGTACATCAAAAGATGTAGAAAGTTTCTGTTCATTGACTACTTATGAAAAAATCAGTTCTACTGTTTTAGTTTTAGAATATCAGGAGTAGACCACCTAAGAATCGAAAGAGCCAGAGCAAAATGTGAATAATAAAAACGGACAGGATAAAATTCATTTTACTACACACAATTTGAGCCACCTGAAAAGCTGTTGAAAATAATAATGCATGCCTAGGGCTTCATGCCTATCAACAGCTTTCCCAAAAATTACACCAAACACCAGAGCACAGCACAACATTGCATACATGTAGCAAATAAATCTAAAGGCTTAATCTATTAGCCTGAAAATGTTTCACTCAGTAGTCTAAAGTAAAAGCAAACAAAACAAGTAAAAAAAGGTGAAAATGAGCATAAATTCTTTAAAATAATTTAGAATGCAGATATTCAGAGAGGAGAATTACTGATTGTAAAAGAAAATCTTTAAGTACATACAGTTAGTGCCAAATCAGGAGGTTCAATTTTTACAATTGTTCCGGACATTTTTACTTCTTTTAGTAGTTCTCTCAGCACTGGTGTTTGTGACAAATTCTGGAATATGGGATGGAAACAAAAGGAAATTTATTTCAAAGCAAATCAAATATTTACTTTATCACTAAAATATTTAAACAGTTTAACTGTCTATTCTATCAAAACAGAAAACTACTATCAACACTGCAGTCTTTATTGTATCGAGCTCAGGAAACAAAAGGTAGCAGCATGCTCTTTTCCCCCCACTTTATTTGGCTCATAAGTTCTTCAGTTCAGAGCTTACTCATCACCCCCAAAAGGGCACTGCCTACTATCTAACATGAAGTAGTTACATTACCATTACCACCATCTGTAAGTAGGTATTTGTTTCGGTACTAGGTTATCCTGTGCTTCCCCAACGTTTGAGTACGAGTTCCTTGAAGCCAGGGTCAATGTTTATTTTGAATTCTAATGCATGCAATGCTTAGCACAGTGTTTTACTGTCATATAAAGTCAACAGTTCCTGAAGTATTCTTCGAAAACCCAGAAATAAATTACTTGGGGAAAAAAATTAATACTATAATAAGAAGTATGCAAGAACATCCTATAATGTGAGGGAAAAAAGTTTTATAGAGTGAAAAAAAAATTAACGTTGGCACCTGCATAACTGCATTGAAGAAACATGTATTTCCTAAATTACTGAGTCCTTTCACAGTTATTTGGGTAGCAGAATTAGTGGAAGGATTTTCTTTAGTCATGTTTTCCTTTTTTTCTCGCTCTTGTTCATTTTTACTCTCCTTTTCTAATTTTTTATTTTCGAGTTCAATGTTACCATCTTTTGCTGCTTTAAGGGGAAGAAAAAGGAAAGAAAAAGCGATTCAGCAAAATGTATACCAAATGCAAAGTTATACTTGGGACAGAGTACTAGAATTTGTGAAATTTTACCTAACATCATTATTCCCATCTGTTTGATTTTAAATGTTTTCTAATAAATGTAAGTAAATTACCATCACAAGAGAAAAACCACTAAAAAATATGTGAAAGTGATGGAAGCATTAGTTTGACAAATGAAACCAAACACTGTATGTTTGGTATAAACCCTCCCCCTTTCTACTGCAAGGCGTTTTTTAATAAATGAGCACATCCTACCTTATGAAATTAGAGTATAAAGCAATCAAGTAAAGAATGTGGACATGAAATATATTTTTAAATGAACAGGTCAAAAACGAACCCTGAAGTTAAGAACAAATAATTCTGGCTGGGCAAAGATACTTCTGTGACTGTAAAAATCAAAACAAGTTTAAAGCAGATGATGTATGCCAACCCAATCAACTTGATTATGCATGAAAAAAAACTGAGAAATAGCTGGCCTTCACTTTTGTATTATCCAAACACAAATGTAACAAAATGAAGTCAGTATGAGGCAGGCCTCTCTCAAGTCCCCCTCTACAGAAAGGGCATCACTGCTCATTACTTCAGACTGTCACAGACTCTGACTAGATGATTTCTTAGATTCCCTTCCAACACAGGATAATAATTTATATTCCCAATGTTTTACATTCTTAACCAAAAATAGTTCGTTTGTTTGAAATCAACCATAATTCATTTTATTCAGGTATATGTAATGCTGAGCAGTACAGATACATTAATGGATACATAAAGATACATTAGTTAGCATTATACATTTAATAATTAAGCTAAATTAACATTAAGTTAACATTAAATAGATACATTAAGTTAACATTACAGCGTACATTAAGAAACAAATGATTTTACCTGATTTTGGAGTTGTAGTACCAGCTTGTTTTCTAACATAATCAACCACCTGACCCAATCTGTTTGAACTACAATACTGGACCTCATCATCACATAGGTAACACCTGTGTCCCAAAAGAACACAGAGAAGAAAAGTGACAAACACAACCAAAAAAGGGGACAAATTATAATGCTTGGAACCCAAAAATGTGTAAACACCAAATTATTCTATTAAAGAAAATGAAAATAAAAACTCTGTGGTTTCTTGAAGAAGATTACCCATGTTAACTCCGGTTTACTATTAGTAAAATTAGCCAGAACTGTGGCTACATACAAATACTATAGGAAAATTCCAGACATTTTGCTGAAATGGCTAGTTACAATATTAGAGTCAAAAGTTTTTTCTACACATATTTCAAAATACAGACCTACATCATTAAAATTCACAAGTTTTAAAATTGACAGATGATGTTCTGTGAACACGGCTGTGTAAATGTTTTTTAAAGATGTGAAAACTGGTTTTGATGTTACAAGAAATACATGTACCAGTCTGACATTTATTTTCACGCAAATTCATTGCCAAAATTTTACTATATTCTCAGTTCATCTGAAATTTGTTCTCAGTGTTCCAAATTTTAAATAATAACCCACCACATGCCATTTATAATATCACAAGCAAGAAGAAAAACAAACGGGTGAAGATTCACAGGTCTTCTACATGCTACAATTTCTAAGTGTGTACAATACTAAGCAAAAGGTTCTCAAATATCACATTCTCAAGCCTTCTGAAAGTGACAGTATTTAAACAAATTCCACAAAAATTTAAACTTTCTTGCTCCTTAAACACCTCCATTCCCCAATTTCTTGCTCCTTAAACACCTCCATCCCCCCATTTCAAATAATTACCAGTCAAATGATAGGCATAAGAGTTGAAACTTACCAGACACTCCAGTTGTCCAAACTGAGAACCAGACAATGAGGTTCAGATCTTGGTGTCATATAGTGCTTCAAGGCATGTTGCTCCTGAGAATCTCTGCCACAGCCCTAGAGAATCATAATCATAAACCTCGCAGCCACAAAAGTTCACAAAAAGAGAATTCATAATTCATAATGCAAAAGAAAATGGCTTGAAAAATTCTCACTCTTACAATTCTAAAATAACATGTTAGACTCTAAAGAGAGTACCAATTTTGTGAAAACCTAAGTACGAACAGGCAACTGAAAACATCTCAACAAGAAGGTATTTAGGAACAGTGCACTCAAAGTATTCTTCCTCTCCAACTTATCCTTTCTAGTCCCAACTAAACCACGTTAAGGAGCCATTCACTAGGTCTAGTGTGAGCCACTTAACAGCTTCCTAAGTATTTTCCTGACTTTGACTTTTTCTTCACGTACATATTTTTTTCAGCTTAATGGTATCTGAAACAAATTTCTGTTCATATACTCAATTCAAAAATTATGAATTGCTTTCAAACTTTTTATTACTTTTTTTAAAAGATTTTATTTATTTGTCAGAGTGAGAGAGAGAAAGAGAGAGGTAGGCAGAGGGAGAAGCAGGCTCCCTGCCAAGCAAGGAACCCCATGTGGGACTCAATCCCAGGACCCCAGGATCATGACCGGAGCCACAGGCAGACGGTTATAACCAACTGAGCCACCCAGGCACCCCTGCTTTCAAACTTTTAATTAACAAACCTAATACCATCTGACCCTATTTTCTGGAGTTAACTTTCATATTGTCCTATATCAAATCCCACCCAGTTGTCAAGGTCTAGCTCAAAGACCACCTCCTCTCAGAAGCCTATGTTTATCCTCCTGGATGAGAAAACACTGTATGCTTGCTGTAAACAAACTCCTACAAAACATGGTGTAAATTCCTGGTGGCATTCCTTATGTTCTACTTCATAGTAAAGTTGTTAATGTTTATATCCTTCTTCCCCTGAACTATAAATCCTGAAGATACAAAAACAGAATTAATCTTCTACTACCAAAAAAAAAAAAAAAAAAAATTAGCAAATGGAAGGAGGTCAATACGCATTAACTGAACAAGCAAATGGGAGATTTTTCACCTACAAGATGTATAGACTTAGTCATAAAAGAATACGACCAGATTTTCTGTCTTTTGCTGGTTAAGTCACTGTTATGAAATATATCTTCACTATGTATCTATCTGAATTAGGCCACAAACTCTCTTAGATTGCACTACAGAAGTGGTCCTGTTTCTATAAAGCTAAAAATATACCTCGAAGGGGAACTGTTTATCAATGGCTTCTAATCTTCTATGGTATCAATACCACTGATTTAATTTATCCCATTCAATATTCAATGCTAAATAAATGATTATTAATTTTGAAAAAAAGTTTTCTTAACACCATTTGAGATTATTTGAAACTTAGAATGAGATGACTTGTCTTAAGATAGCAGTTGAAAGGGCACCTGGGTGGCTCAGTGGGTTAAGCCTCTGCCTTTGGCTCAGGTCATGATGTCAGGGTCCTGGGATCGAGCCCCACATCGGGCTCTCTGCTCGACAGGGAGCCTGCTTCCCTCTCTCTCTGCCTGCTTCTCTGCCAAGAGAGGTTGTCATCTCTGTCAAATAAATAAAATCTTAAAAAAAAAAAAAAAGATAGCCTTTGAGAATCTCTTGCTAATAGTGCAAAAGGTGACTATAGCAGGACGAAAGTTAACAATTAAGAGTGATATTATCTTAACTTTAGGAACTAAATAGATAGCAAAATAAAATTTATAATAGGAAATGTATTCTGAAAAGGTAAAGGAAAATATATTCATTCTCACTTTATAAATTTAAGAGCTTCAGTGAAAACCTTTCAAATACAAATAATAAATGTGTTCTTTGCTAACATTCAATTTTATTTTTTAAATAGGCTCCACGTTCAGCATGGAGCCTAGTACAGGGGGCTTGAACTCATGACCCTGAAATCAAGACCTGAGCTGAGATCAAGAGCTGGGTGCTTAACCAACTGAGCCACCCAGGAAGCCCCAACATTCAAATACTTTTAAATTGTCTGACTGCAATGAGATAGCACTATTCTGCTATCAGAACTGTTAAAAATAAACTGCGACAATACTGAATGCTAGCAAGAATGCAGAGACAGTTGATCACTCATACAGAGCAGGTAGAAATATAAAACATTAATGGACACTCTGGAAAACAGTTCGGCAGTTTCTTAAAAACTAGATATTCAACTAGTACATAACAGTAATTGCACTCTTAGACATTTTTCCAAAAAAATGAAATTATAAAAATTTGTTTACAAATGTTCATAGCAGCTTTCTTTGTAATCACCAAATATGGAATGAGAGCAGACCAGATGTCCTTCAACAGAAGAATAAATAAACTGTGGTACATCTATAGCATGGAATACTACGCAGTAATAAAAAAGAACTATACACAATTTAGTAACTTTTAAGGCAATTATGCTAAGTGAAAAAGCCAATCCAAAAATGTTGTATACTGTATGATTCCATTTACATAAAATTTTTGAAATGACAGAATTTTAGAAATAAGGAACAGATGAGTGGCTGTGGGGTGCTTGAGGGAGAGATGGCAGTAGGGATGTGGGTGTAATTTTAAAAGGGCAACATATGGGGTGCCTGGATGGCTCAGCTGGTTGAGCGTCCGCCTCTTCATCTCAGCTCATGTCTTGGTCTCAGGGTTGGGAGTTCAAGCCCTGCATTAGCCTACTTTAAAAAGGGGGCAGGAGCATGGGCAACACAAGAGATCTGTGTAATTTGACAGTATTTGGTATCTTGACTGTGCTGGTGGAAACATGAATCTAGACAGGTGACAAAACTACACAGAACTTAATACACACAATCGCACATGCACAACATACATACACACAAATGAGAAGTAAAACTAGGAAGAACTGCTTAAAAGTGAATGGACTGTATCAATATTAACATCCTGGTTGTGATATTATACTATAGTTTCATAAAATATTCCACTTTGAGGGTGCCTGGGTGGCTCAGATGGTCTGCCTTCGGCTCAGGGCATGATCCCAAGGCCCTGGGATTGAGCCCCCATCGAGCCCCTGGCACAGCAGAGTCTGCTTCTCCGTCTCCCACTGCTCCTCCCAGCTCCCACCAGCTTATGCTCTTTCTCTCTCACTTGCTCTCTCTCAAATAAATAAAATCTTTAAAAAAAAAAAAAAGTTCCACTGGGGGAAATGGGGCAATGTATATAGGGATATCTCTATATTACTTCTTATACTGTATATGAATCTATAATTATCTCAAAAAAAAAAATTCCATTAAAAAGAAAAAAAAAAGTCCTCTGCCTCATCTTGAAGCTTCATGACAGGAATGCCGCCCAGCCCAGTAGCCTAACATAGGAACTTAACTTGCCACCAATAACAGAGAGACCTGACCTTTGGTACCATGGCAATACTGTGAGCTGTTCTGCCCCTAGATACCATCCATGCCAAAACCCAGGTACTCACTCCCCCAGCTGCCACGAACGTGGCCTACTGACAGCTCACAGCTCAATCTATCCATCCCCAGGAATTATCCTCAGTGTAACGAAGCTGCCTTGCCCAAGGTCAGTTCCCCACCCCAGCAGCATCCCACAGCCAGTGTTTAGTCCATGCACAAGTACAAAGGCCTGGCCCCTTCACTCAGCTCAGGACACCTCTGAAGGCCAGAATTCATTATGGGATCAGCTGAGGCCCCATAGTACTGCCTCTCACTTCAACTTCTCCCTCTGCTTAATCTTGGCTCCCTAACTCTCTTCCTGGTTGTGGTACTTGAGAACACTATCCAATAAACCATATATACACAGACCTCAGTCCCCAATCTGTTCTCCAGGAAAAAGGACCTAAACCAGCTGGCAGCCTACTCACCCAAACTGTGGTTTTACTAACACCTTCTAAATAAATTCAAAGAGTTTTATAAAATCCCATATTGATCAAAACCGAAGCATACCTGATGCCCACATTTAAGACATAGCCAAATTGAAGGGTTTTCTTCTGTTTCTTCTTCAGATTTATCTTTTACTTTATTGTCCGTCTTACAATCTTGGCAAATATTCCATTCCACATTCAATAAAGCCCTTTTCAAATTACCTTGTTCCAATCCTTTTCTAATGTGTCTGCACATAGGTTCTATTAAAACAAATAATAAAGGAGTATGTGAGATAAAAATGGCTTTCTGAAGTTAAACTCAAAACCTACCCTTCATCTGAACTTCAAAAATGAATTTATAAACAAACTGTTAGATAATCTGAAAGTTTAAATTTCTGTTTGACATTTGAATATTATGATGATGTGAGAAAGAGATTCTATACAAATTTTAAATTTTGGCTTTTTGAAGTCCCAGGTATAAACATCACCTTCCCAAATTCACTTCAATTCATTTATCTGTTTCCTTTCAATTAAGGCCTTTATCATATTATTATTCTCTTTATCTTAAAAGGTTCATGAAGAGGTCTTTTGTTAAGTCAACAATACAACCATTGCAATCCCAGCACTGTGATGGGGTCAGAAAACCTAAAAAAGACCAAGCCACAGTTCCTCTCTTTGAGTAGTATTCTGGCAGAAGCAGATAAATAAATAAATAAATGTATAAGAATCTCCAAAATGTTAAAACAAACAAAAACAGTATCTCCAAAATGTGCTATAGCAGTACACAAAGGGCTAAAATCAATGAAGGTTACCTAGACTAGGTAACATCTGTACAGTCTTATTTATAGTGAGAAAGTTTTCTGATATTAAGCACTTACTATGAATTTGACACTGTGCTAAATGTTTTTGCATACATGATCTCATTTAATTCTCACATCCCCCTAAAAGAAAGACACTACTATCCCCACTGACAGATGCGAAAACTAAGATTTAGTGCACAAGATCACATAACTACAGAATGGCTATGCCAGAATTTGGACTCAGGTCTTCCTGACCTCAAAGCTCACACTTTAAACTATAAACTCAGGGACTGAACAACTGAAAAGGCCGTATCCCATGAACAAAAGTATGAGGGTATAAAATATCAAAGTGCATACTGTCTCCTCAGACTGTCATCTCACACGTGTGTAAAAACAAACAGCAGGACCTGAGCCCGAAAACCCTGTTGGGACCAGATCAGTAAAGGGCTTTGCAAGTCACTCTAAAACACCTCAGTTGTTTCAGGGACCCAAGAGGTTCAGAAACCAGTCAAGTGGCACATTTAGCTTTTGTACAATGAACTTAACCTGCACCCAGAGAAAATAAAAACTAATGAGATCATATAAAAAACTACTAAATCTCAACAGGTAGTTAAAGAAATACAAACTAAAAAAAGAAAATACTCTTTTCAACTAGACAATCAGCAGATGTTTACAAATGATACCAGCCAGTGTTGATAATGTTAAGGGAAATGGGCTCTTTATTTCACTGGTAGGGGGCCTGTTAGTAAAAAAAATTTGAAGGGCATTTTTATGGAAGCAAAAGAGCCTTGAAAATATTTATGCCATTTATTTCTGCAATTCTACTTGTAAAATCTGTACTAAAAAGATAGTTGGTTGTGCAAAGAGATTTAGCTACAAAAATGTTTACTATCATTCCATTCATATCACTGAAAAGTTAAAGATTACCTAAATTTGTATTAACACTGGGGAATTACCAAATTATGAAATATGTTCCCATGGTCCTTTACATCAATGGAGTATCATGTCATTAAGAACATCAAGACGATTAAATGACATGTAAATAAAAACATTAAGTTAAAATGCAAATTAAAGAACAATAATGTACACTTTGATCCCATTTGTACATATTAAAATATGTCCATTTAGGGATATAAACATAACTTTAAAGATTCAATTGGTAAAATATACCTAAAGATTCAGAAGAATCATCAATTGGAACAGTTTTTCCCTTTGTCCGTTTCTTTCCCATGTTGGCACTTTATGGATTACTTACTGACACAAAATAACAATCTAGAAAACAAGATAAAGTTAGCTTGACAAAAAAAAAAAAAAAAAAGAGTATGTTTTATATTTCTCTAGGCGATAGTAACTAAGCCACATATTTTACGTCTATCACACTTTATAATTTACAAAGACCATTCACAAATATCATCCAGTTTTCAGTAAGAATTCTGAAGTACACAGGAAAGTGTTACTCCTGTTTTTCATAGCTTAGAAAACTGATTCTTAGTAAGATTAAGAGTTTTGCAATAAGTGTAAGAGTCAGGAAAGAATCTGTGTCTTCTTATACAGATCTTTAAGTCTCAGCACTTTATACTACCAGGAATTCAACTTTTCATTACATGAATGTGGAGTGGTGGTGGCATTTTGAAACAGAATAATATCACGTTCCCCTAAGCTATCTTTCTTAACTTTGCAGTCTATGCAAATCAAATTGATAATTTCTCCAAGAAAAATATGAAATAATTCTGAAGATAATCTACTAAAGGGAGTTAGAAAATTTACAAATTTCAAAGCCAAATATAAAAAGTGATCCACTGTTCCACATTTTCCATACCAGGATTCCCTCTGGGTATTAGCTAACTGAAAATTTATAACAACTGCATTCTCAACTGTTTACATTATTATATTACTGCCAAAATCAGTTTGGAAGACTATAACAAATCTAGCTGCACATCAAACCTTCATCTCCTTAGTTAACAATTCAAAATTCGAATAGATTAAAAGTGCTGAAAGTACATACAGATCTACCTAACTTTAAATAATAATGATTCTGAAAATCTGTACTTCACTTCAAATAACGTGGTGTCAAAATCACCTGAATGACTATAGTAATTATTTTACCTGGGATGTTTATTAAAATTCTGATTACATTAAGTGGAAAGCAGGACCTGGGAGACAGGTTTTGAAAACACTTCCCAATTAATTCTGATACTTAGCTGTTATCCTGTCGTGGCTAAGGTCTTAGAAATATTCCTCTTTTAGCTCTTACTTGTTTAGTTAGTTAATTCAAAAAGGTTTATATGAAGTGCCACATCTAGTAATAGGTAAACTTTCCAAGGATCATCTAAAATTTAACACGGTTCCATGTTTACAAAATAAACGAATTAACTAACAACAAACAACACAAAGTATACAGGCATATATAAAACTAGGGTACTTTTTACATACATTTCATCCCCCTAAAATAACATGTTAAATAATTCATCTTCTCTAGAATTAGAGATTTTAAGGGGGGGAGGAAACAGTACCCAAGCTCTTGCCTCAATCCAACTCCCTGTAATCTGTGCTGCATTCCAGTACCAGATACATCTAATAATACCATTTTCATCATATCTATGCTTCTGACCTGTGCACTTACAGTCCCTTAAAAATTGTCCTCAGTACTCTGGTAATCCTGATTCTCATTACTTCTCAGCAAAGAACCAGTAAAGTTTACTTATACCACTTTTTTTTTTTTTAATCTCCAATGCCATTTCATAAACATTATATTATTTGATTTTACACAACCCTTTAAATGGAGAGTTTTGCTAAAGGAAAAAACTCAGAAACAAAATGACCAAAGATCACAGAGTGGCTGAGATGGAATTAAAACACAGATTTTTCAGTTCCAAGACCACCACTCTCTGCCTTCCCGTCAAACCAGTCTCTCCAAAACACTGTGGCCCCACCTCTAAGACTTTGATTTCTAGCTAGGATGTTCTCTCCTCTAGCAAAATCTTACCATTTCTCCAAGATATTCACTTCAATGAAGCCTTAGGCAACCATTCTACTATAAATAAACCTCTCAACTTAAGTTTCCCAACCTTTATAACGTGTGCTTTTCCTTTTGTCCCCTAATCCCATGGGCTGCTTCTTAAATCTTTGACCTGGACACGTGTTATTTCTCTATCTGGAATCTAAAGTTCTAGGAGAAAGAAATGGTTTTAGGCATCGCTTCTGAATTGCCTAAAGCATCCAATACAGTGTTAGTACATATAAAAATACTTCCCAAGAAATACTGCTTGCACTGAAACAGAAAAAGAGCATAGTACCTGAGATATAAAAGACGATTATAAGGTGCATAGGTAGGTACACCTAAGAATGAAGCAAACAGGTTCCGGTGAAAAACAAAAAGGTAAAGAATTTAGACGTCTCCAGTAGTGAAGACAGCATTAGCAAATCTGGTTTGAGGACTGCGGTAGCCCAGACACCAAAGACCAACTTGACAACTGTAAACTACTCCGGTGAGAGGACACTTCAAAGCTTTGGAAAGCGTTACCATAAATCATTAGCCGCTATAAAGGGCATCAAATAAACCTAGAAAAAAGAGTATCAAGTACCATCAGCTATAAAACATCAATAAACCTATTAAGTTTTTCAGGTGAGTTCACATGAGAGTCAGCTTCTCAACCAAATTACCCTTTACAGGACTCCACACAAAATTTAAATCCAAGCTGGTCTTGCCGGTTCGCATAGTAATACAGCTCCCTCCCCTTCCCAGTCCTCCCATGCCTGCCCGATTCCATTAAAAATGGAAGCGTTTATAAAACTTTGTCAGCAGATCTTAAATATGGCTTTCAAGTTTGCCGTACATCTGACCTACCCTAGGGTCACTGAATCGTTGAGATGACAAATCCTGCCTTTCCTACGATCCACCACACGGACGCGGCAGCAAACCCCACCTGTAGGGTGCTCCTGGCCGCGCGGCGCCCGCCACACCTCCCCTTCCCTTCAACTGCTCAGCACCCACGGGGGAGCTTTCGGGTCCGGGGTCGATCGGGGCGCCAGCACCGACAACTCATTGGCCAGCTCCTGGAACTGACAGGACATGAAGCCAATGAGAACGCGGTACCGGGCCGAGGCCGGGTAAACGTGCTTAAGGAAGAGGACCCTTCGAGAAGAGAACCAGGTCAAGGCAGGAAATTCGGGCTCTCAAAACGCAGGAAGTTATGCGAGCGGTGACTCCGCGTCAGCGGGAGCAGAACTCACCCACGGCGACAGCGCCCATAACTGCATCCCCTAATGAGCCTGTGGGCTGGGCAGCCAGCTCTGTCTTCCTCCCGGTGACGGGGAGAGAGCGACAGAGCTCAAGCCACACTGACCCCTAGAAAGCAACAACTTCCGGTACGTGGCATTATGGGAGGCGGCTTAGTCCCAGGAGCCTCCGGCGCTGACGCTATTGCATCGGCGCTTGCGCGCAATTCCTTCCGGAAGTTCGGACAGCCACGGGGAAGAACCTGGCTGGCTGTTTTCCTCACTCTGGTGTAATTATGGAGTGGTTTAAATGCTTCGGAAGCATGAGCACCTGGTGGTGGTCAGAGTATTGGAGTCTCCTTGATGGGTTTCCTTATTCACGTTACATCTGAAGGCAGGCTAGGACGGTAACATTTACATTTCACGCAGTTCCCCTTATTCTGCCCAATCGCCTTCTAAATGCTCAGTACGTAATTGTCTTGAATTTAACCTTGCCAACGGAAGGTAAAATTTTCAAACATTTGCTACGGGTTTGTTAAAAATACGTAAGTGCCGCGCCTCCTGTGCAGTGAATTAAATGAACACCGGCTCGCTACCCTGGAGTTTAGTCTTTTACAGAAGACACAACAATCGCTTGGTGCGGGGGCGGGGGGGGTCTGCAAGCGCCAGCAGAAAAATAGGCAGGGGATATGAACAGGTAATTCACAATAAAAGGACAACTGGTCATAAGAGACAGGAAGAAATGTTCATCTTATTAGTAATCAGAGAAAAGTAGATTAAGAAAGTGGCATCCTGACCTATCAAACTGGCCAGAGTAACAAGAGTTGCATTTGACTCTTCTGCTCTTTACCGCTGATAGAATTTTTTAACTTTCTTCACTCAGCACACAGGCTTTTTTCTTCTTCTATTCTCAAACGCAGCCTTAGGGACATTGTACCACTTGCTTCCTCTGCCTAGAATGCTGCTGCCACTATCTTCTGTGGTTGCTATTTTATTGTAATTCTGTTTACAACTTAAGAGTCGCTTTCTCATAGAGAAATTGGGCAATCTAGGTTATAGAACCACCTGATCACTCCCATCACTTTATTTTATGTCACTACCCAGCAATTACCACTATCTAGTATTTTTCTTTCAAATTTACCTATATATCCCCCCCACACACACACACCCATACATACACAGAAACATACAAATGTAAATGGGACATCTCGTTTATCTTGGTTATGGCTATCTCTAGTACTCAGAAATATCTGGAACATAGTAAATGCTTACCACATACTTATTAAAGGACAGTCATTAGAAATGAAAAAGTTTGCAAGAGTAGCCTTACTCATAATGGCCAGAAACTAGAAACAGCCCACATTTTTAACAAAATAATAGGAAAACTGTGGTATACTCATAAAATGGGATTCTAAGCAATAAAAAGAAACTGTAAGGCATAAGAACAGGGATGCATCTGTAAAATATGATAGGGGCGCCTGGTGGCTCAGTGGCTTAAAACCTCTGCCTTCAGCTTAGGTCATGATCCCAGGGTCCTGGGATAGAGCCCGGAATCCTGCTCTCTGCTCAGCAGGGAGCCTGCTTCCCCCTCTCTCTGCCTGCCTGTCTGCCTACTTGTGTTCTCTGTCTGTCAAATAAACAAAATCTAAAAAAAATAAAATACTATAGTGGAAGAAGACTTACACAAAAGTACATACTATGTAATTCCATGGATATGAACAGGCACAACTAATTATGGCAGGAAAAAATCAAAAGTGGTTGCCTCTTGGGGATTTGGGTGGGGACTGACTGAGAAGGAGCATGAAGGAACTTCTAGGATGGTAGTAATGTCCTATATCTTAATAGGATTTAAGCCACACGGGTGTATGCATTTGTCAAAACTCAGCAAATATACATTAAAGATGTGAATTTCATTTTTACCTCAAAATTAAAAATCAAACATTTGAATCTTAATGTTATTCAGAATGAAGTACTTAAGGAGAAGTATGCCAATGTGTGCAATTGCTTTGAAATGCATCAAAACAGATGGACTGTTTAGGATGAATGGATTAATATAAAACAGAACTGGTAGAATAAAAGGTTACGATAGTGTCTAGAATCATGACAACATCAGTTTCTCAGCAAATTCTTTGCTGTAGGGGGATATCTTCAGCATTGAAGAAAGTTAAGCAGCTTCCCTGGACCCTATCCATTAGATGCCAGAAGCACCGTTCCAGTTGTGACAATTGAAAATGTCTTCAGACATTACCAAATGTCCCCTGAGGAGCAAAATCACCCCCTTCTTTCTTTCCTCCCTTGAGAGTCTCTTCACTACTTTACTGTAAAATTATCTCAACTTTACTGCATGCTTGAAATGTCTCATAAAAATTGGGGAAAAAGGGGGCGCTTGGGTGGCTCAGTTGGTTAAGTGTCTGCTTCAGCTAGGGTCATGATCCCAGGGTCTTGAGCTTGAGTCCCACATCCAGCTCCCTGCTTGGCGGGAAGCCTGCTTCTCCCTCTGCCTGCCACTCCCCCACCTTGTGCTCTCTTTTTCTCTCTCAAATAAATAAATAAAATCTGTTTTTAAAGTTGAAGAAAAAAGAGTAATAACATTGAAAAATGCCCACAAAACAGCATCTCAAAGATGCAGCTATGAAGATGTATGTACTAATCTTATTTTCATAAAAAAAAAAGTTGTGCAAGTTATTGATACCTTATACCAATAAATATGTTCACAAAAAAACTCGAGATTTTTAAAATGAATATGTAACATAAAGAAAAAGTGCATTCTCTATATTTAGTTTGTGAAGAAAAAAAATCTAAATTACTTTTATGGTGGATTCACCTTCAAACTGTCCTTTTATTATCAGAGACATATTTCTATGCAATAACACAGTATTTCCTAAAGTCATCACCACCACCATCCAGGCTCACTTCTCCCTAACGCTTTGCTATTTGGGGGCCAGAAGAATCCCTGTCGTGTGGGAAGATAGCAGAAACGCAGAATAGGGAACCACACTCTTACATACTTAATCCCAAGCTACATAAAACCGAACGATTCCTACCCATGTTTGTATTTGAGGAGCGTTACTTTAATGGACCATTCCTTGACCCGGGAACCAGTGCCGTCTGATACTTCTCCATGGCAGTGGCAGCAGCTGAGAAATGCCAATAGAGTGGAATTTGAACTCTGCGACTGAGAGGCACATAGCATCGCCGGGAATTCCGGCCGCCGAGCACCGGCCAGGACCAAACAGCCGGGACCAAAGGGCTTCCGGGGCATAGGGCCCCGCGTGCGCATGCGCCAAACCAAGAGGACGTTGTCTCACTTCCCTTGGGCCGCGTAGGCTTCGGATTGCCTAGCAGAGGAACGCTCATCCAGGCTCCCGCTGGATGAGACCTGAGCTGTCCGTGCAGCCAGAAAATCCAGGGTTTCGCACTCAGGGGGTCCATGGCCCAGGTGAGTCTTCAGCCTACCGCTGCCCAGCCGAACCGAGGATTTCCCGCGTGGTCCAGGCCCGTGGCCCCCTCCGGGAGCTCGGCGACGTCGCGGCCCCACGCGCTACACTGCTCATTGGATAGAGCCGGCTCCGGCTGCTGCTGACCCCGCCCGCATTCGTCGGGACCTTCCCTTCCCGCGCTCACCACCACCCCCCCGCCCCAGTCAGTTGTTAGGGGCGACGGCGCCGGTGCGTAAGGTTCCGGCAGTGGTCCGCGACTAGCACAGTGTCAGGGCTTGTGCCGCCTGAAGCCGCTGCAAGTAAGAATCTGCGAGGAGAAAAGAATGATTCCACTTAGGAAACTCAGTTTTCATTCTACATTCGTACAGCTTTCCCTGAAATCTTGAGTCCGAAGATTCTCTTCCGGGGTTTTTGTTTTGGTTTGGTTTTTGCATTGAAATCTTATCTACGAAAAAAGTTGGACAAGTAAATGATACACCTGTAGCATCGTTCCCGCAGTGGTTCGCATCCAGGTTGCTTGGCCCCAGACTTGTTTGCTGGCACTGTTTCATCTTCCAGACCTCCAAATTCAGTGGGACTTTCTCCCAGCTTCACTCACTCAGTAAGTGACAAAACAAACATGCCTTTAAATATATGTTGGTTACTCCCAAAATTACATCTCCAGCCATATACCTCTAAATTGCATACTTGTACATCCATCTGTCTACTGAACATCTCTATTGAGGAGATAGATGTCTTAATAACACTTCATTACGTAGTATTTCTAAAATCAGGCTTCAGGTGTCCACCATCTTCCCTACCTAAATGCCAAACCCATCCTTCCAGTCTCTTAATGCCTTGGATTCATTCTCTGGATGAGACTTACTGGTCTCATAAGTAAGTAAAGTCTCTGGATGAAACTTACTGGTAAGTAAGACCACTGCGGTGGTCTTCCATATCGGACAGAATAAAATCCAAAGCCTGGCCGTGCCCTCTGAGTCCTAACTTAAACTGCCCCACATTTCCTCTCTAACCTTGCCTCCTAAAATTTTGCCCCATGCTTAGTCGGCTCCAGCACCTGGTCTACCACTTCCCTGCCACAAGGCCTTTGAACTTGCTGTTCTTCTTGCTTGGAAAAGGCATTTTATGTGTGTGATTTTTGAGATTTTTTTTTATGATTTTTGATCATTATTAGAGTCTTAGTGTGAAGGACAATGCTTGATACACAATAGGTGCTCAAGACACATTTGTGGATGAATATAAGAACAGCAACCACTTTTACAGTACTCTGTTGCCAAGCACTGTTTAAAGCATCTTCCACACACCATCATTTAGTCCTCACAGCGACCCTATCCTCCCCATTTTAAAGATGGGGAGACTGAGGCACAGAGAAATTAAGCCACCTGCCTAAGGTCACACAGTTGTTAAGTGCATGTTGGCAGTCTAAGTAGCAGAGTACATACTTAAACCACTAGGATAAAAATACAAAATAAATTCACTTTCTCTAATAACCATCTCGCCATCTAATAACCTCTAATAACTAACCTCAACTTTAAAAGACTAGAAAAGAGGACGCCTGGGTGGCTCAGTTGGTTGGACGACTGCCTTCGGCTCAAGTCATGATCCTGGAGTCCCGAAATCGAGTCCCGCATCAGACTCCCAGCTCCATGGGGAGTCTGCTTCTCTCTCTGACCTTCTCCTCATTCATGCTCTCTCTCACTGTCTCTCTCTCAAGTAAATAAATAAAATCTTTAAAAAATAAAAATAAAAGACTAGAAAAGATATTCATGGAACTCCAAGGAGTTCAGGGACTTTGAATACTTACATGGATTTTTTTTTTAAAGATTTCATTTATTTATTTGAGAGAAAGAGAGAGCATGAGAGGAGAGAAGGTCAGAGGAGGAAGCAGACTCCCTGTGGAGCTGGTAGCCCAATGTGGAACTTCATTCCAGAACTCTGGGATCATGACCTGAGCCAAAGGCAGTTGCTTAACCAACTGAGCCACTCAGGCACCCCGAATTTTCTTTTTAATAACAGAGCAAATATATGTTAAGGATGTCAAATGAAAATAGGATATAAAATTACATGAAGTGACTGGTTAGTAAAGAAAACATTGTGTTTAAGGAAGGGAGAAGTGTTTGCAGCTCTAGCAGTTTTTTTTTAAAAAAACTCAGAGATGATGGGTAGCATTGGTAATATTTAAACTATTTATCTTAGGATGACTAGATGACAAAGCAGGGATTCCTGATCTGTTCTGTGTAGAAGAGAGCTAATCTTCAGTTGGGGGGAAGAAATCTGGGGTCAAATAGGTTTGGGATACTCAGCATACTAAAACTTCCTAGAAATTCACAGTCCCTATTGGTATGTAACAATGAAGACTTTGAGAAGCCACATGCTAAAAGTGTGCCCATATAATTTACTGTCCAGATGGGGCTATTTTTGTTTAAGATAAATACTAGTCAGGACAATGGGATGGCCAGCTGTTACCCTGAAGAAACCTGTTAAACTTTGTGTCATTCAGCATCCAAGAACTTATTTGAGCACACAAGTGCTCTGTGTAATATTTTTTTCCCCAGCATGGCACTGATGCCTTGATAAACAATGTTTTAATGACTTCAGTTGAAAAAGCACTGGGATTAGGAATGGTGTGTTGGCATTGATTTATACTCTGGTCTGTGGAGACAGCCAATGCATGTAAGAGTGCTTCCTATTTTCCTGATTGCTTATCCAGTTAATTGTAATGAAATCAACAACCCCCACCACATTTAGTCATTCTCATAGTCCTTAATGTGTTCTTTTTTAAAAATTATTTTTTAATTAATTTTTTAATTTTTTATATACATCTAATGTATTTTTTTTCCCCAGGGGTGCAGGTCTGTGAATCGCCAGGTTTACACATTTCACAGCACTCACCATAGCACATACCCTCCCCAATGTCCATAACCCCACCACCTTCTCCTGACCCCCTCCCCCCAGCAACTCTCAGTTTGTTTTGTAAAATTAAGAGTCTCTTATGGTTTGCCTCCCTCCTGATCCCATCTCCTTAATGTGTTCTTGATAGGACCTAATACAGTTATTGATCTGTCACTTGTGACTAACATACATTTCCATTTAAGTAGAATTGTTATTCTTTAAAACTACCATACAGTGAACTTGCTAAATTGTTGACCAAATACCATTTTCTAATATTAAAGAAATGATCCAACTGTATTTGGATGGAGTAAAGAAGATGTAATAAAGGGAGGACATGTTCTCAGAAGGCTTGATAATGAATCATCCAAGGCAGCCTTTGTGAACTGGGTCCACTCTAAATATGTTGGCATTTTGGGCTACCAATCTGTGAAACTAGCAGCCAGATCATGAACTGGGATAAATTCACTCCACTAAGTAGCTGTGCCAGGGTCTTCAGCTAGTTTGCCTTCAACTAAGGGAAACCTAACACACCCAAACTCCTTTCAGACTGCAACATTCTTACCCAATCACGGATTATGAGAACATATTCCTAATAAATAGTTGGTGCCCTCTTGCATGTCTTTATAGACCTCTTTTAGACACTGCATACAATATGTGTAATGACAATATGGAGCATGAGTTGATGGAGGCAATGTCCAGGTAAGAGGAGTCACGGTTCTAGAAGGAAATAGATATGCACTCAACTCTGAAATTTTGAAGAGATTGCATAATGAAGGGACTGTTGACAGAGGTGCATTATTGCCCCTAGGCCTGGAAGATTTGCTGGAGCTGAGGAAGAAGGGCGGCCCACAAAAGCTATGGTCTTTAGGAGTCACGACCATTGTCAGAATCCCACCAAAACAGGAAAGATGTAGTGAAGAAATACCCTGGCTTCTTTCTCCTCCCATCCTCTCCTTTCCTGCCAGAGCATTAGCTGAAACTAACCACAAGAAAAAAGAGTGGGGTGGTATAGGCTACAGAGGTCAGTTTTTTAGAGTCTAGAGCAAGGAAAAGAAGGACCAAGAATGTGTTTAGGGGACAAATAAGTAACTAGCAGAAAAGAAAATGGTCCAAATAATGAGCCCCTGAATTAGGCCTCTGTAGTCAGGATTGTGAGGAAGGGACAGGTTCAGGTCTACACTATTTTTCAGGTGCTTTCCTGCCTTACAGACCTTTCTTCTGTCACCACTATGCTTCCTTCTCCACTTGTCTAAGTCTTAGCCTATATTTAGGGCTCAACTCAGGGTCACCTGGCTGGCTCAATTGGGAAAGCATGTAACTGTTGATCTTAGGGTCATGAGTTTGAGACCCACATTGGGTGTAGAGATTACTTAAATAAAACTTTAAAAAAATTTTTTTTGGAGAAAGATCCAACTCAGATCCTGTCTCCTTCCTTAACTCTTTCCTGATAGCCCATTTCATTGACATGTACTCCTCTTAATCCCCACAATAATGCCTATACTAGCCATTTAACACATTTAGCCTTTTTTATCTGCATCGTTCTATATCTTACTAGGTAATAAGTCCTGATCCTTAAACTAATTAGGAAGCTCCGCGAAGGAATGAAGCATGAAGCTCTACATACAGTATTTACTCAATAAACATTTACCCAAAGATGAGAAAGAATTCTATGAAGACGCCATTAACCAAGATAATAGTGTTTGATTCCACAGAGTAAATTCTCTCTGAGAAGGTAAGACATGTTTCCTTTGGAGCAATGGGACTGAGCTCTGTTTTTCTTTTCAGATGTGTAACTCCTTTTTTCCTGATTTCAGAAACACTCTATAGTAATCCTAAAACTTCAAACAATAAAGAAGCGTATAAATTAGTCAGTCCTTCCTTTCTTCCTTCTACCCACATTTAACAAACTAATTTGGTGAATTCTCTTTCTGACTTTTTTCAAGTGTGTATAATGATATAACAATGAATAATATGATCATACCTATTTATGTCCTTTTACAATCTACTTTTTTAAGGTAACTATTGTATCATGAATATCCATGTTAATATGTACTTTTTAATGATCTCATAATATTCCGTTTAGATATATATTTATTTAACTCATCTATTGTTGAATGTTTAGGTCATGTCTGATTTTTTTATTGTAGATAATGAGCAATGAATATCCTTATAAACACCTTTTTTATATACTGTCTGATTTTTTCTTTAGATCAGTTTCACAGAATTAGATCAGCTTTCCTTATACCAAGTTTTTCTTCTATAACAATTATTAGATGTTAACCATCTTTGTGTGTATATGTGTATCTGTGTGTGTATGTGTGTGTTTGCACATGCATACTAATTTAGTAAGTTAAAAATATTGTGTAGGAGGGACTTCCACTTTTGGAACAGAGTAGATGTATTTTTCCTGATTTGTCCAGCTAAGTACAACTAAAGATCCTGGACACTATAAAACAAACACAAAGACTCTGAAAAGTGAAGAGGAAAGCAGAAAAACCAGGGGACCTTGGGAGCCAAGGAAGGACACAATGGTGACATCCTTGGTTATTCTTTTTTGCTTCAAATACCTGAGACTTGATTAAAGAAGCAGCAACCAAGAAATATCAAGGGTACAGACCAAACAAATTGAAAAGCCTTAAAAAAAACCCTGCTCTCTCTAGCTAAAGTACCAAGAAATGTGCAGCTGAGCAAGATGGAAATCACTTAGATAATAAACGTGCTACATCGGGTGAATACCAAAGAAAACACTGTGGCCTCTTCCCTACCACACCAGCAAAGTGCACCTAGATTCCACTTTCTCTGAGCTGTAATAACCACTTCAGTGCCCACTCCTTGTCAGGATGGTATATAAAAAAAAATGTGATTAGGGATCTAGGACTTTCCTCTCTGCTGGGTGAGAATGAGGACCTTACCAGGGTTTAGTGTCAAACCCATGTCAGATCCATGTCAGACCACTTGGGGAGCCTGTATTTCCCCTCTGATGCAGCAGTAACAAGACATCCCACCTTCACCCTTCTGGAGTGATGTCCAAGAAGTCTAGTGGGGAGTCCAACTTTCACCAACACCTAACATTAACAAAGTGACACATCAATGTACTGTTAGTGGAGGCCACATGCGTAACAATAAGGAGGCACTTCCACCCCTCCAAGGCAGAAGCTCCCCTTTTTCTCTCTTCTGAAGCAGGGTTTCAGAAGAAGTATGCTAAAATGGAAGATTTGAGTATTTTTCAGAGTCTTATAATACCTAAAATGTCCAGATTAAATAAATTTAAAAAATCATCATCATACCAAAAAGAAAGAAAGTCTCAAACTAAATGAAAAAGACAATAAAATAGATGCCAATGTCAGGATGACAGAGATGGCAGGATTATCTGACAAAAGATTTTATTTTATTTTATTTTTTTAAAGTAATCACTACAGCGAATGTGGGGCTTGAACTTGTGACCCTGTGATCAGGAATTGCATGCTCTTCTTACTGAGCCAGCCAGGTGCCCCCGACAAAGATTTTAAAACATGTATCATAGGGGTGCCTGGGTGGCTTAGTGGGTTAAGCCTCTGCCTTCAACTCAGGTCATGATCTCAGGGTCCTAGGATCGAGCCCTGCATCAAGCTCTCTGCTCAGCAGGGAGCCTGCTTCCCCCCACCCTCTGCCTACTTGTCAAATAAATAAATAAAATCTTTTTTTAAAAAAAGTAAATAAAACTTAAAAAACTTTAAAAAAAACCTATCTTTAAAAAATTTCAGTGAGCTTTTATTAAAAACGTCTATTAAATAAATGTTTATAATATCAAATGTGTGTAAATAACCCAGGTGCCCATCAGTAGGCAAAGAATGCAGTAAATTATGACCTATTGACATGATTCAGTATGACAGTCAACTACTAGAAAGAATGAGATAAATCACTATGTACTGACAATGAATAGTTCTTTGATATATATTTGGAAGGGAAGAAGTAGGGAAAAAAGATATGTTTATATGATCTCTGCAGATACATTTTGATTATATATCTCACTCTTTACATATACATAAACACTATACCACCATATATTTTCCATTTATGCATGTGTATAATGCCTAAAATATTTTACATTACTGTAATACCAAAACTCTTCAACTTGGATGGGAAACTTAGGAAAGTAGGGGAAGAGATCACCAGCTGAAACTATATCTTCATTTTTTTTTTTTAAGATTTTATTTATTTATTTGACAGATAGAGATGACAAGTAGGCAGAGGGTGGGGGGAAGCAGGCTCCCTGCTGAGCAGAGAGCCCGATGCGGGGCTCAATCCCAGGACCCTGGGATCATGACCTGAGCCGAAGGCAGAGGCTTTAGCCCACTGAGCCACCCAAGGGCCCCTATATCTTCATTTTTTAACCTTCTACCACTTGAATTTTATAACCTAGTACTTTTAATACAACACAGGTTACTTGAGCTGTGAGATTGTTAGCATATTTTCTCTTCTTCACATTCTTCTGTTTTTTATAAACAAATAAACACTAACATTAAGAGAAAAATATTAGCCATCCACAAAATTCTCTTACTTATTCTGTTCATTCTAGGTTTTCAAAGTAACCAGTCATAGCCTCTCTCCTGGCTATATCACTGATATGGCTTTTGACTATATAATTAGTTTACTTCAGTGAAATTGTTCATTGTGATAGCTCAAGATTCCAGGTCAACTATCCAGATACAGAGGAATTTGATACCTGGTTATTATTATAGTTTTATGACTTTCACTTTATGATCCATAGTTTGGATCCTTAGTATATTAACACTCATTTAAATTTCACATTTTATGAAGAAATCAAACCCACTTTCAATAAAGACCTATATTGATCTATTGAGTTTTCCCTAGGTTCTATTTGCAAATTATCTCTCTTATTCTTACCTCCTTAGAAATTTACGGATATCCAAAAATGATTGAGATTGAACAGGCAGAGGCTCAGCTCTCTGAGTTAGACCTCCTAGCCAGTATGTTCCCTGGTGAGAACGAGCTCATAGTGAATGACCAGCTGGCTTTAGCGGAACTGAAAGATTGTATTGAAAAGAGGACGTCGGAGGGACGATCTTCGAAAGTTTACTTTACTATCAATGTGAAACTGGATGTATGCGAGGAAACAACGGTAATTCACTTTGCTTTTTGGAGAACTGAAAGCCTGTCAAGACTTAAAACACCACGTAGGGCATTTTCTTCTTCTCTCTCTCTTTTTTTAATCAGGTGATGTTTTCTCTGGCCTGTATTCTTCCCTTTCAATACCCCGAAGTTCTGCCTGAAATTACTGTCAGGTATGTGACAGAAATTGGCCAACATCGACGTTAAAATTAACCTGAGAATAAAAGCAAGGCTTGAGTCTGTTCTCTGTTCCGAGAAAATTGACTTCATTTTTTATTCCTTATCTCTTCCATCAGATCAGTATCACTAAGTAGATCCCAGCAGACTCAGCTGAACGCAGATCTGACTGCATACCTGCAAAAGAATTGTCTTGGAGATGTCTGTATATTGAATGCCACAGAGTGGGTTAGAGAACATGCTTCTGGCTATATGAGCAGAGACCCCATGCCTTCCCCTGCTCCAGGAAGTACATTCCATCCAGTTGGTCTGATTTTCACAAGACTGTGGATCTATAGCCATCATATCTACAACAAGTGTAAAAGAAAGAATATTCTAGAGTGGGCAAAGGAGCTTTCCCTATCAGGATTTAGCATGCCTGGGAAACCTGGTGTTGTTTGTGTGGAAGGTCCACAAAGTGCCTGTGAAGAATTCTGGTCAAGGTTTGCTTTCACAAATGTTGTATGCTGTGTCAATAATTTTATTAGTAAACAAGATACTAGAGATTTGGCAATTAGTATGTCCCTCGTGTTGTACCTTATGGGGGATTCAGTCTCAAGTCAATGGATAAAATAGAATTCACATATGATCAGCATCACCCCCTTCCCTGACATGGTGCACACAGAAGATGTCCTGTAAATAGCTGTTTATTTGGGCCCTTGTCCAAGATGTTACGATCCCCTTCATTTCCATGGATTGGATTCTTAGTGATGTGATAAGCTGTGCATACCTTGTGAAACAAAGGGGTTTCTCATCTTCTCATTTCTGTACTGACATCCTAAATGAGTTTCTAAGAAGTCCCTTTGGGAGTTTGAGATAAAGCAGTTTTCACATTTGTAAAATGCTGATTTGAGGCAGTAGCAATGAATAAGTTTAGGGATAGGATCCTGACCAGCATCATATTTGATTAAAATTAATCCCTGTGACATAAAAGTAAATATCTTTACTTCTGGGAAAAGGCATTGCTAAGTCTGTTTTATAACTTCTATTCTCAATGCTCTAGAAGACAGAACATATTTTCAGTGTGACTACTTTGAAAATTTCTTTTCAGACTCAGAAAATTAAACTGGAAGAGAATTTTAATTCGCCATCGAGAAGACATTCCTTTTGATGGTACAAATGACGAAATAGAAAGACAAAGAAAATTTTCAAGTTTTGAAGAAAAAGTGTTCAGTGTTAATGGAGCCAGAGGAAACCACATGGACTTTGGTCAGCTATATCAGTTTTTAAACACCAAAGGATGTGCGGATGTTTTCCAGATGTTCTTTGGTGTGGAAGGACAATGACTGGCAGAGGAATAGTGAAAGTTTTTGTCACTGTTGGCCTTTTGATTTTTTGCCCCAGTCTTTCTTGAAAGATGAAGTAATTTGGGGCATCCAGGTGGCTCAGTCGGTTAAGCATCTGACTTTGATTCAGGCCATGATCTCCAGTTTCTGGGATCTGGCATGCCACTCAGCAGGAAGCCTGCTTCTCTCTGCCCCTCCCCCTGCTTGTGTGCTCTTTTTCAATCTCTCTCTCAAACGAATAAATAAAATCTTTACTAAATAAATAAATTTTAAAAATAAAAATGGATTTAAGTAAAAGATATCAAAAGAGAGAAGAGCAAGTTAGATGGTCCTGCCTGTACTATATACTTTGAAAAAGACAATAAAAGCTGTAAGAGGGGTACCTGAGTGCCTGAGTGGCTCAGTTGGTTAAGCATCCAACCCTTGGTTGTGGCTCAGGTCGTGGTTTCATAGTGGTAGGATTGGGTCAGAGTTGGGCTCTGAGCTCTGAAGCGAATCTGCTTGGGATTTCCTTTCTCTCAAATAAATAAATCTTTAAAAAAAAAAAAAAAAAAGCTACAAGAAATTGTGGTTAAGGGTTCCTGGGTGGCTCAGTTGGTTAATCATCTGCCTTCAGATCAGGTCATGACCCCAGGGTCCTGGGGTCAGGCCCCACATTGGGCTCCCTCCTCAGTGGGGAGTCTGCCTCTTCCTTTGCCTCTGCCCCTTCCTACTCCCCAGAACGTGCTCTCTTTTCCCTCTCTCTCACTCTTGCAAATAAATATAATATTTTAAAAAAAAACTATAGTTAAATGTTAGGACACATAGCTTTCTGAGATTATTAAGAATGATTACATATTTGATACGATTACGTATTTGATATATAAACATTCCTATTGGGTAAAATTGACCAATCTGATTGCACGTACATTTATTCCACAATGACAATCTGTCAGTGTCTTAATTTGATACATATCTTGAACAGGAATCATCTACAAAGAAATAATGATAAATTCTGAAAACAAGCTATTAGTCCCAAATCAGACTATGGTTAAAAGTTAAAAGGATTAGGGGTGCCTGAGTGGTTCAGTGGGCTAAAGCCTCTGCCTTCGGCTCAGGTCATGATCCCAGGGTCCTGGAATTGAGCCCCAAATCAGACTCTCTGCTCGGCAGGGAGCCTGCTTCCTCCTCTCTTTCTGCCTGCCTCTCTGCCTACTTGTGATCTCTGTCTGTCAAATAAATAAATAAGATCTTTAAAAAAAAAAAAAAAGTTAAAAGGATTATTAGAAAACAAGAGTGTGGGCAGGAAACATTGGCCATATGTCCACTTTTATTTGTAAAGGTAATTCCTGTACAAACTTTTTTTTTTTTTTTTTTTGAGAGAGAGAGAGCACGAGAGAAAGTATATGAGCAGAGGGAGGGGCAGAGGGAGAAGCAGAAGCAGACTCTGCTGAGCACCAAAGCAGAACTTAAAACTCATCCACTTGGACACATGAAAAGACAGGTTGAAATGAGGGTTCAAATGAAAGTAAAGGCAAAATTACTCACCAAGTTTGCACTGCAATTAAGAGTCTAGATGAGAAGTTTCAGCCCCACGTTGGCTGCCAGAATGATGTGGTTTGGAGTGGTAGAGTTCGGAGCCCATGGTCAAGACAGTTTTCTTAAGACAACTTTGTACAAAATGGTGGCTTTATTAAAACACAGAGACAGGACTCCTGGGCAGAAAGACCGGCACTGGGGTTGTGAGGAGTGACTCATTATATAAGATTTTTCTGTCCTATGGAGAGGAGGTTGATGTTAGGACTCCAGAAAATTGAGTCGATAGGTTTCTGGAGATTGCTTTTTTTTTTTTTTTTGGTAAATCATTAAGACAGTTGCAAACTGATGGAGACTGTGATCTCTATCAGTTAACCACTTGCTTTTTCCTTTCCTTTGTTCTTAGGCAGCCAGGAGTGCCTGAGGAACGTCACACATATGGCCACCCTCTCTGACCCCACACCCCCAGAGGGGTTTGCAATTTTTGTGCTGCAGTCGTGTGCTTTGCCTTTAGCTTGCCTTTTGCTCCCTAATCACTGAGATCATAACCTTTTTGGTTTTTGTTTCATTCTGTTTTTGTTTTTGTTTTGCAATCAACAAAGCTATTATGAGCAACCTTTACGTCTTCATGTTAGATTTCCAAAAGTGGAAATTGACTCTTAACACCCTGGATGTCTCTTGTCAAATTGCCCTTACAAAGAGTTAAGAAATGAAAATTGCAATTCTTCTGAAAATTCCTTTTCTCTAGATTTTTATCATCATCATTATTATTTTGTTATTTTTTTAGATGAAAAATCTACATTTTATGTTATCTTCATTTGACTTTTAGTGTGGGTCAATCATATTTCCTTTGTGGTAAATGCCTATTTATGCTTTACTTATTTTTACTTAAATGGGCAGTCTTAAGATATTTAAGATATCTTAAATAATGTATTTATACTCTTAAATATCTTAAGATATTTATTTGTAAGCATTCTTTTTAACAGCAAGCATATTAGCCCCTAGTTAATGTTGCAGACTTTCCTGTCTATTTGATTTTTCTGACATAGAGGGAAAAAACATTTTAATTTAATGTATTTAGATCCATCAATAGTTTTCTTTTTTTGGAGTATCACCTTTCTGTTGGTAAAAAAAAAAAACAAAAACAACAACAACAAAACAAAAAAAACAACCGTGGGAGTTTCCCAGCTATAATCTGAGAGGCCACACCTCCCCCATCCACTGGGGAGTGCAGGGAGAGAAAGAAGAGGCATACCACTCCAGGGAACTAGGTGACATGTGGTTATGGTTTGTTTTGTTTCTTTTTACAAGCATCACTGGGGGGGCAAATAAAGATGTCTTTGAAATAAGATGTTTTTTAGCCTTAGCCTTAAGCTGTTTCCTCTTAGAGTTGAAATATCCCCAGAGTCCTTATTATTCTGTAGAAGGAAAAGAAGAAATCCTTTTCTCGTAACATTTTATAAAGGTCCTTCTGGTCAGTCCAGTTTGCCAACTTAGGTCACTTACCCATCCATGGACCAAGCTGACTTCCCAACTTCTGTGTTTTGGACTGATTGGATGCTGTGTCCTGGAACTAAAAATGATTTTCTCTCTCCTAGAATTATGAGTCTAGGTGTACACTTAAAATTTGTCCACTGAGTGGCAAAACTAAAGGGAGTCATCTTTGGTGGAAATGTATTTATTGTGCAACTTAATACTCTACTCTTTTTGACTATTTGCCTTTTGATGTCAAAACTTGGATTTTTGTTGCTTCAGGGAGGTAGTCATATTTCCTTGTTGCCTTTTTAAGACATATTATGGTAATTTGGAATACATTTTCAACAACTTTCTGTTAAAGAATGATAATATATTTTTGGTAGAATAATAGAAAAAATAAGCTTTATTTTTTAAAGGAATAGCCAAGTGAGTACAAAAATAGAAGATGCCTGGGTGCCTGGGGGACTCAGCCAGTTAGACATCTGCCTTCAGCTTGGGTCATGACCTCAGGGTCCTGGAGTCAAGCCCAGCATCAGGATCCTTGCTCAGCAGGGACCCTGATTTTCTCTCTGCCTGCTGCTCCCCCTGATTGTGCTCTCTCTCTGCCAAATAAATACATAAAATATTTTTTTAAAAATTTACTTAGTATGATTTTTACTCTGTGTGTGTTGGCCATGAAAATGCAAGGAGAATAAATCCACTATTTCAGAGTTACAGAACATAAAACCAAAGATCAATAATCAAGAAAGTCCACTATCTAAAATTTATTAATTGTATAATCAGAATGTTTAATAAATCTTAACTCAGGTAAACAAATAATTGGGATATACAATATCAAAGTATTATATTCTTAAATTTTTAATGGTTTTTTTTAGGCTTAACTGAAATACACACTGAGGGTTTTATCATCTTTTTTGATTTTAATAATTTTTTTTTGAGTATTCATACCATCCTGTGTTGAGCCTTTGGTATTATAAACAGTTTTAGAAGACATGGAGCTTTCTCCCATTAGCCCATCTTACTTCCACACCAAGTTTTGTGACACACTAATTACCTTAAAGCTTGAGGCATTGACCGCTGGTAGGCAGCAGTTTGATAAACAAAGGGAACACACATGAAAGTCTTCCTTGGGTGGCAACAAGAGGAATGAATCCCCACATCAGCCCACCAAATCGTAAAAGTTTATAAAAAGAAGTTTTAACCAGGTTCAGTAACATATACTGTCAGGTGTCCTTTTTTTTTTTTTTTTTTTAAGATTTTATTTATTTATTTGACAGAGATCACAAGTAGGCAGAGAGGCAGGCAGAGAGAGAGAGGAGGAAGCAGGCTCTCCACGGAGCAGACAGCCCGATGCAGAGCTCGATCCCAGGACCCTGGGATCATGACCCAAGCTGAAGGCAGAGGCTTTAACCCACTGAGCCACCCAGGACCCCCTGTCAGGTGTTCTTAACACCACATCATTATGTCAAGCTTGGGTCCTTGGATCAGTCTCTGGGAGCAAAAATAGTAAATGGAACCCACATTTCAAGGGGGGCAGATGGGTGGTGAGGAGGCCCCCACCTCAGGGCCTGGGTCTAGCACATGGGTCAACCAGCAATTGTTTTTTTTTTTTTCTCTTTTTTTAAAAGATTTTATTTATTTATGATAGAGAGAGACAGGGAGAGAGGTAAGACAAGCAAAGGGGAGCTGGAGAGGGAGAAGCAGGCTCCCCACTGAGCAGGGAGCCCTGTATGGAGCTGCATCCCAGGACCCTGGGATAATGACCCAAGCTGATGCTTAATGACCCAGGCTGATGCTTAATGACTGAGTCACCCAGGCTCTCCAAACAGCTGTTACTTCTTTTCCATGATCTCCCCAACACTTTCCCTACTCCAGGATAATTGTAAAACATACCTATTTACATAATCTTGTAATATTATTTCTTTTAAAATTCTTGTGAAAAGAGTACCTGGCTGGCTCAGTCATTAGAACATCTGGCTTGATCTTGGGGTTGTGAGTTCAAGCCCCATGTTGGTGCAGAGATTACTTTTTTAAAAAATCTTGTGAAAATGACATGCAACATTCATTCTATTTATCTGTGAATATTTACTTTGCACAAAAAGGCAAAAAGTAAAACAATGAATAGTCATAGTCTTACAACTCTGTTTAAGAAATAAAACTTTACCAGTGTAGTTGAACTCTGCTTCAGTGCTTTTCTTATTACAACAATCCTTGGTAGATTAAATCCTACCCAGAAAGTATTTATCACGCCCATAACTTTCTTTGTACTTTTTGACATATGTGTCTATCTCTTTGCAACATACATCTTATGGCTTCATTTTTTTAATTAACATATAATGTATTATTTGTTTCGGGGGCACAGATCTGTGTCTTACACAATTAACAACATTCATCATAGCACATACCCTCCCCAATGTCCATCACCCCGCCACCCCATCCCTCCCACCCCACCCCCCACCAGCAACCCTCAGTTTGTTTCCTGAGGTTAAGAGTCTCTTATGGTTTGTCTCCCTCTCTGGTTTCATCTTGTTTTATTTTTTCCCTCTGTTCCCATACGATCCTCTGTCTTGTTTCTCAAATTCCTCACATCAGTGAGATCATATGATAATTGTCTTTTTCTGATTGACTTATTTCACTTAGCGTGATACCCACTAGTTGCATCCGCATTGTTGTAAATGCCAAGATGTGGGGGTTTAGATGGCTGCATACTATTCCATTATATATAGTGGGAAGTATTATATATATTATATTACCTATATATAATTACTTTATATATTATATATTCTTTATATATTGTACTTATATATGCTATCTATATTTTACACATTTATTATATTTTATTTATATTATATATTTTATATATGTAAAATATATTTAAAATATCTTATATATAAAATATCTTCTTTATTCATTCATCTGTTGATCGACATCTAGACTCTTTCCATAGTTTGGCTATTGTGGACATTGCTGCTATAAACATTCAGGTGCACATGTCCCTTCGGATCACTACATTTGTATCTCTGGGGTAAATACCCAGTAGTGCAATTGCTGGGTCATAGGGTAGCTCTATTTTCAACTTTCTGAGGAACCTCCATGCTGTTTTCCAGAGTGACTGCTCCAGCTTGCATTCCCACCAGCTGTGTAGGAGGGATTCCCTTTCTCTGCATCCTTGCCAACACTTGTCGTTTCCTGACTTGTTAATTTTAGCCATTCTGTCTAGTGTGAGGGGGTAGCTTAATGTGGTTTTGATTTGTATTTGCCTGATGCCGAGTGATGTTGATCACTTTTTCATGTGTCTGTTGGCCATCTGGTTGTCTTCTTTGCTGAAATGTCTGTTCATGTCTTCTGCCCATTTCTTGATTGGATTATTTGTTCTTTGGGTGTTGAGTTTGATAAGTTCTTTATAGATTTTGGATACTAGCCCTTTATCTGATATGTCATTTGCAAATATCTTCTCCGATTCTGTCAGTTGTCTTTTGGTTTTGTAGACTGTTTCCTTTGCTGTGCAAAAGCTTTTTTTTTTTAACTTTTTTTTTTAAAGATTTTATTTATTTATTTGACAGACAGAGATCACATGTAGGCAGAGAGGCAGGCAGAGAGAGAGAGGAGGAAGCAGGCTCCCTGCCGAGCAGAGAGCCCAATGTGGGGCTCGATTCCACGACCTGGGATCATGACCCAAGCCAAAGGCAGAGGCTTTAACCCACTGAGCCACCCAGATGCCCCTGTGCAAAAGCTTTTTATCTTGATGAAGTCCCAATAGTTCATTTTGCCCTTGTTTCCCTTGTTTTTGGCAATGTTTCTAGGAAGAAGTTGCTATGGCTGAGGTTGAAGAGGTTGCTGCCAGTGTTCTCCTCAAGGATTTTGATGGATTCCTTTCCCATATGGAGGCATTTCATCAGTTTGAAGTCTATTTTGTGTATGGTGTAAGGAAATGGTCCAGTTTCATTCTTCTGCATGTGGCTGTCCAATTTTCCAACACCATTTGTTGAATGTCTTTTTTCCATGGGACATTCTTTCCTGCTTTGTCAAAGATAGTTGGCCATAGAGTTGAGGGTCCATTTCTGGGCTCTCTATTTTGTTCCATTGATCTATGTGTCTGTTTTTGTCCCAGTACCATATTGTCTTGATGATGACAGCTTTGTAATAGAGCTTTAAGTCTAGTATTGTGATGCCACCAACTTAGGCTTTCTTTTTCAACATTTCTTTGGTTATTCAGGGTCTTTTACAGTTCCATATAAATTTTAGGATTATTTGTTCCATTTCTTTGAAAAAAGTTGATGGTATTTTGATAGGAATTGCATTAAATATGTAGATCACCCTAGGTACCATAGACATTTTCACAATATTTGTTCTTCCAATCCATGAGCATGGAATGTTTTTCCATTTCTTTGTGTCTTCCTCAATTTCTTTCATTAGTACTCTATTATTTTCTGAGTACAGATTCTTTGTCTCTTTGGTTAGATTTATTCCTTGGCATCATATGGTTTGGGGTGTAATTGTAAATGGGATGGACTCCCTAATTTCTCTTTTTTCTGTCTCGTTATTGGTGTATAGAAATGTAATTGATTTCTGTGCATTGATTTTATATCCTGACACTTTACTGAATTCCTGTATGAGTTCTAGCAATTTTGGAGTGGAGTCTTTCGGGTCTTCCACGTTAAGTATCAAATCATCTACAAAGAGTGATAGTTTGACTTCTTCTTTGCTGATTTGGATGCCTTTTTGTTGTCTGATTGCTGAGGCTAGGACTTCTAGTACCTTGCTAAATAGCTGTGGTGATAGTGAGCAGCCCTGCCATGTTCCTGACCTTAGGGGAAGAGCTTTCAGTTTTTCCCCATTGAGAATGATATTCGCTGTGGGTTTTTCATAGATGGCTTTGATGATATTGAGGTATGTGCCCTCTATTCCTACACTTTGAAGAGTTTTGATCAAGAAAGGTTGCTGTACACATCTTTTCCTGATTAAAACTCTTCAAAGTGTAGGGATAGAGGGCACATACCTCAATATTATCAAAGCCATCTATGAAAAACCCACTGCAAATATCATTCTCAAAGGAGAAAAACTGAAAGCTTTTCCGCTAAGGTCAGGAACACGGCAGGGATGTCCATTATCACCATTGCTATTCAACATAGTACTAGAAGTCCTAGCCTCAGCAATCAGACAACAAAAGGAAATTAAAGGCATCCAAATCGGCAAAGTAGAAGTCAAATTATCACTCTTCGCAGACAATATGATACTATATGTGGAAAACCCAAAAGAATCCACTCCAAAACCGCTAGAACTTGTACAGGTATTCAGTAAAGTGTCAGTATATAAAATCAATGCACAGAAATCAGTTGCATTTCTCTACATGAACAATAAGATAGAAGAAAGAGAAATTAAGGAGTCAATCCCATTTACAATTGCACCCAAAACTATAAGATACCTAGGAACAAACCTAACCAAAGAAGCTTAGAATCTATACTCAGAAAACTATAAAGTACTCATGAAAGAAATTGAGGAAGACACAAAGAAATGGAAAAATGTTCCATGTTCCTGGATTGGAAGAACAAATATTGTGAAAATGTCTATGCTACCTAAAGCAATCTACACATTTAATGCAATACCTATCAAAATCCCACCCATTTTTTCAAAGAAATGAAACAAATAATCCTAAAATTTATATGGAACCAGAAAAGACCTCGAATAGCCAAAGGAATATTGAAAAAGAAAGCCAAAGTTGGTGGCATCACAATTCCAGACTTCAAGCTCTATTACAAAGCTGTCATCATGAAGATAGCATGGCACTCTCACAAAAATAGACACATAGATCAATGGAACAGAATAGAGAGCCCAGAAATAGACCCTCAACTCTATGGTCAACTAATCTTTGACAAAGCAGGAAAGAATGTCCAATGGAAAAAAGACAGCCTCTTCAATAAATGGTGTTGGGAAAATTGGACAGCCACATGCAGAAAAATGAAATTGGACCATTTCCTTACACCACACATGAAAATAGACTCAAAATGGATGAAGGACCTCAATGTGAGAAAGGAATCCATCAAAATCCTTGAAGAGAACACAGGCAGCAACCTCTTCAATCTCAGCCGCAGCAACATCTTCTTAGGAACATCACCAAAGGCAAGGGAAGCAAGGGCAAAAATGAACTATTGGGATTTTATCAAGATCAAAAGCTTTTGCACAGCAAAGGAAACAGTTAACAAAACCAAAAGACAACTGACAGAATGGGAGAAGATATTTGCAAATGACATATCAGATAAAGGACTAGTGTCCAAAATCTATAAAGAACTTAGCAAACTCAACACCCAATGAACAAATAATCCAATCAAGAAATGGGCAGATGACACGAACAGACATTTCTGCAAAGAAGACATCCAGATGGCCAACAGACACATGAAAAAGTGCTCCATATCACTCGGCATCAGGGAAATACAAATCAAAACCACAATGAGATATCACCTCATACCAGTCAGAATGGCTAAAATCAACAAATCAGGCAATGATAGATGCTGGCGAGGATGCGGAGAAAGGGGAACCCTCCTACACTGTTGGTGGGAATGCAAGCTGGTGCAACTACTCTGGAAAACAGCATGGAGGTTCCTCAAAATGTTGAAAAAAGAACTACCCTATGACCCAGCGATTACACTACTGGGTATTTAGCCTAAAGATACAAACGTAGTGATCCGAAGGGACACATGCACCTGAATGCAGCAATGTCCACAATAGCCAAACTATGGAAAGATCCTAGATGTCCATCAACAGAAGAATGGATAAAGAAGAGGTGGTATATATACACAATGGAATACTATGCAGCCATCAAAAGAAATGAAATCTTGCCATTTGCCACGACGTGGATGGAACTAGAGGGTATCATGCTTAGTGAAATAAGTCAAGCAGAGAAAGACAACTATCATATAATCTCCCTGATATGAGGGTTGCTGGTGGGAGGAGGGTTGGGAGAAGGGGGATGGAGTTATGGACATTGGGGAGGGTATGTGCTATGGTGAGTGCTGTTAAGTGTGTAAACCTGGCGATTCACAGACCTGTACCCCTGGGGAAAAAAATATATGTTTATAAAAAATAAGTAAATAAATAAATACATAAATAAATAGAGTCCTGTGTCCTCTGGGCTAGCACGAGAAGTCCCAGGAAAGACGGAGAGAGAACAGGGGAATTAAGAAATCAAGAGACAGAGAGCTGGGATGGGGAGGTCTCCATGGGCTGATGACCCAGTGGAGCCCCAACATGCATAACAGACTTTATTTTATAGTTCAGTAACAAAAATATTTATCAAGGAGCTGGAGGTCAGAGGACCGCAAGTCCCATGTGACCTCAATGTGAGAAAGGAATCTATCAAAATCCTTGAGGAGAACACAGGCAGCAACCTCTTCGACCTCAGCCGTAGCAACTTCTTCCTAGGAACATCACCAAAGGCAAGGGAAGCAAGGGCAAAAATGAACTTTTGGGACTTCATCAAGATCAAAAGCTTTTGCACAGCAAAGGAAACAGTTAACAAAACCAAAAGACAACTGACAGAATGGGAGAAGATATTTGCAAATGACATATCACATAAAGGGGTAGTGTCCAAAATCTATAAAGAACTTATGAAACTCAACACCCAAAGAACAAATAATCCAATCAAGAAATGGGCAGAAGACATGAACAGACATTTCTGCAAAGAAGACATCCATATGGCCAACAGACACATGAAAAAGTGCTCCATATCAGTCAGCATCAGGCAAATACAAATCAAAACCACAATGAGATATCACCTCACACCAGACAGAATGGCTAAAATCAACAAGTCAGGTAATGACTGATGCTGGTGAGGATGCAGAGAAAGGGGAACCCTCCTACATTGTTGGTGGGAATGCAAGATGGAGCAGTCACTCTGGAAAACAGCATGGAGGTTCCTCAAAATGTTGTAACTAGAACTACCCTATGACACAGCAATTGCACTACTGGGTATTTACCCTAAAGATACAAACGTAGTGATCCGAAGGGGCACGTGCACCCGAATGTTTATAGCAGCAATATCTACAATAGCCAAACTATGGAAAGAACCTAGATGTCCATTAACAGATGAATGGATAAAGAAGATGTGGTATATATACACAATGGAATACTATGCAGCCATCAAAAGAAACGAAATCTTGCCATTTGCGACGACGTGGTTGGAACTAGAGGGTATCATGCTTAGCGAAATAAGTCAAGCAGAGAAAGACAACTATCATATGATCTCCCTGATATGAGGAAGTGGAGATGCAACTTGGGGGGGTTAAGGGGGCAGGAGAAGAATAAATGAAACAAGATGGGATTGGGAGGGAGACAAACCATAAGTGACTCTTAATCTCACAAAAAACCGAGAGTTGCTGGGAAGAGGGGGATTGGGAGAGGGGGATGGGGTTATGGACATTGGGGAGGGTATGTGCTATGGTGAGTGCTGTGAAGTGTGTAAATTTGGCGATTCACAGACCTGTACCCCTGGGGATAAAAATATATTATATGTTTATAAAAAAAAAAAGAAAAGAAAGGTTGCTGTACTTTGTTAAATGCTTTTTCAACATCTACTGAGAGTATCATATGGATCTTGTTCCTTTTTTTATTAATGTATTGTATCACATTGATTGATTTGCAGATGTTGAACCAACCTTGCAGCCCAGGAATAAATCCCACTTGGTAGTGGTGAATAATCCTTTTAATGTAGTGTTGGATCCTATTGGCTTATGGTTTCATTTTTAATGCTCAGTCATCAGCAATTCATTTTAGAGTGCATGAGATAGGTATTTAAATTATTTTCTCAAAAAGTAACCAGTTGTTCCACTGATATTTGTTGGACAATCCATGTTCTTCAAATGTTTGAAATGCTACTCTTGCCAGAGCCTGAAGGTGGGCTTCTGGATGTGCCTTTCTGTTTCACTATTTATTCCTGAACAATGCGTTCTGGATGGTTATGGCAATATCTCACATTTTAAAGTTTAAGATGAATCATTTTTTTCTGTTTGCTTTTCAAAATATATTTGTAGCTATTCTTCATGTGTATCCTTTCAAGTGAGCTTTTGAGATCGTTTTGTGATACTTAAAAACAAACTCTTGGGTCACGTGTGTGGCACAGCCAGTTAAGCCTCTGTCTTTGGCTCAGAGCATGATCCTGGAGTCCCCAGACGGAGCCCCACATCCAGGGTCAGCTGGCTTCTCCCTTTTCCTCTGCCCCTCCCCACTTATGCTCTCTCACTTTCTCTCAGATAAATAAATAAAATCTTTTAAAAAATCTTACTAGGATTTCAACTGGGAATACATTTAGGTTTACATGCATAGTTTTCGAGATTGACACCTTTTAAATGTTGTCATTATTTTCATCATCTATTCATGACTCTGATTAAAGTTTTGTAGTTTTTTATCTCTTGGCATGCACTTATATACTATTAATTTTTTAAAGTATTTTGGATTTAATAATTATCTTCAATTAGATCTTTTATTTTTTTAAAAGGTTTTATTTATTTATTTGACAAAGAGACATCAAGAGAGGGAACACAAGCGGGGAATGGAGAGGGAGAAGCAGGTTTCCCTCAGAGTGGGAAGCCAGCTGCAGGAAATGATCCCAGGACCCCAGGATTATGACCTGAGCCAAAGGCAGACACTTAACGACTGAGCCATCCAAGGGCCCCTGAAATAATCCCTTTTCATGTTGCAAAGCCATCAACTTTATAGATTACAGGCGTATTTGTTTCATTTTGCTTTTCTTTTTTGAGGAGAGTCTTAAAATTTTTGATTTATTTTTATGGCTAGAATCTTGTGAAATATTAACATGTTTCTGAATTCCAGTCTACAGAATAAACTATATTCAGAGAAGTCTAGAGCTCAAAGGAGGTGTCCCATGGAGCTAGGAATTAAACCTTTGAGGGGACTGTTCCTACCTGGGTGCTCAGTTACTGGTAACCCTGAGGTGCACAATAAGGATGGTTGATTATTGGAAAAGAGATGCAAAGTGAAACCAGCTGCCAAGTAAACGAATTGATGCTGCCTGGGCAAAGCGCCACTGCTGGGATGACGCTAAGGGAATGGAGCCAGTCGCTTCTCCTTCTTGTCTCAGTCTCCTTCTAGTCCCCACTATGGATGGAACCTAACAGGGCCAGTTGAATAAAGCAGAAATAGTTGGCAGAGTCTCAGTATCATGGAATTGAGTATAAAGGGGTGAGTATGTGGACATGAGAGGCAATAAGTAGCAATATGTGCTTATGTTTCTCTAGTGTCATTGAGAATCAAAATCACTTAGTACAAAATCACTTAGATCTTTACATTTCAAATATTATTAGACTTTTCTAAAAATCACACTTAACAATTTTGATATGAAAGGGGGGCGGGGATTTAGAGAATATCACCTAGGGCACTACTTCTCAAATTTTAACACCACCTGGGAATCTTGTTAAAAATGCCGAATCTGGGGTGCCTGGGTGGCTCAGTCCATTAAGTTTCTGATTCTTGGTGTCAGCTACCCTCCCCAAGCAAGGAGCCCCCTCCCCATTTTTTAAGGGAGCCCACTTTTTAAAAATGCAGAATCTGATTCAATAGTCCTAAGGTGGACTTGACAGTCTGCATTTTTTTTTTTGACAGTCTGCATTTTTTTAAAAAAATATTTATTTGTCTTTTTGAGAGAGGGAGAGCGCGCACAAGGAGGAGGGGTTAAGGGGAAGGGTGAGAGAACATGAAGCCCACTGTTGCTGTCTGCACAGAGCACAGAGCCAGAGACGGGCTTCAATTCCAAGATGCCCAGATCAGAACCTGAGCTGAAATCAAGAGTGGTAGCTTAACCAAGTGCGCCATCTGGGGCCCCTCTGCATGTCTAATACACGCCCAGGTGATTAGAATGATTGCATTTTGCGTCAACCATTTCCCTGTTTCCACAGCCACTACCGTGTCCTTCTTCCACTACCTTTACGTGAAAATGGCCATAGTACGGATCTTCCTAATTTCCTACCGGCTAAGAGAGGAACAAATGCGGTTCCTTGAAAGCTGGAAAAGACAGGATTTGAAGCTTCAGGGCTCATGCTTGGCCTCTTATTGGGCACGGATGACGTCACTCATAAAGGCGGGGCTCTAGTTGTGACGTTTCCGGCGGCGGATGGTGAAGGACGCGGCGGGAGGCGGGAGCGGAAGTGGGGCGGTGGGAGGGCGGGGTGGGTGGCGGAAGGGGAGGGCCGGGGAAGTCGCTCTAGTCGGCCCTTTTCCGGCGATAGGGGCCGGAAGTTGTGGCCCGGCCGTGTCAACCAGGGGGCTGCGGGCTGAGAGTGCGGGTGAGACTGCGACCATGGGCGGGAAGAACAAGCAGCGGACCAAGGGAAACCTGAGGGTGAGTGCGGAGGGGTTGGGCGGACCGGGGAGGCCTCATGTCGCAGCCGCTGTCTGCACCACGCGCGCGTCCAGAGGGCGTGTGGAGCGCGGCTGTCGGGAGGCGTGTGTTTGCGTGTCGAGTGTGACCTCTCTGTTGTGTGTTCGTCCCCACGAACGGGGTGAGTTGTCTGTGAGCAGATTGGGGGTTTGTGAGAGAAAAAATGTCCCATGCCAGAGCTGTCTCCACCCGAGCACACATCCTACAATTTCCATTAAGGAATGGTTCAGTATCCGTTTCAGTGGGAAGGTTACCTGGCCAGGCTGGCGGGGGTGGGGTGGCTGGCACTGGGAACAAGGGAGTTGGGTAGAAAGCATTGAAAGTGAGCCTCGTGTGCAGGGCATTTCGGATCATGTCGCTCCGTTGCTCAGAAACCTGCTGGGGCTCCCCAGATTCCTCGGGGTAAAGGCCAGATCCCTAAACGATGGTAAACATGGTATGTGGTCACCCTCTGGCCCCTTCCTTTCTCTGGCACCATCTTCAGCTTCCTCCTCGCTGGCTCGATCCAGCCACACTGACTTCCTCGCCGAGCCTTGACCTTGCCTGGCAGGCTCCCTAACGCTCTTTATTAGACGGCTACAAATTTTGCCTCAGACACCCCAGGGAGGTCTGTCCTGATCCTCCTATTTTAAATGATAGCCCCCATCGCACTCCCTGTGCTCTTTTCCTGCTTTATTTTACTCTTTTGCACTTAGGACTTCTTACAGACTGTGTAACTTACTAAGTCTGTCTTCATTTACTGCCTTGCTTCACTGATGTATTAAGAAGGCAGGTGTTTTATGAAGGCTATTGTCCTAGGAGCCTAGAACAAGGATTAGTGTATAGTAGAAGCTCACCAAATACTCTGTTTTTTAAAAGATTTTATTTGTTTGTTTGTTTGAGAGAGAGAGAGAGAAGCCATATGTAGGGGGAGCAGCAGAGGGAGAGGGAAATGCAGGCTCCCCACTAAGCAGGGAGCCCAGCGCAGGGCGGGGTGGGGGGGCACTCTGTCCCAGGACCCTGGTATCATGACCAGAGCTGAAGGTAGAGGCTTACGACTGAGCCACCCAGGTGCCCCTAAATACTTGTTTAAAGAAGACCCCAAAGTAGATTAAATTTATGATTAGGGACATTATCATAATGTTATTTTTACAGTATTTAGCTTGTTTTGGCACAGTTCAATGTTATGAGAAAGCATTTTTCCTGTTTGTGATCAAATTCTAGTGATATCAGTACAACATTTTGTTAGATCTGTCACTTAATCTGTTTTTGGCCTATAGTACCAACTGTAATAATAGTAACTTGCCTTGTGCTGGTACTGCATTAAGCACTTTACTTGCATTCTCAGTTAAGTTTAATTTTCTTATTTAAACAATTAAAAAAATTTTTTAATATTCCAAATATAAGGATAAGTTGCAAAAATATTAGACTGACAAGCCATATTTTTTTAAAAGATTTTATTTATTTATTTGACAGAGATCACAAGTAGGCAAAGAGGCAGGCAGAGAGAGAGAGAGGGAAGCAGGCTCCCTGCTGAGCAGAGAGCCCAATGCAGTGCTCAATCCCAGGACCCTGAGATCATGACCTGAGCCAAAGGCAGAGGCTTTAACCCACTGAGTCACCCAGGCGCCCCAGCCATATGTTTTTTTACCTAGATCCATCAATTGTTAATATCTGGTCACATTTGTTTTCTTTCTCTAAATATACGTATTTTGCTGAACCATATGAGAATTGTTGCATCTATCATGACATTTAACTGTTGAGTCCTTCAACACATATATTTGAAACAAAGGCAATTCTTTTTCATAACCATGAACAATTACAACATGCATAAAATTTAACCTCAGTGTACTATTGTCTAATAATATGTAACATTGTATTCAGATTTCTGTAGTCATCTCAATAATGTTCTGTATAACTTGTTTTTAGATACAGCGTTTTTAAAAACACCTAGGATACAATGAAGGACTGAGTGATTCCATTCATTTAACCATTTAGCTTTAGGTAGTTTCCCTTTTTTTTTTTCCTTTTCTTCTTCTTTTGGGGGCAGTTTTTTTATGACGGACAATTTGGGAAAGTGTAGGGCACTTTTGCTTAATTTAGAATTGTCTGATTGTTCCTTATGCGGAGATTCAAGGTAAACAGTTTTTTTTTTTTTTAAAGATTTTATTTATTTATTTGACAGACAGAGATCACCAGTAGGCAGAGAGGCAGGCAGAGAGACAGAGAGAGAGAGAGAGAGGGAAGCAGGCTTCCTGCGGAGCAGAGAGCCCGATGTGGGGCTCGATCCCAGGACCCTGAGATCATGACCCGAGCCAAAGGCAGCAGCCCAAACCACTGTGCCACCCAGGCGCCCCCAAGGTAAACAGTTTTTGATAGGAATGCTTCATAGATGATAAAACATCATCAGTGCATCAGGGTGCACATTGCTGCTTGTTTGTTCCATTTTTGGTGTTGTTTAATCAATTGGTTACCGTGATGTCCATTATAAAGGTATCTTTTTCTGTCGGCTATTAACAAATAACATGGGGAGTGGTATTTTGAGACTGGGAGCAATCTTTTTTCTCACAAACTTTCACCTAATGGTTTTAGCATCCTTTGGTGATCCTTGCTGGAATCAGTTTTAATGGTTTAAACATTTACATTTAATTTTGACAATCCAAGTAATGACTTAGTTACTATTTCTTCATTTTAAAGTTGATGGTACTGGGGCACCTGGGTGGCTCAGTTGGTAGGCATCTGCCTTCGGCTCAGATCATGATTCCAGGATTTTGGGATCCGAGCCCCACTTCAGGCTCCCTGCTCCACAGGAAACCCTTCTCCCTCTTCTGACTCCCCCTGCCTATATTCCCTCACTGTGTCTCTCTCTGTCAAAAAATAAATAAATAAAATTAAAAAAAAAAAAAGATGGTGGTACTAAGGCTTAGAGAAAGGGCAAGTTGCTTAGTTGAGATTTGAATTTAAGAATGGCATTCTTGGGTGGCTCAGTGGGTTAAGCCTCTGCCTTCAGCTCAGGTCATGGTCTCAGGGTCCTGGGATCAAGGCCAACATCAGGCTCTCTGCTCAGCAGGGAGCCTGCTTCCCCCGCTCTCTCTCCCCCACTGCCTCTCTGTCTACTTGTGACCTCTCTCTCTCTCTTTGTCAAATGAATAAATAAAATCTTAAAAAAATAAAAAAAATAGCATTCTTTCATTCAGCAGAAGACTTTGAGTACTGAATGCCATGTACTCAAAGATCATAGATGTTTTTTATTTTTGAATTATTAATTTGTTGATAGACATATAAGTAAGCAAATGATTATAATGTATTAAAGAATTATAATATAGGTATGAGTAGAAAGAAGATGGGAGAACAGAAAAAGAATGGTAATTGACCTGAAGGAGGCAAGCAGTGAAAACAAGAGTGTGTTTTAAAGGATGAGTAGGAGTTTGTCAGGCAGTGAAAAGGAGGAAAAGGTTTTCAGGTGGAGAGAAAAGATTACACAAAGATCAGATTGTGAAAGGCATAGCATATTCAGAAAACTGAATTGGGACTGGAGCATAAGTGGTGATAGCAAAATTGGGAGAAGAGAGGGGGACCTGTGACAAGGGAAGAAGAGTGTCAGAAGATAGGCCTGGGGAAAGCTAAGGCCAGATGGGGAAAGACCTTGTAAGTCTTCCTGAGTTTGGCCTTTGAACTGTAGACTTAGGATTGCTACCTCTACTACTTTGAGAGGACAAGCACATAAGAATGTAGGTGTAGTATTAGAAAATTAACTTCCAGAAATAGAATCAAGGTTCTTATTCTTGAACTGGGGGTATAAGCATTGAACATGCAGTAGAGGAAGTAACAAGAAACAGTAACTATATTTTACCTATCTATCGATTTATTTATTTTTAAAAGATTTAATTTATTTATTTGACAGACAGAGATCATAAGTAGGCAGAGAGGCAGGCAGAGAGAGAGAGGGGGAAGCAGGCTCCCTGCTGAGCAGAGAGCCCCACGCGGGACTCAATTCCAGGACCCTGAGACCACGACCTGAGCCGGAGGCAGAGGTTTAACTCGCTGAGCCACCCAGGCGCCACCCCTCCCCCCTTTTAAGGTTTTATTTTAAATCTTAGAGAGAGAGAATGCATGTGAGCAGGTGTAGGGCTAGAGGGAGAGAGAGAGACTCTCAAGCTGATTCCATGCTGAGCATAGAGTCCAATGCAGTGCTCAGTCTCACAACACCTGAGATCATGACCTGAGCTGAAACCAAATACTCAGAGGCTTAACCAACTGAGCGACCCAGGCGTCCCAGAGGTATTTTTCTATTAGATGACAATGAATATGCTACATTCTTTCAGCAGTTTAAATTTTTTTTGTTGTTAAAACCAGCTCCTTAACTTTTTATACAAGAAAGCTACTATATTGAGTATCCATCTAACAAAGTACTGACTGTGGTTCAAAGGATTGTGTCTTATATGCTGACCATTGAATTGATTTTATGTCCATAGTAATGTAATTTGTATCCATTATAGCTCAAAGAAGTTAGGGTAACTCTGTGTATGTGGAGCTGAGTGTACCTACCTTCAAGGAGCTCCTAATCTTAGAAACAGCCGTCATTAGACTTGTCCCATGGTGGTGGTTTAATAAATATTTGTTGAATGGATGAATGAAAAGATGTAAGTCACGTGTGAATTAATTTTATATCATTACATAGTATACATATGTGTGTGTGTATATTTAATTTGGAAATTAAAAATTTTATAAAATAGTACTTATTCTTACCAAATGTGAGGCATTCTGTGTTTTAAAGTTTTATTCCATTTTTTGGGAAATGCTGTCATGACCTATTAAGTTGATACCGTGAGCCACTAATGGATTGTATCTAATTTAACCAACATTGTTCTGATGTTTAGCAGACCAGGAAATAGCACTAGGGTTATTATTGATAGGTTCTTGGTAATGGGAACATTGCAGTAGATGAAATCTTAGGCTAGGAAATAAGAAGTTCTCAAGTAAGGGTGCCTATGTGGTTCAGTTGGTTAAGCATCTGCCTTTGGCTCAGGTCATGATTGATTCCAGGGTCCTGGGATCCAGTCCCATGTCAGGCTCATTTGCTTTTTCCTCTCCCTCTCCCCCCACTTGTGTTCTCACTCTCTCACTCTCTGAAATAAATAAATAAATAAAATCTTTTTTTAAAAAAGTTATCAAATAAAAGCTTGTTCCTCTTTGAGAATTGTCAAGAACAAGAACATAAAGTTAAATTTTAAATGCTTCCTGTACTCTGATTTTTTTTTTTTCCCAACTTTCTTATCAGCCTTCAAACAGTGGCCGAGCTGCAGAACTGCTTGCCAAAGAACAGGGAACGGTGCCTGGATTTATTGGTTTTGGAACATCTCAGAGTGACCTAGGCTATGTTCCTGCTATTCAAGGAGCTGAAGAAATTGACAGTCTTGTAGATTCTGATTTCCGAATGGTGCTGCGGAAACTTTCTAAGAAAGATGTCACGACAAAATTAAAAGCAAGTTTTGTGTTTTTCATAAAAATGATCAAGAAAAATCCTTTTGTTAAAACAAAATGTCATTGGTATACTTTATGTAAAGAAAAATGAGCAATGATTTATCACTAAAAAGTTCTTTTACAGTTGTATTTTTTTCTGACACACAGACGTAAGCTTAGTTTTTACCTTTTATCTTCTGGGTTATAAATTAGTTTGTTGTTCTGTACGTATTTGAACCACTTTGGAATTCTGGGTGTATGGTTTTCCCATCACAGAACATAATTTTGACCATATAGTATTAAATGGAGTTTTTAATTTGTATACATTTTATTTAAAAAAAAAAAGAAAAGAAAATTTCCGTGCTGTGAAGGAACTCTTCAGATTAGTCCCATATGGCATAAACAGAAGCAGTGTATTCTCCTCTTGTATAAAATAGACTAAGCTTCTGGAACAGAATAAATGTCATCAATAGCCAATATTGTGGCTGTTGGTCCTTAGTAATGTTGCTAATTTATTTTTAGGCTATGCAGGAATTTGGAACCATGTGTACAGAGAGAGACACAGAAATTGTGAAAGGAGTCCTTCCATACTGGCCAAGAATTTTCTGTAAAATTTCACTTGTAAGTATTCAAAAACGTATGCTAGGTTTGTTTGTTTGTTTTGTTATAGTTTTTGATTGAAGTCATGGGGACTGTTAAATTTATATGGTTCATTTTTGGTGAAAATTATAAAATGTTATGCCAGTATTATGCAGATTAGATCATGTTTGTTGTATAAAGTATATTGGGAGTCTGATTTCAGAAATTAGGTAATTACTAGAGAATTACCTAGATACTTTCTAGTCATAGTAAAATTTGACTATTTCTTTGCATCTTTGCTGCAAAAGAGTGAGTGTGACTTGCTCAGTATTCAGTGCCTAATCTTGAGTCTATCTTGAATAGTTTTTATCTCATGCAAGAAGGGGAAAAGGAAAAATTAATTAAATTCTTATAATTTTTAAACTTAATAATTTTAGTTTAGCACTGCCCATAGGTGAATTCTTATTAATGGGTCATCATAACATATCCAGAAATGTCTGTATTTGTATTTTTATGGACTAGAGCTATTTTAAACTATGTTGTATTTTCAATAGGACCATGATCGCCGGGTTCGAGAAGCCACACAGCAGGCTTTTGAAAAACTTATTCTTAAAGTGAAGAAACACTTGGCTCCTTACTTAAAAAGTTTAATGGGCTATTGGCTAATGGCTCAGTGTGATACTTACACACCAGCTGCATCTGCAGCAAAAGATGCCTTTGAAGCAGCTTTCCCTCCAAGCAAGCAACCTGAAGCCATAGCATTTTGTAAGGATGAAATTACTAGTGTAAGTTCTTAGAACTGTTCTCTGTTTTTTTCCTCAAATATTTAAGGGATATAAGGCATATTATAATGATAACTCCTTTATGTGGCCTTGTGAAAAAATAAGTAAGTGAAATATTTCTAATGGAAGAGGACCTTTTAAAAATGGTGTTTAACAAAATTGACCATTTTTGATTTTTAACATAAGTAACATTTTGGATTGAATCTTTATAAGTTATTTAAATGTTTCATCTTTAATTTATAAATCTTAGTCATAGTACTTAAAAGGTTTATGCTTTATGTTACAAAATCTGAAGAAAGAATACATTCTAAAAAATAAATCTAAGTTTATTTTTCCTCACATTTCTGTATCAGTACATGTGTATGAATCTATGTCATTCTTTTTTTTTTTTGGCTTTCTGATATGGATGTACAATGGTTTATTTAATTCCTTTTATATTAATAAACATTTGAGGTTTTCCCTCAGTTTTTTATTATAACAAACACTGCTTCAGTGAACAATCCTTGAATAGATCTCTTCATACCCTGTGGGAGTGATGGAATTTATAGTAACCATATGTTGGGTCAAAGGATAAGAACATGTAAAATTTTTGTAGATAGTGATAAATTGCCCTTCAGAAGACCATAAAATTAGCCTTACATATCTTTCCACCTAACACCTCTCCTACATACACATGTGTGTTCTGTTTCCGTTTTTAAGTTCTTGGTTCTTCCATTCTTTATTTTTCAGGTTTACCAAGTTTGTTTTTCTAGGGACAGGGTTTGTAGCTTTAATCATATTCTCAAAGGGAGTTCTCTAACCCAAGAATCATTGTTTTATTTAAAATATCAAAGTGATAAGTGTTATGAGAGTGAAGTGTGATGAGTTGGAACACTAAGGGTTTTAGAAAGTGGATTTTGAGACAACTGATTTGGCTGTTCATAGTTTTTCATTTGGTTGATTTTTTGTTCTTGGTTTTATTATGGATGGATAACTGTTCACTGAATATGTGGATTGTTTCCTCCATTATTCTCCCTTTACTTGGTTATGTATACAGATACTGAGTGTGAGCTTCCCCAAGTTCAAAATCAATTTTGTAGAGAAGAGTTAGGCAAATGAAGACCAAAATGTCAGATTTATAGGTATTACATAATACTGTCCATAAGAACATAGATTCTGAGTCATACCATTGGGTATGCACCATTAGTTTTGCATGTGACCTTGGGCAAGTTTCTGTGCCTTCATTTCTTCATCTATTAAAGTGGAAATTTTACCTTATTGTGTAGTTTTGAGGATTAATTTAATTAATGGATGAAATTGTTCAAAGCAATACTGAACATGTGGAAAAGCTAACTAAATGTTACCTGTTGTTATTGGCTGATAAAAGGGGTACTAGAACAGTAGATTGCCTAGTCTGCACCCTGGAAGTAGGCAGACTTACCCACTTTGAATGGAGCCTTAGACTTTCCTCCATGATGAAGCAGAGCACAACATGGGTCTCCTCTGTGAGCTGGGGGGCACTCACAAGGAGGGGGAGAAGAAAACAACCCAATTGCTCTCCCAGACTTGCTCATCGGGAATTCAGCTGCTGTGTAGAAGAGGAACGGAGGAGCAAGAGACCAGGAATATTTAAGGGAAAATTCCTCTTGACAGGACTGGAGATGTTCAGAAGAAGTACCCTCTCCTTTTTATCCCCAAAGCAGTCAAGCTTGGGGATTGATAGGGAAAGAAAATTAGGTAAAGTTCAAATCTTTTAGTTTGCTCCTTAATTTGCTACTTTTTTAGGATAGGGGTAAACACTTTAAGGTCAGATAAGGTTTATGCTTGGACTGTTCACCATTGACAGTTCAATAAAATCTCAAGGCTATGGAATTTTCACCCCACTATAGGTGCTGCAGGATCATCTTATAAAAGAAACACCTGATACACTCAGTGACCCACAGTAAGTTATGTTCTATCTGTGTAACTCATGTTAAGGATTTCTTTCGCTCATAAATAATAAAATGACCATTTCAAGGTCACATTTTTTAAAAAAGGGTTTGTAAATGTAGAGCTGGAAATACTTAATATAATGCTATATGTCAGGTGCTGTTTTAAGTGTTTTTACTTGCAAGTTGTCCTGTTGTTTAATTGGAATTATCTGGAAGTTATGTGTCTTATTCTTTTACAAAGAGATATTTTTTATTTTTTCCCACATTTACCTTTTGATAGTCCTAGCAGGAATCATTTTAAGGTCTGGTTAAAATAGTTAAGAACTATGGATAGTTCTATTGAAAGAGTAGTAAAATGTCCCATTTACTTTTATGTACTAATAACTATTAGAAGTTCATAATGGGAAGTAATCTTAGATGCACTGATACCCGCTTCCTAGAATCATTTTGCTACTGAGAGCAGCATATTTGCAGTTTTTTTCAAGCCACAGCTTTTAATCTACTTTGACCTCGTAATAGTTGAAAATATGTGATTAAAATTCTGTTTATGTTTGTATTTTAAGGGAGGAAGGTTGGCACAGGGAGATAGAATGTAGAAATAAAGCAACTTCAGTAGCTCTTTAATGATAAAACATTTAAAATAGAAGTGCCAAATATGTAGTTTGGCTTATTCTCAATCCTTATGTATATTTATTTTCTTTTCACATCACATCAAGAACGGTTCCAGAGGAAGAAAGAGAAGCTAAATTCTATCGGGTTGTAACTTGTTCCTTATTGGCATTAAAAAAACTGCTTTGCCTGTTACCTGATAATGAGCTTGATTCTCTGGAGGAGAAATTTAAGTCTCTTTTATCACAGAATAAGTTTTGGAAGTACGGAAAACACAGTATACCTCAGGTATCTTAATCTTTTATTGTAAGCATTTCTGTGATTCCTTTTTTCCACTTTGATATTGTTTATATTTTTGCTTTATGCATATTATTTGCGTTTAAAACTCTGTGAACACATCTTCGTGGTTGGACGGAATTCCTCTTTTACTGCAATATTATTGTATTTTCACTTTTTTATTTAGTTATTTAGACCTCAGATTCTGAGCCATATTATCCTATTCCTCTGTTCATGGTGCTTCAAAATTGTTTTGTGTGAGGCTCTTCTAACTTAATGCATTTTTTTCTCTTTAGTTTCTCCTTCCCTCTCCATCTTCCTCTTCTACCAGCTAACCATTCTGATGTGCATAGTGTATGTCCTTTTGTATAGAAAGTTGGTGCTTGTTATTAATGGTAATTAGGTTATATGAAGAACCCAGGAACATTGAATTAGTGAATACTGAAGCATTGCTCTTAGGGGAAATACAAGATTAGATGCCTGCGAGTCTTTGGTCTCATCGTTTTTCTCAATTGGTCAACATATAACCTTGTTTAATGTATGTTTAAAAACATCTTAATATATATTGCTTATTCATTAACATTGAACTCATGGACAAAAGCACTAGAAGTCCCACCTGAATGAAGCTTATCTAACACGAATTTTATCTGTTAGGCGCATCGCAGCCTTTTTGCTTGTATTTTTAATTCACATAAATGGTATTATATTTCATTCTATTTATTTTTTATTTAGTAGTTCTTTTTTTTTTTAAAGATTTTATTCATTTATTTGACAGAGAAGACAGCGAGAGAGGGAATACAAGCAGGGGGAGTGGGAGAGGGAGAAATAGTCAGGAACTCCAATGTGGGTCTCCATCCCAGTTCCCTGGGATCATGACCTGAGCCGAAGGCAGACACTTAACGACGGGACCACCCAGGCACCCCTTACTTAGTACTTCTTAAGTACTGGGTGGCTCAGTTGGGTAAGTGTCTTAACTGTTGATTTTGGTTCAGGTCATGATCTTAGGGTCATGAGATTGAACCTTTTGTTGGGCTCAACTTTAAACATGGAGCCTGCTTAAGATTCTGTCTCTCCAAAAAAAAAAAAAAAAGAAAAGAAAAAAGAAAAATAAAGAGTACTAAAATACTTTATTTTATTTTTTTTTTAAGATTTTTATTTATTTATTTATTTGACAGACAGAGATCACAAGTAGGCAGAGAGGCAGGTAGAGAGAGAGGAGGAAGCAGGCTCCCTGCTGAACAGAGAGCCTGATGTGGGGCTTGATCCCAGGACCCTGGGATCATGACCTGAGCCCAAGGCAGAGGCTTTAACCCACTGAGCCACCCAGGTGCCCCACTAAAATACTTTAAGTCTATCATGTTGTTATATGTGTATTTGGTCCGTGCCTTCTAACTACTGTGTAGTATTCAGGAATTTGCATCCCTTCCATTTTACACGCACTGCCTTCTCTCAGTGGTGGAGACCCTGATTGCCTCCAACACCCTGCCTTCACAAACAGTGCGGCAGTGAACATCTTCATACACCTTCAGATCTGCAAGGATTTCTTTTTCTGAAATTCTCTTAACTTCTGAATTGCTGAATCAAAGAGTATATGCATACTTACTTTTTTAAGTGATGCCAGATTGTTCACCTGAATATTAGTCTCAACTTTCATTGCATGATGAGTCTTATATATGTCCTTATATTCCAGCCAGAACCGAGCAGCATTCAGCCCCCCCCCCCCAAAATTTTTCTAACAGGAGTTCAAATGATAGTTGTAATTATAATTACTCTGCTGACTGGTGACTTTTAGCATCTCTATGTAAGCTTTTAAAATGTTTGTGTTTCTTCTGTAAACTACTTGTGTATATCCTTCTCCTCTTTCTTTTGAAGTTTTCTTATTTTATAAGAAGAGCTCTTTGTATATCCTAAATACTTCTGTCGTTTTCAGGCGTTGCAAGTAATCTACCATTTTGTCACCTTTCCTAGGCCGTCTTTATTTATTATTTATTAATTTTCTTTTTTTTTTTTTAAAGATTTTATTTATTTATTTGACAGAGAGAGAGATCACAAATAGGCAGAGAGACAGACAGAGAGAGAAATGAGGAGAAGCAGGCTCCCTGCTGAGCAGAGAGCCCAATGCGGGACTCGATCCCAGGCCCCTGGGATCACGACCCGAGCCGAAGGCAGAGGCCTAACCCACTGAGCCACCCAGGCGCCCCTATTATTTATTAATTTTAAAATATTTATTTTTTTATTAGAGAGAGAGACAACAAGCACAAGAAGGCGGAGAGGCTGAGGGAGAGGGAAAAGCAGACCCTTCACTGAGCAGGGAGCCTGATACAGAGCTTGATCTCAGGGTCCTGGGATCATGATCTGAGCTGAAGGCAGCCAATTAACTGACTGAACCACCCAGGTTCCCTCCTATGTTCTCTTTAGAAAGAAATTGTGATTTTCTTGTAATCAAAGTCACTGATTTTGGCATATAAAGGCCTTTTCCACTTTAAGCCATAAAAACTATTTTTAATAGTTATATCTTTTATAGATATAATTTTTACTTCTCATATGAAGTCTTTAATCCATTAATAATCTACCTTTTTATACAGTGTTAGGTAGAGATCTAGTTAGTTACCTTTCTCTTCGTGTATAATGAGCCAGTTTTCCCAACATTACCTAGTAAACTGTTCACTCTTTTCCAATAAATTTATGGTCCTGCCATTGTGGTACATTAAATTTCCACATGTTCATAGGTTTATCTCTAAACCTTATCTTCTGGTCCATTAGTTGTTTTTTTTTTTTTTTTTTTTTATGCCAGTACCAGAAGTTTGCATCCATTCCCTTTTAATATGATATGTTAACATGACATTATGATATATCCTAATACTACGTGGTCAGATGAGTCACTTTTTTTAAATCCTTGTCTTCAGGATTGACCAAGTTGTTTTAGAACTTTATTCTTCCAGGGCACCTGGCTGGCTCAATCAGTACAGCTTATGACTCTTGGTCTCAAGGTCACGAGTTCAAGTCCCATGTTGAGTTTAGAGGTTGCTTAAAAAAGACAAAACGAAACCAAACCACTTCATTCTTCTATATAAATTTCAGTAAATTTATTGAATTCCTCAATGGGATATTGAGGAAGAGTAATTTGGAACAAGTTTTAACTCCCATTTAGAACAAATCACTAGTATTCCCTTAAATAACAGGTTACAATAGAAAGATACTGCCTGGAACGTATCCTTTTCACTTTGGTTCATTTTTAGTTTTTTTTGTGATGTACATAGTCTGTTCATAGTACAATCCTGCCACAAAGTATTAAAGCACAAGATACCTACTATTCCTTCAACATCTGCATTTTTCAAGTTTTATACTCAACTACATCCCTAGTATGTCAGCAGTTCTTGAATAATAGTAAAAAATAATAAATGGGTAAAACCCTTCTAAAAATGCAGATGACTGTAACTAATGAATGTAATTCATTAGTTGTAATGAATGATTTGGAGAGGCTTGCTCTCTGTTGCTCTCTTTATGATGAATCTGGTGTATCTCTCAAATTATTCATGGATTTAAAAAACATTCTAGAATATATTTATTTAGGATTTTATTTATGTATTTTAGAGAAAGAGCAAGCAAGGGGAGTTGGGGAGGAACAAAGGGAGAGGGAGACAGAGAATCTGAAGCTGAGCGTGAAGCCCACTCCGGGGCTCGATCTCATGAGCCTTAGGTCATGACTGAAGCCGAATGCCACCCAGGCGCCTCTCCTAGAATAATTTTTAAACCAACTTTATTGTGGTATAGTTTACTCATAGTACAATGGGGCCATTTTAGGCAGAGAGTTTGGTAAGTTTTGACAAATGTATATACCCATCTACATGTACATATCCATATAAACACTATAATCAAGATATAAAACATTAAAAAAAAGATAAAATGATGTGTCATCCTCCCCGTAACTCTAGGCAACCAATGATCTGCTTTCTGTTACGACAGATTATTGGTCTTTGTGGGTTTTCATATAAATGGAGACAAACATTACTCTTTGGCTTCTTTTGCTCAGTATAATGTTTTAAGATTCATTCATTGTTGTTGCATGTATCAGTAGTCCATTCCTTTTTATTGCTTAGTTTCATGTAGTCTTTGTGTGGATATGGGTTTTCATTTTTCTTGGGCAAGGAAAGAAATCAGTGGTTGATAAGTACATATATGTTAAATTTGTAGGAAGTTTTCAAACTGGTGACTGAAGTGATTGTATACACTTTCATCAGCAGTGTATCCTTATTGCAATATTGTCAGTTGTTTTAATTTAAGCCATCCTCATGGATGTGGGATCAGGGATTAGTAAACTATATATATAGCTCATGTGTCAAAATCCTGCACATCTATTTTTTGTAAATAGTACTCTGTATTGTCTTTGGCTGCTTTCATACAAGTAAAGCAGAGTTAAGTAGCTGGGAGAGAGACTAGATGGCTTACAAAGCCTAAGCTGTTTCCTGTCTGGCTCTTTTTTTTTTTTTTTTTGGATTTTTTATTTATTTGACAGAGAGAGGGAACACAAGCAGGGGGAGTGGGAGAGAGAGAAGTAGGCCTCCCACCCGGCAGGGAGCACATGTGGGCCTTGGTCCCAGGACTCTGGGATCATAACCTGAGCTGAAGGCTGACACTCAACAACTGAGCCAAAACTGATGCCCTTACTGTCTGGCTCTTTAAAGAAAATGTTTACTGAGTCTGGGATAGAGATTTTTCATTGTGATTTTAATTTGAGTTTTACTGATGGCTGATGATGTTGACCATCTTTTAATGTGTTTCTTGGCTATTTGTGTATCTTTTTTGAGGTGTTTGTTCCAACTTTTCTCTCACTTTTTAATTTTTTATTTCTAAAGTTTCTACTGACTTTTTGTATTTTTTTTTTTAAGAGAGTGCACACACAAGCAAGCAGTGGGGGGAAGGGCAGAAAGAGAGGGGGAGAGAGGGAATCCCAGTCTCTATGCCCAGCATGGAGCTGACATGGGGCTTCATCTGATGACCCTGAGATCATGACCTGAGCCAAAATCAAGAGTCAGACACTTAACTGACTGAGCCACCCAGGCACCCCATTTAAAAAAAAAAAAATTTTTATTTAAAAATTTTAAAGTAAGCTTCACACCCAACATGGGGCTTGAACTCAAACCTGAGATCAAGAGTGCATGCTCTACCGACTGAGCCAGCCAGGCACCCCTCTTTTACCCGTGTTAAAACTTGAGTTTTTGGTTTTTATTTTTGAGTTGTGAATGTGCTTTATGTATTGTGGATGCAAACATTTTGTCAGATAAAGAATCATGAATGTTTTCTTCTAGTCTGTGGCTTAACTTCTCATTTTCTTAATGTTTTTAGAGAGTAGGTTTTAATTTTTGTGAAGTCCACTTTATCATTTTTTTCTTTTATGATTCTTGCTTTTGATTTCTTATCTAAAATCTTTGCCTACCCCAAGGTTGCAAAGATTTCTCTATTTTATTCTAGAAATTTTATAGTTTAGGTTCATTTAGAATTAATTTTTGTGTGTCACATAGTGGTGAGAATCAAATTAATTTTTTAAAAGATTTTATTTATTTGAGCAAGAGAGAGAGAAAGAGAGAGCATGAGGAGGCAAGAGAGGGAGAGGGAGAAACAGATTCCCCACTGAGTAGGGAGCCTGATGTAGGGCTCAATCCCACCGCCCTGCGATCGTGACCGAGCTGAAGGCAGAGTCACCAACTGAACCTTCCACATCCCCATGTTAACTTTTTACATAGAATTATCCTGAAAGTTGAAAGACTGTCTTTTTTTTTTTTTTAAGATTTTATTTATTTATTTGACAGAGATCACAAGTAGGCAGCGAGGCCGGCAGAGATAAAGAGAGAGGAGGAAGCAGGCTCCCCATGGAGCAGAGAGCCCGATGTGGGGCCTGATCCCAGGACCCTGGGATCATGACCTGAGCCGAAGGCAGAGGCTTTAACCCACTGAGCCACCCAGGTGCCCCTGAAAGACTGTCTTATCCTTATTCTGGCACCTTTGTAAAAATTCAGTTGACCGTATATCTTGGATCTTAATTTTAGACTCTATTCTGTTCCATTTATTTATATGTTTATCCTTACACCAATACCACACTCTCTCGATTATTGTTATTTTGTAATAAGTTTAGAAACTCTCCAACTTTTTTTTTTTTTTTTTTTTTTTCAAAAAATTTTAGGCTATGTTAGGCCCTTTTCATCCTAAAATAATATTTTATAGTGTGTTCTATCCTGAACAAGTTTATAGTTTTTGGTGCTATTGTGAAATATGGGATGTTTTTTATTACATTTTTATTGCATTTTTGTATTTTGTTTGTACTGATGTAGGTATTTTATACTTTTGTATGTTAATTTTATATTCAGCAACTCTCTCAAACTCTTATTAGTTCTAATAGCCAGTGTTTAGATCTTTTTGAATATTTTTCATAGCCTGTTATTTTGCTATGACTATAGTTACTTATTTGGGTTACTTTCCAATTCTTTTTTTCCCCTTGTCTCTTTGTATTAATTAGGTCTTCTAGTTGAATAGAAGTGATAGCTGGCATGCTTTTCTTGTTTCTAACTTTAAAGAAATAGTTGTAGACTCTTAATATTTTGAGTATGATGCTTTCTAGATTTTATAAGGTTTAAAATTTCCTTTTTATTCTTAATTTGCTGAGTAGTTCTGTCATAAATTAATGATCAAGTTTCCTTGATTGCTTTTTCTGATATGTTTAAATGATCATATAATTTTCTAGCCTAGCATTTAAGAGAGAAACTTAGTCATGCTATATATTTATCTTTTTAAGTACATTGCTAACATTGATTTGGTAGTATTTTATATAAAATATACAGAAATAAAGTGCTTTATGGGGTTAAGTATGTATGTATGTGTATTTTTCTAATCCTGGAAAATATTATTAGTATACATTGAATCTTCATTTAGATTTACCTACATATTTGTTGCTTTGTTTGCTCTTTATTCCTTTTTTCATCTCTTACCTTCCATCTGGGATCATCTGCCTTATATGTAGAACATGTATGTAGAACACAAGAACATGTCTTGATTTTATACGACAATGATGAAATCATTTTCTTTCTTCTATCAGATATTTTTGTTTCATTTTCATTCCTTTTTTTTTTTAAGGTTTTATTTTTTCAAGTAATCTCCACAAAATGTGGGGCTCAAACCTACAACCCTGAGATCAAGAGTCTCGTGCTTTACCAACTGAACCAGCTAGGCACCCCTTTACTCTCATTGACATAAATTTTTATTGGGTACAGGATTAAATACAGGCAGTTGTTTTTTGTTGAAGATATTCCACTGTATTCTGACTTAATATTGTTGCTATTGAAGTTAGATGTCAGTCTTACAGTCCTTCCTTTGAAGGTAGTTTGTCTTTTTCCTCTGGCCACTTTTAAGGTTTATTCTTTGTTTTGGCTTTTGTTTTTTTGTAGTTGCACCATTATGTGTCTTGTTGTGGCTTTTTTTCCTATGTATGCTGCTTGGGATTTTTTGGATTTCTTGAGCTGTAGATTGGTGTATTTCATTGGCTCTACAGAATGCTCAGCTATTAAGCTCTTCAGATATTTCTGTTGCTTCATTCTCTCCTCTCGCTTTGGGATTCTGATTTAATATATATTAAACCTTCTTTATCCTCTGTGTCTTATGTTGTCCTTGCTGTTTTTCATCTTTTTTTCTCTTTCTGTGCTACTTGGTGGATAATTTCTTTTGCTCTTTATTTCTCATTATCTGTTCTTAAACTGTGAATTGAGTTCTAATCTTTCTATCATGTATCTGTATTTCTTTCTGCCTGTTTATTTCTAGTTTAGAAATTGTGCTTCATTCTTTTTCACATTTGCTGTGCTTTTTCTGAGATCCTTTTTCCTTTCAGATTTCTTTAAACCTTTATTTCTTTGAATATAATAAAAATTGTTGATAAGGAATTTATAACTGATAATTCTAAGATTTAAAGTCTCAGATCTCTGTGTCATCTTTTGTTTCTGTTGATAGTGGCTCATGGTTTCTTAGTTTTTGTTTGTTTGGATGTGTTTAACTTTGTGCAGCCTCGTAGCCTTGTGCATCAATAGGAATAATATGAGGCCCCAGCTGAAGGCCTCAGCTACTGGAGAGGATCTGTGTTTGCTTCAGCCAAAGAAATAGAAGGTTGAATTCTTTCTGCCTTCCCTTTTATGTGGTAATTTCTAATGTCTTTTCAGCCCCCATACTCTATGGAAGACTTTAAAATGTTTTTTGTAGTCTTTTTAGTTTTATTAATGAGAGGGCTAGTATGAATAAACTATCAGCTATTAAGTAAAAAATTTCGTTTTAGGTCTGTTAGGCTTTGATTTAATCCAGCTTTTCATTTTTTTGTTTTAGATCCGCTCAGCTTATTTTGAGTTAGTTTCTGCTTTGTGCCAGCGTATTCCACAGTTGATGAAAGAGGAAGCATCTAAAGTGAGCCCATCTGTTCTGCTTAGCATTGATGACAGTGATCCCATTGTGTGCCCAGCTCTCTGGGAAGCTGTACTTTATACACTCACAACTATTGAGGTGTGTAACAGAGGTACATTTAATACATGGGGAGTATTTGTTGTCTTAGAAGTTTATATTTTAGAAGCCTTAGATATGTGTGAGAGAGAGCCTATCGAATTATACTATCTAAAACTTACTGGGAAAAAAATGCTTTCTTAGAAATAAAATACTTAATCCGAAACTTGGTATAAATCTTTAAACTGATTATAAAATGGCATTGAGTTTTTATTGTACTTTTTTGTTTAGCCAGTATCAATTATTCTTTAAACCTTATGTCGTCCAGTCAAGTCAGTATATCTGAATCTTATATTTAAGATTGAATACTGCTGCCCGTTTTATAGAACGGCTTTTATAGAAGTCTTTTAAGTTAATTATTTCTGATCAGTTCTGTCCTAAGCATGTGGGGTATATGATTTCTATATGTAATAAATTTATTAAAGTTTCTGAGTTTTAGTTTAAATTGTTTTAGTTTTAGTGTTAAGAGATTTTAGCCTAAGTAGAATACATGATTAATACTTCTGAGAGCCCGTTTGTCTCCTAATTGGGAAAAGTATTCTATGATCTCTAATTATTAATATAATATTTCCTTTGTTAGGACTGTTGGCTTCACGTAAATGCAAAAAAAAGTGTGTTTCCGAAGCTGTCAGCTGTGGTTCGTGAGGGTGGTCGGGGTCTGGCTACTGTCATATATCCTTATCTTTTGCCATTTATCAGCAAACTTCCTCAGACCATTACAGATCCAAAGTTGGATTTCTTCAAAAATTTCCTCACCTCTGTTGTTGCAGGGTAAGAAGTTTAAATTTCTTGATTGTTAAAACAAGAGATTTTTCTTGTTTGCATACATGGATAGGATGACATACTCATTATTGTCTTACTTAAATTTTCTCCATATTGTTTTGCTCTTCATTAAACACTTTTATTAAAGTTTTCAGAGAATTACAATTGGAATGCTTTTCTTGGGTACTTTTAAGGCTTCGGTGGTAATACACAGTAGAAAGTGCAATGAATATATTAAGACCTTAGATGGACATAGACCATTTTTAAAATGTCATTTTTTGGTATGTTGTGATACATACAAATGCCCAAATGGAAAAAAATGAACCTCTGAAGAGTTTGTAACTTCCATAAACTTAAATATGATAGCTATTTAAAGTCATAATTAAAACAAAAATTTCACTGTACTTGTTGAACTTAATAAAAGATACTCAGTTTTATCTAGTAAAATATACTCAGTTTTTTTAAATGATTACAAAATTATTTTTTACGGGGTGCCTGGGTGGCTCAGTGGTTTAAGCCTCTGCCTTCGGCTCAGGTCATGGTCCCAGAGTCCTGGGATCGAGCCCCACATCGGGCTCTCTGCTCAGCAGGGAGCCTGCTTCCTCCTCTCTCTCTCTGCCTGCCTCTCTGCCTACTTGTGATCTCTCTCTCTGTCAAATAAATAAAATTTAAAAAAAAATTATTTTTTACTACATTATTATCTTTATTTAAGTCCTGTCTTTAAAATTTGGAGGTGGATTTGTTTCTGAATAGAAAATAGTTGTGTATTCTCTTTTGTTGACGTATTTGAAATTGTGCTTTTTTCACACTTCAAGTTCTTATTGTTCTTAGTTTTCATTTTAAGAATTATACTGTAAAAAACTCTCTTCTTTTGGTATGATCTATGTCTTTATTTTGGTGTTTCTGAGTTGCGTATTTTCTTTTTTGTGAAAGAATAAGCCATAGTTATTTATTATTTCTTAGGCTATCAACAGAAAGAATAAAAACCAGCTTTTCAGAATGTTCAGCAGTAATATCAGCTTTTTTTGAATGCTTACGTTTCATCATGCAACAAAACTTAGGTGAAGAAGAAATTGAAGAGATGCTCGTCAATGACCAGGTACTTACAAATGTAAAAATCATCAGTGCCTTTGCACATTGCCTTATAAAATTAAGCTCATTGTATCTTGTCATTTTATTAATTAGTCTTCATATAGATTTCATTTTTAAGTAATGTGTATTTCTGACCAGCTAAATAAAAATTCTATGTTATTGGTTGCCAGAATAATACCATAATTTCTGAGTACTAGTTAGTCTCTGTATGTGCAAACCCTGTTTTGTAGAGTTGTAACACATTATTTGTGGCCTTTTATATTATATGTAAATTATACAATAATTTGTTACTTCTAAAATATTTAACTCCTTTTGTGAAATATTGTGCTTGGCTTTTAGAACCAGTGATGAAAGCAAGTTCTGGAATATGGTTCCTTATGTTAGGAAATTAATGAAGTTACATAAGCATAGATCCTGCTTGATATCTCACTTAATTACTCTTCGTAATTTAAGAAAAAGGGTTCTGAATTCTGTTGGTCCTATATGTCTTTCATATTAATTTAGAAAAAAGTAAAAAACTTGAATAAGTTCAGGGTATGCGAAGAAAACTGTATTATTTGTTAATGACCAATAATTTTGGTTAATTATATCATAAGAAGAATAATTTAGGGGGAATGCAGTGAAATCTTTAACCTCTTTGTATGTTATGAAAATGACCTTCAAGTTGACTCTTTAGAATTTTGAGGGGGAAAAATTCAACATTTTTCAGTTATTAAATACGGAATTTTATAGTGTTTTACAAATACCTTGTGTTTTTTTGTGTGTGTGTTTTTTTTTTTTTTTTCTATTTTTTTTTAAATTTTGAGAGAGAGCAAGCAAGCAAGCAAGCAAATGAGAAGAGGGGCAGAGGGAGAGATATAGAGAGAATATTAAGCAGGCTTCATGCCCAGCTCAGAGCCTGACTCAGGACTTGATCTCAAGACCCTGAGATCATGACCTGTGCCAAAATCCAGAGTTGGCAGCTTAAGGACCTCCCCGCCCTTGTTTATTTCATTTAATTTATTTTTTTATAAATACCTTGTTTAAAACTTTATTTCTATTTCTCCTGAAAATGGAACTTTTCCATTTCTACCTTCTCTTTTAGTTGATTCCTTTTATTGATGCAGTTCTCAAAGATGCAAGATTGCAAGACGGGCAGCTGTTTAACCATTTAGCCGAAACTTTAAGTTCCTGGGAAGCCAAAGCAGATGTGGAAAAAGATGATAAAAAAGCTCACAGTTTGGACAAAGTGCTGCTAAATTTTTGGGAAAGACTGTCAGAGATCTGTGTGGAGAAAATCAATGAGCCAGAAGCTGATGTGAAATCCGTGTCAGGTGTATCTAACCTGCTACAGGTCCTTCAGAAGCCAAAGAGCTCGCTGAAGTCGAATAAAAAAAAAGTTGGTAAGGTTAGATTTGCCGATGAGCTGCCTGAAAGTAATAAGGAGAATGAAAAATGTGTTTCCTCAGAAGGTGAGAACAGTGAAAGCTCTGAATTAATGACTGAACCTTCTCTCACTCATAATTGTTCAGAGCTTATATCGCCGCTAAGGAAGAAACCTTTGGAAGACTTGGTCTGTAAACTAGCAATGATGAGTTTTAACTATGTCAATGAGCAAAAGTCAGAGCAACATCTGAGGTTCCTTTCTACTCTGCTCAGCTCTTTCTCTTCAACCCAAGTATTTAAAATGCTGTTAGGTGATGAAAAACAGAGTACTGTCAAAGCCAAACCTCTTGAAATAGCCAGACTTGCACAAAAAAATCCTGCAGTGCAGTTTTTATACCAGAAACTGATTGGTTGGCTAAATGAAGATCCAAGGAAGGATGCTGGTTTCTTGGTGGACATTTTATACAGTGCCCTCCGTTGCTGTGACAATAATATGGAGAGAAAATATATCTTGGATGATCTCATTGAGGTATTGTTGTTTTCTATCTCTTTATTTATTTAAAGATTTTATTATTTGACAGACAGATCACAAGTAGGCAGAGAGGCAGGCAGAGAGAGAGGAGGAAGTAGGCTCCCTGCTGAGCAGAGAGGCCGATGCGGGGCTGGATCCCAGGACCCTAAAACCATGACCTGAGCCGAAGGCAGAGGCTTCAACCCACTGAGCCACCCAGGTGCCTCTGTCTCTCTCTTTAAACTGTAATGGTTTATATTGCCACAATAATTATAGATAAAAGTAGAATGAGACCCACATGGAGGTTATTCTTGGGTGGTTTCTTGGGTGTGAATATCTATTTAAAGAAGAGCAATATATTCTTCCAATTTTAGTATATGTGCTGCCAAAGCAAGCACAAGCAATGTATTCTTGATTGTGATGGGGAAGTGTGTGAGACCAGTATGTGTTGAGTAAGTATGGTAAGTTGATGAATGCTTGGTAATAAAAGGCAGAGGTTTTTAGTCTACTTTTTAACGTTGAAGTTGCTAAAAAAGTTTTTAATTTTGTAGTGATTACATGGTGACTTCATTCCTTCTAGCAGATTATTTCTCTCTCCTCTTTCAGGGGGATCTGAAGTGGAATTCTATTCTTCAGGTCATCGAAAAGGTATCTTAGGGATTTTTTTTCTCCTTTTTTTGTATTTGTGGGTATAGGAAAATTAAAACCAGTCATATTCACATGCTGTTAGAGAACTTCCTTCTTATTGTACCTTTCTTCCCACTATTGGGAAAGCTTTTGCTGTTTGCTTTTCTGAGGTATTATTTTTCTGGATAGGAGTATCCACAAAGCGGGACTAGACTCTGGAAAATCCAGTGTTTCTCCCCTAACAGATAACAAAGGGAGAGTTAAACATTTGATTACCTTTAAATTAAGACTATAAATTTTACCCTTAATCTAGTTACGCTTTCTTCTATAGACATGGATTGAGTGGTTTTAGGTTTGGCTAGAACACCTCAGGAAATTGAGTTTGTCCCACTTTGGAATACTGTACGGTAAATTAAGATCTTGCAGGCTTTGTCTGATCGCCACTTGACTAAATAAGAAAATTAGTGATAAAAATAATGAAAAGAAATCAAGGAACCTAAGCCATTTAGAAGTTTTAGAAATGGCTTAAGTGTTTTATCCTAATGAAGATGTAATGACACAATACTTCCAACCATAGAAACGTTTAGACTAGTTACCTAAAATTTTTTTATTTTAGCATTTTTTATTATTTTTAAATTTTATATAGATAACTTTTTTTTTTTTAAGATTTTATTTATTTATCAGAGAGCGGGGGGGAGAGAGCGAGCACAGGCAGACAGAATGGCAGGCAGAGGCAGAGGGAGAGGCAGGCTCCCTGCCGAGCAAGGAGCCCGATGTGGGACTCGATCCCAGGACGCTGGGATCATGACCTGAGCCGAAGGCAGCTGCTTAACCAACTGAGCCACCCAGGCGTCCCCAGATAACTTTTTAATTTACAGGTTTTTTTTCCTCTATCTTTATTTCAATTATGGTAAAAGCCCCATAATAAAACTTGACATCTTAACTGTTTCTGAGTTTACAGTTCAGTGGTGTCAACTGTATTCATAGTATTGTGAACCAGTCTCCAGAATTTATCTTGGAAAACTGAAACTCTATGCCCACTAAATAGTGACTTTCTATTTCCCCCATTAGTTTTTTTACAAAATAAACACAGAATATTAATTTACTGCTTTTCGGTCAGAGATATAACATATCAGAGAGCATTTGTATTAGTTTATCCAGTACCTTCTCTCTCAAAAGGCAGGGTATATGAAAAGCCAAATTATCAGAAAACTACTTGGTAAGTCTAGAATCAGAGCAAAAAGGGTTGGTAATTTGGTAAGAGAAGACCATTTCCAATCTAGGAATGCACTTGGCAGGTAGTTTAAATATTCATATCTGTTTGGAAGACTATCCCTTCCTGACTACCTGGTCTCTTCAACCCCTTAAAGCTGGTCAGTTTCTGTGGATTTGTTAAAACATTAGTATTGTACTTCATGTCTTGCTAACTTGAGGGACATTTAGAAGTTTACTTCCTGGATTCTATAAAATAGATCAGTTTTATTTAGTAAACTGTATTAGCAAAGCCAATGTTAGAGCTATCCAGACTCTAGTTTTTTCTTTTTTGTGCAACTTGATTAGAGTTATAAAGTCAGCTTCTTTAAACACAAACCTGAATTTTGTAACCGGAAAAGGACTTTAGAGATTTTCTAGGTTAATCTTCATTTCTAAAATGAAGAAAGAGGCCCAGGTTGGTTAAGAGATTTGTTCAAGGTCGTAAAGCTTAGGCTAAAATAAAAGTTCTGGTTACCTAAGTTTCTTAAATAAGAGGATTAACAGTTTTTTAGGCACTACCCAATCCGCACTTGGATTTTTTTTTTTCCAGATTGCTTTGAAATGAACCAAGTTGCAAATTCCTTTCTTGTCAGCCCTAAAGCAAAAGAAGCTCTGGAAACATGGATCAGCATGCTTTTGGGGGTGGATTTACAGTTTTTTTTTTTCTCTTGCTTTCCCACTCCATGAAAATAAACCAGTTGCTGTTAGGTATCTGGCCTCAGTTACTATTGCAGAGAATAAGAGGAAATAAGAAGGCCCATTGTTCATATTGAAGTAGCTTACCACCATTAAATAATAGTTCTTTAATTTTAGTAAAATTAATGGACAAAAATTTAAAATATAGAGCATTTTAAAATCTGTCTTTTCAAGTTGATCCATTCATTATTCATTGAACATATCTGCAGTGTTGATAGCAGGTATCAAAGAAGTTTAAGACAGTCTCTACTCTCAAGGAACTTACAATCCCATTGGAAACAAGACATACACAGATGAAACATTATAAATAATAATACAATCCAGTAAGTGCTTTAGAAATTCAGAGAAAAGCAGTGCAGAGTATGGACTAGAGTGGATGGGGGAGATTTCGTAAAGCAGGTGGGCTTTGTAATAATTCCGAGAGGATGGATGGGATTTTGATAAGTAAAGAAGAGGGGAAATATTTGTGGTTGGGAAGATAGCATGAGTAAAGCATGAAAGTGTATGTAAGCAAGGCCTAGTGGGAACAGAGACAATACCAGCTTTCTTAGAACTTGAGGAAGAGTGGGGGGCCATGCTGGTGAAGGGAGGTAATATAGTACAAGTAATATTTTAGGCAGATACATTTTTTGATCTTCCTTCTAATCTTTGCTTTGATTTTATGGTTTTAGGCATGTTCTAGTTCAGATAAACATGCTTTAGTAACTCCTTGGCTAAAAGGAGAAATCCTTGGAGAGAAGTTGACAGCCTTGGCAGATCACCTTTGTAGTAAGGACTTGGAATCCTCGGGATCTTCTGAATCTTACTTCTCAGAAAGATGGGCTCTTCTAAGCTTGGTATTATCCCAACATGTTAAAAATGGTAGGCAAATATATGGCTTTTGTTTTTTAGTAGGGAATACATTTTCACTTTTGGGGAGGGGTTCCATGTTTGCTTGTAATTGATTAAAAATAACAAAACTTCATTCAGATATTTTAATCTTATTAGCACCCTAAATGTTTATTAATCTTTCTAGCATGACTTGGAAGACATTGTAATACTTTCAGTTTTATATTCTAAAGGGTTTTAAATAACAAAACTGTTCAGTAATTTTGTAAAGCATTGCTTTTTTTCTTTTTACTTAATTAAAAATTTTTTTTTTTACATGAGGGCTTTTATGTGTGAGAGATCAGATTGATTTTTTGGTATAAGTTCTTTTGTCTACTACATTTTTTAATACACAGATTTAATATTTTTTAAATTTTTAAAATATTTTAAAATATTTTTATATTAATATTATAATTTATTTTTTAAAGTTTTTTTGTCTGTGTGAACTTTTTTCCCTCTAGATTACTTGATTGAAGAAGTATATGTGGAGAGAATTATTGTTAAACTTCATGAAACTTTATCCAAAGGAAAGGAATTGTCAGAAGCTGAAAATAATGACTTGTCAGTGTCTTTTATCTGTGATGTGGCCTATAACTATTTCAGCTCAGCAAAAGGATGCTTGCTAATGCCATCATCTGAAGACTTATTATTAACTCTCTTTCAGTTATGTGCTCAGAGCAAAGAAAAAACACATTTGCCAGGTAATAGCCTACTGCTCAAATGTTTTGTTGGGAATCTCCGGCTCTGACCTTCATAGTGTAAGTGCCCAGGCTTTATTAATTGAATCATAATGTACTTGAAAGTTGAAAGCATTTTGAGTAAAGGGGTGCAAATCTTAAACACTTTCAGCTTCAGAAACCAAGTTAAAGATGGATATGACATTATGTCTAAGTTCTTTCTTGATACCAAAGATAACAGTTTAAGAAGGGGCCATGATAGATGAGTTAGAATCTTAGCCTCTTTACTGAGTGGCTGTGGTTTGGCAAGTTGCTTAATTTCTTAATGTCTCAAACTCCACACTCATTAAGGGGCAGGTATTAATATGTCTTTCTCTTCTTCACTGTTGGTAGATATCAAAAAGAAATTGAAATTGCCTTTTTAAGGACTATATTGCCTTATATATTAATTGAGACTTACTTATGAAAGGAATGTTAAAAAATACTACTATTGTTACCCCTCCTCCCACACCCTTTTATACTAACTTCTCTATTTGGAAAAGGTGTAATAAATTTTCACATCTCCAAAAAGAAGAGTGCTCTTGTAAATAAGTTCAGAGAGGAAGAAAGCTAACTTTAAAAATCTTAACTTTTATTTACATGGCATGAGCTACCTTGTATCGTTACAAATTTATGATATAATTATTTTGTTTTGGAACAATTTTCTATTTTCCTTTTTTAGCAGTATCTTAAAAATCTCAAGTCTGCACTGAGTTATTTCAGACATTTTGTACTGATGATAGTTGCTTCACAGGGATTACAAATTACTGTTGACATCTTGATTTTAGACTTTCTTGTCTGTAAACTGAAAAATACTTGGCTCTCTGGTGTGAATTTATTGATCCACCAAACTGGCAATACGTATAAACAGAGTACCTTCCTACGTTTGTCTGCTCTGTGGCTGAAGAACCAAGTTCAGTCTTCATCTTTGGATATCAAAAGGTAATTAATGTCTTTTGTGCTCATTTGCTCATTTGCTCTCTCTTTAATGCCTGATCACTGTCTTGAAATAAGATCCCATGATTAATATGAATGAATATGAAAAACAATTTGCTATATAAGAAATCTATATAGGATATAAGAAATCTGTGGGACTTGGGGCACCTGGATGGCTCAGTTGGTTGAGCATCTGCCTTCAACTCAGGTCATGATCCCAGGGTCCTGGGATCGAGTCCCTGCATCAGGCTCTGTACTCAGCAGGAAGCCTGCTTCTCCCTCTCACACTCCCTTTGCTTGTGTTCCCTCTCTTGCTGTGTCTCTCTGTCAAATAAATAAATAAAATCTTAAAAAAAAAAAAAATCTATAGGACTCTAAGAGAAGATCCAGACAAAAAGATTTTTCCAAAAGGAATTTGTTTTAATGATCATTCATTTAAACTCCCTTAGTTGAAGAGTGATTTGTTTTAGAATATCTGCTGGACTCCAGATTTATGCTCAGTGATGTGATGGTGGTGCCATCCTGTTTCTTGTGGGCTGGCGTGGATTATAGCAATGACCTCTCATGGCCACCACACACAGTGATTATTCTTCATTATTTTGGGGGGCCTGGTAGCTACTGTTTTAAGGTGTTGAATTGCAAATATATTTCACAACTCATGCCTAAATCCATATGTAAAAGTGAAAAACCAAGAGAATGCTTCCAGAGGCTGTTAGGGTTAGGTCATATATTTTTCTGAACATCATGGTTTTGTTCATACAGTAAGGTATCTGTATTTCAGAAATATCTGATCTGAAATAAGTCAAGGCCCCTTCATTCTGAGGTAGAAGCAGCACTCAATTCCAAATCATAAATAATGGATTAAATCCACAATTTTGCTGTGTACATGTTGAATTTAGGGTAGAGGAGTTGCTTAGCTTCATTTTTTACTAGGCTTTCATTCAGGTAAGTTGTTAACCTGCCACAGGGTATTTAATGTGTACCAGGGTGGTCAAGTTAGTCATAGTGTAACCATAATAGCTATGTTGTTTGTATTATTTTCAGTCTTCAAGTCCTCTTGTCTGCTGTTGATGACTTGCTAAATGCACTTTTAGAAAGTGAGGATACTAATCTTTTGGGAGTATATATTGGAAGTGTAATGCCAAGTAACAGTGAATGGGAGAAGATGAGACAGTCTCTTCCTATGCAGGTATGTTTAAGATTGAACTGTGCTTGTGTTATTCTGAAGTTTGGACTTTCTGCAGCCTTGGACATTTTTATTTTGTTCTGGGGGAAAGAAAAAGTAAACAAACTGTCTTCTTTTGGGGGGAGGAGAAAAAAAGGTGAAATGAGTATTTGCTTTGCCTTTACATCTCTGAATGCTCATATATTGGATGTTTGTTTGTAAGACAGTGGCAGTTGCTGTGGTGAATTGAAGGAGTCTTAAATACACATGTTGATAATTTCCTAAAGTAAAACCCAAACTTGTAGACTTCTGTGATTTTGCTAATAAATTAGTAATAACTTCACTTTTGAAGTTATTCTAATAACATTTTGAAGATACTCTAATAATTTCATTTTTGTTCCCTGTCTTAATTGTATAGGTAATAGATAATTTAGAATATCTAATGATTTTGTATATAATTTAATGTATTCTTTTTACAGTGGTTGCATAGACCTCTTTTAGAAGGAAGATTGAGTTTGAATTATGAGTGTTTCAAAACAGATTTTAAAGAACAAGATACAAAGAAACTTCCCAGCCATTTGTGTACTTCAGCATTATTGAGCAAAATGGTATTAGTTGCACTGAAAAAGGAAATAGTCCTAGAAAATAATGAGCTTGAGAAAATAAGTAAGTATATATGAGCATTCAGATATAATAGAAATGTTTTGAAGTAATTACAATTTTGGAAGAATTTTTATTAACCTGCAATTTAGTTAAGAATCTTCCATTCCTATTAGCTGTTTTAGTGATTAAAAACCTGAGGTTACTTGAGTGATGAGTGGTAAATTGCAGATTGGGTGGAAACATACTGAAATCTTTCTATAATCTTGTTAGCTGTAGAGCAGAATTTGGTATAATATCAGTTACTGAAGCTGGTAAGACAGGTAGATCCTATGGCATATATCCTTAAAGAAAGTGGTTAAGTGAGTCTAGTATTTCATCAAGGATTCTGAATTTTCAGTTCTTGAACCACTATATCTTTGTGTTCATAGGGATATGTGTGTATCTATATACACACACACCACACACACACATACATTTTTTTTTTTCCTGGCAAATAGAGCTTCAAATGTTGAATTCCAAGGGGATTTTGGACTTCAGAAAATTCCCTCCTTCCAGGAAATGGTGTAGAATTGTAGGAAGCAATGTGACCTATATAAAATGGTATTAAAGGTACAGAGGATTTGCATAATTTCTCTGTCTTGTTTGTAAGCCTTCAGCTATAGCGTAGTTACTAGTAGAAGAGAACATATGTCCTGGGGAAGAAAGCTTCTCCACAGGCAGTTAAGGGCGAGGAGTTTAGTACAGTTTCCATTGCCCACAGAGGGAATCTATACAAAATAGAACTGGAAATCAGAGTGATGATCTTTGTAACACTTGTTCTTGTCAACTGTGTTACTAATGACAAACTGACAACATTATGTATTTAATCTCCTTATCAATCCTATCAGATATTATTGCTGTTGTTTTTCTCACCTTGTTGTTTTCTTATCTTGAGTTGATTAAAGTTACTTAGCTTGTAAGGGAGAGGATTAGATTTTGAATCAGGTCTCAAGTCTTCTGACTCCAAAATCTATATGTGGCTTTACAAGAGAGAGTTGTAACTAATTATGTAGTCTACTATAATATGCTAGGTTTTGTGATAGGTACTGGTCATTGAATTTTCACAGCACTCCCTGTGGCAGATTTTCATACTCTAATTGATAACTATACGTACAGCTCGTTTGAATCCAGACCAGTCAGTCTGTCTTGGAGATCCCCACCCTATTTACTATATCATGGTATTTCCCATTTCTTAACATTGGCTTGACCTTCTCATTTCAGCTGTTGGGTTCCTTAGTTGTTTTTTCCTGTAAGTATCTTGTTAACACTTGTGGCAAAAATAGTAGGAAGATTCTTCCAGTGTTTCTGGTAACTTAGGCTTGTCACATTCTTAACTAATCAGAAAAGGAACCAAGTAAGATTTGGAAGGAGACTCATATTTTGTATCGAATATTCTCAGAATTCATTATCATAAAACATCTCAAAGCAGATTTGAAAATCATTTTATAGACTGATGGACATAGCAGTATTAGAAAATGGGACAGAGAAGTGAAAATGATCAAAGGCCTCTTCACAGAACACTCTTGATGTGTTGTCCATTCTATAGTTGCAGAACTGCTCTATTCACTGCAGTGGTATGAGGAATTAGATAATCCACCTGTTTTTCTAACTGGATTTTGTGAAATGCTTCAAAAGATGAATATTACATATGATAACTTATGTGGACTTGGTAATACTTCTGGCCTTTTACAGCTGTTATTTAACAGGTAAGAATTCCTTTCAACTTCCATTTTTATATGATAATTTTACTCATTTTTGGCTTTGTTTCTGTAAAATGTAAGCTCACTTCATGCTAATCCTTCAGTCAGAGGATTGATCTAAATTAAACCCAATTCTTTTTTTTTTAAAGATTTTTTAAAAAGATTATTTATTTATTTATTTGACAGACAAAGATCACAAGTAGGCAGAGAGGCAGGCAGAGAGAGAGAGAGAGAGGAGGAAGCAGGCTCCCTGCAGAGGAGAGAGCCCGACGCAGGGCTCGATCCCAGGACCCTGGGATCATGACCCAAGCCAAAGGCAGAGGCTTTAACCCACTGAGCCACCCAGGTGCCCCTAAAGATTTTATTTATATATTTGAGACACAGAGAAATCGTAAGCAGGGGGAGGGATATAGGGAGAGGGAGAAGCAGACTCCCCGCTGAGCAGAGAGCCTGACTCCGGGCTAGATCCCGGGGTCCCAGGATCATGACCTGAGCCAAACAAAGACAGGCACTTTACCAACTAAAACACCTAGGTGCCCTACATTAAACCCAATTCTTAATGATAAATACTTTGTGGATTCAAGTTCTCGATTTACTCATCAAGATATTTGAACTTTGCCTGTGTTCTTAAATCCATAAATACATTCAAGAATGGGACAGATGACAATGAAGGAAACAGAAACTTTGTAGAAGTTGTTTTGGTATCTGTGATCAGTCCTTCCACTATTCTCAGATCTAAGCTTTTACTTTGCATGTTGATACAGATGTGTCTTTTTTTTTTTTTTTTTTTAAAGATTTTATTTATTTATTTGACAGGCAGAGATCACAAGTAGGCTGAGAGGCAGGCAGAGAGAGAGAAGGAGGAAGCAGGCTCCCTGCCGAGCAGAGAGCCCGATGCGGGGCTCGATCCCAGGACCCTGGGATCATGACCTGAGCCGAAGGCAGAGGCTTTAACCCACTGAGCCACCCAGGCGCCCCTCTTTTTTTTTTTTTTTTAAGATTTTATTTATTTATTTGACAGAGATCACAAGTAGGCAGAGAGGCAGACAGATAGAGGAGGGGAAGCAGGCTCCCTGCTGAGCAGAGAGCCCAATGCGGGGCTTGATCCCAGGATCCTAGAATCGTGGCCCGAGCTGCCCACAGAGGCTTCAACCCACTGAGCCACCCAGGTACCCCCCAGATGTGTCTTAAGATTATAACCACGGGGGCACCTGGGTGGCTTAGTGGGTTAAGCATCTGCCTTCAGCTCAGGTCATTACCCCAGGGTCCTGGGATCGAGCTTCGTATCAGGCTTCCTGCTCAGTAGCGAGTCTGCTTCTCCCCTCCTTCCTGCTCATGCTCTCACTATCTGTGTCTCTCTTAAATAAAAAAATAAAATATTTTAAAAAGTTATAGCCACAAAACTTTCTTACCTGGTTGAGGAAGTAGGTATTAGAGTAATCATATCAGTTTTAGTAGTTAGTATTTAGCCTGTTGAAATTACTGTGTTGAACTGCTTCCCTTTGTTTTTCACTAGCCAATAGTGTTTTGAGTATGCTCTATAGTTTCAGGGGTCCCAGGCTGAGCACATCTTTCTCTGCAATCTCAGTCCATGTACTTGACACTTAGAACTTTTGCTGGCTGATATTAATACCTTGGTTCTTCAGCATTAACCAGTCTTGGTGTCCTGTGGAATATGTCCTTTTCCCAGCTGCAGACTCTGGTGCTCAAGCCTAATCTCCTCTGTTGGGATTCGAAGGGCTTTGGGATGAGAGTTCAGTACCAGTTGTAAAGGAGTGTTGAAAGCCCAAGTCTCCCAGTCCATTCAGTAATGACCATTGTTTTGGGGCAAAAGCCCTATGTGAATTGATACCCTCATGAGATAATTTACCTAATTCTGTAAAGGAATCAGGCAAACAGTCTTTAAAAATCTTAAACACTATGAAAATGGATTTTTTCCTTTTTCTTTTTTAGATCCATGGAAAATGGCACCCTTTGGTCTCTCATTATTGCTAAGTTGATCCTTTCCCGAAGTGTTTCATCGGATGAAGTAAAACGGCATTACAGGAGAAAAGAAGGGTATTCTTACTTAAAATGTTTGTACTTTGTAGTTCGTTGTATTTGGTTACTTTGGCAACCCCAACTAATGAATAATCTCTAATCAATCAAGGAAACCAGGTTTAAGAAATGCAATTAAATGAAAGGAAATGAGAATTGAAAGATTTTATTTGTTTATTTGTGGGGGGGGGGAGAGAGAGAGAGTGAAGCGAGCATACACAGAGCAGACTCCGTGCTCAGCAGGGGACCTGATGTGGAGCTTGATCCCAGGACCCTGGGATCATGACCTGAGCAGAAGTCAGAGGATTAACCAACTGAGCCACTCAGGTGGCCACCCCGCCACCTGATTCTGATTATAAAAGTAATAGGGAATTAACTAGAGAAGTATTAGAACTAATTACTAATGATGGATTTATACTTGACAGAAAAATCAAAAACTATTCTATTCAGTAGTAATTAAAAATGACATAGGAAAAACGAGAGTCTATTCACAATGACAACAAAACTGTACCTAGAAACAAATTTACAAAAAAAATACAATATAAAACTGTAGTAAAGATTACAAAAGAAGGTGGGAAGATAAATTATAAAAATGGTTGTATCAATCTCTAATTGCAGTGCAATCTCAATAAAAATTCCAGCAATATTTTTTGAAAAACTTGACAAACTACCTTTGAAGAAAAAATGCTCAAGATTTGATAGGGGGGAAAAATGGTAGGAAATTTCTGAAAAAGTGAAAAAGACTTGCCCTACCAATAAAATAAGTAATATTAAATTGATGAATAGATAAGTCATTGGATCAAGATACAGAGTCCAGAAACTAATCCACACAGATACAAGGATTTAGTTTTTGATGCAGGTGGTGAGTCAATAATAAATGATGTTAGGAAAACTGGATTGTTTGAAAAAAAAAGCGAGGTACCTCTCTCTTAACATTAAACACAAAGATGAAGTCCAGATGAGAGCTAAATGTAAATAACAGATCTATATAAAAGTATCAAGGGAAAATAAGAGGCTCTGTATAATCTTATGGGGAAGATCTTAAAGCACAAAAACCCAGAATCTGTAAAACAAGTGATAGATATTTTTGTAAAAATGAAAACTTCTAGCAACATAAGTACCCATCAACAGATGAATGGATAAACAAAAAATGTGGTACACACAAACAACGGAATATTACTCAGCCTTTAAAAGGAAGGAAATTCTGACACATCTTATAACGTGGATAAACTGTGAGGACATTTATGCTAAGTGGAGAAAACCAGGCCTAAATGACAAAATATTATATGATTCCTTTTATGTGAGATATCTAGAGTAGTCAAATCCATAGAGACAGCAGATCAAATTGTGGTTGCTAGGAACCAAGGAGAGGGGAAGTGGGGAGTTCTTGTTCAGTGAAAATTTAGTAGAAAATTCAGAGATACCAATTTTGTGAACTGAAAAGACTTCCAGAGATTGGTTGCACAGCATTGTGAATGTACTTAACACTACTGAGCTTACACTTAAAATAGTTAATTTGGTAAAAATTTGGTAAATTAATGTGTATTTTACCCATAAGTAAAATTTTTTAGAAAAAGAAAACTTCTGTATGACAAAAGTGGAGTAACCAAAGGTTAAAGGACAAGTGACAAAATGGGAAAAAACATTTATAAATTAACAAAAACTTAATGTCCATGATATACAAATAGCTTCTATTAATCAGTAAAACCATCCAAATTAAAAAACGTATCAAGGACTTTAACAGGTAATTCATATATTAGTCAGATAGTCAATGGTCATTTCATTTGTGAAATGTGAAATACGAAAGGATTTGCCATAGTAATAATGATAGAAATACAAATTAAAAGCAGCACATTTTATCTGTCATCTTGCTAGAAATTAAGAAGATCCATTAAGTGTGCAGTCACACTTGTTTTGGTGACAGTATAAACTGATTATGCTTTTTAGGAAAGCAATTTGAAATTAACAAAATATAAGACATATCCTTTGCTCTTGTAATTTCTTTTTCTTTTTTTTTTTTAAAGATTTTATTTATTTATTTGACAGAGAGAGATGACAAGCAGGCAGAGAGGCAGGCAGAGAGAGTGGAGGAAGCAGGCTCCCTGCTGAGCAGAGAGCCTGATTTGGGGCTTGATCCCAGGACCCTGGGATCATGACCTGAGCCAAAGACAGTGGCTTAACTCACTGAGCCACCCAGGCGTCCCTGCTCTTATAATTTCTACTTCTAGGAATCTAGACTAGTATTTTGTTTGCACATATGCAGAATAATACCTTGCTCACAGACATTTATTGCAACTTTATTTGTAAGGGCAAAATTTGTGAGAAAAATCAATGTCCACTACTAGGGGCAATAGTTAAATTATGATAGTATGGGATATTTTTCTTTTTGTTCTTAATTTAGTTATGTAGCTTTAAAATAGAAAGTAATTTATACTATATATTCTGATATAGAAAATTCTGATACTCTATATTCTGATATAGATATATATTCTGATATAAGTGGCAAGTATATTTAGAGTTAACAGTATATTTAGAGTGATCTCATTATATGAATAAAATTCAAGTATATATATGCACTTATATCAACTATCAACTCATAGAAAGGACACAACTGGTACTGTTTAAATGAGTCTTTTGACTTTTAAGGAGAACATAATCACCATATATTGTATAATTAAAAAAATTCTACGTGGGGGTGAAGTTATATATGCTTATGTTAAAAATTAGAAGCCTGTAAAAAGGAGAAAAAAGCAGCAGAAAATATCCACAATTCCATCATCCAGAACCAACAGCTGTCAGTCTCGTCATTGTTTCCTTTTTTACCCCATACACTTAATATAGTGGCATTATTAGTCTTTTTGAATATTCTGAAGGAGGAAGAATTTTCTGAAACCACTGCATGTTTTGGATAAATATAATTCATATTTTTCCTTTTCTTTGAACAGTTTTTTCCCACTAACAGAAGGTAATATGCATACCATTCAAAGTCTCTGTCCATTTTTGTCAAAAGAAGACAAGAAAGAATTCATTGCTCAATGTATACCTCCCCTTTTGGCCTGGACTAAGGAAGATCTTTGCAGTACTAATGGTTAGTGCTTGATAATAAATATTTCTTTAATTATTGCTTGAGATAAAAGAAGTATTTCTTAACATCTAAATCCAGATCTAGCAGAGATTAATTGAATTGCAGCTGATTTATTCCTAGTTCATACTTTTGCTACTTAACAAGTTGGCAGTCAATAGGATGAGTGTCATTGTAGACTGTTAACCATTTTGTAGTGCAGAAATGCTACAGACTTAAGGGAAGATTAAAACAGATATCCTTTCATTGTTTATTTGTCCATAACATTTTTAGCTATGCTTAATTTCTCCCTTGTCAACCAATGATTAACATCTAAAGGTAACAGAGAAATAGCTTTTTTTAAATTTTTAACTTTTTTGGGCCCTCTGTACTCTTATTAGTTCATTTGTTTATTAATTTAATAAACACTTACTGAATATGGCTCTTTGGCAGTTCCTTTTGTAAAGAGGACAGATATAAAGTTATATTGTGATACCCAATGTATCAGAAACACATCCTGCTTTGTGTGTTAAAGCAGCAGACCAGGAGTTCCCCACTCTGCATTGAGGCATCAGTAGTGATTTCATAAAAAAAAATTTACCTGGGCGGATGAAGGATGGTTTTTCATATGGATGTAGTTGGGAACAGGCATTTGAGGTACACAGAAACATGAAAGAGTGTATAGAGTTCAGTTTGGCTGGCATTTGAGGTAGAAAAGGCTGGGGACAAAGGGTGTAAGATGCACAAGGATCTGGATTTTGGACTTTAAGAGGTAGGCAGTAAGGAGCTATTGGCTCAAATTAAGAGCCTACTAGGAGAGCAGTGGTACGGTCTCATTAGAAAGATTATTTTGATAACTGTGACAGGTGGATGTGAGGGAAGAGAGATTGCGGTAGAAGACAGACAGGAAGCTATTGGAATGTCTTTATTTTTTTAATGTTTATTTTATTTATTTTTTAGAGGGGGGAGGGGTGGGGGGGAGAGAGAATCTTAAGCAGGCTTCATGCCCTGCATGGCAGTACTCATCTCCAAACCCTGAGATCATGACCTGAGCTGAAGAGAGAAGAAGGGGAAGCAGGCTCCCTGCTGAGCAGAGAGCCCGATGCAGGGCTCAATCCCAGGACCCTGAGATCATGACCCGAGCTGAAGGTAGAGGCTTTAACCCACTGAGCCACCCAGGCGCCCCGACCCTGGGATAATCTTAATGAGAGATAAACAGAGCTTAAATCAAAGCATACATGAAAGAGAGGGTCTGGAAATGAAAAGATTAAGGATATAGAATTGATGGGGGTCTGTGATTCTATTTCTGAATTGGGTAGAAGGAGGTAGGGAAGGGGTAAACAGGGAGCTAGTGTTAAATTAAGCTGGCTGTGGAGTATTACTCAAAATGGAGATTGTCTGTCGACTAGATGGAAATACTGCTTTCAAAGCCAAGGTCATATAGGTGGTAGCATAATCTGTAAATGAGGATGAGCTTGTCCAGGGAGAGTGAAGAGTGAGAAGAATATCAAGGGAACACCAGTACATAGATAGATGGGTTGTGTGGGTGGGGGGAGACAGGAGAATAAGGACTAAAGATAAAAGCAGAGGAGGAAGTTTTAGGTAGTATTCACCATCTGTGTTAAATGCCGCAGAAGGTCAAATAAAATTCAGGACTGGAAAGTGTCCATTAACTTTGGGATTATTGGAATGAAGAGTAGTGAGAAAGGGGAGGCAGATAGTTTGTTCTAAGTGTTCAGTGAAAATGGGTGTAGAAAGAAGGCGAGAGCTGGAAATGAATTGAAGGTCAGAGGGAAAATCGGTGTTGCAGGGAAGGAGTAGAAGATAGAGAGACGGATGATCGCTCCCACTGAGAGGAGAGGGGTGGGATCTACTGAGAAGATACCAGCCTTTTGTAGGGGGAGTGACTTTCTTCTAGGAGAAGTTAGGAGAAATGTAGGATGGATGCAGATGTGAATAAAGAGAGGGTAGGGACCTCGATGTATTCCTTACAAATAAGCTTTGTGTCTCTTTGGGCTACATCATTTCATGAGTGAAAACTGGATTGCAGATTTTAAGAAGGATAGTGAAAGTTTGAACGTAGGGGAAGAAGAACACACCTATCAATAAACATTTGTCAAAAAGAATTACCCTATGGCGCCCAAAGCCAGACGATGTTAAAAAAAAAAAAAAATTATTGTGGCATTAAGCTGTGTAGTTGTGTTCATTGACAGGGTGAGATTGTAGGGACTTGCAGTTCTGGAATGGGGATGCAGTTGAACTGGCTGTGCATAGAGGACAGGGGGACCTGATGGGAGTGAGGTGGTCTCTCCAGCACACATTATAACTGATGGATGGCCAAGGGGAAAAAGGGGCAGAAGACAAGGCTGCAGTGTCACACAGCTGTTTGCAGTCACACAAACAGTTGTGTGGAGGCCCTCTAGGAGGAGGAATGTCTTTGAGATTTGACAACTAATTTTGTTCTTTCAACCAAAACAATGCAGTAGAATTAGCTAACAAATAGTTTTAAACATATAGTTGTTAGAAAATCTGTTGTTTCTGATTACACTTGAGCTCAGCCTATTCAGTTTTGCTCTGTTTCATTTTGTTTTAAGAGGACTTAAAAAATTGCTCTGCCTTTAAAGGGAGATTAAATATATCATGCATTTTTTTTTTCTTTATTCCTCGGTTCCTTTTTACCTGCAGGATAAAAACCCAAGTCCTTGGTTTGGCCTGTTGGACATTTTACAATCTTATTGCAACTGATTTCCCCAGTTTTACTTCTTTTTGCTTCTATCCTGGATCCCGACCATGTTAAATCTTCATGATTTTTGAACATTATATACTTTTTTTCAGTTTTATTGAAAAATTATTGACATACATTACTATATAAGTTTCAGGTATACAGCATGATGGTTTGATTTACATATATTGTGAGGTGATTACCACAGTAGGTTCAGCTCACATCCATCTTCTCATATAGATATAATAAGACAGGAAAAAAAATTTCCTCCTGATGTCAACTCAAGATTAACTTTAGCAGCTTTCCTATATATTATATAGTAGTGTTAGCTATAGTCATGTACTTTATATCCCTAGTAATTATTTATCATATAACTGGAAGCTTGTGGCTATAATTCTTCCTCCAAGCCCTGCCCTTCCCCATCCTCTCCCCCTGGTAACCACAGTCTAATCTCTTTTCTATGAGTTTGGGTTTGATTTGGTATGGTTTGATTCTACGTACAAGTTAGATTATACAGTATTTGTCTTTGACTTATTTCACTTTAGCATAATGTCTTCAAGGTCCATCCATGTTGTCACAAATGGTAAGATATCCTTTCTTTTCTGGCTGTGAACAGTACTCCATTCTATATATATATATATACCACAACTTCTTTTCCATTTCATTCATTGATGGAGCCTTGGGTTGTTTCCATGTCTTGGCTATTGTAAATAATATTGCTATGAACATGGGGGTGCAGATACCTTTTGGAGTCAGTGTTTTGTTTCCTTTGGATATACATTGACCTTTGGACAACATGGGTTTGAATTGTGTGGGTCCACTTCTATGTAAACGTTTTTTCAATTAAATACAGTATAGTATTATAAAAGTATTTTCTCTTATGATTTTCTTGGCATTTTCTTTTTTCTAGCTTACTTTATTAGAAGAATATAGTTAATATATATGTGTTAATGTCAGTGCAATTGTTAAGGCTTCCAGTCAACAGTAGGCTGTTAGTAGTGAAGTTTTGGGGGAGTTAGAAGTTATGTACAGATTTTCAAGTACATGGATGGGGGCTTGGCGCCCCACCCCCCACCTTATATGAGCTTTAACTATATTCTCAGAAATGGAATTACTGGATCATATGGTAGTTTTAATTTTTTGAGGACGTCCATACTATTTTCTATAGTGGCTGTGCCATTTTACAGTCTCACCAACAGAGCATAAGGGGTCCATTTTCTTCATAGCCATGCCAGCATTTGACATCTCTTATCTTTTTGATGATGTCCCTTCTGATAAGTGTGAAATAATATCTCATTGTGATTTTAATTTGCATTTCCCTAATGACTAGTGACATTGAGCATCACTTTATATATCATTTGGCCTTAAGAATTTTTTTTGGAAAAATGTGTATTCAGGCCCCTTACCCTTTTTAAAATTGGGCTAATTGTTTTTTTGCTGTTAAGTTCTGTGTGAATTCTTTATATATTTTGAATATTAATCCCTTACTGGATATATGGTTTGCAAATTTTTCCCATTCTGTAGGTTGTCTTTTTACTTTGTTGATGATTTATTTTGCTGTGCAGAAACTTTTTAGTCTGATGTAGTCCCACTTGTTTATTTTTTATTTTGCTTGTGCTTTTGGAGTCGTATCCAAAAATTAATTACCAAGGTGCATGTTAAGAGCTTTATTCCTGTTTTCTTCTGGGAATTTCATAGTTTTATATATTTAAATCTTTAATTGATTTTAGTTAATTTTTGTAAGTGATAAAAGATATGGGGCCAGTTTTATTATTTTACATGTGAATAACCAATTTTCCCAGCACCATTTATTGAAGGGACTATCTTTCTCTATTTAGTATTCTTGGATCTCTTGTCAAATATTGATTGATCATATTTTGGGCTCTCAGTTCTGTTTCATTTGTCATTTGTCTGTTTATTGCCCTATTATACTGTCTTGATGACTGTAATAGCTTTAGAGTATAGCATGACATCAGGAAGTGTGATACTTCCTGCTTTGTTCTTTCACAGGATTTCTTTGGCTATTCAGGGTCTTTCATGGTTCTTTATACATTTTAAGAGTGTTTTCTCTGCTTCTGTAAAAAATGCCAGTGGAATTTCACATAGGGATTTCATTGAATCTATGGATGGCTTTTGGTAGTATCGATATTTTTAACAATATTCTTCCATCCATGGCATGGAATACCTTTTTACTTATTTGTATCTTATTTGTGTCTTTGATGTCTTTCATTAATGTCTTGTAGCTTTCAATGTAGAGAGATCTTTCATTTTCTTACATTTATTCCTAAGGGGTTTTTTATGCCATTGTAAATAGGATTTCTTTCTTTCTTTCTTTCTTTTTTTTATTTTTTCAGAATATTTGTTGCTGTTGTATAGAAATGTTACTGATTTTTTTTTTTGAAGATTTTATTTATTTATTTGACAGAGAGAGAGAGATCACAAGTAGGCAGAGAGGCAGGCAGAGAGGAGGAAGCAGGCTCCCCACGGAGCCGAGATCATGACCTGAGCCAAAGGCAGAGGCTTAACCCACTGAGCCACCCAGGCACCCCGAAATGTTACTGATTTTTGTATGTTCATTTTGTATCCTGCAACTTGACTACATTCCCTGATCTTTTTTGCTTGAGTCTTTAGGATTTTTCTTTATATTATATCAGGTCATCTGAAAAGAGACAATTTTCTTTCCTCCTTTCCATTTCTGGTACATTTTATTTCTATTTATTGCCTGGTTGTTTTAGGTAGGACTTCTAGTACTATGTTGAACAGGAATGATAAGAGCAGGCATTGTTGTCTTGTTCCTAATCTTAGAGGAAAAGCTTTCAGCCTCTCAGCGTTGAGTATGATGTTAGCTGTAGGCTTGTGATTTATGGACTTTGTTATAGTGTGATATGTTATTTCTATACCTAATCTGTTAAAAATTTTTCATTATGAATGAATGTTGAATTTTGTCAGATGCTTTTCTCTGTGTGTCCTGAGATGATCATATGATTCCTTTCTTTCATTTTATTAATGTGATGCATCACATTGATTTGCATTTATTGAACCATCTTTGCATTCCAGGGATAAATCCCCCTTGGTCATGGTGAATGATCTTTTTAATGTGCTGCTGTATTCAGTTTGTTAGTATCTTATTGAGTTTTTCATCTATATTCATTAGGGCATTTGCCTGTAGTTTTCTTTTCTAGTAGTCTCTTTTTCTAGTTTTGGTATCAGGATAATGCTGGCCTTGTAAAAGCAGTTTGGGAGTATTCCCTCCCCTTCAATTTTTTGGAAGAGTTTAAGAAAGATTAATGTTGGTTCTTCTTTAAATATTTGGTGAAATTTACCAGTCAAGCCATCTGGATCTGGGTTTTCCTTCATTAGATTTTTTTTTTCTTTTCTTTTCTTTCTTTTTTTTTTTTTTTTAAAGATTTTATTTATTTATCAGAGAGAGAGGGGGGGAGAGAGCGAGCACAGGCAGATAGAATGGCAGGCAGAGGCAGAGGGAGAAGCAGTCTCCCTGCCGAGCAAGGAGCCTGATGTGGGACTCGATCCCAGGACGCTGGGATCATGACCTGAGCCGAAGGCAGCTGCTTAACCAACTGAGCCACCCAGGTGTCCCTCTTCATTAGATTTTTCATTGGTGATTCAGATTTTGTTTCTTCCTGAGTCAATCTTGGCAAATTGTATGTTTCCGAGAGTTTTTCTGCTTCTCCGAGGTTGTCCAGTTTGTTGGCATATTGTTGTTCAACAGTAGCCTCTTACGATCTTTTGAATTAACCAGGTGATACCAGTTGTAATTTCTCCTTTTTCATTTTTAGTTTTGTTGATAGTCCTTTCTCTTTTTTTATTCCCCTGGTTAGTCTAAATAAGGATTTGTCATTTTTGTTCAAAAATCATCTCTTTGTTTAATCTTTTTAAAATAAATTATCTATTCTCTGTTTAATTTATTTCTGCTCCAATCTTTTTTTCTTTCTTCTGCTGACTTTAGGCTCACTTTATTCTTTTGCTAGTTCCTTAAGGCATAGAGTTAGGTAGTTTATATGGGGATCTTTTTTGCTTCTTAGTGTAGGCATTTATTACTGTGAACTTCCCTGTTAGAATTGCATTTGCTGCATCCCACAAGTTCTGGTATATTGTGTTTCCATTTTTGTTTATCTCAAAAATGTTTTAGTTCCCCTTTATTTTCTTCTTTGATCCATTGGTTGCTTAGGGGAGTGTAGTTTAATTTCCTTGTGAATTTTTAATTTTTCACTTGTTACTGATTTCTAGTTTCTGGCCAATATGGTCAGAGAAAGTACCTGATATGATTTCAGGTTTTTTGAATTTGCTGATTGTTTTCTTGTCTAGTCTATGGTTTATCTTATGAAGTGGCCCTTGTGTGCTTGAGAGGAATCTACATTCTGCTGTTGGATAGAATGGAAGCATAAATGTTCTAAATATTATCAACATAGAAATATAAGATGTAATTTTGTTTTAGTAAGTACATATATATTAGTTAGGATATAGGAGTCTTTTCTTCTGTTTATATCTGTTAGGTCCATTTGATCTATAGTATGTTTAAGTCCACTGTTTACTTATGGATTTTTTGGATAATCTATCTTCATTGTTGAAAATGCCGTATAAAATTTCCAACTATTACTATATCACTATTTCTCCTTTTAACTCTGTTCGTTTTTGCTTTACATATTTAGGTGCTCCAATATTGAATGCATAAATATTTACAATTATAATATCTTTTCGATATACTGAACTTTCATCATATTATAACCATCTTTGTTGCTTTTTACCATTTTTAAAGTCTGTTTTGTCTAAGTAAAGACACATCACATTTTATTGCCTTTTGCAGATACGGTGTTTTTTTCCTTTTTATAAATTGGAAGTTTATGGTAACCCTGCATCAAGGAAGTTTGTCACCTCCATTTTTCCAACAGCACTTGTTTACTTCAGGTTTTTATATTTTGGTAATTAAAATATTTCAAACTTTTTCATTATTACTCTATTTTTTCTGGTGATGTGTGAGCAGTGATCTTTGATATTACTGTTGTAATTGTTTTGGGGTGCCATAGGCTATGCCCATGTAAGATAGCTAACTTAATAAGTTGTGGTGTGTTCTGACTATTCTATCAACTGGCCATTCCCCTGTCTGTCTCCCTCTCCTAGGGCTTGCATAGTCCAGGCCAGTTAATAACCCTACAGTGGCCTCTGTGTGTTCAAGTAAAAGGAACAGTCACATGTCTCACATTTTAAATCAAAGGCTAGAAATGATTAAGCTTGGTGAGAAAGTCATGTTGAAAGTGAAGATAGTTTTGAAAGGTAGACCCGTCAAGCCAAACAGCTAAGTTGTGAGTGCAAAGGAAAAGTTCTTGAAGGAAATGAAAATTGTTCTCCATTGAATACATAAATGATAGGGAAGCAAAACAGCCATACTGCTGATGTGGATGTTTTAGTGGTTTCGATAGAAGGTTAAGCCAGCTACAACATTCCCTGTAGGTCCTAACTTTCTTCAGTTCTAAGAAGGCTAAATGAGGTGAAGAAGCTTCAGAAAAGAAGTTTGAAGCTAGGAGAGGTGGATTCATGAGGTTTAAGGAAAGACACCATCTCTGTAACATAACAGTGTAAGGTGAAGCAGTAAATCCTGACACATAAGCTATCCAGTTATCCAGAAGAGCTAGCTAAGGTAATTAATGAAAGTGGCTACTCTAATGACAGGTTTTCAATGTAAATGAAACAGCCTTCTACTGAAGGATACCATTTAAGACTTTCATAGAGGAAAAAGTCAATGGCTGGCTTCAAAGAATAAGCTGATTCTCTTGTTAGGGACTGATGCAGCTTATGACTTTAAATTGGAGTCATTCCTCATTTACCATTGTTGTTGCAGTTCACATTTTTAAAATATTGTATAATTAGTAGCAAACTTTTTAGTTATGGTTATTTTTACTAATTTTTTAAAAGATTTTAAAATTTTATTTTAGAGTAAGATTACAAGTGCGGGGAAGAGCAAAGGGAGAGAATCCTGAGCAGACTCTTCGCTAAGCTTAGAGCTTGATGCAGGGCTCAGTCCCACTACCCATGAAACCATGACCCAAGTTGAAACCAATAGTCAGATGCCCAACCAACTGAGTCACCCAGGAACCTCTATTTTTACTATATTAAGACAATATATAGTTTATTTATTTATTTTTGAAGAGAGAGAAAGTGCATGCACACATGCCCATGAGTGGCAGGGTGTGGGCAGAGGGAAAGCAGGAGAGAGAATCTTAAAGCAAGTTCCATGCTCAACACAGAGCCTGATGTGGGGCTCATGACCCTGAGATCATGACCTGAGCCAAAATCAGTAATCGGAGGCCTAACTGACTGAGCCTCCCAGGCATGCGTAATTTTACTATATTTTTTAAAAACTTTGAACTAGAGTTGTGAGTTATATACCATAATTACCATATTGCAGAAGCCAACTACAACTATATATTTACCATTACCAATGAGATTTATACCTTTTTATATTTTTATGTAGCTAACTAGTATTCTTTTATTTCCACTCAAAAAACTCGCTTTAGCATTTTTTGTAAAGTAAGCCTAGTGGTAATGAACTGCCTTAGCTTTATTTTGCCCAGGAAAGTTTTTATCCCTCCTGCATTTCTGAAGGACAGCTTTGCCAGGTATAGAATTCTTTCATTATTATTTTATTTATTTATTTTTTATTATTCTTAAGATTTTATTTATTTATTTGACAGACAGAGATCACAAGTAGGCAGAGAGGCAGGCAGAGAGAGAGGAGGAAGCAGGCTCCCTGCTGAGCAGAGAGCCGGATGTGGGGCTCGATTCCAGGACCCTGGGATCATGACCCGAGCCGAAGGCAGAGGCTTTAACCCACTGAGCCACCCACGCGCCCCTCTTTCATTATTTTAAATATGTCATCCCGTGACTCTTAATCTCACAAAACAAACTGAGGGTTGCTGGGAGGAGGGGGTTTGGGAGAAGGGGGTGGGATTATGGACATTGGGGAGGGTATGTGCTTTGGTGAGTGCTGTGAAGTGTGTAAACCTGGTGATTCACAGACCTGTACCCCTGGGGATAAAAATATATGTTTATAAAAAATAAAAAAATTTAAATATGTCATCCCATTCTCTCCTGGTTTGAAAAGTTTCTGTAGAGAAATTCGCTGATATTCTTATGGGGGTTCCCATGTGTGTAAATTTTTTCCCTTGTGCTCCTCCTAAAATTCTTCCTTTATCTTTGACTTTTGACAGTTTAATTATGACTCAGTGTAGCTCTGTTCACGTTCAGTTTATTCCCATGTAATTAGCCTTATGGATCTAGATGTCCATTTCAACCATGATTGTTTTAAATATACTTTCTGTTCCTTTTTCTTCTCCTGGAATTACCATAATGTGAATTTTTTTTTTTATTGCATACCAAAATTCCCATAGGCTTTCTTTTTTTTTTTTTTCCTTTTACCCCAGTGTCCTATACGCAAAGTCTCTGATTCTTCTGCATGGTTGAGTCTACTTTTGAAATGTTTGAATTCAGTTCAGTTACTATATTTTTCAACTCCCAAGATTTCCATTTTTTTTTTTTTGATAGCTGCAGTTTCCTTATCAAACTTCTCAATTTGTTCATGCATTGTTCCTAATTTTGCTTAGTTTCTTTTCTTGTACTTTGCCAAACTTCTTTAAGAGAATTATTCTGAATTCTTTGTCTGACAGTTTATACATTTTCATGTCTTTAGGATCAATTATTAGAGTTTTACTATCCTTTGATGATGTCATATTTATCTGATTATTTGTGATCCTTTATTCCTTACTTTAGTATCTGCACGTTTGATTGTCCTTCTCTTCCAAACGTTAATAATTTATGGGTTTGTTTTGCAGAGAGAGTTCTTTACTGGTCAGCTCTGTTTGGGTTTTTAGGTGTGTCTGCTGGTAATGTTCTTGTGCAAGTAGGGCCTTGTTACAGTCTGTTTCTGGGCTAATGAGTTCTGAGGAAGTGGGGTGGAGTGGTGGGGGAAGGCTAACATTGGATAAGGCTGCTAGCTTGGTTCTGCAGTTGCCTGGGTTCTCTGGTTGGACTCAGTAGATAGTTAGGACTGGGTACTATATTCATTGGTGGATTGGTCTACAAATTAGCTTCCCTGCCCTGGCAGGGAAGCAGGATGGATTCCAGAATCTGTACAGCTCATTGTTTGGGGACTAGAATTGGCACGAGTGTGCACAATTCCCTTTTCAGGTGATGCTCTGCAAATGGGGGAAGCCATGGGTTGTGCTCATTATTCAAGAGCCACTGGACACAGGGCTGTTGGTTGGACTGTGGAGCTTCCTGTGTGCTCTGGTTAGGTGCTCTGGTCAGGCCGACTAAAGGTTGTATTTGGTGATGAGTGGGCCTACAAATTAGATTTCCTGCCTGGGCACAGTGGCAGAAGGAGGTCTAACACCAGTAAAGCTCTTTGTTGTCTAAACTCAAGTAGAACTGCATCCCAAGTTCCTTGACTGAAGAGGGCCACTAGCTTTGGTCTGCAGTCTATCAGCTCTGCCCGCCCGCCTCTTGGTTGTAGTGCCATTGTGCTGCAGAGCTTTCAGGAATTTTTGCTAGCCCTTCTGGTCAGATGGCCTGGAAGACTCTCCGCAATGTGTGGGGCTATGTCTCAGCTCCCCTGCCTGGGTGGGAGGGCAGGGGCTGGGAGTGATCCTCAGCTTTTTCTGTGAATTAATCACTCTGCCCATGTGAAGCAGGGGAAGCCCCAATGTGTGGTACTGACTTTGCTCTGGAGTGATTATACCTGCTCAGCCGCCTCTTGGCTTGAGTGCTATGGGGTCACACAGCTTTCAGGAATTTTCTCCAGCCCTTCTGGTCTCATGGGGCGGGAAGATGCTCCACAGTCTGTGTGGATGGGGGTGTGGCTCAGCTCCTTACCTGGGAGTGGGTAAACTGGGCTTTAGGGCTGTCACAACTCCCCTTCTAAGGATCAGAATCAGGAAGGTCTGCACCGTGCTGTGTTCACTGGTCAGTAGTGTGCCCCAGTCTAGGTTCTCCATATAAGCAAAGCCACTGGTTGAGATTATTACTGGGCACTGCAAGTATGAACTTGCTCTTCCAAGATCCGTGTGCTGATTGTTAAAAGCACTTCATCCATTCTTTGACAAAGTCAGATGCCCAGTGGCTGAGCCCTGGAAATTTCCCAGAAATCACAGTGCTGTAAGATCAAAATAGGAGCTCCCCAAAAGTGACTCACAATAATGGGGGTGTGTGCTGGTTTCCCATCTGGGCTCTCTTTTCCTACTGAAGGAACCAGAGTCTCAGAGGGGACTTCTCCACATGGTGCTGCCCTGTCCAGGGGAGGGACAGTGCAGTCAGTGTATAGCTGCTTCTCTTACCTTCCTATTGCATTCTGTCTTGGTCTCAATGATGATAAGGGGGTGTTTCAGCCTCACCCCTATAGGAGTCTCAGTGATATCTTGTTCTTGAATAGTTGTTAGTTGTTTTTCTTGTGAGGGGGAGCAAAGTTAAGAACAACTTATATTGCCATCTTAGTGATGTCTCTCCTCTTCTATTCTTTTTTACCACTTTGTGCCTTAGCTAGAGTACCTCTTTGCTACTCTTTCAGACTTGTTTATCTTTTGGTAAATCCTGGTTGAGACGACAGCTTTGGGAAGCCCACCCTCCCTTCCTTCCTTCCTTTGATAAATCCCAGTTCAGACAGCAGGTTTGGGAAGCGCCTCCCTTCCTTTTGTAAGATTTATTCATTTATTCGAGTGAGTGAGCAAGTAGGGGAAGGGGCAGAGGTAGAGAATAGCCAAGCAGACTCCCACCGAATGTGGAGCCCAGCTCAGGGCTTGATCCTACAAGCGCTCTTCTGACTCAACCTAGATGAAGATAGTTGTTTCCTTTTCTGGGCTCCCATTCTTTGCCACATTATATTGTAATTTGTTTATAAGTCTCCTAGTACTACTGGATGAGTCCCTTCAGGGACTTGATTTTGCTCATCTTTCCCCAGCGTCTAGCAGTGCACCTGGTATTATTTATTCATACTCATTTAGTCAATCAAAATAAATGTCTGTATCTTAGAGATTGTACTAGGAGGAGGTATACAGTGATAAGTAAAACAAACAAGGTTCCTTTGTGGAGCTTACTTTCTCTTGAGGAGATAACAGTAAATAAGTGACAAACATTAGTGCTGTAAAGGCAACAGGCACAAGATAATTGAGACCAGAGAAATGCAGAGGGTTATACTTCATGCATGTGGGGATTATGCAGAGTGGAGGCAATATTGAAGCTGAGCCTTGAAGAATAAGAAGGAACCAAGGATTCTTAAGAGCAGTGAGTCTATGAGAGCTTTCCAGACAGAGTATGCCTATTGAGTGAATGTATGAATTATGGAACAATATATTGTTTTCCATCTTTATTTAACTTTATATTCTAGCTATGTTTTTTGTATGTTATGTTTGTTTTTATTTGAGAGGTGGGTATACTGAATGAATCCTATACTAAAGAAGCCAAGAATAAAAAACAAAACAAAAATAACCCAGCACGGTTAGTTAAAGCACAATTTCATTTACTCACCCTACCTGCACCTCCACTCCCCACCCCCACCGCCACTCCCTTTTCTGTGTTAAGTGCTTGGTACAGAGACAAGGTCTCTGCCCTGTGAGCTTACACATTTATTTATTGACTCTTTCATGTAAGTCCTTTTTAGAATTCTTAACCAGGACATTTTTGGAGAAGGTTTTTGACTTATTTCAAAATAGACTATTTTTTATAGTAGTAATACAATTTTTTTTCTAGTTTTTTTTTTTTTCATTATCTTTCTTTCCTTCTTTCTTTTCTTTTTTTTTAGTCTGTTGCACACAATTTAACAATATGATACAAGAAATGAGTTGGTAGCTTACCATTCTATATAGTGATTGATTTTTCTTGAATTTTCCCATTTATAGTAATTATAATGCTAAATGATTTGCCCTAGAATTGCTTTTCCTCATTCAAATTTCATATCGAAAGAAAAGAATCCTTTTTAACATTAGCGTGGTTTAAGAGAGCGATCATCCCTATTTTTTTGTCAAAAACCTGTTTTATCAGAAACAAAGCAATAATTTCTGCATCTATAAGACGAGACTTTGGTTTAAAGTCAGTGTGTATAGATAGGTGTGGGTGTATATGTATGTGCATTTTAATTTTCATTTTGAATTTTCCTTTAGGAGGTTTTGGACATCTTGCCATTTTCAATTCTTGCCTGCAAACCAGAAGCATAGATGATGGGGAGCTACTACATGGTATATTAAAAATTCTGATATCCTGGAAGAAAGATCATGAAGATGTTTTTCTTTTCAGTTGGTAGGTGATATTTTATACTGGGTCTCCCCCTCCCCATTACAATGTGTATCCGGATTGTGTACCTTATAGTCACAGTTTTGTACAGTAATAGGATAATAAACATTTAAGTCAGCCTTTTATAAGTGTATAAGATTTAAAATAAAATCATTTCTAATTGAATGTCCATATGATTCTTCCATGTTTTGTTTTTGTCCTTATCACAGTAATCTGTCAGAAGTAAGTCCAGAGATACTAGGTGTAAATATAGAAATAATCCGGTTCCTTTCCCTGTTTCTGAAATACTGCTCATCTCCTTTGGCAGAGAGTGAATGGGACTTCATCATGTGCTCCATGTTGGCTTGGTTGGAGGTAAATTAACCCGATATATCATCACCTCTCTTAGGTCTTCATGCATATCTGCATACTAGAACCAATTACTGATCTTACTTTTTAAGACATTATTGTAATTAGCTCTTTGGCGAACATCGAAACACTTTATAGATGTATTCCTCACCAGTTACTATTTTTATAGAATACTGAAGTGATAGAGGTTTGATGTCTGCCAGTATCATTCAGTGGCCAAATCTTCTGCTATTAAAGTGTTCTCTCCTTAGTTCATTTTAATATAATATTCTAGCACAGCCATCGGAGGGCTTATCTTTTGTGATCAGTTTTTTTAATCTTTTTGGCTCTTAATTAAATTATTAAAATGTACTGTGTCAGGAATACATTGAAGACTAAACAAATTCAGAGGGAATCAATGTTCTCTTTATGACACAAAGCAAGTATAATATTTGTGGGCTCTAATGGCAGAAGACCATTGGGATTGAATTGGTCTGAATTTCTGCTTTGTTTTTATTAGCTGTGTGGCTTAGGGTGTTCAGACTTGATCTACTTGAACCTCAGTGTCCTTATTTTATTTTTTTAAAAGATTTTATTTATCTTAGATAGAGAGAGTGTGAGCAGTGGAGAGGTGCAAAGGGAGAAGAGGAGAGAATCTCAAGCAGGCTCCCTGCCAAGTACAGAGCCTGACTCAAGGCTTAGTCTCATTACCCGAACCTGTTAAGAGTTGAACATTGAACTGACTAAGCCATCCAAACACCACCAGTGTCCTTATTTTAAAATAACTTAATAATGCCCAATTAGTAGGGCTTCTGAGAAGATTATAAATATGTTTTTCTATATTTCACTTGGTAAATGGTAATTGATATTTTCTTTCATAGTTTTAGAAATAGAATTTCAGAATAAATGGATTGATTCTAATTCTTAGTGTTTAATTTTTTAAAAGTTATTTTAATGTAAAATGTATAAATGTCTCCTGAGATTCTACACTTCAGCTGCTTTTTATTTTAAAATTTAGAGAACTGAGAGCTTTATTTGTGTGTTCTTGTTGTGCCTTGATTTGTGTGTTCTGGCAGATGTCTCCTTACGTGTTTCATTTTTGTTTCTTCAGACAACAAATGAAAATCAGGCATTGTATTCTGTTCCACTTGTACAACTGTTTGCCTGTGTCAGCTGTGATTTGGCCTGTGAGCTCAGTGCTTTTTTTGATTCTGCAACTCCGGATACCATTGGCAATCTCCCTGTAAATCTAATCAGTGAATGGAAAGAATTTTTTTCCCAAGGCATCCACAGTTTGCTTTTACCTCTTTTGGTGACTGCTACAGGCAAGTGAAGGGGGAATCGAAGTAGAATTCATTGCAAATGACTAGTTGAAAAATTCAAAACAAAAACTTCGGCTGCTTAAGTCAAACAGGACAGAATAGTAAAGTAAAAACCTGAGAGGAAGCTTGGCATCTGAGAAGCATCATATATGCTTCTGACAAAAAATTGAAAACTAGCAAAGTATCCAAAGACTTGCAAGTTAAAATAGTAGTAATTCAGATAACCTGAAGAGGTTATTTATAACTCAGACTCCTCTTCTTTTTAAGGATGAGGTAATAGAAGTTATGACTACTGTTTAAGATTACATTAAACGGTTTCTAGCTAGGACTATTAAATTAAAATACTAATTTGTCAGTTTTTTATTTCATTTTCTTAAATGACATTTGACCGTGAATCAGTCAAGTTCTATTATTCACTTTGTTTTGGGATGTGCATGTTTCTTTCCTTTTTTTATTAGAAGAAAGTGAAGATAAATCTGAAACATCCTTTCAGAATGCAATGCTGAAGCCCATGTGTGAAACATTAACATATATCCCAAAGGACCAGCTGTTGAGTCAAAAACTCCCTTCAAGATTGGTTGCTGGCCAAAAAACAAACTTACCAGAATATCTCCAGACTTTGTTAAATACATTGGCCCCATTACTCCTCTACAGAGCTCGGCCTGTGCAAATTGCTGTTTACCATATGCTATACAAGTAAGAATTCTTCCAATTGAATCAATGTTGTGATGGTTCAAAAAAATATATATATATAGAATATATATTTAACTTGGTCATTTAAAAAAAAAAGTAAACTTAACCATACATTTTAGTAACAGGGATGCCAAATTTTGGATCATTTAGGTCACTGTTCTCTATACACAGTTTACATGTAGATAGTCCTGGACACAGGTGATTATTTCAGGAAACAATCATTTAAAAATATACTCATTACAAAGTGAGTATTGGTCTTTCTGCTCTTAAACATGTGAACAGTTTAATGTAATATAATATGACATTTATTCTGACTGCAGATTGATGCCTGAATTACCACAATATGATCAGGATAATCTAAAGTCATATGGAGATGAAGAAGAAGAACCAGCCTTGTAAGTTTTTTAAATAATTTGTTTTATTAAATTCTTATAATTTAGATAAACACAAAAGCTCTAAATTTAGAGTATATATTCATTTAATAGGTCATTTAAAGTCATCTGTAAGATAAAAATGAAAGTTAGAGTCCAGCCAAAAAGAAAGTTTCTCTCAGTAATTGTTCCTAAATCATATTTTCAGTTTGCTACTATTTAGCAGAACTTTCATTGACCACACGGTAGCTGTGGAAAGAGTATGTCAATTCAGATATCTATTTGGCACCTACTTTGTGCAAAGTATTAAATGCTGAGGGGAGAATATGGTGTTTAGTAATTATTCTTACTCATAAGGAGCTTATCATCTACTATAGACAACATTACTCTGTAATAGAGGACAGTGTGTGGCAAGTGCTATGGAAAAGGATAGATAGCCTGCTCGGGGAACACAACTCCGTGCACCGGAAGAGAAGACTTTTTTTTGAGGAAGAGACATTTATGCTGCATCTGTCAAGTTAGGTAGCAGTTCAGTAGGGCAGGGAAGACTATAAATTAGGGGAATACCATGTGTGAAGGCATGAATGTTGAGGATGTGACAGGAAGTGTTAAGTAGTTGTCACTTAACACATTTTTTATTGTCTATATGTTCCTCCACGGGAATAGAAGCTCTGTAAAGTCAGGAATTTTTGTCTTTTGTTCCGGACTGTATTCATAGCATTCAGAATGGTCCCTGGCCTAACGCAGACTCATGAATACTGCTCATTTGTTTAATGAAAGGATGAATGAATGAATACATATGGAGTAGGTGGGGAAGGTATAGTGAAAAATAAAGCTGGATGGGTACCTAAGGTAATGAAGGGCCTTAAAAGTTATATTTTCTGGGATTTGGGGCATTATTTGGTAGAAGATGGGAAAAGTACCAGCTGATTCTGGTTATAGTATGAATCATAAATTATGGAAGAATCACACAGAGGTGGAGCCTATTCTAGAAACAGTAACAGTGCATGAAGGGCAGCATGGAGATAGAGAGATACCTTAACTGGTATTTGTAAAATTCAGTGACTGTTGGTATTTAATAGAGAAGGTGTGGTACTGGGATAGTGGTGTTGAAGGTAAAAATCCAAGGGCAGAAGCTTGAAGACCTGTGTTTATGGGCTGGAAAAAGGAAGCCACAAGAGAAGCGTTGCAGAGGTGAAAGGAAAGGACTGAGCTACAATGTCAGAGTTTGACAGGATATACACAAGTAGTTCACTTTTGGAGAATCTCTTAAGTTCATCTGAATGATAATGTTAATGAATAGAGTAGTTCAGTAAAGAAGATTTATTTACATTGTCATAAGTTAATATGAATATTGAATTTACTTTCCTGAAAAGACATACAGTATTATTATTATTATTATTATTTTTTTTTTCTTTTTACCTTTTATAGGGATCTGGTAGGACCCCATATCATTTGTCATTCCTCTGACTAGCTGAGAGTCTTGAGATTAATCATTAAGCTTCTCTGGGTGTGTGATTATTTTTCCATCCATAAAACAGGTTGAAATACATGTTTTCTAAAAGCGTCTTTTCTTCAAGTGCTAACAGCTAGAGCTTAGGTTTTGTAGTATTTTTCATATATATTTTAAATGTATAACTGAAAAATATTTTACATATTTATGAATTTAAAATGTTTTGTTTACATATGTTAATGTATTTGTAATTAAATATATTTAATTTAGCAGAGTTAGCGTTAAAACTGAATCTGTAAGGGGGGAGTTTTTAAATGATTTTTGGAAAATAGAAAGATTTTTCTAAAATGCTTAAAGTTTATACATGGTTTTAGTTTTTTAAGGAATAAGTTATGAAGGAAATTGTGGTGTTTAATCATTGATTCATAGGTCACCACCGGCAGTGTTGATGTCTCTTCTTAGCACTCAAGAGGACTTGCTAGAAAATGTTTTGGGGTGTATTCCTGTTGGACAGATAGTTACTATTAAGCCACTGAGTGAAGACTTCTGCTATGTTCTGGGATACCTCCTCACCTGGAAATTAATACTTACTTTCTTCAAAGCTGCTTCATCTCAGGTAAATAAATATGTGATAACTTTTGATAGTTCTGTCCTCTGTGTGTTTCTGTTACTATTCTAAATCCTTTGTTTCCCCTCTTTTTGAAAAAAAGGGAAATGCCTCTCATTTTAATCTTTTCTGCTAACTTCAGACATTCTGCTCTTTCTGTCCCTTAACTTCCTTATCCTCCCCTCCTTCCCCACATGTACGTGCACAGACACAGGTTTTTGCAAAAGTAATCTCTGGAATGTGCTGGAGTTAATTTTTTTCTAACTGAATGTAGCTACCAAGTCTTTTTATTGCAGGAAACAAGATTTATATAATTTAATGTTATATTATCATAATAATAATTCCAAAGAAATTGGCTTTTGCTGGTTTTTTTTTTTCCCCCCACTGTGGTCAACTTCTGACCCTATGGAGATTTCAGTTAATACATCATTGCGGGGGTTCCTAGGTGGCTCAGTGGGTTAAAGCCTCTGCCTTAAGCTCAGGTCATGATCCCAGGGTCCTGGGATCCAGGCCCCGCCCCCCCCCCCCCCATTGGGCTCTCTGCTTGGCAGGGAGCCTGTTTCCTCCTCTCTCTGCCTACTTGTGATCTCTCTCTGTCAAATAAATAAATAAAATCTTTTTAAAAAATACATCATGGGGAATTTATCTTATTTCAGAATCAGTGTTTAGAGCCAGATTTGTGAAATGCTACCTATGTAATACAAACAGTTAATCTCCCAAGTGGTTAAGAAAAAAAAAAAAATCCTAAAATAATTATTTTGCCCAAATTATTCTAGCAGCCACTAGATGTCTCTGTTGTCTCATGTTTAGGAAGAAAGATCTCAATGTCTAGGAAGAAAGCTGGAACGCTGGAAAAATTTCCAGGTTTTTTCTTTTCTTTTCTTTTTCTTTAGGCAGATCCCCACTTTAGAAAGTTCCAATTAAATGTTGATTGAATCAGTTAAATAAACTGATGGCTTTTTTAATATAAACAATGGCTTTCTTTGATAGCTTAATGCAATAAAGGTTTATTACCTTACATTTAAGGTGTGATTAAATATGGCAATCATTTCCAATGTGATTTTTCAGAATTCCTAAGTTATAACTTATGTTGTTGCTAATAACTCATACCTTGGTACAAATAAATGAACATGAATGCATCTTTGCATTCGTTTATCTAAAGGGAAGATGAAATTACAGAGGCAGCAATGATCTAGGCCAGCCACTTATGTTTGTGACTTGGGCTCGTTTTATTTGTTGGTGATGTATTTCAAGTAATCCTTTTCGGGCTTTCATATTTGTTTCTTAAAATATTGTTGATCTCTAAAAAATTGCAGCAAAGTGAGGCTTCCATGTGTAAGAGTTTTCTTTTTATCATCTTATATTCAGAGATTTAGAGAATGTCCATGCGTCACTTTTTCCAGAATTGGGGTAAGGGGACAGTACAGCAGCATTTAGTGAGCCTGGAACTTGAACTGCACTATGACAGTTAAACCAGAATAACTCAGTTAATAGCCTAATTAGATAAATCCTAAAGCAAACAGAATATTTTTTTTAAGATTTTATTTTTTTATATCTCAGAGAGAGAAAGAGCACAAGCAGAGGGAGAGGCAGGCATGCACTGAGCAGGGAGCCCAACACAGGACTCGATCCAAGGACCCTGGGATCATGTCCAGAGCTGAAGACAGATGCTCAACTGATCGAGGTGTCTAGGCGTCCTGCAAATGGAAATTTTTAAAAAGCACTGTAATTGGTCCTAAATTTGGGCCTTTTAAAAACCTTTTTCTTAGGAAAATCAACAACTACTAGTGAATCAGATTGAATTGGAACAAAGCCATGAGCTTCGTGTTTCATAGCTTTACTAATAATATGCTTTTCACATACTATCAAATTTACTTACTTAAAGTCTACTGTTTGGTGTTTGTGCCATATTCACAAAATTGTACAAATATCACTACTTTCTAATTTTAGAACATTTTCAACATCTGAAAAAAAAGAAACCTCTACCCATTTGCAGTCAGTTCCCATTTCCTTTCAGACCCTCCAGCCCCTGGCAGCCACTATTCTGTGTTCTGACTCTATGGATTTGCCTCTTGTGAACATTTCATATATATGGTCTTTTGTGTCTGGCATATTTCACTTAGCATAATGTTTTCAAATTCATGCATGTTATGGCATATACTATGTTCCTTTTTATGGCTGAATAATATTCCACTATATGATGAGTATACCACATTTTGTTTGTTTGTTTTTTTAAATATTTTATTTATTTACTTGACAGAGAGAGATCACAAGTAGGCAGAGAGGCAGGCAGAGAGAGAGAGGAGGAAGCAGGCTCCCCACTGAGCAGAGAGCCTGATGCGGGGCTTGATCCCAGGACCCTGAGATCATGACCTGAGCCGAAGGCAGCGGCTTAACCCACTGAGCCACCCAGGCGCACCCCACATTTTGTTTATTCATTTATCCATTGATGGACATTTAGGTTGTTTTGATTTTTTGGTTGTTGTGAATAAAGCTGCTGTGAACATTGTATATGGATTTTTGGGTGGACATATATTTTCATTTCTCTTGTGTTGTATGCCTAGGGGATTTCTGGATAATATACATGTGTTTTTAAAAGTCCATTGATTTTTTTTTTTAAGTTTTTATTTAAATTCCAGTTTGTTAACTTCCAGTGTAATAGTAGTTTCAGGAGTAGAGTAGAATTTAGTGATTCATGACTTAGATATAATGCCCAGTGCTCTCACAAATGCCCTCCTTAATACCTATCACCCAATTAGCCCATTACCCTACCCATCTCCACTCTAGCAACCCTCAGTTTGTTCTTTATAGTTAAGAGTTTCTTGGGGTGCCTAGGTGAGTCAGTCTGTTGAGCATCTGCCTTCCACTTAGGTCGTGATCCTGGAGTCCAGGGATTGAGCCCTGCATTGAGCTTCCTCCTCACTCGGGAGTCTGTTCATCTGTCTCCCTCTGCCCTGCTCATGTGCTCTCTCTCAAATTAATTAATTAATTAATTAAAAAATATATAAATAATAAAATAATTCTGTAGTTTCCCATTTAAAAAAAATTTTTTTTTAAATTTTATGTATTTATTTGACAGAGAGAGAGAGATCACAGGTAGGCAGAGAGGCAGGCACAGAGAGAAGGAGGGGAAGCAGGCTCTCCACTGAGCAGAGAGCCCGATGCGGGGCTCGATCCCAGGACCCTGAGATCATGACCTGAGCCAAAGGCAGCAGCTTTGACCCACTGAGCCACCCAGGTGCCCCCCCCCCTTTTTAAAGATTTTATTTATTTATTTGAGAGCATGAGTGAGGGGAAGGGCAGAGAGAGAAGCAGACTCCCTGTGGAGCTGGGAGCCCGATGCGGGATCATGACTTGAGCCGAAGGCAGTTGTCCAACCAACTGAGCCACCCAGGCATCCCTGTAGTTTCCCATTTAAAAAAAAAAATTTCAGGGCGCCTGGGTGGCTCAGTGGGTTAAAGCCTCTGCCTTCAGCTCAGGTCATGATCTCAGGGTCCTGGGATCGAGCCCTGCATCGGGCTCTCTGCTCAGCAGGAAGCCTGCTTCCCCCCCATCCCACCCCGCCTGCCTTTCTGCCTACTTGTGATCTCTGTCTGTCAAATAAATAAAATCTTTAAAAAAAAAAATTTCTTGGGGCGCCTGGGTGGCTCAGTGGGTTAAGCCACTGCCTTCAGCTCAGGTCATGATCTCAGGGTCCTGGGATCGAGTCCCGCATCGGGCTCTCTGCTCAGCAGGGAGCCTGCTTCCCTCTCTTTCTCTCTGCCTGCCTCTCCGTCTACTTGTGATTTCTCTCTGTCAAATAAATAAATAAAATCTTAAAAAATAATAGTTTAAAAAAAAATAAAAAATAAAAAATAAAATTTCTTGGGGCGCCTGGGTGGCTCAGTCAGTTAAGCGTCTGCCTTCAGCTAAGGTCATGATGGTGGGATCCTAGGATTGAGCCCCGCATTCTCCCTTTTCCCTTGTTCCTCCCCACTGCTCATGCTCTCTCTCTCTGTCAAAGAAAAAAAAAATCTTCTAATGGTTTGTCTGTCTTTCTTTTCCCCCTATGTTCATCAGTTTTATTTCTTAAATTCCACATTTGAGTGAGATCATATGGTATTCGTCTTTCTCTAACTTACTTTGCTTAGCATTATACTCTCTAGCTTCATCTATGTTGCTGCAAATGGCAAGTTTCATTCTTCTTGATGACTGAGTAATATCCCATTGTATATATATGCCACATCTTCTTTATCCATTCATCAGTTGATGGACATTTGGGCTCCTTCCATAATTGGGCTATTGTTGATAGTATTGCTGTAAGCATCAGGGTACATGTACCCCTTCGAATCTGTATATTTGTATCTTTTGGGTAAATACCAGTAGTGCTGGATCGTAGGGTAGTTTTACTTATTTATTTATTTTAATGGAATGTAACAGTACTTTAGTTATTTCAGTGCTGCAGGTCAGTTGGTCTGTGCCACCCACAACAGACCTATTTTTCTTTGAAGATTACCTGACATTTTTTTGTTAATGTTACTGTTTTTTGGTAGGCTCTACGCTCAACATGGGGCTTGAACTCAACCCTTAGGTCAGGGATTGTGTGTTCTACTGACGGAACCAGCTAGTCATCCAGGGTAGTTCTATATTATCTCTTTTGAGGAACCGCCATACTGTTTTCCAGAATGGCTTTACAGTTTGCATTACCCACCAGCAGTATAAGAGGGTTCCTTTTTTTTGCGCGTCTTTGCCAACTTGTTTCTTGTGTTTTTGATTTTTGCCATTCAGACAGGTGTGAGATGGTATGTCATTGTAGTTTTGATTTGCATTTCCCTGATGATGAGTGATATTGATAATCTTTTTGTGTGTCTGTTGGCCATCTGTATGTCTTCTTTGGAAGAATGTCTATTTATGTCTTCTGCCCATTTTTTCAACTGGATTATTTTTGTTTTTTCATTGTTGAGTTTTATAAGTTCTTTGTATATTTTGGATACTAACCTTTATCAAAAAAATCCATTGATATGTATCATTAGTTTTGTTTTTTTTTTCCTTTTTTCTTTTCTTTTTTTTTAATTTATTTTTTATTTATTTTCAGCATAACAGTATTCATTATTTTTTCACCACACCCAGTGCTCCATGCAATCCGTGCCCTCTCTAATAACCACCACCTGGTTCCCCCAACCTCCCACTCCCCACCCCTTCAAAACCCTCAGATTGTTTTCAGAGTCCATAGTCTCTCATGGTTCACCTCCCCTTCCAATTTCCCCCAACTCCCTTCTCCTTTCTAACTCCCCATGTCCTCCATGCTGTTTGTTATGCTCCACAAATAAGTGAAACCATATGATAATTGACTCTCTCTGCTTGACCGATTAGTTTTTAAAAATTCTACTTCCAACTTTTTTTTTTTTTAATTCAGACTTAGGAGGTGGGAGAATAATTCAATGAAAAGTCATGTACCTTTTTCCTAGAGTCACAGATACTTAAAAATGTTACTACCTTTGAAGATTTACTTATTTATTTTTGGAGAGAGAGAGTGCATAGTAGGGAGAGGGAGGAGAAAGAGAATTTCATGCATGCTGAGCAGGGGGCCTAACACGGGGCTTGATCTCATGACTCTTGAGATCATGACTTGAGCTGAAACCAAGTTGGACGCCCAACCCACTGAACAACCCAGGCATCCTAGTGTTGGTACCTTTGTACATGTTTTCTCTGTATTTACTTTTCTCTGCTGATCTATTTGAAAGTTGCAGACTCATGATGCATTACAGAAAGTATTTAAACATGTGTCTCCTAAGAACAAAGACATGTTTCTATAAAAATGTGTTGGTATAGTTATTATACACAAATTTAATTTTAATGCAATATCTAATTTGTATTCAGATATTGTTGGTTGTACCTATAATGTCCTTTATGGTTTTGTTCCGTCTCTGTTGAGGATTTATCAAGGATCATGTTTGTCATTTTTCTTTAACCCATAATTTCCCTTTCTTTTCTTTATTGTCATTGAGGTTAGTTATTTTGTAGACTCTCTTAGGATGTGGATTTGTCTGATTGTTTCCTCATGATCAGTTTCTGGTTAATTTTGAGCAAGAGTACTTACTGCATGGTGGAGATGTGTCCTCAGTGTGTCACCTCAGGAAGCATAGAATATGTGTCCTTTATTGGTAATAGTAAGTTTGGTTACTCAGAAAGGTGGTGCCCTCCAGATTTCTCCATTGCTAGGTACTTTGATCAACATATTTTATTTTATTTTTTTAAAGATTTTTATTTATTTATTTGACAGAGATCATAAGTAGACAGAGAGGCAGGCACAGAGAGAGAGAGGGAAGCAGGCTCCCCGCTGAGTGTAGAGCCCGATGTGGGGCTCTGTCCTAGGACCCTGGGATCATGACCTGAGCTGAAGGCAGAGGCTTAACCCAGTTAGCCACCCAGGTGCCCTGATCAACATATTTTAAAAATAAATTCTGTATCCTGTGACTTGATACTTGTATTTGAGCATTTGTAGTGTTTAGAAAATGGTGTCTTACACCAAGAGAGGAAATATATGCTTTAGTGGGAAGAATGATTTTAAAACCTGTAGATATACTAAAAAGTTGCAAAGTAAATGTGAACATATAAAAAGTGGGTTATTGAGGAATGAGTTCTAAGGCACACAGATGCCTTTAGTGCGCCTAGTGGTACCAGACTTTCCTATGTCTTAAAATTGTATTTTAATCCCTTTACAGTTAATGTATAGTATTGTATTCGTTGTAGGTGTACAATATAGTGATCATTAAGTCTGTACATCACCCAGTGCTTGTCACAACAGGTGCCCTCCCTAATCCCCATCACCTATTTCACCCACCCCTCACCCACCTCCCCTCCGGTAACCATCAGTGTTTGTCTCTGTAGTTGAGAATCTGTTTTTTGGTTTGTTCCTTTTTTTTTTTTCCTTTGTTTCTTAAATTCCACATATGACCGAAATCATATGGTATTTGTCTTTCTCTGACTTATTTTACAAGCTTTTCCTATTTTTTACAAAAAGAACCAGAAATCCATATACTTTTTTAAAGATTTATTTATTTTGAGAGAGAGTGTGTATGTTTGCGCCTGTGGGAATGAGTGGAGGGCAAAGGGAGAGATTTTTCGGACTCCCTACTGAGTGGGAGCCTGACACAGGACTCAATCCCATGACTCATGAGATCATGACTTGAGCAAAAGCCAAGAATTGGACACTTACCTGACTGAGCTGCCTAGGCGCCCCAGAAATCCATATTTTTGAGTGAAATCCTGCTTTACAAAACGACCCTAAGACATTTTGGACTACTAGTTTGTGCTCTCTTTTCTAAAGGGATGCTGGAGTGTTTGATACAGGGTGAGGTCAGCCATAAAAGGATTAGTTTTAAGCAGGACTACTGTAAGATTAAGGACTATGGTGCAGAAGGGGTATGTGGAACACTTGGGAAGAGAGGGAGAAAATCATCTGTGGGAGTAGATTATCTTAGAGAAAGCAGAGGTGAATTTTTTAACAAGGAGATAGTTTGAGAACGATGTTAGAATATGTTGATAGTGAGAAGATGGTGAAAACTGCTGTTTATGAAGAAAGGGAACAGTGCCATCAGCTGACTTGTTTGGAAAGTAAGAATGTGGCATATATTTTGTAGTACTCTTCCATGTAATTCTAAGTCTTCATATTAATAACTTTTTCATTGTGTTCTTGTACTATCTATTGTGCTTTGATTTGTTCTTCTCACTGACTTGGTTTATAACAAAAATTCTTTACTCTCCACCAGCTTCGGGCACTGTACTCAATGTACCTCCGAAAAACAAAAAGTTTGACTAAATTGCTCTATCACCTGTTCAGGCTTATGCCAGAAAATCCAACTTATGCAGAGTCCGCTGTTGAGCTCTCAAATAAGGATCCTAAAACATTCTTTACCGAAGAGCTCCAGTTGAGTATTAGAGGTCAGTATGATGTGTGCTTGTGTTCTTTCTGGTAGACTAGGTCCAGATTAGGTTGTATTTATTATGCTGTACTCTCCAGAGTTTGGAGAATAACCCAAACGTGTCCTGGCTATGAGAAGATTGAACTGCACGATTTTCCATATTTGTCTAAATAGGACATGCAGTTAAATCTTGTGTTAAGGGTAAGAAATGTATACATTTTTGAAGCTTTGTTTGTTGAGACTGTTACCATTTGTTCTGTAAGCAAATATTTGTTAGGTGATAATGTTTTGTAGGCCTGTAAATAAGTAGTCTTCAGTTGGGGAAAGGAAGATGAGTAAAATTTATTTCCTTTACTCCAGGAGCTCAGATTTTAGCTCAGGGGATAAACATGCATGCATCTAGTTGTACTTCAGAGTTTTAAGTGGCTTCCTTAGAATTGAAATTTTTTAAATGTCTTGAAGACGTGAGGAGGGCACTATGTCTTGCGAGTACTGAGACAGATATTCTAGGATTTTTGTATAACATATCAGTGAGGTCTGGGGAAAGTATAAGGACCAAACTCTTTTCATAATTTATAAGAAGACAATCTTTAAATTTTTCCTTTTTTTTGTTTAAAGTTAATTTATTTATAATCTCTATACCCAATGTGGGACTCAGACTCATGACCTGGAGATTGTGATTTGCATGCTTCATCGAGTGAGCCAGACAGGCACCCCTAAATTTTTCTTGCTTTCTATTTAACTTCTTTTCCTACTCCCTGTGTGTAGGGGGTTGGGGTTGTCCTTTTTAAGATATGTATGTTCCCCTTTTTTGTGATCTAGCTTGTGAGATAGAGAGTGCTATGTCTAGGCAGATTTTTCAGTGTCATTTGGGATCTTCTTTCTTTTCACTTCTTTTTGCCATTCCAGTGATTCATTTTGAATGTGTGAGAGAAAGTGAATATTCTAGAGTTGTGGTTTCTTCAGTATATTTGTTTTTTGATCTCTAGCTCCTAGTGTTAAGGAATTAAAAATGATTTTCTGGTCTGTTATTCTGTGTAAAAAATACATGTTACTAATTAAGAATTTGTTTTTTCCTCAGAAACATCAACTCTTCCCTACCATATCCCACACTTGGCTTGTTCAGTCTATCATATGACATTAAAAGACTTGCCTGCCATGGTTAGGCTGTGGTGGAATAGTAGTGAGAAGCGTGTTTTCAATATCGTAGATAGATTTACAAGCAAGTATGTCAGCAATGTTCTTTCCTTTCAAGAAATTTCTTCTGTGCAAACAAGTACACAACTATTTAATGGCATGACGGTTAGTATTATATTGAATTTTTTCCAGAAAAGTTGTTTGAGTACTGGTTATGTCTATCATTTGTAGTGAGTATCATCACAATATTAACCATTGGTTCAGAATTTACAGAAGTTGTCTATTTTCTGATTCTTGGGTATCAAGTCTTAGTGTATAGATTGAAACAATGTTATAATTTCATTTATTCCCATCAAAGTTTTTGGACATTCATTAATTCGTTCAAAATATATATTGGAATACCTGTAGATTCCAGGCAGTGTGTGTCAGTCACTTGGGAAATGGACAGTTTAGGGGTTAAATTCCTATTGTGTAATAAATATACCATCTAATAAAGGGAAAAGTGTTACCGATATGTTTTTTGCATTGGAAACTGGAAAGTGGCTCATTAAGAGGAAGAGTGCTCTGCAGTCAGCATGGGGAAGATTCATCTGACTGAGGGGGTTAGATGCACCTTTATGGAGGATGATTACTTTGAAGTGGGCAGGGTTGTGTTTTAGGGGCAGTGAGGAGAAAGATGTTGTATATAGAGAGAACAGTATGGCAAAAGCAAAAAGCGTGGAGATGAGAGTTTAATTTCTGCAATTGCCCTAAGAAATGATGAATAAGCCAGCATTCATACAGAGCAGGATTCCTGAAGGTAAATAGAGAATCACTTGCTTCCATGATGAATTAGGGCCATGTTGGGAAAGGCCTCAAATGATTATCTAAAATATTTGGTCCTATTTGGCCACTGGTAATTTTCCTTTGAGGCAAGTGACAGTGTCAGTGTAATAATTGGTAAAATTGCTCTGACTGCAATATATAGTATAGGCTGTTGACATGGAGCTTGGGTTCAAATACACAGTCAGGGGAGACACACTGGTGTAGACATTGTGAATAACAAGGAGGGCCTGAGTGAGGGAGTATCAGTGGGAATGTTCCATAAAAGGAGAGGTATGTTAAAAATTTTGTGATGATTTATCCAAACTTGTAGCTAGTTAATATCTGGGAGGAGGTAGAAGGAAAAATTTAAGATGATGCTATGGCTTTTAGCTTGGAAATAGGACAGTCAGAAGAGTGCATAGGTCAAGCATGATAATTTGTGTTTTATGTTGTTTGCAATGCTAGTATGAAAACTATAAATCTAACAGTTGATGGTTGACTTTAGAGCTCAAGGGAATTCTGTGGCAGAGAAAGACTTAGGAGACTTCCAGATACAAATGATATTTGATACCCTGGGTATGGAAGAAAAGCAGGAATTAACTCATTCTGTCCTGGTCTGTTTCAAACTATGCGCCAAGCCTAATATCATAAAACATACTTTTTTATGAGCAGGATTTCTTTTGAAACTAACTTTCAATTTCATAAGAATCACTATAAAATGTCAGGTATATAATCCTGTGTAATAAATATTTCTTGTCCAGTAAACCAACGTGTTTACCTCGGACTTTGAGTGAAGACTGACTGTTAATAGTCAAGCTATCAAGATGTGTTTTGTATGAAAGGAAAGAAATGTACAAAAAGTATTACCTTTCCTATGTTGCAGGTTAAAGCTCGAGCTACTACTAGAGAAGTGATGGCTACTTACACTATTGAGGACATAGTTATTGAACTTATAATACAGCTGCCTTCCAATTACCCCTTGGGTTCAATAACTGTGGAGAGTGGGAAAAGAGTAGGTGTGGCTGTTCAGCAGTGGCGGAACTGGATGCTGCAGTTAAGCACTTATCTCACCCATCAGGTAAGTTTCTGTGTGTACATTCGGCTTTCCAGTTAGTCCTTCCGACCTCCTCTTTGAAAGGGCAGTAAGACAAAATATATCACTTCTGATTGAGGTTGGAAGAGATACCGTATTTCCTTGGGTCAACACAGATGTATGCCTGAGTGACCTGACCCTACCTACTGAGCTGTTTTCCTTTTTAAAGTTCTGCATTTCTTTTTTTTTTTTTGGTTTTTGAGAGGAGTTGACTTTACTCCACTCACATTGTGGATGACACAAAACTATACATGGTGTTAAAGAAATTGTTTGAGAGGGAATCTTTTTGTAAGATACTGGATCGATGAATAACTTTGGAGCTACTTTTAGTCTAACATGCCAACTCTCCTTTTGTGATTAGAGAAATCCCAGTACTCTCAAAGATCTTTGACTTTTAAACATACTGTAGCTGTTTGCACGTTGAAGCTATAAAACTTGATGTATTGGTGCAAAACCTTTCTTTCAGGTCTTTCTTTAGTGGAGAAAAATTCTATCTGGTTTCTAAAACTTGGCAGGTCATTTTAAAAGCCAACATTCAGAAAACTTAGGAGATGTGAATATAGCCAGGCATATTCTCTCTTTCTAAATTAAAATTTAGGGGCACCTGAGTGGCTCAGTTGGTTAAGCATCTGCCTTCAGCTCAAGTCATGATCTCAGGATCCTGGGATCGAGCCCCATGTCATTGGGCTCACTCTCTCTCTTGTGCTCACTCTCCCTCTCTCTATCTCAAATAAATAAAATCTTTTAAAAATTAATTAGTTAATTAAAATTCAACTTTAAAATTTATGAAATTGAATAAAAATAACTTTGGTATTCAGAGTATATTTACTCTATTTTTTTCCTTTTTGTTAACAGAATGGAAGTATTATGGAAGGCCTAGCTTTATGGAAAAATAATGTAGACAAACGTTTTGAGGGTGTTGAAGATTGCATGATATGTTTCTCAGTCATTCATGGCTTCAACTATTCTCTTCCCAAAAAAGCCTGTAGAACATGCAAGAAAAAGTTCCATTCAGCCTGCTTGGTAAGCCCAAAGAGAAATTAACTTATTTATATTTTATGTATATTTATATGTATGATATCTAGAAAAGAAAATGATGTTAAACTTGTAGTTAATAAGAGGCATATTAAAATGATTTTTCAAAATCTGTAAAAAATAATTATTAATTTACGGAGACTGGTAGCATCAAAGCACTTTAATAAATGGGTGTTTTTATTATAGCTCTCTCACACAGTAGATGGTCCTGTCAGATCTAGACCATAAAGGAGACTGAAAAAACTAGGGGCCATCTGGGTCTTAGAGCTCTTTACTCTTTTTAAACATCATATTGAAAAGAAAGCTGCCCAGTGTACAGTCGCTTCATAAGGAGGTCTTCCTGACATGTCTTAGTGGTTGGGTGGTGTGGGAGCTGAGGGAAAAAGAGTTATACTGTAGCCTTTGGAAGTAATACTGAGTTGTGTTGATTTTGGAGAGGAATGGGGGAAGCTAAAATGTTGGTATCTTCCCTTTTCCACTTAATCATAGTTAAGCTTACCTTGGATGTATATGTAAAATGACAGCTTTAAAAGGTTCTTTTAACATTTAAAAAAACATTTTTTTTTTCCCAGTACAAATGGTTTACGTCTAGCAACAAATCCACTTGTCCACTCTGTCGTGAGACCTTTTTCTGAAATTTTTTCCTTCCACTGGAATTGATCCCTGAAGAAAATCAAACAAGGACTGTGGATCTGGATCCATCTTAAAGTGTTGATGGGAGGAGGCCAGTGAGCGTTACTTTTAAATAGGACCTTCTCTGGAAAATTATTTTGGTTAATGTAATGATCCTAAAATCAGGTTTACTTATCTTTAGATTGCTTTGTAAATGTTTGGAAACCTTTTCTTTTACATAAGAATATTACATATTTGAGAGAAAATATTTATATTAATAGTTTAATCTTTTTGTATATTTAAAAATAAATATGGAAATACCCTAAATTATAGAATTGGAATTTGTGAAAGCACTGTACAACTATATTATACTAAAAAGCCCACTAGGTTTGTTGACCTATGTTCTAGAAGAGTCCAAGTGAGGCAAATGAATTGAGAGGGTTGATTTATATCTACAGATATTTTAAGATTTATTTATTAGTTATCAGAACAAAATTAATTAGTATTCTGATATTTGTAGATTATTTTAATGATAAAAATGAGGCCAAGCTATTAATATAGCTTATCATAAGCTATTTGAAGCATGCTCTGAAATCCTATATAAAAGAGTGTAAACTGAAATTTAAGATGTCTCCATTAATCAAGGGTTATGAAATTCAGAAAATTAAATTCACGGCACTGACTTGTTGCTGTGGAAGAATTTCCGTTTGTTAGTGAAATATGAATTGCATTCTTGTCAGTGAGCTTATTACTCCGTTTGAGTGAGTCTCTAGAGGGTATGAAGTTGAGAGAAACAGAATTAGATTATTTCATTCATGAAGCAGAGTGGTAGTTATCCCTCTATTGAGAGGGAAGAAATAAGTATTTCTGAAACTTAAGACTGATGGAAAAAACAAAAATTTTAAAATGTTGTAGAAGGCTTTCAATTTTGTAAGCAAATTTTGCTATTCTTACTGGCCAAAGTTACACTAAATTAGAGATTTGGGGGAGCTTATTTTTTCCAGCCTTTAGAAGTACAAGTTAATAATTTTAGTACTAAGTAAAATTCAGTAAAATGGGCTGAAGTGGAATAGGTGAATACGTTCCGTTTGCCACAACACTGTTACCCTTAAAAAATTGTGCCCACGTTATATACGTATGGAAGTTTGGAACTTGAAATAATTTTTTTGCAATCTTCCATTACATGGGAAATATTAACATATCTGATAGCAAGTTTACTTGAAAGATCAGCTGATCATCTCTGTTGCAAATGTTTAATTGGCAAAAAGAAGTCATGTTAAATAAAATCACTGCTTACCATCACCTGGGTAAAATGGTTATTATTGAAATAGGATGAATGTGGTCAGAATATCATAGTCGAGAGAGAAGTATTATGCGTGAATTATAGATCTCTTGAGTTGAATATGTAGATGCAGCGTCCTGCCCAGTTTTGTCGGTCTCTTGGATTTTTCTCCCTAGTGTTTATTATCTTATAGCCTTGAGACTCAAGGAGTCAGTGAGAACAGATAGCAAAATTCTACTACCTCTTCTTAATCCCTTTCTTAAAATATTCTCTATGTGTCTCTCTGACATAGTAATCCCAAAGGATTGTGTTACTCCTCTGTGAAAGTTGCACACTTTTCCTTTAAAAATGGTTTTATAATAAGACCTTGTTTATAACTTTTCCAATATTGGTACTTCTTGGCTTCTGACCCAGACCTCAAGTAGAACAGAAAAGGGAATAATGGAGCATTGTTTTCCCGTTGTTAGCATCTAGGGCGTCAAGTTCTTGGTGAAACACTATAATTCAGTGGAATACCTACTCTTCATACTTAGGACTCTTAACACATTTCTTTGAGACTTGTAAATATAAGTGTAAAGCTTGTTACTGTTTATATGCTTAAGAAAAAGCTTTCCAGAATAAGACTGAAATTCAGAATATCATTGATTAAAGTTTTATTTATACAGCTTTAACAACTGCAGAGCATCCCTTAAAATTTTAGCATAAGGACACTAAAAATTGCATGATTCAAAGCCCATTAGCAAAATTATTAATTTAAAATCCTAATGTAAATCGCAAATTCTAGAATTTATTTTTAACTCTTATTTATCACATGTTCTAATGTATGTACATAAGTTTCTGTGGCTTAATATTATTTGATAAGTTTTTGTGGTGTGGACGATTGTTATTATTTGATTGTTATACCATATGTGCCCATTAAGATTCTTTTTAATTATAAAATATTTCAAATATACAGAGTAATAATAACAATAATATAAATGCCCTTGTATTCCTCACAAACTATTTTGCCATATTTGCTTCTGATTTTTAAAGAAATAAAATCTTCCTGTTTTGTACTTCTCCCTGATGCCATCTCCTCTTTCCCTCCCTGAGCCAACCTGCTGTTCTGAAGTCGGTGTAACTCTTCCCTATTTAAGAGTTTATATTTTATCATGTGTTTCTATCCATAAATAATATATAGCAGTTAAAAAAAATTTATTTGCAATAGCCTATTGTATGTAATCTTTTGTGACTTACTTTTTCACTCAACATAACTGCTGTTTACTTGCCCGTTCATTTCAATTATTTTTATTTATTTATTTTTTTTTGTTATTTTGAGCAGTGCGGCAAGTGTACATCCTTGATAACACTTTCTCCTGCACATGTCCTAGATGTTTTGGACATTTGCCCCCAAATGGATTTTTTGGTAGTTGATATGTATAGTCTGTGATTTTAGACCTTGTCAAGTTGCTCTCCAAAGTGGTGTGCAAGTCTGAGCTGCCAACAGTAAGGTAAGAGAGTTCTGGTTTTCTTGCCTCATCACCAGTATTTAGTCTTCTCGGATTTTTAAGTCTTTCTAGTAAGAGCTATGAGAGCATGGCTTTTTGTTTTAATTCATATATCCTTGGCTAAAAAGAATATTAGCTTTATTTCATATACTTACTGGTCATTGTGAATTTATTATCTGTATGCCTACTTTACTCTGTTACGTGGCTGCTTTTTGTTTGTGGGTTGACTTTAACGTGGTTTGTGGCTGTCTTTAATTATATAGAATTTTGCAGTTAAATTTAGTCAAATTTATCATCATTTTCCTTTATGATTGAGCCCTTTTTGTGTTAGGTTTTAAAAATTTATTACTTTCCTGGAGTCTGAAAAACTCTCGAAAAAATTTTTTTTCTAAAACCATTTTCCTTCAGAAGGTATAAATTTCAAAATATGCCTAATTCACCCCAAATCAAATTTTATGATTGTTTTAAGGTAGAAATCCTATCTCATGTTGATAGCCAGTTCTCATAATATCTTTATTAAACAATACTGGCCATTCCTCATTAACTTTATAGTGACTCCTCTCTTATATTAACCAAATCTTACATGGGCAATTTGGTTTCTGGACTCTGTATTCTGTTCCACTGGCTTACTTACCAGTGTCCATTCTACATAAAATTTTTTTTTAATTTAAAAAATAGCTTTATAATTAATTTGAAGAGGAGTTAAGTAGTCCTCTACTCTTACTGTTCCAGAAATTTCCTTGGATAGCCATATGCTCTGCTATCCAAGTACTCTCCTTCCCTGGCTTGTTTATTATCATGGCTGGTTTGTCCTCAACTGTACTAAGTTGTTTTATGAAAGAAATTTGGTAAGTGCCCATGTTAAGTTTTATCTGGTGCAATAGGGCGGCTCTTTTGGCTTTGCCAGATCTCATCCTTAAGGCCTTCCAGCCCAATTATTCTGTTTGTTTCAAAATTGGAAACAAAAATTTTGTATAGTTGTGATGGAATGCTTGAACTTCTCCATGAATTTGTCTTTTTGTTTTATAAAATTCCTTGCAAAAAAGACTTTGGGCTCAACAATGTATTTAGCATGGGGGTCTGCTAATCTAAGAAATTTCATGTCTTTTTTTTTTTTTTTTTTTTTTTTAACTCTGGATTTCTTTTTAAGGATAGCAGCTTCTGGCACCAAAGCATCAAGTAACTTGTATATTTCGTATCCAGATTTTATTACAAGGTTAAGGAACCTCTGTTTCTGTGGCATTCCAAATTGATATGTTATTTCAAAAATATACTGGCTATTTACTCTTTTTAGCAATGTGATGTGTGTTATAGAATACTCTTAAGGAGAAACCTGTAAAAGACTGCAAGTTTATCCACTTGAGCCTATTTGGTTTGTTAGGTATGGTACTGGATTCTGAAAGACTCCGGTGTGTTTTATGTCCAGGTAATAGTCTTCCTTTTCATTTTTTAAAGATAAAATCTAGGGGCGCCTTGGTGGTTCAGTGGGTTAAAGCCTCTGCCTTCGGCTCAGGTCATAATCTCAGGGTCCTGGGATTGAGCCCCCTGCATCGGGCTTTCTGCTCAGCGGGGAGCCTGCTTCCTCCTCTGTCTGCCTGCCTCTCTACCTACTTGTGATCTCTGTCTGTCAAATAAATAAAATATTTAAGAAAAAAAAACAAAGATAAAATCCATTAATAAGCAGTATTTGTAAGAATTTAGTAGTGCAGTGTTCAAAAAATGTCTGTTCTGGGCATAGGCACTTCTTGACCTGCAGAACCATAATCATGGGATTCTTCATCAGCTAAAGATAATAGAATTAATGAATTTGAAAAGGCTATATCAGTGGATGGTAAAACGAGAAAGAGAAAGTGATAATATACTTTATGTGTTACCTCAGATTTAATATGCGTATTGATCTCGTACCTTCCAACCTTGCTGAACTAATTTATTCTGAGAGTGTGTGTGTGTGTGTGTAAATTCCTTAAGATTTTCTATTATATACAAGAGCATGTCATTGGCAGACCAGGAGTTTTACTTCTTTCCCAGTCTGGATTTATTTTGTTTCTTTTTCTTTCCTATGTTCTTTGGCTAGAACCTTCAGTGTTGAATAGAAGTCTTGAGAGTAGAGATCCTTGTCCTGTTCTTGATCTTAAGGGGTAAGCTTTCAGTCTTTCAGCATTGTGGTATTAGCTGGAGTTGATAATATTCAGACTTAAAGGTGAACTTAGTACAAATGAGAAGATGCTTCAACTAAGTATAATTAGTCTAGCTTGAAGTTTCTCTGATGCAAGGGAAAATAAGCTATTGGAACAAAGGATAACCTAATAAGAGACAATGGATTTTTAATGTGTGCCATGCTGTTGAAAACAATTAGAACTGCATTTCTCAACCTCAGTACTTTTGGCATTTTAAGGTGCATAATTCGTTGTTTAGGGAACTGCCCTATGTATTACAGGACGTTTAGCAATATTCCTGATCTCCGTCTATTAGATGCCAGTGCAGCATCCCATTTATGACAACCAGAAATTTCCAGACATTGCTAGATGTTGGCAAAATTGGCCCTAGAGAACCATTGCCTTAGAGCATGGACTAATTAAGCCCTACTGAATAAAAATATAATGTGAGCCACACGTTATTTTAAATTTTGCTAAGTAGCCACATTTAAAAAATGTAGGAAGGAATAGGTAAAATTAATTTTAGTAACATTATAACTTGGTATCCAAAATACTATTTCAATATGTAATCAATATAAAAATTAGATATTTTAGGGGCGCCTGGGTGGCTCAGTGGGTTAAGCCGCTGCCTTCGGCTCAGGTCATGATCTCAGGGTCCTGGGATTGAGCCCCGCATCGGGCTCTCTGCTCAGCAGGGAGCCTGCTTCTCTCTCTCTCTCTCTCGCTTGCTCGCTCTCTCTGCCAGCCTCTCTGCCTACCTGTGATCTCTCTCTGTCAAATAAATAAATAAAAAATCTTTTAAAAAAATTAGATATTTTACATTTTCTATATTCTCTTTGAGATCCAGTGTGTTATTTTAAATTTATAACACACTGCAAATCAGATAGGAGATTTTTATCAGAAATACTTGATCTGTATTTAGATTTCAGAAAATTTACATTTAAGACAGTAAATTCACATACCTAAGTTTTCCAAACATACTGAGAAGTTTTCCAGTAACTGGATTGCATGTCCATTCTTTTTTTTTTTTTTTTTTTAAGTTTTTTTTTTTAAGATAATATTTATTTGACAGATATCACAAGTAGGCAGAGGCAGGCAGAGAGAGAGGGAGGCAAGCTCCCGCTGAGCAGAGAGCCTGATGTGGGGCTCAATCCCAGGACCCTGGGATCATGACCTGAGCCAAAGGTAGAGGCTTTAACCTACCTGAGCCACCCAGGCGCCCCTGCATGTCCATTCTTTACAGAAGAGCTCCAGTTGAGTATTAGAGGTCAGTAAGATGAGTGTTTGTGTTCTTTCTGGGAGACTAGGTCCAGATTAGGTTGTATTTATTATGCTGTGCTCTCCAGAGTTTGGAGAATAACCCAAACATGTGTCCTGGCTATGAGAAGGTTGAACTGCACAATTATGTCCAAAAATAGGACATACAGCTAAATCTTGTGATAAGGGTAAGAAATCTATACATTTTGAAGCTTTGTTTGTTGAGACTGTTACCATTTGTTCTGTAAGCAAATATTTGTTAGGTCGTAGTGTTTTGTAGGCCTGTAAATAAGTAGTCTTCAGTTGGGGAAACAAAGATGGATTTTTAATGTGTGCCATGCTGTTGAAAACAATTAGAACTGCATTTCTCAACCTCAGTACTTTTGGCATTTTAAGGTGCATAATTCGTTGTTTAGGGAAACAACGAATGATGAGTAAAATTTATTTCCTTCACTCCAGGAGCTCAGTCACACTTGGTGTATTTCAAATGCTTATTAGCTCCCTGTGCCTTGTGACTGTTGCATTGGACAGTTAGAGTTCAGATCTAACTTTACATATATAAACAAAAAGAAAGGTTTATGATAATCTAGGAAGACAGTCTGGACTGTTAAATTCAGCTCTAAATATGTCTTGAGAGTCTTTTACCTGTAAGAATTCTGGGATCATCGCTTATCATTTGATTATTTTTGTAATTGCATACACAGTATAGTTATACGTCCAAATCAGCTATACTTTAATCATATATAGAATTTTCCAGAGCTTTGAAAAAAAAATTCCTGCTGTGTTATCTGGCAGTTTCATTTATTAAGTAGGACATTACCTATTAAATATTTGTGTCATAAAGAAAGTAATATATCCTGATTGGTCCCAGAATAACAGTTAAAAGATTTAGACATTTCCATTATTTGAGTGGTTTTAGTATTCTGAGGGATCTGATATTCTGTGGTAGTGGAATTATCAGTGGATAAAGTAACCCATATCTGTTTTATTGCCCATCACTATTTATAAACTCTGTCTCCCTAGTTTAGAAGGTGGTCAGGGAATTTTTAAGTGTGCTAATGTCTCCTGGAGTGGTATTGGTAGAGAGACTTTACATAGTTGTCCTGTTTTTAGTCATTACAGGACATTAATTTTTCCAAAGGCCCCTTCTGCTTTTGGTATCCTTGTCCAGAGCTGCCTAATTCTTAGAACACAGAACCTTTGGTCATATTTTTGATACCACCTGTTTTATCTTGAGGGTCAGAATTTGTTTTGATTTCTAGCTTTTTGAAATGTTAAGCAACATCTTCTAAATTGGCATTTTTTTCTGGATACTCCAGAATATTGTTTGAAATTTTTCTTGGGTCAGGTTTCCTGGGTTTTCAGCATCTGCTACTTATTCCTCTTATTTTGTTTATAATTTTTAATTTTTGTCCAATCTATCCATGAGAGAAAAGCTTCTGGAATGGCCTTATATAGAACATTTCCTATTTGCTTCCCCTTTCAGGGTCATATATTGAATTATGAAGAACTGGATATTTAAACCATCTCCTAATTTTTGGATCTTTGTTGTTATTGATTTTGCTGCTTTTAACTATTTTGTTCCCATTTGAAGGGGTAAAAATTAAGTGAACTTGTTGGTACAGACTCCAGGACAATATCTTAACAACATTCTGAATTCTTCAGCAAATTTGTTTTCTGAAGGTTAAGAAAACCCTTGATTATAGCTCTCTACTTGACTCCAGACCAAGGTTAAAACACCAGGTTTCTTTAGACCTGCATTTTTCCGTAATAGTTTTAAAAGGATGTGATATATTATTATTTTGTCCTAAGAAAACTTTGAGCAAAAAAAAAATCACCCTTTTGGAGGTAAAAGAAGGTGCAGAAAGATAGAAGGAGTTTGATACAGATAAAGCTGGGTAGAGGGAAAGGTGTGATAAGGTGGATTTCAGAAAGTTTGAATGGCAGTGAGTTTTCAGTGTTTCAGTTTGCGGTCTCAGCATACCAATCAAAATTTGACTGTTCGGGCACCTGGTGACTCAGTGAGTTAAGCCTCTGCCTTTGGCTCAGGTCATGATCTCAGGGTCCTGAGATCGAGCCCCACGTCGGGCTCTCTGCTTGGTGGGGAACCTGCTTCCCCCTCTCTCTCTGCCTGCTTCTCTGCCTAGTTTTGTGATCTCTCTCTCTGTCAAATAAATAAAATCTTAATAAAAAAAAGTTGACTGTTGAATACTTTAGACTTTTCCCCCATGATTTTTCTAGAGCTCCGTTGAATGTATTAATTTTGGTATATCAGAAGTTCCTTAAGATGGCTATAAGTAATTATGAGTCATTTTTAAGTAAAATTTTGCCACTTACCAAGTTAAACACAAGAGTTAGGATTGTAGTGAGAACTGTTAGGAGGAGGAGGTTGTGTCTTTGACATAAACAATGACAAGGAAAAGGCACTGCATTTGTCCAAAGTGTGTTTGTTAATAGTAGACGAGGGTCCCAAACCAAGCAGAGGAGAGGAAGGAGCTTCTGATCACTGACCGCAGCCACTGATGATCCTGAAATAAGCACTAAACCAAGTGAGCTTCTACAAATTGCCAGGCCTTCAGGAATACTCGCGATGATTTCATAGAGGACCCAAAGCAAAATTTGACCAATCATTCTATCTAGCAGCCAGTTGTCAGCACTCTAACGGGACATTAGTCTTTAGGGCCAGTTTATACTGATTTGGAGCCTTAGCCCGTTTCCTCTGTCTGTTCCCTATGAAGTACTTCCTTCTACATTTGATACATGCAAGACAATGAGGGACAAAACAGGGATACCTAAAACGAGATTTTGTATAAATAGATGAAAAAAAAATGTGAAAACAAACCAAGCAGTGGGAAAATAGGATAATGGCAAAAATTTTTACCAAATGGTTCACTTCTAAATCAGAAGGTAGTGTTATCATATAGATAAGACAAAGTATAAAAAATACACTTATATGGCTATCTGTTTGTTTGGAAGTCTCAGATAAAGTAGATTCAGCAATAAAGCACTCAGTGAGACTGGTCAAAGTTAAGATTGTTTTCGAGAGACTCATCTGGCAATGGGTCCGACACCTCCTGCAGTGTGGGGCTCAAGAAGCCACTGATCTTTCCTGTTGGTACAAGGATCTGCTGGAATACTGTCAAGTGATGTATTCTAAATCTTGTGAGGATCATCCAAGAAAGAGAGAAAGATTGCCACTTGATAACTGAAGCAAGAGCTGGGAAAGGGGAATTATGCTGGTTAGGCCCATCATTTTGAGTAAATCCAACTGCTAATTTGATATAAGATTTTTGAGTCGAGGGAGGGAATTGATGTCAGACTTAAAATCGTGGTTATTCTGGTAAGACCTAGGGCCAGCTGCTTTCAGCAGATTTACTGCTAAGTTTTTGTTGAATGGTTGGCCTTTCAAGAATGAGACTATCACTGAATGATTGGCTTCCAGAGACAAGTTGTCATTGATCAGTTAAGATTAAACTGAGGTGGGGCACCTGGGGCACCTCAGTGGATTAAAGCCCCTGCCTTCAGCTCAGGTCACAGTCCCAGGGTTCTGGGATTGAGCCCCACATCAGGTTCTCTCCGCTCAGCAGGGAGCCTGCTTCCTCCTCTCTCTGCCTACCTCTCTGCCTGCTTGTGTTTTCTGTCAAATAAACAAAATTTAAAAAAAAAAAAAAAGATTAAACTGAGGCAAGTTGTGATTGATCAAATAGGTTTAAAACAGTTTCAGATTCACTTGTTACTGGCTATAGAAAAATCTTTTATTAGGACTTTTACTTGACTCTTTTATTCCTAATAAACCGTTCCTAATAGGTTTCCTGGTTCATAGGTTTTGCTAGATTTACTTTTTAAAAAATGAAGTGAAATTCACATAGCCATTTTTAAATCGAGAGCTGAGTGGCATTTAGTACATTTAATAGTTACTCCTTAATCTCCCACTCAACCCCTGGTAATCACCAATCTACTTTCTGTCTCTGTGAATTTACCTATACAATATTCTGCTTTCTTTTACTGGGAGTGTTTTCAAGGCTTATCCACATTGTGGCATGTATCAGTACATCATTCCTTTTTATGGCTGAGTAGTATTCCATGCATCTGTATACCATAGTTCATTTAATCATTTCTTGATGGGCATTTGAATTGTTTCTTTTTGCTGCTGTGAACAATGCATCTATGAACATTCATGTACAAGTATTTTTATGAGTACATGTTTTTAGTTCTTTGGGGTATATACATAGGAGCAGAATTGCTCCAGTTCTGTTTTTAACTTTTTGAGGAAACCAAACTTTTTCCATAGCAGGTGCCACATTCTATACTCAGCAATGCACGAGGGTTCCACAACCTTCCCATCCTTACCAACACTTGCTATTTTGTTTTCTCCCAACTGTAGCCACCCTAGTGGATGTGATATGGTTATCTCATTGTGGTTTGGTTTTGTTTTGGTTTTAAAGATTTTATTTATTCACTTGACATAGAGAGAGATCACAAGTAGGCAGAGAGGCAGGCAGAGAGCGGGGGAAGGGGAAGCGGGCTCCCCTCTGAGCAGAGAGCCCAATGTGGGGCCCGATCCCAGGGCCCTGAGATCATGACCTGAGCTGAAGGCAAAGGCTTAACCCATTGAGCCACATAGGCATCCCTCATTATGGTTTTGATTTGAATTTCTCTATTGATGTGCATCTTTTCATGTGTTCATTGACCATTTGTTTATCTTCTTTGGAGAAACAGCTATATAAATCCTTTGCTCATTTTAAAATTTGTTGTTGAGTTGTAAGACTTTAAAAAATATATATATAGGGGCGCCTGGGTGGCTCAGTGGGTTAAGCCGCTGCCTTCAGCTCAGGTCATGATCTCAGGGTCCTGGGATCGAGTCCCGCATCGGGCTCTCTGCTCAGCAGGGAGCCTGCTTCCCTCTCTCTCTCTCTCTGCCTGCCTCTCCGACTACTTGTGATTTCTCTCTGTCAAATAAATAAATAAAATCTTAAAAAAAAAAAATATATATATATATATATGTATGTGTGTGTGTGTGTGTGTGTGTAAAATATGAATATATTTTGGGTTCTTTACCAAGATCTGCTTTTTAAAGGGATGTTAATGCTCTTTAATTTGGGGAAGAATTTCTTGAGAATTCAGTATTAGTTAGATCTGGCTCTGAATGACAGAAAATCCAAAGCAAATTTCATAAGCAAGGAATGGCTCTCCTTCCTAAATGAAGTCCAGATGTAAGCAGTTCGGGGCTGTTAAAAAGCTCCATAGTCACGACAGACCTAGGTTTCTTCCGCATGTCCACGGACCTAGGTTTCTGAGTGGTTGCTTCATTAGGCTCAAATTGTGAGTTCACTTCGTGGTCCAAGTTGATGGCTCAAGCAAGCTCCAGCTGTTCTGTGCACTTCGCAGTCAGCACAAAGGAGGAAAGAGCAACATGCTCGCTTGCTGTAAGGATGCTCTTACAAGTCACATACATCACGCACTTCCATCCTTCATGAAGGATTTTTTCTCATGTCAATCCCTAGCTTCAAGAGTAGCTGGAAAATATCTTTATTCCTAGTAGCCATATATCCAGCTCAAAGTCAGGAGTTCTGTTGCTGCGGAAGGTGGGGAGAACAAATACGGAAGGACAGCTAACAGAAGCTCTTACAACTGTTCTGATACTTGGGTGAGCGCTCTTGTCTTTCCTGGTATTAGTCAATATTTGCAAACCTGGAGGACCATAATTTCCTAGAGTTGTGTATGCCTTTCAAATGTCAGTGCTCTCTATCCAGTCTAACAATCTTTGTTTTTTTAATAGTAATATTTCACTCATTTACATAATATAATCTTAGATAAGTTTTATAGTTTTTTAAATGTCTCATCGCTTTTGTATTCCTTTTTTGTCTTCTTTTGGACTCATGAGGTTGTTTGTTTGTTTTCCAGGCACATGTAGTGTCCATGAGTGTTTTTTTATCCTCATATCCTTCTATTACCTTTACTTTACTTTATAAATAAAATGTGTACGGCTTATTATTCAAGGTTATCGTATAGTTTATAACAATTCATACTTGACTTAATATCTCTTATAAATTAATACTTTAACCACTTCCTGGACAATTCAAGTCCCTTAGAATAACTTCAATCCTATTGGTTTCTTTGTACTATTGTTTTCAAGTATTTCTTTATATTCTAAAACCCACAAGACATTACTGCTTTATTAGTCTGTGTATTAGTCTGTATTTGTCATATGTACTCTTTGTATTGATTTTTACTGATCTTCACTCTTCTCTGCATCTTTGGCAGTTCTTGTCTTTCATCACAGGACAGTGTCTTGCATCTTCTGCTATTCCACTGTGGCTGTTGCAAAGAATTGGAGTTTTATTACCTTCTGTGGAATGTATTCCCCTCTCCCCCTTCCCCAGCTGCTTCGATTTTCTCTTTGTTTTTGGTTTTAAATAGTTTTACTGTGGTGTCTCTAAGTGTAGATTATTTTGTTTGTTTGGGATTGTAAAACTGCTTTAATCTGTGATTTGATGTCTTTAGTCATTTTTTGGAAAATCCTGAGGCATGAACTCTACAAATAGCACTTTGCTCCATTCCTTCTCTCCTGTTATATTCAGTTCTCACCATAAACCATATGTGTCTTAGATTTTCTGTGTTGTTCTTGTTTTATTCTTTTTTTTCTCTTCATGTTTTTATCATTTGTGTTCTAGATGTAATTTAATAACTAGAAAAATGATTTTTTTAAAAGATTTTATTTATTTATTTGACAGAGATCACAAGCAGGCAGAGAGGCAGGCAGAGAGAGAGGAGGAAGCAGGCCCCCTGCTGAGCAGAGAGCCCGATGCGGGGCTCGATCCCAGGACCCTGAGATCATGACCTGAGCCGAAGGCAGCGGCTTAACCCACTGAGCCACCCAGGCGCCCCTAGAAAAATGATTTTTAATATCTATAGTCTGGTCACAGGAAATTGTTTTTAAAATTTCAACTTACATTCATATTTTGTTACAGAACAGTATTGTGGGGGTAAATTATGTTATTTTAAGCATTAAAATATGCTATAATTCTGTGAGGAAAGTGAAATAAAAGTACTGACCCAATGAATGATGTTAAATGTCTGACTATTGAAGAGTTTGTTCTCATATTATTATATTGATGATGGTATCAGGAGATCAGTTACCTGGGGGTGGTATGACTACAGAGGGTACGATGATGGTGGTGGGAATCAAATTGCTATTGTATTTAGATCCTATTAGAAGAAGGATATAACAGTTTTTAAAAATGTAAGTATAATATGCCACTGGAAATGATCTTAAACTTATTTATATTTATGATGGTAAATGTTAGTTATCAATTTAAAAATAATGTGAATATGTATTTTCCCAAAATGTGTTCAGAGGTATGCAAGCAATAAAGTTTGGAGATACTGTTCTGGCAGATGCTAAGTATATGGTGGTCTGTCAGGTTCCCATATCAGACCCACACAGATCTTTATTGATAGTTTTATAGAGATTTAAACATATTTCTTGAGATTTGGTGCTCGAGTATCTGACATGAATAGCATGAAATGCTCTCTCTCTTCTAGGTGAGTTAGTCAAGTTATGGTGCTAGAATTGAAACTACCTTACCTCTTGAGTCTAATCTTCCAAAGACTCTGTGGTTAGGAGTCTAGCCATTGCTGGAAAAGAGAGAAATCAAACAGAAATCTGTGTTGTCAGAGCTTCATTCTTCCCTAGTAACAAAACTGACAGCCTTTGGGAAGTGAAAGTTTACATTTTCTATCAACAAAAGAAGATAGATTTTGACATGTCCTACTAGAAATGGTTTTGTAGTTAATTGTCATGAGATTACAATTAAACATTTTGGGGAAAGCACTTTCCTTAATTCAGCACCTCTTCATGCCTACATAACATGGGGCTTTATCACGTTCGACTTGCCAGTAGTTCTGAGGACAGTGCCTGTAGAATGTCACATCTTTTTTTCTCATCTTACTGTGCTGGTAAGACCTCTTACTAAACAGTCTTCCTTGTTTCTTGATTGGCTTTAAGATGGAATGTTTTAAGTACTAAATGTGATACACATGTATAGTTTTGGGGTACATAATACTCTGTATTAGGAAGTAGCTTTCTATTCTTTGCTTATATTTTAATGTCCTGAATAGATGATAATTTTTATCAAATGCTTTTTCTAGCTCTCTTTAAATGACAAGTTGTTTTTCCTTCCTCTGTCCTTTAGTTGGATTACATAAATAGATTTTCTAATGTTGAACCATTCTTGCATTCTTGGGATAAGCCCTACTTGGTCATGACAGTGCTATTATTACTAGTAATATATTTGTGAGTTTAAAAATTTTTTTTTCAAATTTTACATTTTTGTTTACAAATAAAATCAACCAGTGATCTTTCTTATATTTATTTAAATTCATAAATGAGTTTAACCTGAATTTTATTCTGTTATTTCCATTTGGTTTTGCTATTAATGATGTACTAGTATCATAAAATGAGTTAGGATTCTTAATTGTTTGGTAAAACTCACCTATAAAATCACCTGGTGCTTTTATTTTATGGGGTGAGGGTAGAATGGGCAGATACTCAACTAATTCAGTGGATTTAAATGTCATAGACTCTTTAAAGTGTTCTACTTTTCACAAGTTAGTAAGTTTTATTTTTTTAATTTTTTATTATTTTTATAAACATATAATATATTTTTATCCCCAGGAGTACAGGTCTGTGAATCGCCAAGTTTACACACTTCACAGCACTCACCAAAGCACATACCCTCCCCAATGTCCATAACCCCACCCCCCATCTCCCAACTCCCCTCCCCCCAGCAACTCTCAGTTTGTTTTGTGAGATTAAGAGTCACTTATGGTTTGTCTCCCTCCCAATCCCATCTCGTTTCATTTATTCTTCTCCTACCCCCATAACCCGCCACGTTGCCTCTCCACTTCCTCATATCAGAGAGATCATATGATAGTTGTCTTTCTCTGCTTGACTTATTTCGCTAAGCATAATACCCTTTAGTTCCATCCACATCATGGAAAACAGACACATAGATCAATGGAACAGAATAGAGAGCCCAGAAATAGACCCTCAACTCTATGGTCAACTAATCTTCGACAAAGCAGGAAAGAATGTCCAATGGAAAAAAGACAGCCTCTTCAATAAATGGTGTTGGGAAAATTGGACAGCCACATGCAGAAAAATGAAATTGGACCATTTCCTTACAACCATACATGAAAATAGACTCAAAATGGATGAAGGACCTCAATGTGCGAAAGGAATCCATCTAAATCCTTGAGGAGAACACAGGCAGCAACCTCTTCGACCTCAGCCGCAGCAACATCTTCCTAGGAACATCACCAAAGGCAAGGGAAGCAAGGGCAAAAATGAACTATTGGGATTTTATCAAGATCAAAAGCTTTTGCACAGCAAAGGATACAGTTAACAAAACCAAAAGACAACTGACAGAATGGGAGAAGATATTTGTAAGTTTTATTTTTTTAGGAAATTATCCCTTTCATCTGTTTTCAAATTTATTGCTATAAAGTTATTCATGGTATTTTCTTATGATTTCTTAAATATTTATACCTATTTGCAAATATGATCTTTTCATCTGTAATATTTATCTGTGCCTCATTTCTCTTTTTCTTGGTCTACTTTGTTAGATGTTTATCTTGTTAATTTTTCCAGAGAACATGTTTTTGTTTTTAACTCTTCAGATTCATTGTGTTTTACTAATTTTTTTTTCCTTTTTTTCCCCCTTGTCTTTTGGGATGCATTCCTTTGTTTTATAACTTTCTTTTATTATTTTAATACTTCCTGATTGTTTATTCTTATCCTCTTTGTAACTTGTTGAGTTGAATGTTTCCTTATTTTTTCTATTTTTTTGTTTTGTTTTCTGATAGATGCATTTGAGGGGTGTATTTCTCTCTACATACTTGAACTGTATTTCACAAGAGTTGACATGTGCTTTTTCATCTCATGATTTTCAATATGATTAATTTGACCCAGTTACTTAAAAGGGAGCAGTTTTTTATTGCTTGTTAATATAGGAAGCATTTTGGCTATCCCTTTTATTCTCACTTTTTGAAATAAATTTCTACGTAAGCTTCATTGTGGTTACAATTTCTGCTTCATCGTGGTTACTGTTTTTCCTCTGGCATGTGGTCATCCCTAGATGGGAATTACTAAGCCCACTTGGGGTGCGGAAGTAGGATCCACATTTTGAATATCAAAGAATTTGTAGATATAATTTTTTTTTAAAGATTTTATTTATTTATTTGACAGAGATCACAAGTACGCGGAGAGGCAGGCAGAGAGAGAGAGAGAGAGAGGGAAGCAGGCTTCCTGCGGAGCAGGGAGCCCGATGCGGGGCTCGATCCCAGGACCCTGAGATCATGACCCCAGCCGAAGGCAGCAGCCCAAACCACTGAGCCACCCAGGCGCCCCAGAATTTGTAGACATAATTTTAAAATCCCTACAATGGAAATACTGCATATACAGATTTTGATGGGGCAGTTTTATGCCAAAAACAACGTTCTTTTTAATTTAGGAGAGCTATAAAAGAGAAATAAATTTCAAATTGGTTGAGGCAACTATATAATTTCGGTTATATCCAAACTTTGATATGCTATCAAAGAGCCTATGGTTAATTTATAGACACACACAGTCTTTATACTAATGCTATAAAAAAAACACACAAGCTGGTATTCAACAATATACTTCAGCAGGACAATGCATTCTCTTTCTCTTTGCTGCCTGTCATAAATTAGGATTTAGATACATTGGAGACTGCATGCTGTAATTCACTCTTAAGTGTCCTAAAACAGCATCAAAGCTTTTCAAAGTCCTTTAAATTTTGATGACATTTGTTTAAACTCAGAAAAGTAATGAAAGAAAATGGCATTTACTCTACACCATAGGAGCCAGGGAGACACCCCCCACTTCGCAAATCCACTAAGTAAGAGGCCCATCTACTTCAAAAATGCCTAATTGTTTTAGTAGGACTGTGCAAAGACCATTGTTTCAGCACATGCTACTGCGGAGAGCATGTTTATTTATCACTTTGTGAAACATGACTTTTCATTTAAGTAATTCGAGTGATTATTCTAAAATAATTTCATTTTCCATTCCAGTTTTTCTTATTTTGCATGTGAGAAGCAAAGCTACAATTATTGCTGTGTTTCATTAGCAGAACTTTGGAGTTAATTGATGCCAGTTTTATATTAATGTAGTCAGATACATCAAAAGAAATTAAGTCAATGCCAAAATTGGCTCAAAACTTCAAAAATTCAGTACTAGGAACTGAATAAAGGTTTTGGAAATTCATTCTGTTGAAGATTCAACGTCTGACAATATTGCGCATGTTATAAATGAAGTTGAAAAGCTCCACACTGAATATAAACCTGGTTGTTTTGACTGTTTTATGAGTTATTTATTACTGTGTAACAAACCACCCCTCACACAGAAGCTTGAAACAACAAACATTACCTAACGTAGTTTCCGTAGGTCAAGAATTCGAGGATGGCGTATCTGGGTAGTTCTATCATGAAATTGAGGTCAGGAACTTTGACTGTATCAGCAGTCATGATGTGAAGGCCTGACTTCGTTGGAGGATCTTCTTCCCAATGATTCAGTCACGTGGCTGTGGGCAGGAGACTGCACCCTCACCACATGATTGTCTTCATGGGACCACTTGAGTGTCCTCACAGACATGGTGTCTGGATTCCTCCAGAATGTGTGATCCAAGACAGTAAGACAGACACTGCAATGCTTTTTATGACCATCTGTCAAAGTCTGTGTCATCACTTTTGGATTCTTTATGACCAGCCCCCCTAGCTGTGGCACACTTGATTAATGATTACTTTCACCTGAAATAGAAGAGGTCTGCCAGGTGCTTAGAGACTGACTTAGCCTATCAACACAGGTTACGCCTCCCTTCTGGGAATAGAGACTGGCACCAACTGTCAGTTCTCTGGCTTTTGTGCGAAATATTATGGTGAGATGCTTAGCTAGCACCAAAGCAAGGGATTTAAAGGCCATTGGTTCAGGCTCTCATCTTTGGTCTAATGTAGGTATCCATGGGGCCAGTTCAGGGCTAGACCAATCCTCAACATAGTGTCTCCCTTTCCTTTACTCAGAGACAGGGGAGTTGCCCAGACTTCTACCTTTGTCACTGCACCTGTGAAAGATATGTGCATCCCTTCTCAAAGCCTGTATTCCTGAGGATATCAGTTCTGGCTGCATATTAGAGTCCTACGGGGAGTTTTGAAAGCATACCAGTTGTCAGTTCTCTTTCCCCAGGATACTTATTCAGTGGTCTATGGTGGAGCCCCAGCATCACTGTAGTGTGAAATAGATTCAGGTATTGACAGTGTGCAGCAAGAGTTGAGAAGCACTGCTCTATTTTCTTCCTGAGTACCAAAAACAGAGGTTGGCAAACTTCCTGTAAAAGGTGAAACAGTAAATATTTTAGGCTTTCAGTCAACTATTCAACTTTGCCAGCATATCAAAAAAGCAAATGAGTGAGTGTGGCTGTGGTCCAGTAAAATCTCTTTTATGAAAACGGGGTGGGCCAGATTTGGCTTGTTAGCTGTGATGTGCCAGCCCTTGAGCTAGATCAACAGAACATGAAGAGCACCCTGAAGCTACAACCGAAGGCTCTGGTAGGGCCATGAAGCTACAGGAGTTTCAGTGGTGTGTCCCAAGTTCTGGCAATGGTAGAAAGTTTAATTTCCCTAATCTCTACCCATTTGAACTAGCTGCTTGGTGGAGGCCCACTGGTAGTGTCATTTGTCTTGAAGAATAGGACTAGACGTAGCCTTCTACGAGAATCCCTACCATTACAGTATTTTGGCAGGGTCATGCAGGGAAGATAGCCTCTGAGCCAGAAAGACCGTATCTCCAGGACAGCTGGGATACTCACTGCTCAGTCTCACCAGGCACGCACCGCCACTACTCCGGGTCCTTGGCCTCCTTCCCCCCACTTGGCTGAAGATCCATGTTGGAAGACAAACCTTCATAGGTCTCTTGTAAATGTTTCTTCATGTCTAGCAAGCAAGGCACAAACTGCCCTTTGCTCTAGGTTATATGTTCAAGATTATGTGTCTAGTGAACATCCTTGGAAGATAGGGATAGTGTCTCCAAAGAGAAGACACTTGCAGAGCAGAAAGCAGGCATTCTTACTCTTCAGTCTCATAAACATAGTGTCTCTCCACAGCAGTGGGAAGGCACACTTAATGCCAATATTTAAAAAAAATTAGGATTCCCTGAGTTCAGGGTTTCTCTCCAAGGATGCAACCCCGATGTGTGCAGGGTTTTGTTGGGGTCCATCCATAGGACTCAGTATCCTATTGGACTCAGGGTCCTATTGCTCCCATAGGACTCAGGGTCCAGGAGAAACAGATGAATGTATGCTGATACTCATATAAATCACTATGCTGAGTAATAAAGTTCTTTGTCTCTGACCCAGAAGCTTTCTTTTGCCAAGCATGAAACTGTCAGACTGACCAGTTAGCTTCAAGTAGGGTTAAAAACTCAGATCCTTTCCATTCTGCACGGTGCAGTGTCCTGCAGTTTTCCCTCCCTGGTGCTGGCTGGCCAGAGCCAGTGGGCCTTCATATGATAGTTCAGTCCCAGAACATTGTTCTGGCATGTTTTCACATGCACTCCCATAGTACCCACAGCAGCTGAGAAACAAGCAAGCCTCCTTGGTGACCACAGAGAGCTCTCACCTCCTATCTCACTCCTACCCCAATCTTCATGCATGAGGTTTTCTTGCCAATCCCACCGCCTCTGCCAGTGAGCTACGCCAGTGTGGTTGGAGATTTCTGAAGAAGATGGTGAGGCTCAGTCCAGGTTGTTTTTCTCTGTGCCATCTCGAAGAAAAATCAAATTCCGGGCATGTTCAGAAAGCCATGGCCAGAAGATGAAGCTAAAGGTGTGACCATGAAATCCTTCTCTATGTCCTCAGAAGCATGAGGACAGAGAGAAGGATTGGCTCTTTCCTATGCCCTGAGCCATAGGAAGCATGGCTCAGGGCATGTTCTGTCAGAATAAAGGCCCTCAGAATATTTTATGGATGCACCTCACAAACTCAAATAATCGGGCCTCCAGGAAGCTTAAGGGCATCCCCCCTAAGGCATCTCAGCACAAGACAAAGTAATGAAGAAGTTCTTGAGACATGTGTGTCACATACTAATGGAATCAACTCTAAAAGATTGTTAGGAGACTATAACATTTTAAAGATGCTTCTATCAGTATGAATAGTTTGGACTCTAAAAGACAGAACATACAAAATGAAAAAGAGGTTTTGGACCACTACACATCTATGAAGTGGGATCCAGCCAGAGAAAACTACCCAGATGCAATCACTTGCTACTTCAGTGATGAAAGAAATCAGAGGACAAACAAAGGGCTTAGATGAGGGATCAGGAGACATGACGAGTGAGTTCTGGGCTTTAGTAGGACCAAGTCCAATATTTGCTTGGCTGAATTTCAGAATAGCTATGGACCAGTAACCCCTTTGCATCTCTCATTTTCTGTCCCTTTGAACAGTAATACCCATAGCATTTATTGTATACTTGGTCCAACATTGTACGCTGGGTGTGGGGGAAGGGACAACGTATCTCTCTAGCACATGGGTCAACTGATAAAGAGTTGCTGCATTTGCTGCAGTTAAGAAACACCTGAGGGGTCTCTTCCACTCCTAGACCTGAGCTTTTTTTTTTTTTAAACTAAAATATAATGCATTATTTGTTTCAGGGGGACAGGTCTGTGATTCATCAGTCTTACACAATTCATAGCACTCATCATAGCACATACCCTCCCCAGTGTCCATCACCCAGCCACCCCATTGCTCACTTTGTTTCCTGAGATTGAGTCTCTTACAGTTTTTCTCCCTCTCTGGATTCATCTTGTTTCGTTTTTTTCCTCTCTTCCCCTATGATCCTCTGTCTTGTTTCTCAAATTTCACATATCATTGAGATAACATGATAATTGTCTTTCTCTGATTGACATTTCTTTTAACATAATACCCTCTAGTTCCATCCATGTTGTTGCAAATGGCAAGATTTCAGTTTTTGATGGCTACATAATGTTCCATTGTGTGTGAGTAATATATATATATATGTCTGTGTATATACATATACACACACACATATACATATATATGTGTATACATATGTATGCACATATACATATTATATATATGCATATACACATAACGTGTGTGTGTGTGTGTATGACATCTTTATCTGTTCATCTGTTGATGGACATCTTGGCTCTTTCCATAGTTTGTTACTGTGAACATTGCTATAAGCATTGAGGTGCAGGTATCCCTTTGGATCACTACATTTGTATCTTTGGGGTAAATACCCAGTAGTGCAATTGCTGGGTCATAGTGTAGCTCTATTTTCAGCTTTTTGAGAAGCCTCCATACTGTTTTCCAGAGTGGCTGCACCAGGTTGCATTCCCACCAACTGCGTAGGAGGGTTTCTTTTCTTTGCATCCTTGCCAACACCTGTCATTTTCTGACTTGTTAATTTTAGCCATTCTGACGAGTGTGAGGTGGTATCTCTTTGAGATTTTGATTTGTATTTCCCTGATGAGTGATGTTGAGCACTTTTTCATGTATCTGTTGGCTATTTGGATGCCTTCTTTGCATAAATGTCTGTTCATGTCTTCTGCCCATTTCTTGTTTGGATTGTTTGTTCTTTGGATGTTGAGTTTGAGAAGTTCTTTATACATTTGGATACTAGCCCTTTATCTGATATGTCATTTGCGAATATCTTCTCCAATTCTGTCTGTTGTCTTTTGGTTTTGTTGACTGTTTCCTTTGCTGTGCAAAAGCTTTTGATGTTGATGGAGTCCCAATAGTTCATTTTTGCCCTTACTTCCCTTGCCTTTGGTGATGTTTCTAGGAAGAAGTTGCTGCAGCTGAGGTAAAAGAGGTTGCTGACTGTGTTCTTCTCAAAGATTTTGTTGGATTCCTGTTTCACATTAAGGTCTTTCATCCATTTGAAGTCTATTTTTGTGTGTGGTGTAAGGAAATGGTCCAGTTTCATTTTTCTGCATGTGGCTGTCCCATTTTCCCAACACCATTTGTTGAAGAGGTTTTCTTTTTTTCATTGGACATTCTTCCCTGCTTTGTCGAAGATTAGTTGACCATAGAGTTGAGGGTCTATTTCTGGGCTCTCTATTCTCTTCCATTGATCTTTGTGTCTGTTTTTGTGGCAGTACCATACTTAGAAGCTGAGTTTTTAGCCCCACTCTACACTGGTGCCTTATTAATGTGCCAGTCACTACATCTTGGGTTCTCCACTTCAGCATATTTATGATGATTTGCACATCAGCTGTCTGCTACCTTACATAGACTAGGGCCATTTAGTAGGGCGTCTGGCTGGCTCAGACCATGTAGCTTGTGACTCTTGATCTTGGAGCCATGAGTTCAAGCTTCATGTTGGGTGTGGAGGGTGCTTAAGAATAAAATCTTGGAAAAAAAAAAAGCAGAACCATTAGGTGCTGTAGGTTAGAAACAAGAAGATGAGTTCCAGATACTGAGCTGATGTTGTAATGGGGTGAAAATTTGGGTGGCTTCACATGGCCCACAGAATGCAACAGAGATGATATGTTACTTCTGAGATCAAATTACAGGAGATACCAGCTTCCATCTTGGTCTGGCTCTCAGATCCCGTCTCTGGGAGAATACAGGCTATGAGCAGCCTTATGGAGAGGCCCATATGCCAAAGAACTAAATTCTCCTAACAGCCATATGAGTGATCTTAGAAGTGGATCATTAATCCCCATTTGAGTCTTGAGATAACTATGACCTTAGCTGACCACTTTATTGTAACCTCAGAGACCCTGAGCTTGAACCACCCAGATAACCTCCCAAATTCCTAACCCTCCAAAATAAAGGTTTGTTGTTTTATGTTGCCATTTGGGAGAGGTGGTGGTGCTACTTTGTTATGATGGAATAGATAACTATAATGAAAACATGGACACTAATGTAGCTGTCAATCAGCTTAAAAAAATTAGCAATGTTTGAAGCCTCATACACTGCGTGTGCATCTCTCTAATTCAATCCACTGGATCAAGTTCTCTGCTCAAGGGCTCATGTGATTAGATTGGGTCCATCAAGATAACCTAAGACAGTCTCCCTATGTTAAGGTCCATATCTTCAATTACAGCTGTAATGTCTGCATGTAATGTAACACATCCACAATCTGTAGAGAGTAGTGCATGGACATCATTCTGCCTACTGTAATGTGTGTGTACATCTCTAAGCAATATATGAATTTTTAACTATTAAATACCTTTTTATAAATATTCCAATTTGAGTTTTCTGTTTAATATTTTGAGAAATTTATGTTGATGAATAATTCACTCATATTCACTGATACATTAGCACTACAAATTTATCCATTGAATGGTCAATGAACATTAGGTTGCTTCCAGCTTTTCCTATTATGGATAATGTTGCTGTAAAGCATTTTTGTATATCCCTGTTGGTGTTCTAGTATCAGTATCTAGAAGTGGAGTTTCTAGATTATACAGTATAATTATCTTTCACTTTATTTGATAATGTCAAATTGCTTTTCAAAAAGGTCAGGCCAGTTTGCTTAATTATTATTGTTGAATAATCCTTGACCACTGGGTAGTTGAAGCTCCCCATGCTCTTATTTGAGAGTATATTGGTCGTTCTTGTCATTTGTTCTAGATCTATGAAAAAACCCTCCTGGGATTCTTTTTCTTAAGATTTTATTTATTTGAGAGAGCGTGAGGGAAAGAGAAGGAGCAGAGGGAGAGGGAGAAGCAGACTCCATGCCAAGCAAGGAGCCCAATGTGGGGCTCTATCCTGGAACTCTGTGTTCATGACTGAGATGAAGGCAGATGCTTAACTGAGCCATCCTGGCACCCCACCCTCTTGGGATTTTGACTGGAATAATACTATATCTTCAGGAAGAATTGGCATCTTTAAAATACTGAGTCTTCCTATTCTTAGACATTCTTGAGTAATTCTCAGTTTGTTTAGGTCTTTAAAATGTCTTTTAATCAAATTTTTAGAATGTATGCATGCTAGTCTTGTGCAGATGTTAGATTCACTTCACAGTGACTAATTGTGTCTTCATTGTAAATGGTTTTATTAAAGCACAATTTTCTTCTTTTGGGGACCAAGTGCATAGAAATACAAATGATTTTTGAATATTGGTCTTATAGACAACCGTTTTCTTAAGCTCTTTATTCTTGCTGATATTATCTCTGTAGCTTCTTTGGAGTTTTCTTGGTAAATGATCTTATCATCTGCTAATAATTGCAATTTTGTTCAACCTTTACTATCCTTTTTCATTTATTTTTCTTTTTTTGCTGGCTAGAAACTCCAGTGGAAATATTGAATAGGAGTGGTGATAGGTGGCATCTTTGTCTTGTTGATTTTTAAAGGAGAAGGTAGATGTTTCCAGAGTTTTTCCTTAAGAATATTTGTCATAGTTTTTGGTATACAGGTCATAGAAGGTCAAGGAAGTTCTTACTCATCCTAGTTTTCTGAGTTTATTAAATCTTAAAAATGGTTTTCCACATCTGCTGAGGTGATAATGTGGGTTTCCCCCCCATTTAATCTATGAGAATGATAAATGGAATTTATAGATTTTTCTATTAAACCATGCTTACACTCCTGGGATAAGCTCAATTTGGTCATGGGGTATCATCTGTTTTATATATACTGCTACACTTAGTCTGTTGAAGTTTCATTCTTTTTCCTCTACATTGATGTGACTGGTGATAATTTTCCTTTTTTATACAATCCTTACCTGGTTTTGTTATTAAGGTTAAACTTGCCTCATAGAATTAGTTGGGGAAAGAATCATCTCTTCTTCTTGGGCATACAGTTCAACTATATTGGTAACATCTGACTGAAAATTGGCCAATGGAATGTGAAGTGACTTAAGCTATTTCCAGGACTGGTTCATAAAAATCTCCCATGCATAATCCACCATTCTTCTTTTCCCTAACCATGTTCACTTAAAAGCTGAACGTAACGGTGGTACAAAAATAGAAGAACCCCAGGTCTCTGAATAATTGAAGGAACAGAGAACACACTCCACCCTCTAGACAAACACATAAAGTGAACAGGCAACCAAAATTTCTATTGTGTGTCACTAATAAGGAACTTGGCACATTGAAGTGAACTGCAATTTTGATAAAATCCCAAGATATGTCATATTAGTTTAGTCATTTGAAGGCTAGGGAAAGGTGAAGGAACTGATAACAGAAACTGATTAGATGGTAGCCTATGTTCTATATTGGCAAAACAATTGGTAGAACTGTGACTGGCAATATTTAAGAACTCGCTGAGCTTTAGGAGGAGAGGTTGCAAAACTGTGACTCTTATATGTTGATTGTTACTAATTACATTTGGCAAAGTGTAATTGGGAAAAACAGACCTGTTTATAGGAAACAATGGAAGGTCACAGAGAGTCTAGAAATGCAAGGTACTGAATGAATGAAAACATGACAGTGTCTAGATCCCAGATAGTAAGAATAATAAGTTTTATTAAGAACAGATCAAGAATACTATCTTCTCACCCAGTTCTGTCATTTAATTGAGATGAAGGCACAGGTGCAAAGTAAAGCTATAAAGCAGGTTTAAGAAGCATAGGCCTAGGAACAACTAAGTTGGCTGTAGTGATTGGAAAATGAGACTCTCAGCAAATGTATCAGAAACAGTACTACTAAGTTTTTGAAGAAATCTATTGTGAAAGAAACCCAGTGTTTACCCTCCCCCCACCAAAAAAAAAAAAAAAGGACCAAAAAATGAACAAACAATGCACCTTGAATGTGCCTTACTTAGAGCAGCCCTCGGTTGGGCAGGAAGCTGATGGCAAAATTTCTCACCCTCAAGATGTTGTAACTATTGGAATGTGAACAGAAGTCAAAGGTGCTACTTCCAAAACTGGCCCATAAAAATCCCCATGGGTGACCATCCATTCTCTTTTCTTTCTTCATGGTGACTTAGAGGTTGTGTGCCATATGAAGCAGTGCAGATAACACCGATGTCAAATGTGGCCTCAGGGAAGAACAGACAGGCAGAACTGAGTCACAGAAAACGATGACGGACATCTCTCCCCAGAGTGCAAGAGCTGCTCGTGCTCTGCCTCATCCTGTCATCTCTCTCTCTCTCCCAGATGGCTAAATTAATTTGGCAGACCTTGGAAATTAGGTTGGGGTCGTATGTCAGCATTCTGGCCAATGTAATTAGGAGGAAATGAAGAGGTAGGTCACTTATAAAACCAGCCCATTAAAACCTCCCACGGGTCATCCAACTTTGGAAGTTTGTGTTGGAGATGGTGGTGCCACAGACTGGGGAATTCTGGGTTTCTGCTTTCTCTGCCCACAGTAGAGCTCTGCTGTCTTCTCCTCCCACAACAATTCTGGCCTGTGACCTGAGCAAGCAATTTTGTCTTGCTTATTTTCTTAAGCCATAGATTTGGAGATTGCTACAGCAGTCAGCTTACCCTTACTACTCCAGGAAGTAGGCTCTCTTTCTTGATTCTCTGGAAGAACTTGTATAAACCTGAAAAATCTGATCTTTGAAAATTTTGTATAGCTCACATTTGTAGAACCATCTGGACCTGAACTTTCAAACTTTTTCGAGGGAGAGTTCATAATAAGCATATAATTATTCAGGCTTATTATTTCTCATTAGTTTTTTTTTTCTTTTAAAAAAATTATTTTATTTAAATTCAACTAATTAACATAAGTTTCAGAGGTGATTCAGCAGTTGCATATAACACTCAGTGCTCATTACATCCCATCATCCAGTTACCCCTTCCCTCCACCCACCTCCCTTCTAACATCCCTGTTTGTTTCCTATAGGTAAGAGTCTCTTATGGTTTGTCTCCTTCTCTGATTTTGTCTTATTTTATGTTTCCTTTCCTTCCCCTATGGTCCTCTGTTTTGTTTCTTAAATTCCACATATGAGTGAAATCGTATGATAATTGTCTTTCCCTTATTTTGCTTAGCATAATACCATCTAGTTCCATCCATATCATTGCAAATGGTAAGAGTTCTTTTTTGATGGTTGAGTAATATTCCATTGTGTATATATAGTACATCATCTTTATCCATTCATCTGTGAATAGACATCTGGGCTCTCCATAGTTTGGCTATTGTGGACATTGGGATGTAGGTTCCCCTTCAGATCACTGTTTGTATCCTTTGGGTAAACACTTACTAGTGCAATTTCTGGCTCATAGGGTAGCTCTATTTTTAATGTCTTAAGGAAACTCCACCAGCTGCACCTGGTGCAGCTGGGAAGCTGCACCAGCTTGCACTCCCACCAGCAATGTAAGAAGGTGCCCCTTTCTCTGCATCTTTGCCAACATCTATCATTTCCTGACTTGTTAATTTTCGCCATTTTGACTGGTATGAGGTGGTATCTCATTGTGGTTTTGATGGTTTCCCTGATGCTGAGTGATGTTGAGCACTTTCTTCATGTGTCTATTGGCCATGTGTATGTCTCCTTTGGAGAAATATCTGTTCATGTCTTCTGCCCATTTACTGACTGGATTATTTGTTTTTTTGGGTGTTGAGTTTTATGAGTTCTTTATAGATTTTGGATACTAGCCCTTTATTTGACCACTGTTGTTCAACACAGTACTAGAAATCCTAGCTTCAGCAATTAGATAACAAAAATAAATAAAAGGCATCCAAATAGGCAAAGAAGAAGTCAAACTCCCACTCTTCACAGATGACATGATACTCTATGTAGAAAACCCAAAATACCCCACCCCAAAATTGCTAGAACTCATTCAGTAATTCAGCAAAGTGGCAGGATATAAAATCAATGCACAGAAATCAGTTGCATTTCTATACACTGAGACAGAAGAAAGAGAAATTAAGAAACTGATCCTACTTACAATTGCACCAAAACCCATAAAATACCTAGGAATAAGCCTAATCAAAGAGGTAAAGGATCTATACTCAGAAAACTATAGAACACTTATGAATAAATTGAGGAAGACACAAAGAAATGGAAAAATATTCCAGGTTCATGGATTGGAAGATCACACATTGTTAAAATGTCTATGCTACCAAGAGCAATCTACACATTCAATGTAATCCCTATCAAAATACCATCAACATTTTGCACAGAGCTGGACCAAACAATCCCAAATTTTGTATGGAACCAGGAAAGATCCTGAATAGCCAGAGGAATATTGCAAAAGAAAACCAAAGCTGGTGGCATCACAATTCTGGACTTCAGGCTCTATTACAAAACTGTAATCATCAAGACAGTATGGTACTGGCACAAAAATTAAGACATATAGATCAATGGAACAGAATAGAGAACTCAGAAATGGACCCTCAACTCTATGGTCAACCAATCTTCAACAAAGCAGGAAAGAATATCCAATGGAGAAAAGACAATGTCTTCAACAAATGGTGTTGGGAAAATGGGACAGCCATATGTAGAAGAATGAAACTGGACCCTTTTTTTACACCATACCCCAAAATAGACTCAAAATGGATGAAAGACCTAAATGTGAGACAGGAATCATCAAAATTCACAGGGAGCAACCTCTGTGACCTTGGCTATGGCAACTTCTTACTAGATATGTCTCCAAAGGCAAGGGACACAAAGGCAAAAAAATGAACTGTTGGGATTTCATCAAGATAAAAGCTTCTGCACAGCAAAGGAAAGAGTCAACAAAACCAAAAGACAATGTACAGAATGGGAGAAGATATTGGCAAATATCTTATCATTAGTTTTTGTAAGCTTTTTTTTTCTCTGACACCAGCAGCGTCAGTATCTTTCGGTACGTTAGTTTCTTATGGCTCCTGTAACAAATAAGGTCACAATGACAGGTTCTGGTTGGACACGAATCCAGAAGAGGCACTATTCAACCCAGTACAGTGAGCTATTAAGGGAGCTATCTCACCATGTTGATTTGTCTAACATATTTTCCTTCATCACTTTATTTCCAGTCTTTTTCTTTTTTAAAGATTTATTTGAGAGAGAGAGAGTAAGTGAGCATGAGCAGGAGGGGCAGAGGGAGAGGGAGAGAGAATCTCAAGGAGACTGTTCACTGAGCACAAAGCTGGATGCAGCCTCCACCCCACGACCCGAGATCATGACCTGAGTGGAAACCAAGATAATGCTGCTTAACCAACTCTACCACCCAGGCACCCTAAGGCCTTTTGTTTTCTAATTTGCTGTTTACCTCTCCTTGTTTCTACCATTTTCTAGTTACTCTTGAACTCTGACTACACTTTGTTACTTTCATAGGGCTCCTGGAACAAATTACAACTTTAGAACAAGAGAAACGTATCCCCTCACAGTTCTGTAGGCCAAAAGTCTGAAATAGGTTTCTTGGACCTGGGTCCAAGGTGTCAGCAGAGCCTGAACTCTCTCAGGAGGCTCTAGGGGAGAATCATTTCCTTACCTTCTATAGCTTTCAGAGCCCATTCCTTGGCTCATGGTCCCTTGCTCCATCTTCAAAATCATAATTCCTTCTCCTCTTTTAATTTAAAATCTCCCTTTTTCTTATAAAACCCATGTGATCCTACTCACCTGGAGAATCTAAAATAATATCCCCATCTCAAAATCCTTAATCACATCTGTGAAGTTCCTTTGTCACACAGAGTAACATTTGTAGGTTCTAGGGATTAGAACATGGATATCTTGGGGGGTTTATGATTTAGCCTACCACACACACATATTAAAATTAAGTCATTCCTTTGCCTCCTGAACAATACAAAGAATTAGTAGAACACTTTTACCCTATTGGTTAAAATGCCCTACTTAATTTATATGCAACTCTTCAGGATTTTAGCTATGATTTTCAAGCCAGATAAATCACACTCCAATTATTAGTAGTATTTTTTGTGTTTGTTTGCATTTATGTACGTATTTTCCACTTTGCCATTTATCAGTATTTCTTTCATTTGAGATTTATTTTTTTTTTTTTAAGATTTTATTATTTGAGAGTGAGAGAAAGATATAGAAAATGAGCTGGGTGAGAGGCAGTGGGAGAGGGAGAAGCACCCTGCTGAGCAGGGAGCCCGATGTGGGGCTCAACCCCAGCACTTTGGGCTCTTGACCTGAGTTGAAGGCAGACTGAGCCACTGAAGCGCTCCCCATTTGAGACTTCTGGGATGTTTTTCCTTTTCCCTGAAATACACCTTTTATTTTATTTATTTGTTTGTTTGGTTATTTAAAGATTTTATTTATTTATTTGATGAGATAGAGTGCAAAAGCACAGGCAGGGGGAGGGACAGAGGAGAGAGAGAACCAGACTCCCTGCTGAGCAGAGAGCCCAATGCGGGGCTCAATTGCAGAACCCTGAGATCCTGACCTGAGCCAAAGGCAGAAGCTTAACTTACTGAGCCACAGAGACTCCCCCGAAATACACCTTTTAGAACTTCATTTATTGTTGATCTCTGGTTGGTAAACTCCCTCATTTTTATCTATTCTGAAAACCTTACTTGTCAGAGTTCTGTTGGAACACAGCAGAGTGACCATTACTCCCAACACTTCGAGGATGTTCCTCCACTAGCTTCTGGCTTCCTTTGTCGTGAGGGTATTGTTCCAAGAGCTTTTGGCTTCCTCTGTTGCTGTTTAAGAAATCTGTTGTTACTTTAATTATAGTTCCTTTATAGCAGTGTTGGCAAACATATTAAAGGGACAAATGGTAAATATTTTGTGTTTTGTGGGCCACGTGGTTTCTGTGGTCTAAGCTCAACTACTCAACTCTGCCTCTGTAGGCCAAAGCAGCCACACACAATACATGAATGAACGGCCAGGGCCATGCTCCAATATTTCAGTTTGCCAACCCCTGCTTAACAGTGAGTTGTTCCTTCCCTTTATCTTTTTAGATCTCTTTGCCTTTGATGTTTTGCAATGTCACTACTATATCTAGGTGTGGATTCCCCTTTATTTTGTTTGTGCTTCCAGAATCTATCTTCTGTTTTAAAAGTCGATTCTGGAAAAATATTAGCCTTTATCTCTCCAAGTACTGCCTTTCTTACATTCTTTTTGGGATTTTTGTTAGTTTTAACCTTCATAATCCTTACTGTTCCTTCGTATTTTCCTTTTATCCCTTTGGGCAACACTCAATGATTTTTTTCAGTCATTAATTCTCCTTCCATCTGTTTACCCTGTCCATTGTGGGTTTTGATTTTAAGAATTCTGTTTCTCATTTTTTTAAGGGACTTTTGGGAAACCTGTTTTTATTAAAGCTGAAGATTACTGGTAGGTATGTATTTATCACAAATGCATATGTTTGCTGAAAGATACAAATGTGGTCACAGTGATACAAAATTAGAAGCAATCCAAATGTTCAACAGTCGAATGAATACATTTTGATATATTCATACAATGGAAATGAGAATATACAAAAGTGAAAATGAATAAGTCATTGCTGTACACAAGTCCATGGAAGAACCTCATAAAAACACTATTGAATGAAAGAATCTAGACACCAGAGTATATATCATATGATTCATTAATACAGGTTCAAAGTAGGAAGACCAGAGCTGTAGTATAAGGAATGTGGCAGAATTCTAAGACAGCCGGCAAGGCTCACTCCCACTGCTGTACATGCACTGTGTCACCCCTATCCTTTGACTATGGGTAGGACTTTGAATAACTTGATTTCTCTGTAATTAGGTTACATTAAATGGCAGTGGTAAAGAAACTTTGCAGTTGTAATTAAGGTTCGTAATCAGTTGAGTTTGGATTAATTAGTTAAAAGGAAGATTATACTGGGTGAACTTGACCTAATCAGATGAGCCCTTTCAAAAAGATTCTAGGCCCTCACTGTCAATTTGAAGGTAGAGAAATACTCCTGCTGGCCACAGAGAAGCAAGGGACCATTTTCTGAACTGTGGAGGTGATCATGGCACAACAACCCAAGAAAGGCCTGAAGAAGGTGAGAATCACCCCCAGCCGACAGCTAGAAAACAGTGACTTTAGTCCCATGACCACATGAAAAAGGATCCTGAGCCCCAGACGAGATCACAGTCATGACCAACACCTTTATTACAGTCTGATGCGATTCTAGGCAGAGAATCCAGCTTACTATACCCACACTCCTGACCCAGAGACTGTGAGACCACAAATTTGTGCTAATACCAATAAAGTTAGAGCCGTTAGCTACCCAGGAATAAAAAACTAATATGAACAGCCAGGCAGTGGTTTCCCTTGGTGAGTGAGAGGTGATGATTAGGAAGGGAATCTGAAGGAGCTTCTGGAATGCTGGTAATGTTGTACTTCTTGATTTGGTGTAGCCTAAATGGATGTTGACTTCATAAAAATCCATCAAGCTAGACACCTATGATATATACAGTCTATCAGGTATGTTCCACCTCAATACAAAGTTTACATAAAAAGAAAAATGAAAACAATGGATATAGGCATTGGTATGTATTGTTATTTTATACACAAAGTCATTTTGGTGTATGAATCACATACTACATCTACACATAGAATGATTTACATGTTATCATAAGGGATCTTGGCATGGTTGTATTTCTCTTACTCTTTTCCTGAGTTTTTTTCAGTGCTGTCAGAATTTTTCTCTTTTTTTCCAGTCCTATTTTAATTTGTATTTCTTATTCTTCCCAGTATGAGGGAAAAAGGAAAAAAAAAAAAGAACTACAACTAAATTTTGGAATGGAATATTATCACTCCTATGTTTTAAAATACACTGTAGTTTTTTTGCTTGCTTCTTTTTTTTCTTTTTGGTAAGCACAAATCAACACTAATGCATTTCCATATCTCTATTTCTCATTTTTAAAAGTCCACTTCAATTTGTTCTTTTCAAACAGTATCTTTTTGTGAGCTTTATGTTAATTCTTTAAACATATCAAACATTCTACAATCTGAATATAACAATTCCACTCTTTATATCCCTTAGGTATCTTTTTTTTTTTTTTTCTGCACTCATTGATTGTAGCTTCTCGGTGATCAATAGTTTAGATAATTTTAATGTTAATTTTTTCATGTTAATGTTGCTACCTCACACAGATAGGCTGAATTAAAATCCTACAACAGAGGGTAGCACAATTTATAATAGTAACAGATTATTACTATTTTTCTTTTCATTCAAGTTATAATAAAGTTAGTTTTTTTTGCTGTTTCCCTCAGGCCAAATGATCAAATGATGCGGTTTTACAGGTCCTCTTTCTTCGTGAATTTAATAGTTCTTTCCTACCACACAGAGAGCTGGCCCTGCACCTCTCCCCCTGCAGGCTCCAGGCCACCGTTACCGCTCACCAGCACACCTCATCCACTTTTCACCTAGTACTGCTTTCTCATTTGCAGAACGCAGGTATTTCCCTGTCTTTAATTACTGTTATTAGTCTGCTGGGGCCACTATGACAAATACCACAGGCTGGGTGGCTTCGACAACGTGAATTTATTTTCTCACAATTTTGGAGGCTGAAGTCCAAGTGCAAAGCGTCAGCAGGCTGGGTTTCTTCTGCAGTCTCTCCCCTTGGCTTGTAGAGCTGCCTTCCCGTAGCTGAAGGTGCACTTGACCCTCCTCTTCCTCCTCCCCACCTCATCCCCAAGGCCTCTCCCTCCTCCTCCCCTACTTATCCTTTGTTTAGCACTTACACCCTGTGAAGCCCTATGCCCAGCACTCTGTGAGGCTTCTCTCACTTACTGGTCTTAAGGCTCTCCCAGGTGAGTATTGTGAGGGGCTCCTTTTTATAGGTAAGGAAACCTGGCCAGAGAGGCTGGGTCGCTTTCTGACATCAGCCAATACAGGGTGCAGCTGGTATTTTAGCACTGGAGACGCATGAGCAGGCACAGCACATACCCACACGCCCACTGGCAGAAGGTAATGTAACATACAGCGGATACGTACATCAAGGAAGGCTCCGATGCTAACTCCAAAATCACATCACAGAGGGAAGTAGGCCATGCAGAAACGCGTCTCATGTGGTTTCCTTCTGTGTGCAGACATCACTGGTGTCTCCGTATGCTCTCATCTCTTCCTGTAAGGAGGCTGGTCAGACTGGGTCAGGGCCCACCCTGATGACCTCCTTGAACCTTAATTACCTTCTCGAGGCTCTGAGGACTCTGCTTTCAGCTCAGGTCATGATCCCAGGGTCCTGGGATAGAGCCCCGCGTCGGGCTCTCTGCTCCGCAAGGAGTCTGCTTCCTCCCCTCTCTCTCTCTGCCTGCCTCTCTGCCTACTTGTGATTTCTCTCTCTCTCTGTCAAATAAATAAAATCTTTAAAAATAAATAAATAAATAAAAGATGCCATTTTTTGGTCTGTTCAGCAGAGGAGTTCATGGGTCTACGGTCAGGCTTAGGAACTTATAATTTTCAAAAGCTTCTCCAATCGATTCTGTGGCCCAGTTATTATTGTTATTTTTGTTTTCTTCTTCTTCTTTTTTGTAGATTTTATTTATTTATTTGACAGAAAGAGAGACAGCAAGAGAGGGGAGTGGGAGAGGGAGAAGCAGGCTGCCCACCCAGCAGAGAGCTTGATATGGGGGATCTGGGGCTCGATCCCAGAATCCTGGGATCATGAACTGAGCCCAAGGCAGACACTCAACAACTGAGCCACCCAGGCACTCCTAGCCCAGTTAAAAATAAATTCTAGATTCTGCTCACTTTGACCCTACACATATAGGCAAGAAGAAAACAGAAATATATGATAAAGGATAAAAGCCAGGAAAACTCTGACCAGGGAGAAACATGGAGGCAGAAGGCATTCTAAATAACAGCAATAGAATGGAGACAATGAGCGACTGAGAGTAAATTAAAAATAATTTTTAAATGAAAACATTTTACAAATAAACAAGTCCTATGTTATCATTGTGCAAATGGTATCATAAAGAGCAAATCCCCTGTTCCCTCCTGCCATGTATCGTCTGAGAAGACCCTATGTTCACATACACACATACCCTCTGCTGGGTTTCAAATTTATACACACATGTATACAACAGTATTAAACTGTTCCGTAATGTTTTTTTTTTTTCACTTAATGGTATATTAGGAACACCTTCAGACCTGACTCATGTTTAGTGGCTGGATATATCACTCCTGTTCAGATTTTATACATAAAATGCAAATAATATATATCATATATGCATTTACTAGCACTTATGCAACTATTTCCATAGGAGTGATTACCTACCTACCTATGCTGTGTTCTTCCCACCTCTTTCTTTCTTTCTAAAAGATTTTATTTATTTATTTGACACAGAGAGGTCACAAGGAGGCAGAGAGGCAAGCAGAGAGGCGGAAGCAGACTCCCTGCTGAGCAGAGAGCCCATTTCGGGGCTTGATCCCGGGATCCTGAGATCATGATCTGAGCCGGCTTAATCCAGAGCCACCCAGGTGCCCCTCTTCTCACCTTTTTCTATAAAACCTGACCATTTCACTTGTTAACCAAGAAATGACTTCAGTTTCAAAATATGCCAAATACATTCAGCTTCTCCCTCTCTATATATTCATATATATATTCAATATAATAAATATTATCAATATGTACATATCCAGCATAATACACAGCACACACTGTAAGTCAGGACTTGGTGAACTTCAGGACTGAGAGGAGTTCTTGGCCTGCTTGCCTGGAAAGTGCAATAGTTCCTTGTAGACCTCTTGTTGACATTGCTTCCAAAATTTCTTCTAGAATAAAAATTAATACAAAAGGTAAAATCAAAATCATCTGGTGAAGAGTGTATGATCATTAAACAGTATGATTGTAAATGCAGACTATTTAAAAATTCAACTCATCTGAGAAAATAATATATACCAAGTAAATTTCTATTGAGACGGACTTCGGTCAAATGGAAGCACCTGCATTTTCAAGGTATCATGGAGAACTCTAATCAGACTGAACTGCCTTGCTATGCAGCGGTGGCTACTCTGGATTCAAACATTAATTACATTTGTCGTTATAGCAAATAATTAGTTTAGTTACTTCGCTCTCATCCTGGCCTTCCACACTTCCTCTGGGATGAAAAAAGTCAATGAAAGTAGGGCAAACTGTACAGTGACGCTAAACAGTGCAAGTAAATGAAGTAGCTTATTTCTTTCAGGGATATTGAAAAAGCAACACCTTCCCTTTTGTAAGTAAGTCAGAGTAAAAAGACTGAATTAAGAAAATGGAGTTATAAACAAAGGAAAACTTAGTAATCGTGATGTGATTTGAAGGGCTAAGGATGTAAGGTATAAGATGAAAATCAAACTTCTGTAGTGAAAGAGAAGAAAGATTACGGTCAATTTAGGTATGGAGTCATCTGGAAACCAAGATCTAAAAATCCATCCCATGAGCCATATCCATGAGAAAACCTCACACAAACTGAAGAGTCTGTAGCGGAATTGTTAAGGGCACGAAGACTACAATGTGGAGGGAGAAGACCGCCATGTGGAGCGAAAATCCGTAATACTCAGGGTGAGGTGTTAAATGAGGGTATTACAGATTGTGTGTTTGAATTATGAGCTTATCAACTAGGGGAAAACCTGTCCTCCCCCCCTTAAAAAAACTGTACTTTCTAAAACAAGAAAAAACTACATCTTAAAAATCTCTCTCTTCTTTCAATATGAGTGTTATGTTTGTTGTGAGCCGTTGTCAGTGATTCTATTTATAGTATTTCAGGTTACTTTATAGTCTTTAACATTACTAAGTTTTGCTTTCAGCAAAGTGGTTAATGATAAACTGGTGGTTTATCTTTAAAGTACTTTAAAGTAAGTGGTTAAAGATAATCTGGTCTGGATTACCTGGATTGTTTTCTTTGATGGTAACTAGATAGAAGAATCCTCTTGGTGACAGGAGATCCGCAGCCAGTGGGAAGAATCGGTCCATGACTTCCCGACCATTTCTGCCACCAGCCCAAGCTGCTTCTACTCCGTGACTTCCTACCTGTGACCATTTAGAAAAGACTGTTTTGTTTTGATTCAAGTTACATTTAGAATCACACACAGAATCTTTCTGACAAGTAACATTCACCAAACAAGTATATACTTTGATTTTACTGCTGTCCATGAGGCAGAAAAGTTGAATCTGAGCCCCACCATTTCCTAGCCCTGTGACCTTATGTAAGTTTGTCATTTTTGTGAATTAGTTTTCTCCCTTATCTGTAAAATCAGAAAAGCAATAGTTTCAACTGTAAAAGTAGAAAAATGATAACAAATTAATTTCTTCCATTGCTAGAATCATGGAGGAACTATATTTGAAGTTTGAAAACACTGCTCTGCCCATACCAAGTGCTTAGTAGTAGTTGTTACTATTTATGCAGTGTTTATATTGATAGACATTAAGTGATTCTTATACTTACTACAGAAGAATCAGGAAGAAACTAAAAGGGAGCTCTTACATTATAAGAGATCTACTTTGCAGGAAGTTAGTTTCAACATGTCCCGCTCAATCTGGCTTTCTTCTAGATTAGAGTATGATTTGTACAGACCTTTTTAGGGAACCCATTTAATACATAAAGGCGCACCAAAGCATTTCTTCATGTAACAATCTAATTATATCATAAAAGCAAAACCCATGAGATTTCACGAGGTCTTAAAAATTTTTAGATTTTTATCATTGTATATTGTTTTCAAAACTAGAGAATATTTTGAAGAAACCATTCAAATACTATTTTAATCCTAACAATTATTTTCTTCCTATATCTTTCACTGGTTTTGTCCATAGGTTAGTTTAAATTAATTGAATACAATCATGCTTACTGTTTTTTTTTTTTAAAGATTTTATTTATTTGCCAGAGATAGAGAGAGAGAGTACACACAAGCAGGCAGAGAGGCAGACAGAGGCAGCGAGAGAAGCAGGCTCCCTGCCGAGCAAGGAGCCCGCTGCGGGATTCGATCCCAGGACCTTGGGATCATGACCTGAGCCAAAGGCAGCTGCTTAACCAACTGAGCCACCCAGGTGTCCCCATGCTTATTGTTTTTATTCATTTAAATGGTATACATTTCTTCATTAATTTAAATTTCTTTATACCTATACTATTTTATAAATAAGAGAAATACATTCATTATACCTGCTTTAAAAAAAAACCTGCACTTTCCCTTTTTACTGTTTTGCTTGTCTGCTCCTTCCCGATCTCTCTCTCTCCCTTTCTCACAAACACAAAGATACACACACACACGCACGCACACACAGAGTTTTTTCTTTTTTGTCCATGTTTTACAAAGACAGAATTATATTCTGTATTTTTACCCAATTATCTTGCTTTTCTCAATCAACAATACCTTCAGATGAGCTCTTCATATGATCAGGTATGGTTCTGATTTACTCTTTTAATGGCGGCCTAAGATTTTATAATGCCAAAGTATCCTATCTTATGTAGCTATTGATGAGCACCTGATGCATTCATTTGCTAAAATTTTTTTGCATCTAAGTTTTTTAAAAGATTCATTTATTTGTTTTAGAGAGACAGCAATGGAGCCGAGAAGGAGCAGAGCGAGATAATATCCAAGCAGCCTCCTGCTGAGCGCTGAGTCCCATGCGGGCCGGACTGCACCACCCATGACATCAGGACCCGAGCCGAAACCAAGAGTTGGACACTTAAGCAACTGAGCCACCCAGGCGCCCCTTTTCACATCTAATTTAAATTATTCCCCTATCTATCATAAACGTCCTGATACAATTTTCCACCAATTATGTTAGGAAACTTATCAGTTCTGTTTTCTGTCAAGACTTTCCTCCTAGAGACTTCTCTTTCCTGGCATTCCTAGAATTACTTCTTTTTCTGGGGCTCTTGTCTTCCTTTTCCTTGGTTTACCCTTGTATTTTGGTGCAGCCCATTCTATGGATGTTTCATCAGGTAAAGTGGTCTGTGGACAGACACACTGGATGGTGATAAGCCTGTCTCTCGTTCTTCTCAACTAGGACCCCTCTGTGCTAGACCCTGTTTATATGCCTCCCCAGGGATGCTCAGCTAGGTTAATCTGCTTGAATTAGAAATGATCCTACAGGGAGATCTCTTGGCTCAAGCAGATTCTTACAGACCACAGAAGGAGTGTTTCCATCTTTCCAGGGAGGAGTCATGTTTGGTGGTCTGCTGCTTGCCTGCTACCTGAGCCTTGCTGGGCCTGCTCTTGATCCTTGGCCCACACTAGAAGTGCCTCAGCTCCTGTTTCTAGATATACCAGTAAGTACAGCCACAATTGTTTAGATGCACAAACTCCCATTATTTTTATATTATGTCTCCTGGATCTAAACCCTAAGTCTCTTATCTTTTGCCTTCATGATTTCCTTCTTTTTATCTTCATGCGCTGTGCACTATAATCTTTCATCTGGTTTCCAGAACACCGATTAGGTCTTGACAGAGACCAGATCCTCTTTTAATTCATTTCCTGATGTTTTATTTTGTAAAACATGTTTTTAAGGCTCAAGGAAGTCTTCATTGTCCTACACTTCGATTCTGCTGTCCAGCTAACTGCTCAGCTCATGGGAATTATGACACTCGCTCTCGCTGTTGGGACTGTGAAAGAGCAGAGGTCCTGCCTCCTCTCAACCATCTCCGTGTTCCAGCAGCTCAGCAGAAGCAAGTACGCAGCTTAGTAATGGAAATGCGGGAGAAAGGAAGCCCATTCGTGTCCCCATGTTCCCAGACTCTCCTCTTCACTCACTAGTCTCGCCAGAAGTTTACAGATCTGATAGACCATGATTTACTTAACCGCATTTCCTCTGTACATATATAGGTTCATATTATTTGCCATCATAAATAAACATGCAATAAGCATATTTTTATGAACATCAACTTTTATTCTACTGTTGAATGATCTTTTCTTTGTTTCTTTGTTTCTTTCTTCTTTTTTTTTTTAAAGATATTTTTTATTTATTTGACAGAGAGAGAGAGAGAGAGAGATCACAAGTAGGCAGAGAAGCAGGCAGAGAGAGGAGGAAGCAGGCTCCCTGCTGAGCAGAAAGCTCCATGCGTGGCTCCATCCCAGGATCCTGGGATGATGACCTGAGCCAAAGGCAGAGGTTTTAACCCACTGAGCCACCACCCAGGTGCCTCCCCCCACCCCCCTTTTTTTTTTTTAAAGATTTACTTATTTATTTGTGAGAGAGAAAGACAGCAAGACAGAGTGCACAAGCAGGGGTAGCGGGAGGCAGAGGGAGAAGCCACCGAGTAAGGAGTTTGACACAAGACTCCATCCCAGAGTCCTGGGGTCACAACCCAAGCCAAAGGCAGAGGCTCAATCGACTGAGCCACTGAGGCATCCCTTGAATGATTTTCTTCAAATATATCTCAAGGACTGAAATTATTGGACTGAAGCATTTTTATCATTCTTGAGATTTATTCATACAGTCCCTTCCTAAAGAGTTGTACTAAGCTGCATTGGCCTCAACCTCTGTTAACCCTATCACAATGACTTTCCTTCTCATAGGCGTTCCTAGTCAGAGGAGCAAGAAGTTCTCAGTTGCTTAGCTGCCCTTCGTAGTAATAGCAGCTACACAGACTTTGCCATCTCGGCAGAGGACAATGTTTATCAGCCTTGCCATGATTCACTGATGAATAAAACAGGATCATGAAAAGTTCAAGGAAAGCGGCCTTAGTTCATTATTAAACTTTGTCAACCTTGACCATTCTCTCTTTAAATTCAGATATGATTTACCTCTTCATTATTGAGATTTTCCAAATCATGTATTTCAAGATGTTTCTTTTCCCTACCTGAAATAAGAATCAGCGCCCCCACACCTGTGAAAGGAGTAAATTGTTGACTTTCAGAAAGAATTCCTATAATGAATTTAAGGATGATTAAAAATAGTTTTGCAAATTTGCCATTCATGATAAAGGGGACACATACACAAATTTAAACATATGGCTGGATTTTGATAGGAATTTTAAGGATGAATATGGGTCACTGTATTTCCATTCGTTTGAGATTCCTTTCCTGTGTCTACCAACATACCTGACTATGACAATTATGAGTAATATCAGACCGGTCTGTATTAATCAGCAGCTGATTAATGTCATATAATGAGTTCCTTTGATTTTATACCTGAAAATATTAATAATTAAATCTTGTTACCATCTTACCTCTTCAGGTGGAGTCACTACATAGGGGGGATTAAACACCAGAAGATCAACTTTTTCCTTCAATCTTGGTAATAAGCCTTTGACCTAAATGTTTTAATAGTCAGAATTTTAAACTGGACTCAGAATTAAAATAGATAAATACATAAATCTTTAAAAATACTTTCTTCCCATGTTTTTAGAGAAAAATGCATTAGAGGACTAAAATTATAGACAGAGATAATATTTTTATATTTTCTTCAGATATAGGTTAAATGCATTTACCTAAAAACAGGAACTTAAACTATTTATCAGGATGAACATAAAATGAATGTACAAAAAGCCTCTGCTTTTCAACAGCTCATATGTTTACTTTTGGTTCACTTTTGAAGATTAAATAAGGAAGCAAGCTCTCCTATGTTCTATATAGATATACATATGTTTTTAACCTATTGCTCTAGCTTAAACATTTATTTTCTGTAACCAAGAGAAATGTTTTATGAGATAACAAAAACCATGAGAAAATACATACGTATAAAAATAGATATACATATATGTGCATATATATATATATGCTTTACTCATAAAATAAAGATATATAAATAAATGTATTGGCTGGAACAATTAGATATCAAAGAGAGGACTGAAAAAAGTAAAAGAAACACTGAAAATCTCAGTTGTTGGGCATTTTGTAAATCTTTAAACCATTGGGTGCAATTTTCTGTGAACCCACAACAAAAATGTCTTTTTGAACAAAGTGCTTTCAGGGCACAATGCCATTTAAAGTATTCCTTTGGTTCCTCTGATGACTGAATTACATACCTACTCACAGAACCTGGTCTCGTCATGCCACCCTGCGCTGTCACAGGCACAGTAAGGTAAAAACACCGTATGTGGACGGGACATCACCCCTAAAGCCATTTCCTTCAATTGCCACTTTGTAGAGGCTCTCATCCATGAATTCTGAGGCTGTTTCTTTTCTTTTCTTTTCTTTTTTTTTTTTTTAAGATTTATTTATTTGAGAGAGAGACAGAAAGAGCGCGTGCACACATGCCTGAACAGGGCAGAGGAAGAGGAAGCAGACTCCCCACTGAGCACGGAGCCTGATGTGGAGCTCCATCCCACAGACGCTGAGATCCGGACCCGAGTTGAAATTAAGAGTGGATCAGTCGGTCACCTAGCAACTGCGCTTAACCAACTGCGCGCCAACCAGGCGTCCCCTGAGGCTGTTTCTTGAGATGGAATAGCTGAAGTACTTCAAGGCAGGGTCCGAAGTCTCAGGAATTTTATTAACATTCTTAAAATTCTCCCATATAGGCACAGAGACCTACCATTATTCACTAAATATTTTTCTTTAAATGGACCTTTTTTTTTTTTTGTTAAATAAATTTGCTCTAAAGGGAAACCAGTATTACTTCCTGGAAACAGAAATGACTACAAGAATAAATGGGATATAAATTTAAAAAAAAATGTCATGGTTATAGTTACTGCTTCCAGTCTGAGAGTGACGCAGGCTTTCTGCCTCTTTGTTAAAGAGACATTTGGTGGGGCCCCTGGGTGGCTCAGTCAGTTAAGCATCTGCCTTCAGCTCAGGTCATGATCCCAGAGTCCTGGGACTGAGTCCCACATGGAGCCTCCCATGAAGCATCCCCACCCCCACCCGCTCACTGTGGGGGGGGCTGCTCAGCAGGAAGCCCATTGTCCCTCTCCTCCTCCTGTCCTGCTTGTGCTCTCTCTCACAGTCTGTCTTTCACATAAATAATAAATACATAAATATGTAAATATGAGACTGACGTGCTACCACTGGCTAACGAGGCACCTCATAAATATGTAAATAAATAAAATCTTTGAGAGAGAGGAAAAAAAAGAGACATTTGCAAATGTTTAAAAGGTGTTAAAACTGAGACCTTCTCCCAGATGTAATCAAAATGGCTGAAGGAGGATTAGAGAGGAAAGAGCTTTTATATCATGTGATTCAAAGTTATTTAACACTCAGTCATACCGTCTCAGTACTGGGCACATCACTGGGCTATTTACACACAGTGTGAAACACTGCCTTACTGCTTCCATTTTATCCCGGTTTCTAAAAGCATTTGTTTGTCATCTTAATAGGCCTGTTAACTGTAAAGTTCAAAGAGAACACACGAACAGTATCTTTCAGGAGGTGTTATGGAGGTACCTCTTCTTTCTCTATTCATTTAAAAAGTGAAAAGTAACATTTTTGAGGGAAGTGATTCAGGAATACCTTTGTCTGCAAGTAGTAAGATGACTAGTTATCTGCTGTTCCTTTTGGTAGTGATACTGCAGCATGAGGAAATATATTTGAAATCACCAATTTTCAATTACATAAAGAAATTAAGTTTCTCACATTGTAAAAAAAAAAAAAAGTCCAGAAGGTAATATTCCAGAAATGTTGAGAAGGGAAACTAAAAAAGAATTTGCTTTGTAATTGTTTATAATGGCTCTGAGGTGGGGGCACCTGGGTGGCTCAGTCATTAAGAGGCTGCCTTGGGCTCAGGTCATGATCCCAAGGTCCTGGGAATGAACCCCATGTCGGGCTCCCTGCTCAGCGGAGAGCCTGCTTCTCCTCCCTCTGTCTGCTGCTCTGCCTACTTGTGCTCTCTATCTCTCTGTCAAATAAATAAATAAAATCTTAAAAAAAAAAGGTTCTGAGGTACTATATATTAATAATCATTGCAGTATGGATTTTAAATAAAGGAAAAAATTGATATTAAAATACAGAAAATTATGTAGTTTAGAAAGGAAATGGATTTAAATGAGAATATGAGATATAAGGTCTAATCCCACACCCCACCCTCCATCCACATTCAGCTTTTGGGTGGTCTCAGAACATTAGAACAGATCTAAAAGTGGGGAAGTAAGCAAAAATAGCCTCTGACAAGAAGTTTTAAATTCAAACAGCAAAATGTACTTGATTTATAGGAGAGGCTCTTATTTAGAGCCCCTGAACTCTTAGCTTTAATACAAGTTTAACTAAATCACTTGTTTGGTATTCTAGCAAACAGCACATGGAAAGAGAGAGCAGAAATGCCACTAACAGGAAACAGTAAAATAAGACAACATAAAGCAAGAGAAAAGAGACAAAGAGGAGAGGAAATGAAAACTCAAATCACTGCAGGCTCTAGCTACTCAGTGTAAGGCAGAAAGCCCTGAGTAATCCTCATCACAGCTAGCACAGAATAGGAACTAAGGCTCATTTTAATGACCCGGAATCAATCAAAGATCAAGTTATGTTTAGTTTGTTTTAGGAATGTAAGGAAAGCCATATGACATATCTGAAAAAAGTCTTTTTTCTAAAACTAAAAAAGAAGCAAAATAAAAGTACTGCTTTGTAAACAGGTAAGCTGAGTTATCTAAAACAATGATTTTGATCATGGCTGTGGTCATCTATGCCTACTGTTCGGAATATTAAACAAACACAGAGTTTTGTAAGTGGATCATAATCTGTGCTAATGCCTCCTTCTTCCTTCTTTCTTTGTCAGCATTCAGGGTCACCATCACCTCAAACCACCGAAAGAGTTGACTGGCATGGACTACCATGAGCCATGTCCTGAAACAGCCGGGAGACTTCTAGATTTAGACTCAATGGTCTGGGCTTAAATTCTGCAATTATCACTCTCTTAGTTACAGGACTTTAAAAAATGAACCTCACCTCAGTTTCTACCTCTGTTAAAATAAATATATTCTGAATTTCTTATTTATTTAAAGTTTTATTATTATACCAAAACCATATATTTAACACTAATCATGGACACAATAAAGAAATAAGTTAAAATTTTAAAGGGCAAAACCTTCACGGTGATCCCATGTAAATCACCTGAGTACCTTTCTTGATAATCTAGTTTTTAATAGCAGTAACAAGTTCTAATAGGTAAGAATTTCTTACATATTTGGCTTAATTCCTTCTAAGCTGAAAAATCACTTCTGAGTTTAAAAAAGCAGAAAAGCTAAATACTCTTAACACTAAGAATACACATCACGAAGCACGGAAAGCATTTTTATTTCTATCTCTATCTGGTACTTGGTGTTAAGATTCTTTGCTTACAAAAAAGCACTTCTAACAACAACAAATATCCAAAATTATCCAAGTCTTACTAATTAAAATATTAAAGGAAAACGGTACTGGGAAATATATGTGTCACTTAAAATGATGGTTCTGTAATTGTGGTGTGTTTTTTTACCTTCCAGGCCTCATTGCCCTCTTCCTTCTGATTTCAGCTCCTTGATCTCTAATGGGTAAATTCTCTATCCTCTCATTCTCAATGAGAATGAGAATTTAGCTTGGGTTGGGCTTATCCCAATGCAGCTGTCCGGGGTGGGACTATGACTCAGGCCTAAATCAGTCATCTGCATATTTCAATCCCCTTTGGCCACAGTGAGAGATTTTGAGATGGCATAGGATCCAAGATGATCCAAGCAACACTCATTCTGGGGCTTGTAAGACTGACTAAATAGAAAGAGTTTCTTTCCATGGAAGGTTAAGGGAGGTGTTTGCTGAGAAGTAAGAAACAGACATGCAAGTATCTTCTTACCAAGAAGAAAAAGACTACCTAGACATAGAGCCAACAGAGAAGTTCAGAGCTAAGAAAAAGATGCCTGTCATATCATTTGAGTTCCTGAGGCCAGCTGGCACAGCTGTGTGTGTGAAGCCACACACTTTACTTAAGCCAGTTTAAACTGGATTCTCTGTCACTTCTGACCAAAAGATGACTGATCCTTCCAAGACAGTAGAAATTTCCTTTGAATTTTGGACAAGATGAATTACATCAGTTAAGAATTTACTTTGTAAATTATGGCGTATAATATTTAGTGGTTAAAAGTTAATTAATTTATCACTCAAGCTTCTTTGACCTAATCATCTTAACCTTAACTTATTTGAAAAGGAAATTAAGTATTATTGGACAAGGATGAATAGCTCACCAAGTCTGTAATTACTGGCTGAATGTGGACTTTGTTACAGTATGCTGTCTCCAGAGTGCAAGCTGCTGCTTCAGGGTTGATATCAGTGCACCTAGAAACAGAAAAGAAAGAAAACTGTATTTTATGACCATGAGGCAACCTATTACTGAAAAATTTTCCACAGCTTTTTTACAAAGCAGATTTAGAAAAAAATGAAAATGCTTTAATAATGGTGAAGGAAAAAGAAACAAGATGTTATATTAATGAAAAAGATTGTTATATTGATATAATGTGCAAGAGTAGAAACTACACATACATGCATACACATCTGAAGAAATTAAATTATGAATCTAATGAATACTATGCCACCACAAAAATGAAATTTAAAAGGAATTTTTGAAAAATAGTCATGATACAATATTAAGAACATAGGGAATGGGAAAAAAAGAAAGAAACACACTTGGACCATGTGTGGTAGAATTGGAAATGATTTTTATTTTCTTCTAAACTTTCCATATTCTCAAATTTTCTGAAAAAATTAAGTAATTTTCAATTTTTTTCTGGTAATCATTGCCTAAAAAATTTCAAATTTAGAAATACCCTAAAAATTATTTTGTTGCTTCTATAATTATGCAGTATGATGGAACAGTTTTGGACATGCAGTTAAAATGTTTAGGGAAGAATAATTTATAATCTGAGTCCTTACTACACTTAAGTAGACCCTTTCAGATATATACCATTCATTTATAAAAATGATTTCATTCCGGCAGTCATACCCCTAGTGAATTTCTTAGAGGAAGATGTGGATGAATTTGATATACTTATACTTACATGTACAAAGCTTGAGGACCTATCATAGAGGCTAGGAATGCAGATACCACTCCAGACCCTGATCCAACTTCAAGGCATATTTCCACTCTAAAAAAGCAAAATAAAATAAATGAGTAGAGTAGGATAAAAATATACATCACAGAAAATGATGCTCAATCTACTTTTAATGTATATTTCTCCAGCATCACTCATCTGCAAATACATGGAAATACAAAAGAAATTTATAAACACACTAATTTCTGACAACCACTTTGTGCTCATGTAATACTGTTTAACTCAGAATTGTTTGGGGTGTGTAATTAAAGTTCATAAAATAGACGTCTTCCAATTAATTACTACAAAACATTATATAAAACTATGGAATAAGGTTGAGGGTTGAAAATATTAATATGAAAAACATCAACCCTTCTCACAGGGGTTTAGTAGTTTAGTACTTCCCTAAAATGATAGGGTTAGTTATTATACTATTTATTTATGATGTTTTCTCTATCATTTAAAAGTAGGTAACATTCACAAATCCATTAGCATATCCTAGGGGGAAAAAAATTCCCCCTTTCTCTTAATAGATTTAGAGCAGGAAGAAAATTTGTTCTTTTTTTTTTTTTTTTAAAAGATTTTATTTATAAAATCTTTGACAGAGAGAAATTACAAGTACACTGAGAGGCAGGCAGAGAGAGAGAGAGAGAGGAGGAAGCAGGCTTCCCGCTGAGCAGAGAGCGTGATGCGGGACTCATCCCAGGACCCTGAGATCATGACCTGAGCCGAAGGCAGTGGCTTAACCCACTGAGCCACCCAGGCACCCCGAAAATTTGTTCTTTGTACAGCTGTACACGGAACTGAGAAAATCTCACAGAATCTGATCTTATAATATTAGTATAATTTTAAAATGCTTTTGAATAAATTATTACACTCTATTTTAACCTTCAATTAAATTTACTTCCCTGCCTATAATCTACATACGCATCAGAAGCACTAGTTTTCTCCAATCACAGAAATGGGTTTAATGGGATGTAGGTCTTGCTGGCTACTAATGCCTCAAACAACTATCCAAAAATAAACTCTAGCAGCTTCTAATTTTTGGAATCAATCCACATGATCTGACAAAACTTTATTAATATGTGGGAAGATCTTATCAGGAGGCTTTTATTTGAAAATAACTATCATGCTTTCATAAACAGAATCCCAAGAACAGAAATAATCTGACTTTATAACAAAATCAGCTCCTTTCACAACATACTTTACAGTGCAATTTGTGCTTGTAAATCTTTCTAGGGTATCGAGACTAAAAGACAAATTACGTTCTGCATTCCAGTAAGTCCCAAAGTTCCATCGTTTACAATGAAAAGCTGATTTAATAAGCGTTGGGGCACTTTATAGATGGAAAAACCTGACCAGGTTGAAGAGAGAGAAACACAATACAGAAATACAGATCTATGAAGCCTGACTGCGGTTTCATCTTGAGATCATCAACTTCAAGTCTTGATCTTTAAATAAATCTAATTACTCGGATTCCTTTCATTAAAAAAATAACCATGCACGTATTCATTCTTTTAATGTCATTTAACACTTCTGGGGGGGCACTTCAACAAGTCAATTTTATTATTTACAAAGTGCTAGGGAAAATTCCATAGGCTGCTAGCTCTGTAGCTAGTCTAACATTTTAAGGTAATGAAACAGGACGCTCTGCAGTCGCACTAGCCACGGTTCAAGGGTTGTGCAGCCACACGTGGCGAACCGGCCGGTGGTTCAGGGCAGAATATGCCGTTCAGTGGGTTTCTAAATACTTATCCACGCCACGATCCCACAACCTCACTTCATTTTGTGCCCTTCCCTTACTATAGGGTGCTTTTTTGTACAGTGAGTAAATTAAATGACACGCAACTTTTAATACCGACGAAACCATTTTATATTAATAAGCCACGTTTTCCGGGATATTTGGTTTTTAAACGTGTCCTCACATCACTGCTCTCGGGGGCTTGTGGAAAAGATACGCGCTGGCGTAGGAAGGAGCGGTGGAGCTCCTGGGACCAAAGCAACATGATGGCAAAAGTAGAGAGCTCCCCGGCCCGCTCATCACAGGAATCTAAAGGGAAATGGTCTGTAAGGGTTCTGTATCCATGCTCGCCACGTCTGCGGACACCGCCTCCTCTCGGGGCAGACTGCATCCCTTCTTTCCCCGGCTCTCCTCCACCGCTGCCTCTGCAGGACGCCCGAGCCCTCTCCCGCGGGGACCCTCGTCCTCCTCGCACCCTGTCAGCTCGGCCGCTGCTGCCTCGAGCGCGTCCAGCAGCAGGAACGTATCCTCCGCGGGCTCGTACACATTGGTGAAGGCGCCGCGGCCCACGTGCCCATGCAGCGGTGTGGGGAAGCTGGGAGCCGCCATGTTTCTGCCCTCTGTCCCACGCGCAGGCGCCGAAGTTCCCCGCGCGCAGGCCCAGCAGCGGGGGGCGGGGCAATAGGGGGCGGAGCAGTGGGGGCGGGGCGCCAGAGGCGGAGAGACGAATCTGGGCTTATTTCTAACTGTTTGTTGGTGAATGTTCTTGGAATTTCTAAGTAAACAGTTTCGTAATTCTCAACTGCTGACATTTACTTTCTTATTTAGAATATTTAAATTTATTTTATTTCATAGGTTAGCCCTTGATGCAGGGCATCCTTGATTGCTTTTGACTAAAGGGAGTATTTTTTCCTTTATATTCAAAAGTTTTCTTCTATTTCTTGTTTGCAAAGAATTGAAAAAATACATAATGGTTACTAAATTTTACTTTTTTATTTTATTTTATTTTATTTTATTTTTTAAAAGATTTTATTTATTTATTTGACAGAGAGAAATCACAAGTAGTCAGAGAGGCAGGCAGAGAGAGAGAGAAGAGGAAGCAGGCTCCCTGCTGAGCAGAGAGCCCCATGCGGGACTGGATCCCAGGACCCTGAGATCATGACCTGAGCCGAAGGCAGCGGCTTAACCCACTGAGCCACCCAGGCGCCCAATTTTCCTTTTTTAAACATCAATTGAACTTTAAGTTTTGAGCTTTAAGATTAAAATTTTTTTCTCACTTAATTTTTTACTGTAGTATATTATAAAAATTACCTTCCTAATGTTGAATCATGAAGGCACTTTTTATAAGTCTCACTCAAGCAAGATGATTTTTCTTTTAATATCCTGCTGAATTTGGAATGCTAATAATCTAGCTCTGTTTTGATTATGCTGTCCTCACCAGATGAGTTAGGACATTGTTTCTGGAACATTTGGTAGAACTCATCCATGAAATTGGATGGATTTAGTGGGGTTTTTTTGTTTTTGTTTTTCGTTTTTTGTTTTTAGTGGATGGTTCTCTGCTGTTTTGGGGCATCTTCTATAGATTGTTAGATTCTTCAGACATTTGTACTCTTTTTGAGTCAATTTTTGCAATTTTCCAATAAAACATTTTTACATCTAGTTTTTAAAACTTGAGTAACAAAAAATACAGGTAAATACCTAGATACCATTTTTTAAAAACCTGAGTACCTGTCACCCAGAATTGATAATTAATACTACTTCCTCATATTTCCTTAAGAGTATTTTATTTTAAAAATACATATTTTTACTATTTAATACGTGTGTTAAATGTAATATTTATTATAATGAATTAGCTTCATTATCATGGAGACTCACAAACCCAAAATCTGCAGAGCCAATTTCCTATCCTTAAAAGAGTTTTTAAATATAAGAACTAACATAATACAGACGAAGTGAATGTTTTTTCTGTATTCATCCTCAGTTCCATTTTGGAAAGCTCTCTCCAACCTGGCTTCTCTCATGAATTTAGCGTGTATCCCTCCAATCAATGTTTTTATGTTTTTACCTTCAGATATTCATGAGCAGTGAATGGTTAGTATGCTGTCAAATTTGTTTCGCTGGTAATAGTTTGGACAAACTGTTCTTCCCTTTTCTTTTTCACTGAAAATTCTCACTCTGTGTTTATATATGTATATATAAAGTTAGTTTACTCCTTTTCATTTTTTTTCATTGCCAGATAGTATTATATGTAAATATAAAATATCCTATCTGGAATGGATAAATATCTATTGGTAAACATGTAATCCTCTCCAGATTTTCATTATTTTAAACAACACTGTGATTAACTTTCTCAAACAAGCTTTTTTCTGATCCTGTACAAAAGTTTCCTGGGATCCAAGCCAGAATGGATTAGCAGTGTTGTATACACATTTTCAATTTTACTAAATATTTTCAAACTTCCAAATTTCTTTCCAAACTGTGTTTAGTTGGTGGGAGACTTAATATCTGATTTATTATTATTAGACTTATTTTTAAAATTTATTTTAAACTGAATTGGCCTGGTTGTGATAGAGTTTAGGCATGTGTTCATATGTTCTTCATTTGAATTTCTTCCTTTGTGAACTGTCTGTTCATTTTTGCCTATTTTTCCCTTTTGAATTTTGTTTTTTATTTCCATTAAAGTTGATACATGCATAATTTAATAGGCCAAATAGTGCTACATGAGTTATAATGAAAAGCAGTCCAGTCTAGTACACCAAGATCTAATTTCTCATTCTCCAGAGATGACAATTTTCAACTTTTATCTGTTTCTTTGGCCATTTATCCATATCTCTATATACCAAGCTTATAACAATATTACTTCATTTCTCAATTTTCACATTATCTATTGAGTTCTTATGATAGAAGGTAAAATTCACATGATAGAAGGCAAGAATTTGATTCTCCTGCTGCCAATAAACAAATGTAATTGCCAGGCCCCCTCTCCTTCTATTCCCAATATGATTATATTGTGATTGATTGACTGATTGATTTTTACATTATTCTGTCTGTAGAAATGGTATCTGGAACTGATTTCTGTATTATACCTGTTACTTCCTTGCAGAACTTTTTGCTTTGCCTTTAAGTTAATAATCATCTGTTGTATTACTTTCCTAGGTCTGCCGTAACAAATTCTTTCAAACTAGATGTAAAACAACAGAAATTTATCCTCTCTGTTCTGGAAGTCTGAAATACAGTATCCATGGTAGAAGGGCCATGGCTCCCTATGAAGGCTCTAGGGAAGAATCCTCCCTTGCCTCTTCTACCCTTTGATGGTTGACAGCAATCTCTGGCCTTCCTTGCCTTCCATCAGCAGCATAACTCCCATTTCTGCCCTGGTCTTCATGTGGACTTCTTCCCAGTGTATCTTTTCTTCCTCCAAACCTCTTATAAGGACACCAGTTATGGGGTTTGGGGCCCACCTTAATCCAGTATGACCTCATTTTAACTTGATTTCATTTGGAAAGACACTTTGCAAATAAAGACACATGTATATGTGTGTGTGCATGTATATATATATGTGTGTGTGTGTATATATATACATATACATACACATATATGTATTATATATATATATATATATATATATATATTTAGGATTTCAGCATATCTTTTTGGGGAATGTGCTTGAACCCACAACATCTAGTAATAACTGCTCTTTCATTTGCATAGTTATCTACATATCACAGTTCAGCCTCAAAGTCTTTTCTAGTTGTTTACCCCTTGCCTGACTCTACCCCATCCCAGTACATTTAAAGACATCGAGCATCCTGGTTATTTCTGTCTAATCTATTTAGGCACCAGTATGTCTCTGGGACTCATCCCTAGGTTCTGTTTCTTCAGCTCCATCCTCAGGCTAGCCCTCGCTCTGATGCCAGGATGGCTACGTCTTACGGCTTCACTCCATAAATGCAGTGGCAGAGTCCTTTTCAGTTACTTGCACTCAAGTCGTGTCATTCACTCCCTCTTACTGGCCCCAAATGGGTCCTATGCTCATGCTTGAATTGATCCGGTGGCCAGATATATTGTGAATTGATTTCCTCACACCTGCCCTAGGGCCTGGGAGGAGGCTTCATCACCACAAGAAGGCTAGAATGGTACCCTAAGAGCAAAATCATAGCGTTGATATAAGTGCTGGGCAAAACCACAAAATACATACTACATTGAAGCGTCTCACAGATGGTTGGTGATTACTTTACTCTGGTTTGCTATTGCCTTTTTGTTTTGTTTATAATATCTCTTACTCTGCAGATATTTAAAAATGATTAAATCTGGTTTCTGATTTATGTGTTGTGCTAAGAAAATACTCTCTAAGAAAAGTTTATTTTCTGGTTTCAAAGTATAGACGTCGCTATATTAATTGGTTCTACCTTATTAACTAGGTTGTTAGTTTTTTTTTTTAAGATTTTATTTATTCACTTGTCAGAGACACAAGCTAGGGGAGCTGTAGGCAGAGGGAGAAGCAGGCTCCCCACTGAGCAAGGAGTCTGATGCAGGACCCCATCCCAGGACCCTTGTATCATGACCTGAGCCAAAGGCAGATGCTTAACTGACTGAGCCACCAAAGCGGCCCCATGCAAGTCAACATATATTATATATAATATGTGTTATATACATAAATTAACTTTTCATCTTGTTGGTGGACTTTTTCCAATATGATCAGTATCTTTCTTTCATCAATTCTGGGAAATCTATTTATATGTTCTTTGTTTTTTCCTTCCCTTCCCTTCTGTTCTTGTCTGCTGGAATTCCAATCATATAGATGGAGACGCACTCGATGTTTTCAGGTCTTTTTGTTTTTATTCTTTCTATCTGCCTTAGATTGGGCTACCTGGAAGTGGATGCAGAGATGGAGAGCTGCAGATAGAAAGAAGGCTTATTGCTTAAGTTCTCTCGGAGACAATATCTGGGAGGGAAAGATTAGGAGGGTAAAAGGAGAAGTTGAACTGTGATGCAGTTTTAAGAAAGGCCTCACCTGACTGTTCAGGGAGCTTTGGGGCTGGGATGACCCTTCAGATTGTCCTGAATCCAAGCAAGGGGGTCTGTGTGCCTTTAGGGAAAAGGACATAAACTTGGGCAAAGCAATTCTCTTTCCCAAGGGTAATTCCTGGAGAGAGACTTGGCTGTGAGCTGCCAGCGGCCAGCAGGTGGCAGAACATGTGGGTCCCCGGCAGGGATCTGGGTGGTGGACCACAGCACCTATAACACCATCTCTGTCATTCTGAGCACAATTGAGGCTTCCAGCGAGCATGAATATATTCTGCCTTTTGGTTTACCTATTAAGATTTTTATTTGGTAAGCATTTTCTTTTTTCTAATCTGGGGTTCTTAACAGTATTTTGTTTCGTAGATACAGTATCCATTCTCATCTCTCTGTGGTTTTCAGTTGTACTATTTTCAAAGTTTCCATTTGTTTGCTGCATAAATTCTCCCTTAGTGACGTTCATTAGCTTGTATGTTACTCTTACATGGTGTTTGCTTACTTTAGAGTTTACTTTCTGCTTGCACGGCTGTCTTTGTAGTTCAGGTTGGGTCAGCCTGCCTGTGAAGGTATTATGTACAGGAGAGTCAGCAACAGGGATTGTAGAAGAGGTTTGTTTAGCTGCCATACAGGGCATCCTAGTAAACTTCTCTTAGGGAAGTAGAGCTCCCTTCTCCTCCTGAGCTTGGCTTCTGGCCCAACATTTACAGCCAATGCTCCAGCATATCTGTGTTTTCTACTCTAGATGGAAGGTGATGAAATCAGCCACTCTGGTGGTTGCTCCATGATTCTTTCCAATAAATTGTGCCCACAGCCTGGACACTTATTCTTCTGGAATTGCCCTGGCTTTCCTTGAACAATTATATGCTTTCAACTCTCTTTTCAGGATGGGTGGAAGGGTGTATCACCTCACTGAGTATCCTTTCATCTTTCTTCTAGAAGGCCTTCTTGAAATACTGAGGCTGGAACCCTCAAAACTACATTTTTTAGATTCCTTTGAAGCTCTAGTTTTGGATGTGATCTCGGTTCCACTGATCACTTACAACACGTGAGCTTTAGAAGGCACAAGTGGAACACTCTGAAGCAGAGGCTGACTTCTGTTGTCTCTGTTATTTCAGCAGGCAAGCCGAGCGTAGTGGAGCATGATTTTCTGCAACAATTGTGGCGGGGGTCTCAGTGTTAGGGCTCTAGCTTTGTAGGTGTTCGGAGACAGGGCACATCTTTATTTTGCTGCTGTGGGTGGTGGCATAGGTGGTCTGGGTCTGGAGCCAACAAGAGCAGCCAATTCCTTTTGGCAGGTCCAGAAGCTCAGTTCTGTAATGTGGCTTTACAATGTGTTCCCGGAAGTCCAGCCCAGAGCTGATCTTCTCAGCCCTCCCAACTGCTCTGATACCCATTAGCTATCCTGTAATGAATCCCCTTTAGCTTACCCAAACTAGAGTGAATTTTGTATGCAGTAAAACCATCACTGATATACATGGGGATTCCAGGCATTTTCTGGTATATTATAGTACTGCTTTCTTATTTCAGAAGTGTTTTAGATTTGTTATTTTAGGGGTAGTGCTAGTGGTTTTGGTGGTATGGTAGTAGGATCAAATGTTTAGACATTCTGATTTCATCTTCCTAATGAGAATTAATTTTTCTCAGAGACAACAGAGTTTAATAGCACACTGTAACAAGCAATATATTTAATCTTAAAAAGCCTTTGGTCCAAGTCTCTTGCACTATAAAAGATAATATCCTTGCGTCTTTTTTTTTTTTTTTTGAAAGTTATTTTAACAGGTTCTTGTCCCATCTAAGCCTGGGTGCATTTTAACAGAAACCACAAGTTGCTGCTGGTGCTCTCCATGAATCCAAGACTGGCACCAATCTTGACTAGATTCCAATCTCTTGATATAAGAGGAGTCTTTGGGAGATTTCAGTTAATTCCACCATAGTTCAGTAGTCAGTGAGAAAGCCCATAAACGTAACATAGTCCATTTTCAGTGCATCTTTAAAAACGAGTCTAAATTTTTACAACCAAGGAATTCTTTCTAAATGTTTTTTGTTTCCATAAAGCATCCATCCTTCAGGGTTGATTATTACACTTAAAATACTATGACGCAAGCTGGGAGAGAGTATTTGCAAAAGAAAAATCTGATAAAGGATTGTTACCCAACATATATAAAGAACTCTTAAAACTCAAAGAGAAGAAAAAAAAAATTAAATATTTGACAAAAGTTCTGAACAGACATCTCATCAAAGAAATAATACAGATTGCAAATAAACATATTAAAATACGCTCAACATTATATGTCATTAGGAAATCTCAAAACAATACGATACAATGGTTTACCTATTAGAGTGGCCCAAATCCAGAACACTGACAACAACAAATGTTGGTGAGCGTGTAGACAATAGAAACCTCATAGACTGCTTTAGAAATGCAAAGTGCAATAGCCATTTTGGAAGACAGTTTGGTGGTTTCTTACAAAATTAAATATACTCTTACCATACAATGCAATAATTATGCTCCGTGTCTTTACTTAAATGAGTTGAAAAGTTATATCCATGTCAAAACCTGCACAAAGATGTTTGTAGCAGCTTTATACATAATTGCAAAACTTGGAAGCAACCAAGATTATTCGGTCCTTCAGTAGGTGAATGGATAAATAAAACCGTGACACATCCAGACAATAGAAAATTGTCTTTTAAAGATTTTATTAATTTATTTGAGAGAGAGAGAAAAAATGAGTGAGCGTAGGGGCAGAGGGAGAAGCAGACTCCCCACTGAGCAGGGAGCCCAATGTGGGGCTTGATCTCAGAACCCTGGGATTATGACCTGAGCCCAAGGTAGATGCTTTAACTAACTGAGCCACACAGGTGCCCCCAGACAATAGAATATTTTTAAGCCTTAAAAAGAATGAACTATTAAGCCATGAAAATATATGGAGGAAACTTACACATATATTATGAAGTGAAAGAAGCCAATCTCAGAAGGTTATGTATGTTACGATTCTAATTATATGACATTATTGAAAATGCAAAACTATAGAGACAGGAAAAAGATCAGTAGCTGCCAGGGGTTAGTGAGGAGGAAGGGATGAATAGGTGAAGCACAGAAGATTTATAGGGCAGTGAAATTATCCCAGGTAATACTGTTATGGTGGCGAATATGATATATATATATATGTATATATATATATATACACACACACATATATATATATATATATATATATATATACACACACACACATATATATATATATTAACAAAATCTTTAGAATGTACAACACCGAGTGTGAGCCTTATTGTAACCAATGGACTTCGGATGATAATAATGTGTCACTTGTAGGTTCACTGATAGTAACAAATGTACGTCTTTGGTGTGTGTGTAATGTTGATCGTGGAAGAAGCTTGGTGTGTATGTGTGTAGGAGGTATATGAGAACTTCTCACTTTCCACTCAGTTTTGCTGTAAATCAAAAACTGCTTCAAAAAATAAAGTCTATTTAGGGGTACCTGGGTGGCTCAGTGGGTTAAGCCGCTGCCTTCGGCTCAGGTCATGATCTCAGGGTCCTGGGATCGAGCCCCGCCTCAGGCTCTCTGCTCAGCAAGGAGCCTGCTTCCCCCCCTCTCTCTGTGCCTGCCTCTCTGTCTACTTGTGATCTCTCGCTGTCAAATAAATAAATAAATAAAATCTTAAAAAAAATAAAGTCTATTTAAAGAAACTTTATGTGGGGCGCCTGGGTGGCTCAGTCGGTCACGTGTCTGCCTTTGGCTCAGGTCACAGTCTCTGGGTCCTGGGATCAGGCCCCATATCTGGCTTCTTGCTCAGCAGGGAGCCTTCTTCTCCCTCTGCCCCTTATGGCACATTAATAAAAAATATTTTTAGGGACACCTGGCTTATTTGGGAGTGCATGCAACTGTTGATCTTGGGGTTGTGAGCTCAAGCCCCACATTGGGTATAGAGGTTACTTAAAAATAAAATCTTTAAAAATTATATAATTTTGTTATTTGTTTAGACTTAGAAGTTAATTTTAAGTACCTTTACTAAAGTAGAGTTAAAAGATAAGCATGTTTTAGTTAACAAAATGCCTCCTGTTATTATCGTCATAATCATTATTATTTGACTTCAAAAATCCTCAATAGGCTTTAGAAATTTAGTGATCAGTGATGTTCACATTGAGAAAAAACATATCTATACAATATGGCTTTTGTACTTCTGTTGTTGCTATTGCCTTTTTTTTTTTTTAAAAGATGTTATTTATTTATTTGACAGAGAGAGTGAGCGAGCACAAGCAGGGCAGCAGAGGGAGAGGGAGAAACAGGCTCCCTGCTGAGCGAGGACCTCGACATGGGGCTTGATCCCATGACTCTGAGATCATGACCTGAGCCAAAGGCAGATGCTGAACTGACTGAGCCACCCAGGCGCCCAAGATGTTGCTATTGTTAACATTCTCATGCTATAATAATCTCAGTTAAAAGCATAGGAAAGATTCCTCTAATACAGCATGATCAGGACAGTAAGAAGGATGCGTCCTAACAGGACAGCTTTGCTTGCATCAGCCATTTGAGCTGTCAGGATGGTTACTCATCCCCGGGATGATTTCACAACCCTCTTCTTAAATTTGGTTGCTTTTGGACACATTTTATCCTGGAAACAAAAATCTAGGCTCCATAATACATTCAGAAATAGGAGATTCCTGTCTTTTTTCCAGCTGGTACTGGTAGGGTTTACACATTTACTCCTGCACCATAGGAACAGCTGTTTGAAAAGCCGAAGGAGGGTGCGTTCAATTCCATTACTTTGGCACAATAGAAGGTCATGTAAAAGAGGGAGACTCTCCCAGCTTGTCCATAGTTGGAAAATTAATTCTTTTAAGTGCTCTAAAAAAATCTCTACAGGTGGTCAGATCTTATGAACTTAGGACCAGCAATGACCTCATCACCTTCAGCTGGCTTAAAAGTTATCTTTGGCTGCTGAGCACTTTATGAAATCTTGTTAATTATGATTGTTTTTCCTAGTTATAAGTCCTTCTGGATAAATTTTTACAAAACATTTATTTTTATTGCTTACATAACTACATAAAATATTTTCATTGGTGTCAAAATGTCATGTTATTGCCAAACAGATTCCATTTCAATTTCTAGAAATTATTGGAAAGTTAATCTTCACATTTTAATGGCACCCTTGCTGTAGTATTAAATCATGCTTTACTGAAATTTACAACAGAAGGCATAATTACATTGCATTTTATACAGAATAAAGCACAGAACAGACAACCTTTCCAGTTAATCTCTACAGTTAATAATTATATTCTCCTTTTAAGGATAAATCATGAATGAAATATAGTATCTTTTTGAAACTGAGTTTTCACAGAAATGATTTGCTTGGATACTCATCATTCACTTCTCTTTTCAACACAGTAGCGTTTTAGTTTAAAAATAATAAATTGAATCATTCTTCAGGTTTGTGAAAATTTACCCTATCCATTTCTAAGTCAAGAAAAGTAAAAATACTACAAAAAAGTAAGATTAGTTAAGAGAGTCATACTCCTACCTAGGCATTTGGTTTTTGTTTAGAGATGCCATTTCAGGAAAACTCACTGTCCATAGACATCATTTCAAGGATGTTAATTGTTTAAGAGCAAAGTTACACTTTGGTGTAGAAAACATCCTTCGGGGTTACACATGGATGCTCATTTAGTGATCCTGAGAAATGAGCTCAGCAGTTACCACATTTACTCTTTGTTCCCAGCCTGGGAGAAGCCCCAGGAGAGCTGGAGGATAAGGAAAGAGCTGACCTTAGTCAGGTCTCCCAGAACGTGCAGCATCACTCAGAGGCACTCCTTTGTCTGAAGCTTGCATTTCCCCTCCTATGGACTGAATTGTGCAACTGCCTCACCTTCTCCCCTTTCTTATGGAGGTGTGACCTTTGGGAGATTAAGTAGATCTATATTATGTCATGAGAGGGCAGGCTTTCATGATGGGATTAATGTCTGGTTAGAGGAGAAGTCAGAGAACTTGCTGTCTCTCTCTCTCTCTCTCTGCCCTATGAGCACACAGTGAGAAGCCAGTCATCTGTAAGCCGGGAAGAGAGCTCTCCACAGAACTCAACCCTGCTGGTACCCAGATCTTGGACTTCCAGCCTCCAGAACTGGGAGAAATAAATGTCTGTTGCTTAAACCACTCAGTTTCTGGTGTTTTGTTAGGGAAGCAGCTGACTAATACATCCTCTGAGAGACTTGGGGCCTGAGCACATGGTGCAGTGGGGAATTCAGATGGGGATCTAGGTGGTTCAGGAACACAGTGTCATAAAATTTCATTGATTGGCTCAATCCTCTCTTTTGGCATATAACTAGAACAGCAGCAGATGATTATGTTGAAGAGATGGCATAAAAAGGACAGCCTTCTGGCGGGTTCAGTTAAAAGTTTGTAAGTCAATTACCATTTTGCCTGGACTGATTTTTCAGTGAAGGAAAATTTAAAAAGTAGATGTTATTTTTAAGAAAGCTGAATTTATAGTTTGAGCGATTGAATATTCCACCATAATATTCTCATTAAATATTTGTTGATTTGGCTTAAATATTTGCTGATCTACTTTATAGCACAAATTTAGCAAAGCATAGGATTCCTATCAAAATGTTTATTACAGGGGCGCCTGGGTGGCTCAGTGGCTTGGGCCACTGCCTTTGGCTCGGGTCATGATCGCAGGGTCCTGGGATCGAGCCCCACATCGGGCTCTCTGCTCTGCGGGGAGCCTGCTTCCTCCTCTCTCTCTCTCTGCCTGCCTCTCTGCCTGCTTGTGATCTCTGTCTGTCAAATAAATAAATGAAATAAAAAAAAATGTTTATTACATTTTTTGTAGTAAAATATACCTTTATGCTCACTCAAGCTAGATGTGACACTAATTCCTTGGGAGTGAGAGTGAAGCTTTGCCCCAGGAAATTTAGAAAAGCATCTTAAAAATAATTAATACAAACCTGGAGTTCCTTTCTCGTGAGCCCCAACTCAGGTACCTGTTTATCTTGTCTTTCCCTAAGTCATCAGAGCAGATCTTTAAATTGCTTCCATCCCCCTATCTTACTGAAATGTAATTGCCTTATAGCCCTGCAGTGATTTTTTTTTTAAATTTAATTTTTTATTTTTTATAAACATATATTTTTATCCCCAGGGGTACAGGTCTGTGAATCGCCAGGTTTACACACTTCACAGAACTCACCAAAGCACATACCCTCCCCAATGTCCATAATCCCACCCCCTTCTCCCAACCCCCCTCCCCCCAGCAACCCTCAGTTTGTTTTGTGAGATTAAGAGTCACTTATGGTTTGTCTCCCTCCCAATCCCATCTTGTTTCATTGATTCTTCTCCTACCCACTTAAGCCCCCATGTTGCATCACCACTTCCTCATATCAGGGAGATCATATGATAGTTGTCTTTCTCTGCTTGACTTATTTCGCTAAGCATGATACGCTCTAGTTCCATCCATGTTGTCGCAAATGGCAAGATTTCATTTCTTTTGATGGCTGCATAGTATTCCGTTGTGTATATATACCACATCTTCTTGATCCATTCATCTGTTGATGGACATCTAGGTTCTTTCCATAGTTTGGCTATTGTGGACATTGCTGCTATAAACATTCGGGTGCACATGCCCCTTTGGATCACTACGTTTGTATCTTAGGGTAAATACCCAGTAGTGCAATTGCTGGGTCATAGGACAGTTCTATTTTCAACATTTTGAGGAACCTCCATGCTGTTTTCCAGTGTGGTTGCACTAACCTTGCAGTGATTATCACAGTAGGTTTTTAGTGAATGTCCATCACCTCACATAGTCACAATTTTTTTTTCTTGTGATAAGATCTTTTAAAATCTAGTCTTCTAGCAAATTCTAAATATACACTTCAGTATTGTTAACTATACTCATTATGTTATTCGTTATATTCCCAGAACATATTTATCTTGCAAGTAAAAGTTTGCATCTTTGGACATTTTTGCACCTTTTGAATTGGGTGAAGGTGGTCAAAAGGTACAAACTTCCATCTTAAATTACTTTTAGAAACTGACAAATCCTACTTAATAAAACCGAATGGAGTGGGTCAAGCTTCTGTCTTCAGCTCAGGTCATGATCTCAGGGTCCTGGGATCAAGCCCCACATTGGGCTTTCTGCTCAGCAGGGAGACTGCTTCCCCCTCTCTCTCTGCCTGCTTCTCTGCCTACTTGTGATCTCTGTCAAATAAATAAATAAAATCTTAAGGGGAAAGAAAAGTCATGAGCCCTGATCTGTATTATTAAAAACAAACAAAAAACCAAAAACCCACAAATGCATATGTTTAAGATTTATTGTACTACATTTTTATTCTTATGAAATATTGCTTGAAATAAGCAGGGATTCATCTAGGACATAGGTAGTTTTTGGTCACATGTAGACCTCTGTCTTAACTAAATGTTACTAAATGTGACAATATTCTACCTGTAGACCTGAGTAGGGCATATTCCACTGATAGACAGAATAATGGTCCCCAAAGATGTTCACATCCTAATCCCCAGAATCTGTGACTATGTTACCTTATCCTGCAAAAGAGACATTGCAAATGTGATTAAATTAATGATTGTGATAGAGGAGGATTATTCTGGATCCTCCACAAGGCTCCTCCTAAGAAAGAGTAGGCAGAGTAAGGGTAGAAGATGTGATGAAAACAGAAGTCAGGTTGAGAGGGAGAGACAGAGAAAGGGCTTGGGGAGAGAAACAGAGACAAAAGTATTGATGCTCTGTTGCTGGTTTTGAAACTGGAAAAAGAAGACAAGTCTAGGAATACAAGTGGCCTCTAAAAGCCAGAAAAGGCAAGGAAATGGATTCTTGCCTAGAGTCTTCAGGAGGAATACAGCCCTGCTAACCCATTTTAGACTTTGGACTTCCTGAATTATAAGAAAATAAATGTGTGGTTTCCTTCTTCCCTTCTTTCCTACCTGCCTTCTTTTCTTCCTTCCCTCCCTCCCTCCTTCCAGTAATCTTTACACACAACGTGGGGCTTGAACTCACCACCCCAAGATCAAGAGTCACATGCTCTATCAACTAAGCCAGCCAGGCACCCCTGATTTGTTTCAAGCCACTAAGTTCATGGTGATTATAGCAGCAAAAGGGAAATAGCGCATCAATAGCCACTGATTTTATTTCCTTAACATGGTACACCTACTATCAGTTAAAAGCAATGTAAACCTTAGACTCTAGTTTTCAGATCTCTCAAGAAACAAGCATGGTGGGTATTAGACTGGCTAATTTACACTTCTGACATATACTGGAGCTTCAAAAGCTGGGAGAGCTGGTAGTGAGCGTTGTGTGCACACGTCCATTACTACTCAGCACGCCAGAGACTTGCATGGTTGACCCACCTGGGACCACTGAACACTGGAAATGTGTAAAGTGTAAAACACAACGTGAATTTTATAAAGAAGAATGTAAAATAGATCATTAATAATTTTTCAGTATTGATCACATTGTCATTGAAACGTTACTATTTTGGAGAAATTGGGTTAAATAAAATTCATTACTAAATTTTAATTTCTTTTTACATTTTTAATGTGAAATGAAAAAATTTAAGTTACATTTGTGAATCGTGTTGTGTTTCTGTTGGACAGTGCTTCTCTAAACAGATAATTCATTTTTTTTAAGATTTTTATTTATTTACTTGACAGACAGAGATCACAGAGAGAGAGGAAGACTCCCTGCTGAGCAGAGAGCCCAATGGGGGCTCGATCCCAGGACCCTGGGATCACAACCTGAGCTGAAGGCAGAGCTTTAACCCACTGAGCCACCCAGGTGCCTCTAAACAGATAATTCTACATAATGATGTAATTGGCATACTATAGATTAAACATGTTGATTAATATATTGTTGAGTAAGGAATATAGCAATGTAGCTAAGAGAGTGGATGGATTTATTCTCATCCATTTTACACATTTTAAAACTATCTCTCCAATTTTCATAGTCAGAGCCCCCAGAGCACCACAGTCTCCAATTAAATTATGGTGAGGTCAGTGAGACTTTATTTTTTAATTTTATTTTTTAAAGATTTTATTTATTTATTTTTTTTATTTAAGAGAGAGGGACAGAGATAGTGATGGTGACAGAGAGCAGAGAGCCTGCTGAGAGAGAGAGAAACAGACTCCCCACGGAGTAGGGATCCAGACCAAGGCTGCATTCCAGGACCCTGAGGCCATGACCTGAGCGGAAGGCAGACGGTTAACTGACAGAGGCACTGAAGGACCCCCCAATCAGACTTTAAAAAAAAAAATCTAGAGGGAAAGCCTAAGGGAGGTGGGAAATACTACTAGCAGCTCAGAGGTAGCATTTTTGCATGAGGAAAGGTAGGGGTTTTCTGTGATGGATGAAAGTGATCTTAGCATGCATTTTATTGTTGTTGTTTTCCGAGAAAGGAAAGGTGGTCTGTGGACATGAAGATACTAGTACTAGAAAAGACTTAATTTTAGGCAATGTTTCATTGTAACATTAAAAAAAAATGTATTTTCCTTTTTTATAGGAGTACTCCCAGTGAAGGTTTAGAGATAGAGAGAAGACACAGCTTGTCTGGATGAAATAATCCGATTGAAGCCATTAGGAAAAATCTAAAACTTCTGGGCTCATGAACACAAGACATGTCTGGATGAAAACAGAACATACTATCAAATGAATGATTAGGTTAGAGATGCCTAGACCACTTGTGAGTTTCTGTATGGTTTATGAATATAGAGAGAGCTAGTATGACAGCTTCAACATTTGGGATACATATGCCCTTTTACCTGCAGAGAGAGTATGTTTGTCTTCTTCCAAAGACCTCATGGACATCACATCTTTCTCTTCTGGAAGAAATATAATTTCTTTTCAAGTCCAGTTAATGTTTCATAAAGGCATCCAGCCAGTATAATTTCCTGGATCATATTAATGTTTGTAGGATCAAGAAATCTTAGGAAACTAAACAGAATCTGTAAACAATTATATTTTGGGTAATGATTACCTTAGAGTTCAGTGAGGAAAAAAACTATATATGTATACTAGGAATATACATATTTGTATATATAGAATATATGTGTGCTTTAGGATTAAATATACCTACACATCAATACAGATAGGGGTGCCTGGGTGGCTCAGTCAGTGAAGCATCGGACTCTAGATTTTGGCTCAGGTCATGATCTCAGGGTTGTGAGATCGAACCGATGTCAGGCTCTGCACTCAGCAGGGAATCTGCTTGCAATTCTCTCTCCCTTTCTCCCCACCCCATGCTCTCTCTCTCTCTCTCTCTAAAACAAACAAACAAATAAATAAATAAGTAAATAAAATATATATGTTATGTATATATTTTATATGTGTATGTATATATGTGTTTATAAAATATATAAATTATATATATATTCCTAATGTACACACACATACATTTATATGAATGCCAAAGCAAAGTGATGAAAATTTGGTAAAAGACAAAGACAGATTTTGCCTCCTGGATCGTCCATGACATTTTGGGAATGCCAAATATCATATAGGACGTGAGGATCATGGTTCAACCTTCAGCATGAGCAAATCTATGTATTAAGGAAATTATTCTAACTTCAGAATTTCAGTAAGTGCATAGACACTATAAACCCTTATCTGGGGGGCGGATTTCTCTGTAATTTTCTGGGTCATTCTCCCTCAACCCCAGTTCTCCACTTTATTTTGTATGGGTGGCCACACCCAGCGTCTCTGTCTTGGTGTAAATATCAACCATCTCAATGGCCTATAATGACACGGGAACCTTTCAAAAGGTTTCTCTATTTCCTGATAATGTCCCTGTGTATATAATGTTATTGTGGCCCATATACAGGGAAGTTATCACAGAATAGGGAAAGCTTTCCAAAGAGTACTTGCATTGCATGGAAGTCAGCTATCAGAAGTTAATATCCAACTGGACTTCCATTGGCAAATGTTCTCATTTTTTCCCGATGGGGTGTGGAGTGTAAATTTCTTGGCTTGCCAAGGATATGAAAACAGCCCATTCATTAAAATAACTTAGCTTTCATACTTCAAATAAATAATTATTCTGATTTCTTAGATAAGATACCATCTAGATACAAATGCCCTGAGGCAGGATCTATTGCAAATTGTTATGTCAAATTCAGAGTTGTTTTTATGTTTGCAAAGCAGGCACTTCAAATCTGAGTACTCTGGATTAAAACTGTCAAGGCATGAGGCTGAGTGAGGACATACCAGCTTTACCTGCCTTGGGGCACTACTAAGACTGGTTGGCTCTCTCTGAGCCATAAAACTTTTTATTATTTTTCTGCATATATTATGCCATGGAACCATGTAGCCTTCTGGGACTTCTGTTGCTTGTAAAATGGCTCAACATTTTTGTTGGCAGGAGTGCAGGGTGAGAATTGCTCATCACTCTTGCAGAGCACCAGGAGACCTCTTTCGGAGTTCATTGGTTAACCTGCACTGGAGACCAGTTAATAAACCAATGAAGGAAATGTTAACATTAAATTAAAATATGTGAAGGTGGATTCTTATGAGCATCAGATAAGCTACATGCAGTAGACACACTGAAAATCAGAATTCAGGGGAAAAAAAAACAAGTGCTTTGTTCCTTTCTGAGGCATGCAGAACTCATTATTGTTGATGGAAAGGAAATCCACAGGGTTGAGTGCCTCAAATAAGTCAAGGGTTGGAAACCCTTTGGCTCAACTTTATTGACCAAAGAGTTTCTCTAAAGAGAAGCTTGCTTACCCTGGGGTGAGAACATTCATTATAAATCATATATAAATAAATAATAGTTTATAAATATTATTGTAAATATTTCATAAATAATCATCATACATATCTCTATATACAGTTTCTTCACATTTTTTTAGAACTTGGCTTCTTACTGGTATAGAAGTTATGGATGGATTAAAATCAAATGCTTAAAATTCACTCCAGAGACTATGGAATTGGTCTTATAAGAAAGTGATCTTTGGGCTGATAGGTAAGTCACGGTATTAGATGTCTCCTCTTGGTAGGTTCTATTGAATTCTTAAGATTCTCAATGATTATAATTGAGCCAGTTGGAGTAGCTGAAAGAGTAAGAGAAAGCATGTGTAGTCATGATAAATCAGGCCTTGGAATTTGCAGATCAGGTGCAAAATCCTTATTAATTTCAGTCTTATTGACATAGTAGAATTTAGCAGTCTATAGTATAACAAAAGGATTGTGCAGAGTTTTATTTAGCTCTTTGTGTTGTAAAGACTAGAGTCACCTATTCCAAACAATTAAAGACATGTTTAATATAGCAGTTTACATATATTGCTTGGGAAGCTAGTGTCTCAGAAGCCCAAGAACAGGGTAAGAGTAGAACAATCCCTATGGAAAATGGAACAGGAACTGGAAAATGCTCTGGGATCCAAGACGAGTCTGGGATCCTCAAAAGTAGGAGCCTATTAATTTCACTGGGTGTCCAACATTAAGGTGAAGACAATATGCATGTAGTGTCTGCTCTATGGCTACCAAGTGGCCTGCTTTTTTCTGTATTTCACTATTCAGATTCCTGGAAGATGCATTTTGGTCTCTTTAGATAAGCATTTATTGGCCAGGCCAATAAGTCTGCTAGTCCCTGGGAATTTGTTGTGGTTGGGTTTGATCTATATGCCATCTTATTTTCTGATTACATCTCTCCATAATCACTGAGGCACAGGTGGAAAGAAAACAAAGATCTTCTTTATTTGAGACCACATCTTTTGAATGTCTGCAAAAGTCAATGAAGCTCGAGATACCTTCTCTGGGTAGGGCTCAACCTATCAACTTATCTACCCTACAGTTGTAAACCATAGATTTCCTACAAGTGACAGAGTAGAACCTGTCTACAAGTAAGTGACAGAGCAGAACCCATCAAAGGACCAAGCAGGCAATGAGGTTTTGTTGTCAGGATTATCATTTCTTCTCAAACCCAGATCCATTTTATATCCTAGCAAATTAAAGGCAGCTGTAGTTTGCTAGGAAGAGGATGTGACTTAGTGTGAGGAAATACCCTTAAATCACACCTTTGCCCATATCTGGTAGCCTTGGGTAAATTAATGAGCTTCTCTAAGCTTTAGTTTCCTCTTTATAAAATGTAACTATTATACAAAGCTGTTTTAAATACTGTATGGAAGAGATGGGCATGTGGTAGATCATTATTTAATAAATACTTATTAAAAAAAAACCCAGAGGGAGACCCTAAGTGTTCCATTTTCCAGATGTGGAAACTGGGTCCAGACATGTGATTTACTTGTTTAAGTCCAAGCAACTACTTGATTGTAGTCAACACTGAAAGACAAGTCTCCTGACTTCCCAGACCAATGCTTCTGCAAATTCCTTCTTGGTTTCTACACAATTCTCAAAACTTGCTCTTTAAAAAGAATGTGTGTATGTGTATAAAGTTACAGCTTCTAGTTTCTTCCAAAGTTTCTTTCAATGAACAAGACATATTTTTATAATTAGACTAAGAATTCCTGACGTTCTTTAAAAAAAAAAAAGAAGTATCTGATTTTTATTCGCTGTGAAGAGTGAATAAAAATTAGTCTAGAGGCACCTAGGTAACTCAGCTGGTTAAGCATCTGACTCTTGATTTCAACTCAGGTCATGATCTCAGGGTTGTGAGATCAATTCCCACATTAGGCTCTGTGCTTAGTGTAGTCTGCTTGTCCCTCTCTCTCTGCTCCTCCCCTGCTTGCATGCTCTGTCTCTCAAATAAAAATAAATAAATACACAAATAAATAAATACATCTTAATTACTAACCGTCCTCGAGGAACATGTGTTTGAATAGTAACTCCAGTCTTATAGGAGTGAAACTCCTCAGCGTGTCCCTGGGCCTCCCGCAGTCACTCTGGCCATATTTTGGCCTCCTGTGGCTTTAAGGTCAAGAGCAAAGCCAAGACTCCAATTGGCAGCCAGATGATGCAGACTGAATGGCCATGAAACCCAAGGTGATCTGGGGCTCACCTGGCTGAACACCACAATCCACAAGTGTACTCCATGCCACACATTTCTCTGCCTCCTGAGCAAAACATGGCATGATGGAGTGGAAACTTCATGTAATCCATTATGTTTTCAAATACCAAAGGGTTGACTTTTAAGAAATGTTAAAGTACTAGATTCCAAATTTCCTCAGCAGAATACAATTGGTTTGTCCACATAATCGCTTTCTTTGCCCAGGAGCACAAGATTTTCGAAGCATGTCTTCCTCCTTCCACTCATTACGATTTCCTCATAAACACTTACTGTCTGTTTTGTGCACAGCACCCTGGGAGATACAAAATGACATCTGGTGTACTCCTTCCTAATGAAACCCATTTTCTCATTGAGATGAGAATGGAGGCTCCTTGAGGTCTGGGATCTTGTTGATCTTATTCACTGGTAGCATTAAGAGTCTAGAACAGTATGTGGCATAGAATAGGCACCCAGAAAATACTTGTGGAATGCAGTAACAGATTTACCTAAATGGGACATTAATCATGGCTAACATTTATGCTTACTAGTTTTCTCAACACTGCCTCATTGAGCCTCAAAACTCTTGAGGTAGGAAGTATTAATATTCCCATTTTGGAGATGGGGAAACCGAGGCTTAGGGAATTAGGTAACTTTCCCATTGGTGACCCAGGGCTTTGTACCAAAGTCATCTGGCTCTGAAGTCCATGCCCTTGGCCACTCTGTTGCCCTGCATGTTATGCTGCCATTTTGCTTGGGGCAAAAGGTACTCCTTCCATGGTTTTAGAACTATAATCAAGGAATGTTTACAATGGAATCTCACTTGTAGTATAAATGATAAGCACATTAGAAAGTTTTGTAGAGGGGCACCTGAGTGGCTCAGAGGGTTAAAGCCTTCGGCTCAGGTCATGATCCCAGGGTCCTGGGATTGAGTCCCATATTGGGCTCTCTGCTCAGTGGGGAGCCTGCTTCCCCCCTCCCTCTCTGCCCGCCTCTCTGCCTACTTGTGATCTCTATCAGATAAATAAATAAGGTCTTAAAAAAAAAAAAAAAAGAAAGTTTTGTAGAGTCTGAAACAGATGTGGAACCAAAACTGCCTGGGAAAGATAGGAAGGGTTTAAAAGGTGAGAAGTAGAGTTCATCTCCCTTTGACTTCTGGGAGATGACCTTGAAAATCCTCTTTGTAATATGATTATACTATAAATGTATACAACATTATAACATTATTTTTTTTCTTCAATCCCATTTCATCATGTTAAACAGTTCATGTGGGAGAGAATTCAGTACCCTCAGTACCAGCATGGCACCTTTCCACTGATTTGAAAGGAATTGAAATTTCACTAGGATGCTAAGCTTGATGGATTAGGGAAGGCTAGTTACACCAGCATACCCTAGACAAATTTGAATTCTGATAAGCTTGCCTCTTTCATGCTTTTATCCAATTCATCCTTTTCTTTTTAAGAAGTCCCAGAGAAGAAGAAAAAAAAAACCACCCACAATATTTCATATAAAATCGTTTTTGACATCTTTGGAGATTTCTCTGAGTTCTGGTCCAAGCCTGAGTATTGTTCGATTCTACCTACATTCTTCCTACACTTAAGGGATTTCGAAAAATGTACTTAATGATTTGGACTTGTTTTAATTTTCTCTAACTCATTTTCTCTTGAGGTTAAGAACATTTTGTAAATTTGCAAATACCAAAAGTATTTTGCACACAATGAATAGACTTAAAAAAAATAATCAGATCAGATTCAGAACATTTCCCCAAGGAAAGGAAGTGCACAAAATAGTCAAATGACTAATTGAAAAACAAAGCAAAGGAACTAAAATATCTCCCTGAACTAGTTCCTAAGGTATGCTCTTTTTCCATTATGAAACACTGACTAGTCTGCACTGTTTGTTTTTTGAAGTAAAACTTTGATGGGAAAATTAATAACTGAATCCACTGTGTATTTCACACTAACATTAACCTTCCTTTTCTTGCCAAACATTTTGCCATGAGCTTAGGCATTCCTGCTCAATACATTTTCCAGCCTGTTCATCTGTCCATCTTTCTTGTTCCCATAAATATTCTATTAAATTTTCAAGTGTTACTTCTGGAAAGGTAGAACATCACCATATCATTGTAGAGATTGATAATAAAAGCAAATTTTCATTTGTTGTCCATATGGACACAAACTCCAAGTCTGAATTTCACTCCATTGGGTAGGGCCTCCATGGGATCTCATGTTGATAAACTACTCAGTTGTGGAAATGCTTGGTATCTGAAGAAGAGTGACAAATGATGCATGACCTGATTGACAAATTGATAAACTGACTGAAATTTTTAAATTGACAAAAATGATTAAAGTTGTTAAATTGATAAATGTTTCTTGAGCAAAGACTATTTGCAAATTGGGACTTGTTACCTATTAGACAGAGGCAAGCATGTAGGGTCTTGGAGTACAGACCCAGTTAGGGATGTGCTTCCTGATATGTTGCCAGGAAATCATGGAGAAGATTCAGCTCTTCTTAGCTTGTTGTTCTAACTTACAGTAACTGGGCAAGAATTTGACTTTCACACCCAAATCAGTTCCTCAGTGTAACTGACACTTTCTAATGTGTTCTACTCCTTAGCAAGTCATGCCACTGTATAATATTACTCTTGGCTTACATTGAAGTTAACACAAACTTTTCTTTCTCTGGATCTCATCTTGCTAAGAAACATTCCCCATGCCTGCAAGATTTAATTATATCTGTTTGCATAAGTCAAACTCAAAAATGTTGATAGACTTATTAGAGTCCCTTATGTCAGGGACTTAGGAGACTATAAAGAGTCATGAATAATAATAGCAGAAACAGCAGTAACAATAGTAGTGAAAGTAATAAGAATGGTAAATGTTAATATTTACTGAATGCCTTCTATGGGGCACTGTGCTAAGCACTTTACATGCAATAATGTGACCACCAAACCAAAATGCAGAGAGTTGAAATAACCTGCCCTAAAACTCACACAGTCCTGTGGTTGACATAGGAAATGATTTTTCTTTAAGGTTTAGCAAAACTCACCATCTGAGAATTATTTTTTGAAGGGGAAATTTTTTTTTTACTATCATTTCAATTTCCCACTATTTCCTGGGTAGGTTTTCTTCTCTGGGTTTCATAGGGATATATTCACTTTTTATTCTTATGGTGGTTGCTCCTCACTTAAGCACATTGTATTTTTCTATCGAGTTCTGAAAATTTTTAATGTCTATGTTTTCCCTGAACCAGACAAGTAATTTAGTATGGTCTTGTGTCACTTTGCTTTCTTCCCCACATCTTATGCTGATATTTTTCTAGAATAATTCTGAGTCATTAAGTATATGTATTATGTTTTTCTTTGCTTTCATCTTACCCTTTTAATTAATTAATTTTTATTTTTTAAAGTAGGCTGCATGCCCAGCATGGAGCCCAATGCAAGGCTTAAACTCACAATCCTGAGATCTAGACCTAAACTGAGATCAAGAGTCAGATGCTTAACTGAAGGAGCCACCCAGGTGCTCCACATTTTACCCTTTTAAAGATCCTTTTCATGAAGTTTAAGTCCTCTCTGCCTTGACTGATTTGCTTTTGTCTTCTTGCTCTATCAGACAGAGAGAGAGCAATCCCCCTAGGATTGCTTTTTCTTTTAGCTTTTTCAACTTTTGCATTATAGATTTTGAACCTTTTTAAACAGATGATAACACTTGTGATAAATATGTATTACCAGTAATTGAGTCTTTATCATGGAAAAATGTTTCATTTTTAGAAAAGCTACTTATCTGAAAGCATATTTTGTGTGTTACTAGGATAGCTAAACTAGGTTTTCTTTGATTCATGTCTTGACTTTGTCCATCATTTTACTTTGAATCTTTTTGTATTTTTTTTAGCTTAGGGATATATTGTGATATATATAATGTGAATTGGATGTTTCTGTTTTCCACTGAATACATATATTAAAGCCGTAACCCCTCATGTGGCTGTGTCTGGAGAAAGGTCCTCTAAGGAAGTAACTAAGGTCAAATGAGGTCATAAAGGTGGGGCCCTGATCAGATAGGGTCAGGGTCCTTATAAGAGACATCAGAGAGATTGTTCCCTCTCTCCATATGAGTACACAGCAAGAAGGCGACCATCTATAAGCCAGGAAGAGAGCCATCACCTCTATCTTGCACTTCCCAGCCTCCAGAACTGTGAATAAATTTCTGTTGTTGAAGTCACCCAGTCTGTCGTATTTTGTTACAGCAGCTGACTGATAATACAGATTTTGGTACCGAGAAGTGGGATGCTGCTGTATAATTACCTCCACCTGCAGACGTGGCTTTAAGACAGTAATGGACGGAAGCTGGAGAGTTTTGGAGAACATGCTAGAAGTTCTCGGTTGCCCTGAAGGGAGTGTGGATAGAAATATGCACACTAAAGGTAATTCTGGTAACATCTCAGGTGGAAATGAGGAATAAGTTAACAGGAACCAGAAGCAAAGCAAACTTCATTAAAAAGTGGCAAAGATTCTTCTCCTACTCACTTAAACCCCCATGTTGCATCACCACTTCCTCATATCAGGGAGATCATATGATAGTTGTCTTTCTCTGCTTGACTTATTTCGCTAAGCATGATACGCTCTAGTTCCACCCATGTTGTCGCAAATGGCAAGATTTCATTTCTTTTGATGGCTGCATAGTATTCCATTGTGTATATATACCACATCTTCTTGATCCATTCATCTGTTGATGGACATCTAGGTTCTTTCCATAGTTTGGCTATTGTGGACATTGCTGCTATAAACATTCGGGTGCACATGCCCCTTTGGATCACTACGTTTGTATCTTTAGGGTAAATACCCAGTAGTACAATTGCTGGGTCATAGGGCAGTTCTATTTTCAACATTTTGAGAAACCTCCATGCTGTTTTCCAGAGTGGTTGCAGCAGCTTGCATTCCCACCAACAGTGTAGGAGGGTTCCCCTTTCTCCGCATCCTCGCCAGCATCTGTCATTTCCTGACTTGTTGATTTTAGCCATTCTGACTGGTGTGAGGTGATATCTCATAAGTCAGGCAGAGAAAGACAACTATCATATGATCTCCCTGATATGAGGAAGTGGTGATGCAACATGGGGGCTTAAGTGGGTAGGAGAAGAATCAATGAAACAAGTTGGGATTGGGAGGGAGACAAACCATAAGTGACTCTTAATCTCACAAAACAAACTGAGGGTTGCTGGGGGGAGGGGGGTTGGCAGAAGGGGGGTGGGGTTATGGACATTGGGGAGGGTATGTGCTTTGGTGAGTGCTGTGAAGTGTGTAAACCTGGCGATTCACAGACCTGTACCCCTGGGGATAAAAATATATGTTTATAAAAAATAAAAAATTAAAAAAAAAAGTAAAAAAAAAAAGTGGCAAAGAACACGGCTGAATGATGTTCCCTGTCTGGGGAAGGTAGAGCTTGTGAAATGGGACATTGGGGGAGGGGATGTCTAAGCAAAGTGCTGAAGGAGCAGCATGCTTTCTCTTTACCGCTTATAATAACTTTTGAGAGGAGAGAGATACATGGAAGGAATTGTTAAGCAAAAATGAACCAGAACTTGGAGATCGGGATGTTTTCAGGCTATCCATATTGTGAAAATGAGGGGACTGCTGCAAGAATGAGGGACTGCGTACTAAAAAGATCAAGAAGGGAGTGGCTGAACAGCCGTTTGATAAAGAGATTTGCCTCATAAAGTAGTTCTGGGGAGAGATCGGATGTGCCTCACGGATTTCGTGTACCTTCTCAGGAGAAGCCAGGGGTAAAAACAGGATTACACCAGGAAGACGCTGCTAGTTTGAGCTAAAGGAGACAGAGAAAGTGCCTTTCTCTGACTATTTTGCTTAAGCTTGATATTCTCTGTTCCATCTGTCTTGTTGCAAATCTATTATCTTTTATCTTATTTATTTCACCTTGAGCTTGACTTACCTCTCTGGGTCTTAGTGTCCTAATTGATAAAGTGAGGTGGTTGGCTTAGATGTGGTGCAGTCAACTTGCTGGTTAGTGGGCATGAGCCCAAACAAATGACCCCTTCAAACTCTTTCTATTTTATCAGAGTATTCTACCCCCAAATTCAAACAACTTTACAGATAGCCTGTTAATTTCACATCAGGCAGGCTTTTTGTTTTTAGTTTAGACCAAGATAAATGTTAGTGAGCAGCATTTTTCATAAGAAAGTGTAGCTGACCTTTTAATAATGTGTTAGGGGCGCTGACCCCCACCCACACAGTTAAAGATCCATATATTAACTTTTGATTCCTCAAGAACATAACTAGACTAACAGTCCACTGTCAAAGCCTTACCAATAACATAAACAGTGCATTAACAGATATTTTGTATGTCATATGGGATGAGGTAGCATAAGGCAAGCTGAGAACAAAGCACAAGCAGACAACCCCCCCCCCCAACCAGCCCTAGGATATGTGTGACATTCCTTCTAGAAACTTCTATCTTAATGTTAATGCTGTGCTGGGGGAAAAACAATCTTAGCTTGACAATGGCAAAGCCTCCAGAATCCTGAGAGTCTTCTTTAGCAGGTGGAAGTCCTTTTGGACACCTTCCTTAGCCCTTACCTCCCCCAACCCCCATGTATATAATCAGCCATTTCTCAGAACCCCAGTGCAGCTCTTTCTGCCCACAGGTCCTGTCCCCATGCTTTAATAAAACCAGCTTTTGCACCAAAGACATCTCAAGAATTCCTTCTTGGCCGTCAGCTCTGGATCTCACCTACACTGAAAAACTACATCAATATGCACTAATACAGTATTCTTATAATATGGTAAGCTAGAGAAAAGAAAACCAGGAGAAAATATATGTATAATACTGTGTTGTATATGCTGAAAAAATGTCAATACAAGTGGACCCACACAGTTCAAACTGATGTTGTTCAAGGGTCAGCAGTAGTGGGGAAAACAGTTCTGTGTTCTCAGCTTCTGTTTCTGGTTTCCAGTTTTTGGCTTAATGACTGTCAGACTCTAAAGCCCCAAGGACCACCTTTTAGGAGTTTTCTGGTATGGCTAAATGCTCCTGGTGAGCTTATTGTACACACCAGGATAATGGGAGAAGATTTGGGAAAATAGAAATTGTCAAAAGGAAGAAACAACTGAGGGGTGTTTGGGTGGCTCAGTCTTCAGTGTCTGCCTCTAGCCCAGGTCTAGATCTCAGGCTCTGTGTTGGGCTCCTGGCTCAGTGTAGAGTCTGCACCCCACCCCTCTCCTGTGTACATGTTCTCTCTCTCAAATAAATAAATCAAATCTAAAAAGAAAAAAGGAAGGAATAACTGATAAAAGAGATAAAGGAAAAAGAAATAAACCAGCATGGGAGGAGATTGGAAGGGAGTGTTTTGTGGGAAAAAAATCATGTGAGGACCCCACCTCAGGTGTGTGGCTTACCCATTAAAAACAGCACTATTGTACTAAATTAATCTGAAAAAGGGACATTTTAGGAATATCAGGTTGTTGAATGATGAGAGGTACAAACTGTTTAACTCTAAGGACATGGGTTGGATGAGAGTCCACTTCTTCCTGGCTCTGTGAACTTAATTTCTTTAAATTGTCCTTTCCTCACTTGTAAAATGAGTGCCTTAACACAGAGAGTCTGCCTCATAAAGTAGTTCTGGGGATTAAATATTCACGGTTCAGATTTTGGCACATTATAAGTCCTTAGTAAGTGTTACTTTCTTTCAATGTTATTATTATTGTTACAATTATTATTGTTGGCATCCTAGGTCGGCAAAAGAAAGTTATAAGCTTCATGCTTTAATTTGGCCCTAACTAGAGATTATAATTCATTCTAGCAGCCATGAGTGTCAATCAGCTGTTTCATGAAGAACTAGCTGTCATAAAAGTTAAATTATGTCTATTTGCATTTAGTTTCTTCTTATAATAAAATCGAGTTCTTTTCCTATCTGCTAAGAATAGAAAAAAGCTTTCCTGAAATAAGTTTCATTTTTTTAAAGATTTTATTTATTTATTTGACAAAGAGAGAGAGATCACAAGTAGGCAGAGAGGCAGGCAGAGAGAAGGGGGGGGGGCAGGCTCCCAGCTGAGCAGAAAGCCCGATGCGGGGCTCAATCCCAGGACCCTGGGATTGTGTGATACGGGGTTCAATCCCAGGACCCTGGGGTCATGACCTGAGCCGAAGGAAGAGGCTTTAATCCACTGAGCCACCCAGGTGCCCCTATTAGTTATTGTTGTTAACTTTATGGTGCATAATATATAAATTAAAATTTATCGTAGGTATGTGTGTATAGGAAAAAGCAGAGTACCTATGGGGTTTGATACAGTCCACAGTTCCAGGCCTCTGTTGGGGATCTTGGAACACATTGCTTGTGGATAAGGAGGAACGACTGTTTTTTGTTTTTTGTTTTTTTTTTTTTTAACAGATTTAGTTAGTAAAGCAGATACAAGGGTTTCTCTCACTAGAAATGCAGCATTGTAGAAATAACATTATGTCTTTGTGAGATGTTTTCTGAGGAAGATAACTCTCCAAAAATTCCTTATGTTGTCAGACTTTACGCTGTTTTCTGGAGTGGAAGGTTATTATTCCTATTTTGCCAAAGAGTATGTGGGGGATCAGGGGCTTCATAAATGCCAACAGCAGCTCTCCAGTGTGACCACGACCATAACCTGAATTCTTTATTATAGATTCTCTTTTCAGTCTACACCATTGCTATACAAAATTAAAACACTTGTGTAACACCAAAAACAAAACAAAACAAAACAACCCCAAAAAACAAAACCGCAAACCCCAAGCTAGTAAGTCCTAAAATTAGATGTAAACCTTTTAAATAGTTTCTGGATATGAAACTAATAAACATTATTTGCCCTATTGGGTGGAATGCTAAGAAGCTATTTTTGTTGGATTGTGAAAATTCATTAAAGACTCTATATGAACAGCAATAAAAGTGTATCCATTAAAAGTTACCTATTAGCTGATTTTGCCCACAGTTTCCAGGTATGAGACTTGGCATTTCAACAAAATTAATGACCATCCTATTTTGGGTCACCAATTCCTTGCAGTTGATTATTATTCCCCAGAAATTTCTCTGGTCCAAGTCTTAGAGCCAAACTAATTCTTTGAGAAAAAGTAATAATTGTGAATAGGTGTAGTAACTCCATAAAATCATAAAATAGATGAAGCTTCCAGTGTTTGATAAATTAAGAGAATAAATGAATGATTTATACGTAAAAGAGAAAATGAACGTCAATAAGAAGTAGTACCTTTACCCTTCCACCTGCCAGAAATATCACCTTCGTGTTTGTGGGTAAAGCCAATTATTGAGACAATTAAGCGAATATGGGAGAAAACCATACAGTAATATACCGAATGACCAATGAGTTCATGTCTATCCTGTGTGTGACATTTCCATAGATTCTGTGGGGGCTAAAGATATGTTTAAGGCACATCTACTATTTCTAAAGACTTCATAATTCGACTCATAAAGCAATACTTGATACAGACAAATAGAAGTTTTTAGATCATGAATTAAATAGGGAAAGTTTTATTAAATAGGGAAAGTTTTAGAAGAGAACTTAGAGATCACCTAGCCTAATCTACATGATTAAAGAAATAGTTTAGTGAGGTTTTAAAATTAGTTGGTTCCTTATAATTGTAACTGATATGACAGGCTCTGACTTCTATTTTTTTTTCTCCCTCAAACTGAGTGCTATGGTCTCAGCTGACCATATAAATTGAGTTATGAATTCAATTCATAATTGAGTTATGAATAAGAATTGAGTTTTCAATACATATGTTGAAATCCTCACCCCTAGGGCAAAAGCATCAGGGAGTGGGTCTTTTGGGAGGTGACTGGGTTATGAGGTTGGGGTTCTCAAGAATGGGGTGATTGTTCTTAAAAAAGGGATCTCACAGAGCTCCCTTGTCTTTAGTCATCTATAGGTGTCCCTTTACTATGGAAGGCTTTTGGGTTTAGAACTTTCTAGAAACTTACAAGGGTGTGAGTGGGTAAAGTTCAAGCATCAAGTGCTAGCTCTTTTGTTGCCACAGCTTATAACCCCCGCATTAAGCCAAAGGAAGGGTTCTGCTTAGTGGAATGGATAAGACTGTTTCTGGGAACAGAGGCACAAATGTTCAGGAAGGGCAAGGTTTAAGAGCAGTTTCATTTTATTTTTTTTTTTCAGTGTTCCAAAATTCATTGTTTATGCACCACACCCAGTAAAATTTAAAAAAAAAAATCTTTTAAGAAAAAAAGAAAGAAAGAAAGAAAAAGAACGGTTTCAATGATCCTGCTGTTCGTGGTCTGGAAAGCAGAGGAGTGACAGTACTGTTGTGCTTTGGCGATCTCTTAATTTGAAGTTCATGGACTTCAGAGATCTGGCAACTCTCTGAATGCACATGAAAGTGTTTTCCTTCTAGAGAAAGAGTGTCTACCTTTGTTCAGTTTCTCACCCACATCTGTTATCCCCCCCGAAGTTAAGAACCGCTTATTTCCTGAAGGCCTGAAAACACGATAAAGTCGAGCCTCAATTTATCTTGCTACAAAAGATAAAGCTCAAACAGTTCATTTATTAGTTCATTAAAAAACAAAACAAAACAAAACAAGGACGCCTGGGTGGCTCAGTTGGTTGGACGACTGCCTTCGGCTCAGGTCATGATCCCGGAGTCCCGAGATCGAGTCCCGCATCGGGCTCTCAGCTCCACGGGGAGTCTGCTTCTCTCTCTGACCTTCTCCTCACTCAAGCTCTCTCTCACTGTCTCTCTCTCAAATAAATAAATAAAATCTTTAAAAAACAAAACAAAATCAAAACAAAAAAAACATTGAGGAAAAGGTTGGATAGCAGGAGGGCTCTGGGGAAAATGGTTACCTGATTTTGGTTCCTTTTCTCTTTACAGGGAACGCCTATGGGGGTTTCCAGAGTCGCAGGCCTACTAAGCAGAGGCTGCTTCTCCTTCCAGCACCCAGGGGAGTCTAGCCATTCAGAACTCTCCGCACCATGACCTGGTCCCAATGAGCCGCCAAAGATAATTAACCATGTAAGGATCTCACAGATGAGGGGGGAAAAAATAGAAAAACTATTTTTTTCTTTTGCACTGGACACAGCACAAGTCCAGTGCAAAAGAACTGTTAGAAAACAGAAGAATGATTAAAACAAAAACAAAAACAAAAGACGGCTTCTTGTAACAGCAAGTCTTCTTTGGTGAATTTGAATTTGACCGCATGATTTCTGAACTAAACAACTCTGCAGGTAAATTGAAGGTAAGGACGGTTGTTACTGATGCTTCCATGGTCAGCCCCAAGGACAACCTCAAAGCTCAAAGGGAAACCCTGGCTGTGGGCGGTTGCAGCCAGAGCCCCACCGCAGGGTGAGGCCAGCAGCGCGCGGGGAACCGCACAAGCGCGTGCGCATAAGGGAGGCGGTGCCCCGGGGCTCTCTCCGAGGCCCGTGCGCGGTGGCGGCTCTTCTTGTGGCACTGTCCCGGGTTCCACTGCCTCTCGGCCCACCAGATGGTACCGTACGGCCTCCTCACCGGTGCCTGGAAGCGGAGCGTCGCGGATGGTCGTCAGTGACCAGCGTGTGCAAGTGCATTCCACCAAGGAGGCCTGCGGCTTCGAGGTGACCGGGGTCGCCTCCACCGTCTGTCGCGCCATCCGTCTGCTCATGTCCCTGGCCTTTGTCCCCCAATGCCTCATCGGCTGCGTGAAAAGGAGCGAGCAGCGATGGACACGGCCACCCGGCTGTGGCTCCGGCTCAGAACCGGGCACCTGGAGACGGTGCAGGCCGCCTACCTGGGCCCTTGTCCAGGCCCAAAAGAGCAGGGTGGCAGCGGGGAGCCGGGGGCAGGCCCAGCCGCCGCCCGACCACCGCAGCTTACCCGCAGAGCTGGCGAGGGCTCAGGGCTGGCCCGCGGCGTAGACTAGGGTCTCTGGGCCCGCCCTGCCGGCAGCTCGCCCCGCGCGCAGGACATGCTTCCCGAGAGGAGAAGCTGGGCGCACCCCACCTGCCCCACCTTGGGGATGTCCCCACAGCAGGCGGTCTGCGTCCCCGGGGTGATGGAGGGTCAAGTCTGACCGCACCGCCGGCCACCTGCACTTTGACGTGTGTCCAGCCTGAGACTGGTCGGGAAATCAACTTCTGGGCTTGGGGATCCCGCGGGAAGCAGCGCTGGGGACTCCCCCGGGATGTCCTGTCCCCGCGGAGCTCAGCTGGGGCAGTGTTTGTAGATGTTTCCCTAAAATGGTCGCGGAGGCTCTGGAACCAGTTGGGGCCTGCGCCTGGCCGAGCCCCTTCGGAGTGGCTGCGGGACGTTTTCAGCACATCTATTTGGTGGTGTAGGAAGCCGGTGTCGGAAGCCGGCTGCAGACTTCCCGCAGCTGCTGCTGGCCGCCTTGTCCTCTGTGCCTGCAAGCAGGGACCTCGCCCGGGTGCTGCGTCCTTTACCTGCAAAGCAGTCATGAAGGACGAGAGATGTGGACCAAAACAATTCTAATACTGGGGAAAAAAAAAAAAAAAGTAGGCAACTTGGATGATGATTTGAGGATCCCTACCATGGAAATAATTGGCATTTTTGAAGTGAAAACAAAAACAAACACCCCCCTCCCCCAAACCAAAAAAAACCCAAACATTAGAAAGACATTTATCCGAAGTAAATAAATTCTTGAGATTGTAGATTGTAAGGACTGCCTGAATTACAGGCTTTGCTGATGAGAAAAGACCTGAGCATGTATCAGTAAAATTCTGGAACTTTCAGGAAGGAAGAGAATATTAGGAACCTCTAGGCAGGAAGAAAAACCAACCAACCAAAGCACATATCAGCGAAGCATTGGACAAGGGCAGCCTAATTTTTAAAATTATTTTCCTGAAACCTGACAGATCGTGGAATAACAGCAGTCAGAGAGCTGCAAGCTAAGGTGTTGTGAGGTAAGATACCATGGGCTGGAGTGATAGAATGAGAGAAGATAGGTGGGCATAAGTAGGAATGCAGAGTATATCAACTACACACCTTAAAAAAATTCCTTGTGAAAATGGCTGAACAGTAATTGAACCACAACGGAAATCTTAAGGTGGAGAAAATAAAGAAGCCAGGCAACCGTGGTGAGCGGCCATAAATGTCCCTCCCTCCTGTCATCCCTTCTTCCTTCCTTCTTAACTTCTTTCACGTTTCCATCTACACATCTGTCTAAATAGAATTTATTATCTTGAAATGTGATCCATAAGTATTACGCAAGGTTTTTGAAATAGGAGGGATACGCTTTAAGGAACTTTCTCTTCCTCCCTCTTTCCTTCCTTCTTTCTTCTTCGCTCCTCCCCTTCCTCTCTCTTCCTTCCTCTCCCTCCCTCTCTCTCTTTTTCTCTCTCCTGCCCTCTCCTCTCCTCATCTCTTCTCCTCTTTTATGGTCTTTCTAACCAATTAGTCTTAAGAGCAAGGAATAAGCCTCACACTGAAGAAGTCTGCCTTCGTGAACCTGGGTGTTTCTTCTACCCTGTAAGTGCTCCTTTTCTTTGTTTTTAAACCACTTTATTGAGTATAAGTATTTAGTGTCTACAACTTGATGGAGTTCGAGGTACACACCTGTGAAACCACCAATACCATAAACATATCCATCAACTCCAAAAGTTTCTTTCTGACCTTTTTACTTTTAGTTTTTATATTTGTGATTTGGGGACCATGTAGTATTCATTCTTTTGTGTCTGGCTTATTTCACTTAATATCCTCTAGGTTTATCCATGGTGTCACATATGACAGGATTTCCTTCTTTTTTTAAAGGCTGCATAATATTCCATTGTACATCATATTTTCTTTATCCATTCATATGCCATTGGACATATGGGTGGCTTCCATGTCTTGACTATTTTGAATAATGGTGCAACGAACATGGAAATACAGATTATCTCTTTGAGATCCTGATTTTGATTCTTCTGGATTTATGCCCAAACATGAGATTGCTGGATCATACGGTAAATCTATTTTTGATTTTTTGAAGAATTCTTATACTGTTTTCCACAGAGGCTGTGCCAATTTACATTCCCTCCCACAGTATAGAAAGATTCCATTTTCTCTACATCCTCACCAACAACGTTATCTTTTCTTTTATTGATAACAGACATCCTAATAGGTGCGAGGTGATATCTCCTTATGGTTTTGATTTACATTTTCTGATGATTAGTGCTGTTGAGTATATGTTCATATGCCTCTGGCATGTCTTTTTTGGATAACTGTCTATTCAGATCCTTTGCCCATTTTTAAATTGGGCTATTTGAGCTTTTTATTTTGTGTTTGTTTTTTTTCCCTATTGAGTGCTTTAAGTTCCTGATGTAGTTTGGATATTAACCCTTTATCAGATACATGGTTTGAGAATTTTTCCTTCCATTCTGTAGGTTGCTTTTTCACTCTGTAACTTTTTTTTTCTTTGCTGTACATGAGTATTTTAGTTTGAAATTTTAAATAGTTACTATATTAACTCAGAAAAGCCTGGGAATTGCGGATTGTGGAGAGTGGTGGGAAGTAGAAACATTCCATGGTTCTCTTCGGGGGCAGAAGGTCAAGGAGGGAAGAGAAGAGGGGAATGAAGATACTCTATGGGCCTCATCTTACTGGCATTGAGAGAAAAGTAGAGGTGAAGCAGAGCAACCTGGTGGGGAAAGGGTTGTTAGGGACCCAGTTGACCAAGAGTGTAGACTGGGCTATAAATAAAATGTAGCTACATGGTATTTGCAAGAAAATAAAACCTCATTTAGGCCATGTTAACAACTAAAATGAAAGATTGGACAGAGAGATAGGAGATGATTTCAAATTAAAAAAAAAAAACAAAAAAACAGGAGTGTGTAGTGGATCTTTGCAGCTGTTAGGCAGTCCAGTCACATAAAGATAAGAACAAGGATGGAAGGTCTTAAGAGTGGGATTACAGACTGCATTGGGGCAGCATGACCTCTGAAATGAGAATCTGTTATTTTCTAAAAGTAAAAACCAACCATAATACCTGCTTTCATCTGGATGGTGTTTAAATGAACATCTGACCACTCCAGAACACTGTTCCTAGAACATACATAGCTTTATGACATAAATGCATGCTAGTTAAACAGTATCAAGACTTATATAGAGAGTAGCTCATAGAACACCTTTCCCAGAAGGAGGGCATTCTTTGGCCATTCTACGTAAGACCTGGAACATCTGTTTTCTGACATATGCATGCAATTTGTTTTATGCAACAAATGACAATATTAATAAAAGACAAGGTTAAATTTAAAGTTAAATGTATTGAAGCGTTACATTATGTCATAATGAAAGGAACAGTTCATGAAGACTATATTATGTTTCTAAATTTGTTTGCATAGTGGCAAAGTATACAAAGCAAATCAACATAACCTACTGTGTCAACACATTGAAGAAAAAAATTGTAATTATATCAACAGATGCTTAAGAATCATTTGGTAGAAAACATCAGTCATTTCTAATAAAGTTACTGAGTAAAACAGAATATAATGAAATATGAAACTATAAAACCATTCAGTAAGCACTTTGAAATTAAAAGCATGAAAACTATTTTAATTAAATTAATTACTAGATAGGGGTGATCACTATTACCATTATACTTAACATTATTTTGGAGGTGCTAGTGAATGTACAAGGTAAGAAAAGAAATCAGATATAAACTTCGAGAAAAAAATACAAAATTATCTTTTTTTGTTAATGATATTATTATACACCTATAAAAGTCAAGATGCCCTAGTAAATGTTTCTATATTTAAAAAGCAGAATTTGTTAAGGGCATGTATATAAGATAGATTTTTAAATTTATCTTAAATTAAAATTAAATTAAATTAAATTAAAATTAAAAAATTTAATTGTTTTAATTTTAGATAAAGTAGATTTTATCTCCCTTAACAAAATACATAGAAAGGGGAAAATTTTCCTACTTACAGTCACTGAAAAATATAAAATACTTAAGAATAAATTTAATAAGAAAGACAAAGTATAAAACTCTAAAAACTAAAAAGTTTTACTGAAAGGGGCTCATGGGTGGCTCAGTCAGTTAAGTGTCCAGCTCTTGATTTCTGCTCAGGTTGTGATTTCAGGGATGTGAGATCAAGCTCTGTGTCAGGCTCCACACTGGGTGTGGAAACTGCTTAAGATCCTCTCTCTCCTGGGGCGCCTGGGTGGCTCAGTGGGTTAAGCCTCTGCCTTCGGCTCAGGTCATGATCCCAGGGTGCTGGAATCGAGCCCCGCATCGGGCTCTCTGCTCAGCAGGGAGCCTGCTTCCTCCTCTCTCTCTGCCTGCCTCTCTGCTTACTTGTGATCTCTCTGTCCAATAAATAAATAAAATCTTTAAAAAAAAAAAAAAAAGATCCTCTCTCTCCCTCTGCCCCACCCTACCCCCTCCTTTTTTTTTTTTTTTTTTTTACTGAAAGAAATTAAATAAGATTCAAACAAATGGAAAGGCATACATTGGATAAGAATACTTAATACAACAGACATTAGGTCCTAATGGACGTACAAACACAATATACTAAAATTAGAATTTTTGCGGGGATTTTTAAAAGGAGGTTAAAGGTTAAAGCAGCGCCTGGGTGGCTCAGTGGGTTAAAGCCTCTCCCTTCAGCTCAGGTTATGGTCCCAGGGTCCTGGGATCGAGACCCTCATCAGGCTCTCTGCTCAGCAGGGAGTCTGCTTCCTCCTCCCTCTCTGCCTCCCTCTCTGCCTACTTCTGATTTCTGTCTGTCAGATAAATAAATAAAATCTTAAAAAAAAAAGGAAGTTAAAGTCCCTACTTTAATAGAATAACTGCCCCAGGATAGTTAAGAAAATACATAAGGGAAGAATAGTGGGTGGTCTTATCTTACTGGATATTAGTATGAATAATATAGGTATTGTGTCTCAGTCATATGGTATTGGTAGAGGAATAGAATAAATAAAGAAAGGAATAGATAAAGAATAAAAATAGAATGGAATAAAATAAAGAAAGAGACCAGTGAAGATGATAGTTTAATATATTTATAAAGTGGTAGCTCATTTTAGAGGGAAATGAATCAATTATTTAATGAATGGTATTTGGACAACTAACTATACATCTGGAAGAAAAGAAAAGTGAATCTTTATCTTACTCTACATTTAAATATAAATGTTAGATGGCTGAAAAGTTTACATAGTAAAAATAAAATTGTGCAAGTCTTGTAAGAAAATCTAAAAACTAAATGTATAAAATCTATAGACTGAGAAACGGCTCTTCCAAAAGCTATGGAAATCCAGAATCTATAAAATATAGAAAAGAGAGATGGGGGTGGTGCCTGGGTGGCTCGGTGGGGTAAGTGTCTGCCTTTGGCTCAAGTCATGATTTCAGGGTCCTGGCATCGAGGCCAACATCCCTCCTCAGTGGGAAGCCTGCTTCTCCCTCTGCCCCTCTAGCTCCCCCTATTTCGTGTTCTCTTTCTCTCAAATAAATAAATAAAATCCTAAAAAAAAAAAAGAAGAAGAAAAGAGAGACATATTTAAATTTATATTATAAAAGCTAAGAACCTTGATAAGACAAAAGATCTCATAAATAAAACAAAGACAAACATTCAATTTAGAACAAAGTACTTGTAACTGATTCATCCAAATAGCTAAACATTTGACAAAAAAAGAAAGAACTCAGTTGAAAAATGGACAAAGAACAGTGAATGCAAATGGCCCCAAAATTCTCAAATTCATTATTAGTAAGGAAAATTCAAATTAATGTAAAAATAAAATGTCACTTTACACCAGACTGACAAAAATGGAAAAGAACTATGATAACTGTTACTGGTGGTGATGTGGGAAAGGGTTACTGTCATGGCCGGCAGAAATATGGGGTGTTAAAGGTTTTGGCAAATCCGTCTGCCAACACATATTAAATTTTTAAAAATATGTATACTTTTTGGCCCAGCAGTTCCAGCCCTTGGACTCTTTCCCATAAAAAGGAAGGCATCAGTATATAAGGCCATGTGTTTGTAGTGGCAAAAACCTCCTTAGAAGTAATGAACCAGTGCAGCATCTCTTGACTTGTAGTGATTTCCACAAAGTGTTTTTGAGAGAGAAGAGCAAGACGTGGAAAGTTCAAGATCCTCTTTAGTAAAATTATCATAATACTCACATATGTAGACATATTTACATGTGCATTTCTTTCTTTCTTTCTTTTTTTTTTTTTTTTAGATTTTATTTATTTGACAGAGATCCCAAGTAGGCAGAGAGGCAGGCAGAGAGGGGGAAGCAGGCTCCCCACTGAGCAGAGAGCCCGATGCGGGACTCGATCCCAGGACCCTGAGGTCATGACGTGAGCCAAGGCAGAGGCTTAACCACTGAGCCACCCAGGGGCCCCTACATGTACATTTTTATATAGGATTATATGACCAGAGATTATGAGGAAAGTTAGGCTAATATGGGGAATGGAGAGAAAGAAGATGGATAGCTAAACAAAACAATCCCTTTTTCACTTATAAAGGATGAATACTAGCCATAGTTGAGGATATAAAATTACATGATATGAATTGTGAATAAAATTCCCAATGACAAATTCAATCAACTGAAGCCTGTCAGATCACCCACTTTGGAGGATATAGACTTTTGGTATTTGTGTATGTGAGAAAGTATATGATTTGTTGCTTATGTTTATTTATAGTCTCACATTTTTTGAAGTAGGTGTTATAAAACCCATACATAAGCAATAGATTTTTAAAACTTTTTTTAAAGGATTTTATTTATTTATTTGACACAGAGAGAGAGCACAAGCAGAGAGAACAGTAGAGGGAGAGGGAGAAGCAGACTCCCCGCTGAGCAGGAAGCCCTGTCCCAGGACCCTGGGATCATGACCTGAGCTGAAGGTAGATGTTTAATTGACTGAGCCACCCAGGTGCCCCTAAAACCTTTTTTCTAAAATAGTCATACCTATAATATCCTAAATAACATTTATAAATATATGTCTTCTATTTCATTTTAAATAACTGATAGAAAAGTAAAAATAAATGATTTACTTTTGATATTAGAAGACAGTCTATTTCAGGCTGATGAAATAAAATAAATATTTTCTTCTTCTATTTATATAGTTATTGTTCTCTTCATGTTCTTTTAGTACTTTCAACTGAGGGAAAAACCTCTGTTGAAAATTAAAATTGGACGATAGAATGCTTTTGAAGGAATATGGAGAATGAAAGCCAGACATTTTCTAGGCATCAACATCAGTTTTGGATGATCTTCTTTAGAAGAAAAATCAGGGATGTTCTTTTGCTGTCTGCTAATTATCTGAGGTATTTGAAAACTCAGCATTGTTCAGAGAGGTTTCAACATTTAGATCTGTCAACTCTTAAATTCATATTCCAATTTCAGAAGTATTTTTAACTCAAGTTTTGGATCAAGGTATGGGATGTAGAATTTCTGTTCATAGTTTTCAAGTCAAAACCTTGTCAAACCTCGTTTGAGGTCGTGTGACATAGATGTGGACTTCCCCCACCTCACCTCCAACTCCTCACCACAGTAATGAAAAGTGTAGGCACTGATACATTTTTCTTTGATAAACACCTTGACTTTTATGCTCAGCTGTATTGAATTTCAAAGAAGCGTATATTGCCAATTTCAACTACTGCAGAATAATCTACCGGAGAACTAAGCCTAAGTCATCAGAAACAATTCAAATAACAGTAACCATCTTTGGAGCAGATGACCTAAAACCACCCTTTTGAAAAAGGAAATTAAAATATTTAAACTTTGGAGGTGTACCTAATGTATTCACAGGATAAATGCAAATTCAAATTAGTGTAAGATATTATTCTCCTACTGGTTTGGCACTGAAAAGTGCATATTGACAAAGGTATGGAAAAACAAGAACTATCATGTGTTACTGGTGGAAATATACCCTTCCAACATTTTTGAAAGGTAGTTGCCAGGATCTGTAATAATTTAAAATAAACAGAATCTTCAACCCAAAATTCACTCTTCTGGGATTTTTCTACAGCTGCATTTTTTATGTGTATGCACAAAGATGTTCATTGTAATATTTATTTGAAGTAGCAAAATATTGGAAACAACCTGGATGTCAGCCAGTAGGGATCTGATTAAATAAGTTATGGTATAACTGATGAAGTTCTTGAACCTAGGTGAGGTTCAGTGGGGTGAGGTTTGGAGCCGATGGCTAAGAAAGAATTCTTAAGACGTCTTTGGTGCAAAAAGGTGGTTTATTAGAGCATGGGGACAGGACCGTGGGCAGACGGAGATGCTGCCCCGGGGCTGTGAGGAGTGGCTGGTTATATACATAGGAGTTGGGTAGGTGAGGACAAAGGGGTGTTCAGGAGGGGTAAAGAAGACTGTCTGGGGTAAAGAAGACTGTCAGAATATTGAAGGCCTGGTTCCTACCAAGCCAAGGCTGCTTTCCCTCTAATGAGGCACTAACATAAAGACAATTGGGAGTCTCCTGGTGGAATGTTACATTCCTGCTATCAAGCATCCTTGATAGTGAGATTTGGGTTTAGAAGAAATTTAATTTTATTTACTTTTCCTTCTACTTCAGCCTCCTTCAGTTTTGTTTATGGAGGGGAGGGCGACATTAGGGCTTGAGGAACTGAGTTATGTGCCTCTGGAAATTGGGCTATTGATAAGGTAACTTCTTTGTTGTAAATCTCAAGGACATTTGTAAACCAAGGGAGACTCCTGCCTTGCAGGATTGTGATCTCTGCAAGTTAACTGTTTTTTCTTTTAGGGCAGCCAGGAGTGCCTGAGGAATGCCACACATATTACCAAGGGTGGAGAGGGGGTGCAAGGTGCCAGCTTTTGCTTTGTTTTCAGCCAGCCTTCTGCTCCCTCACCATAACTATAAAATGGAATATTATGTATAATTTATAGAGGAAAGCGTCAAATCTACATGTGTCAATATAGACATATCTCCAAAACATTTTATGTATTTAATTAATATTTTAATTTTTAAAAAAGATTTTGTTTATTTGAGAGAGAGGGAGCATGAGCTAGGGGAGGAACAGAAGGAGAGGGAGGGAGAATTTCAAGTAAACTCCACACTTGGAGTGGACCCTGGAGCAGGGCTTGATTGCATGACCCTGACTGAGGTCATGACCTGAACCAAAATCAAGAGTTGGACACTTAACTGACTGAGCCACCCAGCCACTCCTCCAAAATATTTCAAAAGAGAAAGCAATGTGTGTAGGGTATGCTTACATTCGTGGAAAAAGGAAAACATGCATACATATTATATAAATGTATACTTAAGTATATGTGTGTGTGTCTATATATACCTAGAATATATATATACATAGAATATATAAACTGATACTGAGGCTCATCTGGGATGGGAAACTGGGAATCTGGAGGTGATGGATGGGTTTAATTTTATGTTCTTTAATACCATTTGAATTTAAAAAGATAAGCATTTATTTCTCACTTAATATATTCCAGATTTTATGCTTATTTTATGGATGAGGAAACAAGTCCAGTAAAGCAAGTTGCTTGTGTTTCCATAGCTGATAAGTAATGGAACTGTGTTTGCATGAAGGCAGTGTAAGTTCAGAGCCTACCATCTTACCTAAACATGTATATACTTGACCTCTTTCCACAAGTTAAAACAAAACAAAACAAAACAAAAAACTAAAGTTTATTCACCAAGTTAGAAAATCCACAATACTGGAGACAATTTAAGAGGTATCATTTCATTTATGCTTGTTTAACTGGGAAGTGGTTTCTCTTTGGTTAAAGTGCTGGGTTGCACCTAGTAAATCCTTCTCAGTCTTGGACATGTTGTAAGAGTCATTTAGAAAATTCTTGAAACTATGTAGCTGCTCTCACTGGACTATGTCACATCCACCTGCTTATGTGTCTCTGCTCTGAAGTTGTTAAGTAGTAGCCTTTGGGCACTATGATCCAGGAAGCTGAAAAGATATGATAACATGTGCCACATTGTGAAATTTACATTTGCTTGACATGGTGTGAACTAATCTATCAGCCCATGGGCAAAACTAATTCCAGGTGTCTAGTTTCATTTCTGTCTGATTAATCTATAAGTGGTTTTGCTTCTTCCTGATGAGACACTCTTTTACATAAAGCAGGGAAGTTAAGGCATGGGCATAAGACAGAAAATATTACCAATTGGAAAGAGCCAGAGGAGTTAGGACCAAAAGACAAATTTTAAATCTTGGCGGATTATATGGCTTTGGACAAATCACTTAACTTTCTGAGTCTCAGTTTACTATCTATATAATTAAAAATGCTAATACCCACCACAGAGGTCGTTATTAAGATCAAGTGAGGTAACATATTAAAGTAACTAGCTCAATACCTGGTAATGATCAATGTCTTCATGAATTAAGAGTGTTCAGCTCAATATGTAGAGCATGGTTGCTTCTCAAAATAATGAGCTAAATCTGAATTTGAGTTCCTTGAGAGTAGGCACTCATAGCTGTTACTTGATTGTATAAATCAGTGAATGAATGATTATGATTATCTAGTTGTGTGCAACCTGTGTGTTGCAACTTCACCTTCTAGTGATGGATCGTGAGCCAGGCTGAAGACCCAGAGTGTGAATATTTGTTATGGAGGTATGAGAATGGGGGAGTTAGAGGACGTGTGATTAAAAAAATTTTTTTTTGTTTATTTATTTGAGAGAGAGAGTGCATGAGAGGGAGAGCATGAGAAGGAAGGAGGGCCAGAGGAGAGAGGGAGAAGCAGACTCCTCAACTCAGCAGGGAGCCAGATGCAGACCCTGATCCCAGGACCCTGGAATCCTGACCTGAGCCCAGATGCTTAACTTAGTCACACAGGCATCCGAAGTGTGATGTTTTGAGAGAGTTTTAACTCACGGCGTATAGTTTAGAACAATTTTCTTAATTAATATCACAGTACGGTTTCATTAGTTCAATAGAATCTGCCTTCAATTTAGTGATTCATTGGTGAGTGTACTACTGTTATTATATTCGTGTTCAAGAAAACTTAAGTGTTCAAAAACCTTTGCTTCCAGCTCTTATTACTAATTATTTACTTCAGCAGTAACTGAGACTCTTGGAGAGTTAGACAGGGAAGAGAACAGGAAGAGTCCAGGCAGTGGGAACACATTCAAGACAGCTCCCGACTGTCATTTCCTCTCTCAGCCCCGTCTCGCGATCATATCATCCTTGGCTGAAACCACACCCTGAAACATGACTGTGCCTCTTTGTCTTGGCTCAAGAGTGTTTGCCCTACAGTGTGAGATTTTGTGCCCCTTCCAAGGAAGGATACTTAAGTCCAGCGCTGATAATAAGGCAGAGTGACTCCAGGGAGAAATGCCTAGTGTCTGGGCCCTGCTCTGTTGGGTTCATGCTGAAAAAGAGCAAATCAAAAAGTCTTACGCACAATAATTGTGCTTTTAAAGTCTGGAGGCACTGCCTAAGTGTATGAATCCTGTTCAGAATAATTTAATTAGTGAATTCCCCTTAGCAATTTGCTAAAAACTTAAACCCTGTTGCCCCTAGTATTTTTTTTAGTAAACAATTATACTATATATATTACATTAAAAAAAGAATCTGAAATAAACAGTGATTTTATGTTGTTGTTGTTTTCTGTTGATTTGTGCACAAATAGTGAAAATGACAGAACATAGATATTCATGGACACGAATCTGACAATACTTGGCATATAGATGTTAAGGATCAATTACTGTTTGAAAGGAGATTGAGTTACTTTCTTTAAATTTAAATTATCAAACTGCTGCTGTTTTTGTAGTCAGGGCATCCTATTGTATCTCTCTTGTCCCCATGAACTGATTTCTACTCACTTACTGACTACCAGAGATCCTTGGCTCATAGACCCATAAATTGAGTCCAAAAGGAATCATAATGGAAGATAATACACATTTTTCAAAGTTTTTTTTTCCCACTGATGGAGTTTTTCTCTTCCTTTCTGCCTTATAACCCCTTTTTATCTTCTATCCACCCATTAAAAAAACATTCTGAAGATATTTCCTGCTTCAAGTGTAGGGATGTACCATACCCTGAATTCTTGATTTCAAATAATGGGATTTAACTCTGGTTAAGTTAGGCAAAAACAAAAACAAAAACAAAGAAAAAAATTAAATGGACCTACATGGGAAAGCTCACAGCCTTGAGGACAAAGCTTTGGAAGAATTTGGGGAGGCAGAGCCTGGCTAAGATCTTGGTGGAAGAAAGACCCACTCTCTGTAGGAATAGGAAAGATCTTCCACCTTTTAGGCTTTTATATAGGTCATAGTGGGACCTTTCTCTGCCACCTTTTTAGAGATTTCCTCCAAATGAGCAGAACATTTCATGATACTTGGACTAAAGAAATATGACTTAACATTGGGTGTCAATGAAACTTTCACTCGGATGGGAACTGCATCTCTGTTTTCCAAAGTTCTAGGAACAAGTAAAGAGCACAGGTTCTCGTCCTGATTGTCCTCTTTGAGGGGACACACTTAACTCTCCCTGCCCAGATGACTTAGTATCCATGGAACTGCTGCTGAGAATGCGACACTGAGAAGTAAATCACAACTAACAAGATTAGGGTGATAGGAGATGCACAAGAACATATTGTATAATTAGAAATTTCACTATTCTAAGGAAGGATTCCTCAAGAAGCAGTCATAGACCATCATCAAAATCCTAGCCTAAAAAAAAAAAAAAAAAAAAAAATCCTTGCTAAAAATGGAAGTTCTTAAGGATCACTTGAGGCTTACAGAGTTTGCCACTCCAGGAGTAGCTCTAGGGGTTGGCAATTTTTATAAACCCCTAGATGCACTTTAAGCCCACTGAGTTTGAGAAACACTAGGAATGTAATGGAATATAGGTCCATCAAAATTTTGTTAAAGGTGTTACATCACTCATTTTTTTTGCTTCTCATTTCCCCATTTACACTTATCTGTATATATATTTTTATTAAAAATTACAGTGATACTTTATGAAGAAAGGTACTATTCTAAGGTTTAATGAGTTTTAAAAGTCAAAACAGGTTGTTGCTGTTGAGTAAGGCACTTTATAGAAAGATGGTTATTTGTTACATGCTAGCCAATGATTTGGGTAAAAGGTCAATGAGCCCAGTGGAAACTCTAAGAAGATAAGTAGATATGGAGTTTCTGGAAGGAAAGGGCACATTTCCTTTTTCTTTTATCCTTTTTCGTTTTTTTTTTTTTTTAAGATTTTTTATTGGGGTGTCTGGGTGACTCAGTTGTTTAAGTGTCTGTCTTCAGTTTAGGTCATAATCTCAGGGTCCTAGGATCAAGCCCCCTAGTGGGCTCGTTGCTTAGCGGGGAGCCTGCTTCCCCCTCTGCCCTCTGCAGCTCCCTCTGCTTGTGCTGTCTCACTCTCGCTCTCTCTCAAATAAATAAATAAATAAATAAGATTTTAAAAAAAGTTTTTTATTTATTTAAAAAAAGATTTTTTAAAAAAGAACACAAACAGGGGGAGCAGCAGGCAGAGGGAGAAGCAGGCTTCCACTGAGCAAGGAGCCCGATGTGAGATTCAATTCCAGGGTCCTGAGATCATGACCTGAGCCAAAGGCAGATGCTTAACTAACTGAGCCACCCAGGCATCCCGGAAAGGGTACATTTCTTTTTTCTTTTTCTTTTTCTTTTTTTTTTTAAATTTTTTTTCAGTGTACCAGAATTCATTGTTTATGCACCACACCCAGTGCTCCATGCAATGCGTGCCTTCCATAATACCCACCACCAGGCTCACCTAACTTCCCACTCCCTGCCTTTCAAAACTCTCAGATTGTTTTTCAGAGTCCATAGTCTCTCAAAGTGTACATTTCTGACAGTGGTTGGTCAGTGGTCAACTTTCCTCCACTTATTTTGAGTTCAGAAGATTGGCAATCCAAGTTCTCCATAAACTCAGAGGCATAGAGTCTGTCTGTGGGTTTTGTTTTTGTTTTTGTTTTAACCTGCTCCATGTCTAGTAGCTTCTCAATTAAAGAAAAAAAAAACTTGAAACTTTAATTTTTTTCCCCCAAATTTGTTCAGAACAGGTACTGCTTTCATGAGTGGTCACCTAGTAGGTCTTAGAGCCAAGCAAATGTTAAAGACATCTTACTCTCTACTTTTCAGTGATACATCAAGCATTAAAAGGGCAGATTCAGTGTCTGGTGAATCTTTCTGGTTTGCAGATGGCTTTTTCCTGTATTTTCAAGGACAGAGAAAAAGCTCTCTCAGGTTTTTTTCTGAGATCTATGAGGTTACCTACTAAAGGCTTCATCTCCAAATACCACCACATTTGGGGTGAGGATTTCAATGTAGGAACTTGGCCAGGGGGACATAAATGTGTTCATAGCACATCAGATGCCACTTACTTATGGCTCCTAATAAGTACTTGCTGAGTGAATGATGGCACGAGTGAGCAACTTATGTTCCTTCCAACACTCTCTCTCAGATTTTCTGGGAAATTTTCATTTTCTTCACTCTTTTCTGAACTCTCACTTAGGCTCGGAGACCTGTCCTTGTTGGATCCTTCTGCTGCAGCTTATTGGATGATGTGGCTCATTCAGGAAGGACACAGCTGCATTTCGAAGACCTTGGTTAGGCTGAAGTCTTCTCCATCATGAAGACTTAGCATATTGGAGCCCTCTTCTGTCTAACCCACGCTGGCTGAAGTTCATCACCATAAGTGAATACTTTGAGTGTGAGTGAGGAGATTGTTTCCATGGAAGCAGCATTTAGCAGATTACTTGGTTACTGCGAAGTAACCAGATTACTGGGAAGCAGATTACTGGGAAGATGGACTAGTTCAGGGTTTGGCTGCAAATTCTTTATGCTAGCTGAGTATTCTCCTTGGGGATGATCTTCATGACTGTTGGAAAGTTTTCTGTTATTAGTTTATTGTTCTGTAGTATGTGGATGTCCTTTGTGAAGAACGCCTTAAACAGCGGTCATTTCGCAGGATGTGCTGTTGTCATTAGGGACTTCACAGTCCTCATTCTCATGGAATATGAATTAATATTTAGTCACGGGAGAGATTTAAAAGGCTCTGGCATGCTTGCTGATGGCACTAAAGATCTTACATATAATCCATGTTCCCACCAGAGAGATTTTTCCCCTTGGACTTAAAATGTTCTTTAGTGTTTCAATCATCTTAAACTGTGTGTTTATTCCACTTAGCTTTGAAAAAAATTTTTTTATAGGGGGAACCAAAAGTACATGGGATAGTCTGCCAATATTTACAATTTTGTTTTCCTATTGGGGGTGTGTGTGTGTACATGTCAGAGCCCTTTAAGACTACACTTGCGATGGGATCTTAAGTGTATGTGATGGTTTTCAAAAGGCAATGAGGGTGACTTCCATCTACGGGGTGTCTGGGTTGCTCTGTTTGTGCTGAACTTTTCCACTTTGGTAAGTTTAGGAAAACTGCAGGCCTGTGGAGTCTTAGGTTTTTTGACCATTTAAAGCAAATACATTTCATCATTTATAGACTACTTTTCTGGGTGCCCTTTCCCCCTCCCTTGAAGGTCATCTGCTGAAACGGCCAAATCTGGTGCTGCGCCTGCCTTTCCAGCTGGGCCCTTTTTCTTTCCACTTGTTCCTCCTTTCCTGTGCCTACAGCCTCCTGACCAGGAGATGCAGGTGGGTCTAGGCTCCAGGCTCCTGAAATTACTTTTAGATAACCAACTGTCCTGAAACTGAGAAGTTTTCTAGGCCATGGCCTTATAGTGCTAAAAATCAGGAAAGTACTAGGAAAACCAGGATGGTTGGTCATTCTTCTTTAATTCTTGTCAGAGGATCTTTAAGAATCCCTAATTCAGTAACTCTAGTGACTGCATATAAAGGTCATTCTAGTGACCTTGCATTGTTGCCCCAGCACTGAATTTTGCCTTGTTCTAAGGTCAAGAGCCCACCTTGCACCCACCAAATAGAATGGTGTGGCCATATTTCTTTACAATGGATTATCTGTCTTGTTCTGTGTAGACTGGGTCATGTTTTGCTAGCTCTGATCTGCTCAAGGTGTCCTTGGTCCCCACCCTACATCTCCATCTAATGTGGTCTGTTTCTAGCTCTTTGTTGCCAAGATACCCTCTGCACCACCTGTTACTTGTGTTACCTGACTAGAAGTCTATTTAGGACTTAGAGCAGTGGTTCTCAAAGTGTGACTTGGGACCAAGAACATCAGCACCATATGGGAATGTGTTAGGAATGCAAATACTCAGGCCCCATCCTAGCCCTGCTGAATCAGGAACTCTGGGGCTGGGGCCCAGCCAGTGGTGCCGTAACTAGCCCTCCAGGTGATGATACACGCTCAAATTTGAGAGCCACTGCCCTAGATTATGCACTGTACATTTCCAGCTAGACCTTGAAGCCTAAAGGCAAGCATGCCTACTTCGATGAATATTTATTGTCTTACTCCCTGCCCATGGCTGGCGTGGCCTCTCTCTTTTCTGACCAGCCTCCAGCTCTGATTCCTACATAGATGCATCCAGCATTGTTATTTCCACTACTGAGGGGTTTGCTGGTTTAGTTTTCTGGGTAAACTGGACAGATGATAACCCTAACTGAACAACCTATTAACCTATTTGATGTTTGTTAACATGCAGAGAGAGTAAAAATAGGGAAATAGAAGGAGGATTATTGATCCTTCAGGGTATCCCCTCATTTACAAAAGAAAGAATAGCCAAAAGGAAGAATTATCTATTATAGGGTATGAGCGTACTGATTATGTATTGGAATAATTTTCAGAATCAACAGGTTACATTTCAACAAGGACTGTTTGAAGAATCTTTCTTTTTTCTATTTTCTTTTTTTTTTTTTCCTTTTCTGGAAAGTAAATCCAGTGGAATCAGTTTTTTAGAATGAACTTGCTGTGTTATCTCAGGCAAAATAATGGTCTTTATCTGTAATTGGGGCAGCAATAAATTTTTCTACTAATTGCATTATGGGGGATGAATTGAAGATAAATGAGATTAAGTGGTATCTATAAAAATACTGTTTCTTGGACGGATGCTGTATAAATATGTCATTTTGTTAGCAATAATAAACCCATATACAGACACTGTCCAAAGAGAACATAATGTCTTTTGCAAGGTATGAAAAGAAACTAAAGGTAGCATCTGATCTCCCTAAATGGGAATTATTTCTGCCTCTTGTGAATTCCTGGAGGGCTTACAGTGCAGGCTGGTTCTCATCCTTGACTGCACATCAGAATCACTTGGGGATCACTTTGAAAACAAAAACAAAAACAACAAACTGGTGCCAAGGTCCTCTCCCTTCCACAGGGCATGTCTGAACTGATTGGCTATATTAATAGGTCACCTGTGGCTTTAAATTCACAGATGATTCAAATGTGCAGCCAGGTTCGGTAGACATGGGTCGAGAATAGTTCTCCAATATTAGTCATAAGAATCACCAGGGAGGGTGTTAGAAATACAAATCTAGGCCTTCCATTAAACTGGTTAAGTAGATCTAGGGAAGGATTCAGGATCTGCTCAGTACGTAAACTTACCCGAAGTTTCTGATGGAGCTGGCTGGACATCTGGTCACTTCCCCTCTGACCTTCCACTCTGATGTGTGTTTTTTTTTTGAAATTTTGCCTATTACGTAGAGCATGGTTAGTAGAATGCCTAAGGTGTGGCAGGTGTCTAATAAATGTATACTGAATGAGGCTTGCTGGGTTTTGTCTCCTGAGTGACAGTGATTTCAGCTCTCAGATTGTAGGGCAGCAGGCCTTAGGTTCTGGGGACTACTTTAAAAATGATCTGTGCCTTGGTTTAGCTTGACACCGATGATGAATTTATGTTAAGACCTCAGTATACATCTCCATAGTGTTGAGGACCTCACTCAGCTGGAAAGTGTCCCAACGGTAGAAAGATCACCCCACACTGTTGTAACTCAGCCCTGTGATTCCATTTCTGGGATGGATCAGCAGAAACAGAGATCCAATGCACACTCTAAAAAGGTATCAGCCAAAAGAAACGAGCAGAGTGCGCTGTGATATCCAAATTAATGATTTTATTCCATTATTTATTTTTTTCTTTTAGAACCCATTTTTCTAAGGTTGGATTCAGCAAACAATGATTTATAGAGTTTGCTAAGTGTTATCATGGCCTGAGAAATGATCTTCCCCTCCTCCATCCTGCTCCTGCCCCGGGCACTTTGAACTTTCCTGATGAAAAATCACAATAGAAAAGCAAAGCCTTCAGATACAAAATTTTCAAAAGCCTTTGGATATAAAATTGTCGACTTGGCAATTTAACAAGGCCCACCCTGTACATGGCAAAGGCTAAAAGTCCAAGACAAGCAAAGGCCTATAGCAATCACTTAACAGAATTAGCCCCGCTGCCCTGTTCACATTACATTGCATTTGTCAAGCTCGATAATGATCTCTCTCTTCTTGGATGAACTAACTTTTTTTTTTTTTTAAGTTGACTTTTGTTTTCTGAGCCATGCCAACATTCCAGCCACATGAGAAAGCCTGAACAGATTTAAAAGCCCACTTTCAAAGTACTGTTTGTACTACAAACATGTTTCAGTTGTCAGTGAACAGTTCACAAACATATTGGGGAGAGGGGTTTGGAAATTGGATGGACATTAATTTCTGGGGTTAGCTGCCAGGGGCAGTGCTGTATGTATTTCAGAAGGTCTAGCTATCCAAACTACAATAGCCTTCTCAATGGTGTAGTTCAAGTCATTATGGGACAAAGCTTTGTTGATGCTAATTACAGCAGCTCAGCTAGATAATTAAATCAAACCTTCACTAACAATTGGGGGAAGGAAAAACTCCGGCTGGAGTTCCTCAGCTCTTTAATAGCAAAGCTCCTCAGCTAACAATCCAACCATTAAGAGGGCCCAGGGACATTTATAAATATAAAAGTGTGTTATAACCACTTTTATGGTGTGGCTCATTTTAAGGAAATAAACTAGAGAAATTCCTCACATATTTTATTCCGCAAACGTTCTATAAAATTCTTGCTGCAATCAGTCCCTTTAAAATATCCTTTTAGAACATGGGTCAAGAAATTGAGCATTTAAGAGAAAATTACTATTTCATACGATTTGTGATTTACACTGTGCGTATCTTAATATTGTCAATATGACTTATACATAAATTTTCAAATGTTTAAAATAAATTTTTAAAATTTTCTGCTTAATTTGGACTGATACAATTAAGTAAATTTGTAACTGCTAAGGAAATGAAAAAATACTTCATTTTCTTTGTCCCAGAATGTATATAAGATACCTCTCCAAGGGCTTCTAAATCCATTGGCTTCACTATAATTTTGAGTGGGAAAATGACTTTTCAGAGTGTGGCTAAATTGTTGACTGGAATTTTGAAGGACAAAATGTCCATAAAAAGGGAACAGAGCATGTGATATTCCACAAGATAGAATAACTCTGTTCTTTGCTGTTGTTTGTCCAAATTCCATTTTTCAGTTATCCTAATATTTCTTTTTATGTCACTTTTTGGTCCTCCAGAATGTATTGCTAGTGTAAGCTACTATTATCCTGCTCCAAAGTAGTAGAGAGTGAAAATAACCAGGATAAACTACTAATAAATGTTCCCATCACCAAACAGACATAGGACAAAGTCTTGGAATACTTTCCGACTTGTAAACAAAATACTACATTAAACCATTTTTTTTTTTTAAAGTAGTCTCCACACCCAGCGTGGAGCCCAGTATGGGGCTTGAACTCCCCACCCTGAGATCAAGACCAGAGCTATGATTAAGAGTCAGATGCTTAACCCACCAAGTCACCCAGGTGCCCCAGCAAAATATTACATTATCCTTTAATTGGAATATATTTGGTCATATTAAAATTTTATTGAAGACTGAACCACCACTGTATACTTTAAAAAAACTTGTATTTATTTATTTGACAGAGAGATCACAAGTAGAGAGGCAGAGAGGAGGAAGCAGGCTCCCTGCTAAGCAGAGAGCCAGATGCGGGCCTCCATCCCAGGACCCTGGGACCATGACCCAAGCCAAAGGCAGAGACCTGAACCCACTGAGCCCCCCAGGTGTCTCCCTCCACTGTATTCTAAAAGTAAAAAATGTCAGGTCTGTGGGTCTTATCATTAGCAATTGGTGGAGTGACGGTAGAAATTATTGGTAAGAGTATTCTGGGTTGAGACTGCACCTGGCAGAGGATTTTTAGTGATTTTTTTTGGACAAACATTTTAGCCTCTTTTCTTTGGTACATTGCCCTTGAATTTGCATTGAGATTCTTATGATAAAGGTTTGTGGAGTTCTAGTGATACGAGTTTATAGACACAAATATTGTTGTTCTTCCTTCCACAATCCTCAAACCGGGGAAGAGAAACCAGTGCTTACTAAGCATCTGTTATGGGCCAGTTTCGTTCACATCGGTCAACTCATTTAATTGTTTCAAGATGACCTTGTGCTATTATCTCCATTTTTTACAGTAGGAAAATGGAGGCTCAGAGGATATAATACCTTGCATGATATCACCCTACTACTTAGTAGGGTGGCAGAAATTCAGACTGAGTTTGCTGACTCCAGAGCCCACACCTACTTCCACTCTGATGGCCTGTGAGGCTAGGTGCTTGAATGGGCTTTGGATGGAGGCGGAGTGAGGGTACTCAAGGAAAAGAGAACTGGATGAGTACCAAGTCAGACGAAAGCTACATTTCAGGCATATCATGTCTGTAGCTTTATTCTGCCTGTTTCTTTGGGTTACAGCCTTTGGGTCCCAGGTGGCTCAGTCGGTGGGTGGCTCTGTCCGTTAAGCTTCCTACTGTTCATTTCAGCTCAAGACCCGATCCCAGGGTTATGGGATTGAGCCCCACTTGCAGTGAGTCTGTGTGGGATTCTTTTTCCCTTTCCCACTACCCCCAACTCACACACTCTCTCTCTCCGAAATAAATAAGTAAATAAATCTTAAAAATACTAAGAACTGGGATATAGTGAAGGAAAAAAAAATTTACAGCTTTTTGGAGGCACCTGACTGGGTCAGTTGGTAGAGCCTGTGACTCTTGATTGATCTCAGGGTTTTGAGTTCAAGCTTCATACTAGGTGTGGAGACTATTTAAAAATAAAATCTTAAAAAAAAGAAAAGAAAAGAAAGGAAAAGAAAAGAAAAGAAAAGAAAAGAAAAGAAAAGAAAAGAAAAGAAAAGGAAAGAGTTACAGCCTTTTGAATACAGGGAATGAAAACATTCGGTTTGTAGAAACCTGAAAAGAAGAAATACCCTTGTTGTGGGCAGAAAGTGTTAGGACAGCAGGGCTACATTTGGAATTTATTCTCTGATGAAGATATGTGAGGAAAAGCCACCTTACTTGAGTATTTTGTGTCAGAGATCAAACCAAAGCATATAGGATTGCTTTGGATTCCCTGCATTTTAGGTTCCCCACCTTTTATTAGATAAAGAAAATCCATTATCGTAAACATTTAAAAAAAACCCCACAAAAAACTAGTGCCAGGAATATAGTCAATCAAACCTTAACATGCCTTAAAGCATTTGGATATCACAATGAAATCTAGTAATTTTGTACACTTAGTATTTTATGAAAAGGAGGGAAAGTGCCTACACAAATTTTTCTAGATTTTTAAAAGTATACATAGGTCATCACATGTGATGGACATGCTATCAGTCTAACTTCCCATATTCTGTGCCTGGAATCACATCATTTACAATACACTGAAAACCAGAATGACATTTCTGAGGCTTTTTTTTTTCCTTTTCTTTCAGAGAACCTATTTTTATTCCTGTTTCTCATCTCTTCTCTCCATTTAGAAGGGTAAAACAGTTAGGGGCACACTGAGGTCAATATCTGCTCCTCACCAGACACCCCCCCCGCCCCAATTCCCCCCAGGCCATTGCCAACTGATGAGGAGCTGAGCCAACCAGCTTTCCTCAGGATGGACGATGGCTTCATGAGATACAGACATATTTGCAGTGAAAGAAGGGTTCTCTATCTTAACCAGAAAGGGGATGTACAGGCCCTGAAGCAGGCTGGGAAAGATGGGGTCTGGGGATTCAGGGTCTCCTACGGTGAGGCGGGACTGTCCTTCCCTCTACGCATTGTTGCTCGGTGTGAGGGGAGACAGTCTCTGATCCCATGCCACGCTGCTTCCACCTCCACTTCTCTCTTTTGGAATGTATTTGGTTATATTACAATTTTACTTAAGACTGAACCACCACTGTATTCTAATAGTAAAACATGTCAGGTCTGTGCGTCTTATTATTAGCAATTGGTGGAGTGACAGTAAAAGGAGCTGTTGTCTGAAAGGAGCTAGGAGGGAAATTCTACTTAAGGACACAACACTAGAGCTGTGAGGTTCAGGCCTGTCAGGCTGGCTGCTGGGAGGACAGGAGGACAAGGCCCCAGAGAGTGGCCATGTAAGCTGCTTCAAGTTGACCAGTACACCTGGGTATGAAATCTTAATGGGACTGATCCCAGCGTCCTAGCGCGAGGCTTGGTGTAAGGGCCTTGGGTCTCACCTCTGAATCTGAGTGTCTGTATACCCTTCAGACTGAGGACCCATGTCCCAGAAGCTTCCTCTCCACTTTCCTGCTGTTGGAAGGGCCTGTCTTCATCGAAGCTCTTACCCCCAACGTGGGGATGCAGGAAGTGCAGAGGTGTAGGCCACCTTGCTCCAAGCCTCCTCCTCCTGCTCCTGTGGGTAGAGGATATTGTCTTTGGAAATGGCTTCCATCAAGTGTTTGTGGAGAGTGGGCTCTGTCAGGTCTGAGGCATTTTAAAATAGTGCCTCAAATCATTGGTGAAAACATTTGTGCTCCTTAACATGATGTACCTATTGAGTCAAGGATCTGATTTTTTATCTATTTTTATTTATTTAATTTGACAGACAGAGATCACAAGTAGGCAGAAAGGCAGGCGGGGTGGGATGGGGGGGAAGCAGGCTTCCTGCTGAGCAGAGAGCCCAAGGTGGGCTTCGATCCCAGGACCCTGAGACCATGACCTGAGCTGAAGGCAGAGGCTTAACACGGGGCCACCCAGGCACCCCAAGGACCTGACTTGTTAAAGAAATCATTGGAAAATAGGTATGAAGAGCTGAAGGAATATGGGCTAAATCTTCCACTAACTAGGACTTCTATAAGCCAAAAAATTGCGCAAATATTCTATGTATTTGGTTTTTAAATTTTTACTGTGACCTGTGATTAAATAAAAGTTAAATATCTTCACATATAAAATATATAAAAATACTTATAAACACATGAATGGCATAGATTTAAATGAGCATTATTTTTTAAAGCTGATACACTATGTGGTTGTTATTCAGTTTAGAGGCACATTTTGACTCCGCAACACAAAAGACTTTGTGTATCCTTATATCATGTGTCCCCGACAATACCCATCTAGTTTTACTTGAGGCTTTTCTTTACCCTACTATTTGTTGACTTCTTCTTGAACAACTAACTACCAGAGCTTCAAAAATTCCCTAGTTTCTTCAAATTTTCTCTGACTGAACACAACTAAAACATTAATGACTGATTATAGGTAACCCGCAGTTCTAAGGCTTGGAAGTGGTAAGGGAGTGGCAGATTAGGAGGAATATTTAAGACAAAACAAATATAGTGATCGTTCAGAACAGCTTTTAAATCAGTAAGAACAGACCCCTGTCATTCTGTTCCATTTGGCATTAAGAAATGAATCCCGATGCCTTTCTCTGTGGTCTGATCCCCTTCTTTCTATGAAAAATCCAACATGATTTGTGAAAGATGGGAAAACATTAATTCTTCACCTCAATATGGAGGTGATCAGTGGTGAGACAAGCTGATACCGCCAGGGTTTTACACCAACCCCCCTGGGCTGGGATGAAGACTCCGTGAGGTTCTGGGAAACACACACCGGGTGCCCAGCGACAGCACGCTCACCATGACAACTTTTCTCCATGACTGTCCCAAAGTTTCGAATAGCTGAGAATTCCTCAGGGAAGTGTGAGAAAAGAAGAGGAAGAAGAGAAAAGCAGCAGGCATTGTGGAGGGAGAGGGTCCCCAACTTTGTCTACATGTCACACTTCTAGGGTTGCCCAGAAGTAGAGATGATTGGTCACCAAGGGAGGCTTATCTGATTTTGATTACCTGCACAGCCGTTTTACAAGGTGGTTCATTCTGCTTAAACAATGAACAACTTGCACCTCCAAGACTGCCAGTGTGGTGACGAATGTCACACAGCTGGTAAATGGAGAGCTGGGACAGTCTACACTGTGGATCACCATCGTGACTGTTTCCCTGCGCAAATGGCTAGTGAAGGGGTGACTGAAGGATTTCATTGCTCTTTGCCCCTGTCATAAGCCCATCCTTCACTCCATCAGAAATTTATTAGCAGGTATTTGGTACAATTACTAATCTTAATAAGATCCCGTATTTCCCTTAAGGGCTCCTGCAAGGTATATATTTCTCAAAAATGAATACTTACAAAATGAGCCATTTTTTAAAAAAGATTTTATTTATTCATTTGAGAGAGAGACAGTGAGAGAGAGCATGAGAGGCGAGGTCAGAGGGAGAAGCAGACTCCCCATGGAGCTGGGAGCCTGATGCAGGACTCGATCCCGGGACTCAGGGACCATGACCTGAGCCGAAGGCAGTTCCTTAACCAACTGAGCCACCCAGGCGCCCACAAAATGAGCCATTTTAAACTTATGTTTTTCTTTTTTTGAAAAAGATTTTATTTATTTATTTAGAGAAAGAGGAAGAGTGTGGGTGAGGGGGAGGGGTAGGAGAAAAGGGAGAGAGAGAATCTTTAAGCAGATTCTGCCCTGAGAGGGCTCAACCTCAGGATCCTGAGCTGAAATCGAGAGCAGACGCTTAACTGACTGAGTTACCCAGGCACCCCTAGGCTTATGTTTTTCAGTTGAAATCTAGAGTTAATAAGTATCTAAACATTACTCCTAAACAAGAAATGTATGCTTTCACTTTTCTTCCTTATTGATGAACCCTATACCTGCCATGTTGAAGTTGTTTGTGATTTGGGTTATAAATGATTATTAAAAAATTTTAAAAAATAATTATTAAATCTAAAAACTACATCAATAACTTTTGGAATAGCTACTATTCTCTTTTACATTGTACAATTTATTGTATTCTACATCTTCTTTCTTTAATTTTTAATTTTGGGGGGTATATCCCTTGAGAAGTTATTTCAGAAAGGGTGAAACAATAAGTTTTCTGAGTCCTTGTGTTTTCCCTCGAAATTTGGTTGGCATAGGATTCAAGGTTCATGGTACTTATTTTTAGAATTTTGAGTATGGTACTCCAGCATCTTCTCAAGTTCAGTGTTGGTGTTGAAATAACGGATAGTAATCTAACTGCCATTCCTCAGTTGATAATCTTTCTCCTCCTCTGAAAGTATTTAGAATTTTTTTTATCATTAGATTTTTGAAGTTTCATGTGGTTGTGACTTCCTGTGGTTCTCTTAACTCATCCTGATGCACACTTGATGGGGCATTCGAATGAAAAGACTCAAGTGTTTCTTAATCTCTGCAAGAAGTTTCTTCAACAACTTCTGTGTTATCTGTTTTCACCCAAGGATTCCTAGGAGAAAGATACTGAAACTCTTGGATCTGTCCTCCTCCTCTTCTAGCTCCTTCTTCATGCTTTCTATCACATCTTTCTTTTGTGCAACACTTTGAGAGAATTGCTTAGTTTGCTCTTCCAGTTCACCAATTCATCCTTAAGCTGTATCTGTTCTATTTAAATAATGTAAAAAAAAAATTGAACACAACAATAACATTTTAAATTTCTAAACTCTTTAGTTTTGGTTGTTTATTTAATGTGTGAGGGCTGCCATAGCAAAACCGTAGAATAGACCTGAGGGCTTCAACAAAAGAAACTTATTTTCTCACAGTTCTGGAGGCTGGAAGTCCAAAATCAAGGTGCTGATAAGTTGTTTTCCTCCGAGGCCTCTCTTCCTGGCTTGCAGACAGCTGCCTCTTCATGTGGTCTTCCCTCTGTGCATGTGCATAGTGGGTATCCCCTTTATGTCCTAAGTGCCTCCCCTTCTATTTTTTTTTTTAAAGATTTTATTTATTTATTTGACAGACAGAGAGCACAAGTAGGCAGAGAAGCAGGCAGAGAGAGAGAAAGGGAAGCAGGCTCCCTGCTGAGCAGAGAGCCTGATGCGGGCCTGATCCCAGGACCCCAGGATCATGACCTGAGCCTAAGGCAGAGGCTTAACCCACTGAGCCACCCAGGTGCCCCGCCCCTCCCCTTCTTATTAAGACACCAGTCAGATTGGATTAGGGCCCATCTTGATGATCTCATTTAATTTACTTACCTCTTTAAAAGCCCTATCTCCAAATACAATCACATTCTAAGGTATTGGGATTTAGGGCTCAACATATAAATTTTAAAGGGACATAATTCAGTCTATATCAACTCTATATAAATTTTACTTCAAGTTCTTATCCTTGTGATTGTTCTATTATGTTGTCTCAGCCATTAGTTACTTGGTTGGTTGGATTTGGTGTCATTCATTGATTGTGTTGCTTTTATTAAAATATTTGGTAATTTTTGCTGGTTTTACCATCTTTGTCCTTGTCCTGTGCATGAGAATGCTGATTGTGGTAACTGTATCTCACTTTTAGCAATTGTGTAGGAGGGATAGAATGCTTAGCTGGCTGAGAGGGTCTGTGTAAGGAGGTTCTCCTCTTGGGGTCAGTTTCTACCTGGATACGACCTTGGTCTTGGACCCTGACATCACAGCTTATTTTGTTAACCTCTCTTCTGGCAGATGTTTGGCAGAATATGGGAATGACTGACCAGCTTTGCATCTTCAAACCTATCTTCGGACCCTTCCCAATTATTTTATTTATTGACTCTGAACTTTCTGAATTGCATGTAGCCTTCTCCTGTATGTGTGTCACACCGAGGCTCTCTTCAGTTTTGTGACTCTAGAGATATGATTCTGTCTGCTTACCACCTTTCAGACGGTCTTCAAAATGTCTTCAGATAGTACACTTCCATTTCTTCTATCATGATGGTGGTGAATTTAACTTCATTTGTGTCATTTATTTATTTATTTATTTATTGGCTTTTCACGAAATTTGGGGTAGAAGTGATAATATTTATGATTGTTCCTAAAATTTATTTTAAAAGAATGGTTGTATTTATTTATTTATTCATGAGAGACAGAGAGAGATAGAGAGGCAGAGGGAGAGCCAGATTTCCCATGGAGCAAGGAACCTGATGCAGGACTTGATATCAGGACGCTGGGACCATGACCTGAGCTAAAAACAGATGTTCAACCAACGGAGCCACCGAGGCACCCTGTTCCTAAAGTTTTACATCATTGTGGAAATGCCATTATTTAATAGCAATAGGTATCAAAATACTTTAAAAATGCCATCAGTATCTCTGGATAGATCCCAATTAGCTGTTGCTTAATGTTAAAAAATCTTCATTTCTATCTTCCTGAAAAGTTTGTTCTGTGACCATTTTTGTTCCCATATCTCTTAAGTGTCTTCACTAGCTACATGGATCCATAAGACATCTTCATCTGAAGGTTTATCCATTTATAAAAAAAAAATCACTATTAACTTGTTGAGAGAAGAAAGATTTAAAAAAGAAATGAATTTTATTTTGGATGTACTATGTTTGAAATGAGTAGGTGATTATACACAGGAATGTTGAACACTAGTTGGAGATATGGTAGAACTTTTCAAGCTGCATCTTAGCATTCCTTATATTCATGGAAATCCTGCCACGTAGTTGGTATCATTTTATGCACCAGAGATACAAAGATGAGAAAACGATGATACTCGCACTCAAGTAGCTCACAACCCAGGGAGAAGGTCAGAAATATGAGAGAGACACATACCAAATTACTATAAAAATACATGTGTGCAGTGCCTGGGTGGCCCATTCGGTTGAGCGTTGGACTCTTAACTTTGGCTCAGGTCATGATTTCTGGGTTGTGAGATCCAGCCCAGTGTGGGGCTCTGTGCATGGAGCCTGCTTAAGATTCTCACTGTTCCTCTCCCTCTGCCCCTCCCCCTCTGCCTCCCACTCATCTGCCTATGCTTTCTCTTTAAAAAATAAAAAAGGAAATATGTGCAGTGGGTATGGAGGGTGAATGGAATAATGAGGTTCAGACACACCAAATCTCTGCCTACTCTGTGGATTGTTTTTGGATTGGAATAGTCCAAGCTAAAGTAAAGTATACACTTCTTGATTTTTTTGTATATACTTGGCTGATGAACTGGGCACTGTTCAGTAAGTTTTGCACAACCTATTTTCTTCTTGTGAGAGTCTTCATCTTGGGTTTAGTGAAAGCCTCTCTATGCTATTCCTCCTCTACCTCTCCAAACATGATAGCCCACACCCTGTGTTATTTGAACTCTGGAAAAATGACTCCTTGGAAGATGAAGTATAGTTTCCATAGGGAAGTAGATATGGTTACAGAGGACTGGAAGAACACAGCATAGGGAAGGAGGAACACTGAACTACATCTCTGAAGGGAAGTCACAATGAGAATACTACGAGGGAATGAGTTGATTTCCTGGGAATGGTTTTAGCTATGGAAGTCAAGGAAGAAAAGGTTTTCTGAATATTGGTTTTTGGCAATATCCTTGTCTTTCTAAGCCCCTCGCTGCATTGCAGGGCTGGGATGCTAAAAATTACATTTCCCAGTTTACCTTGTCAGCAGGTTCCAGTTTAGGTTCCCTCAGTGTGAGGAATGTGTGTGAATTTGAGAAAGCGGAAAAGAAGGAGGAGCCACTGATCCTTGGTTGCAGTGGCAGACACCTGACAGAGCACCAGCAGGTGATGGAAGTGAGATTTTGCAAAAGGCTGGTGGGTGTCCTGAGAATTACTCACTATGATGCTAGTGGAAATTCCTTGGGGTTCCCGCACTTTCTCATTTACTGAATGTAAATAGAGGCTTCCATGACTATTGTTCCTTTAGTCTGTTAAACAGTTTTTAATTTTTGGAATCCCTTTATTCAATCATTTCTTGGCTAAAATACTTAGAGTTGCTTCTGTGGTTTTGGCTGAACCCTGATTGATCAAAGGGAAATGAATGCTGCTTGAGCTGACACACAAGGGGTATATGCCATTGGAGAGCCGAATTAGACTCTTTCCAAGACAGTCTTCTCAAGATCCAGAGACATGGATACTGCTGGGTAGAGAGGAGTGCATTTCTGGCCAGCATTGCACCAAGGTAATCTCCTTCTGCACCACGGCCACAGTGGCTCCCAACATTTAGATTTGTTGGGTTTTGTAATGTAACATTTCAGTAGTCTTGTCGACCATGAGACTCTGTGGGCTACCACGCCAATGAGAAGATGCAAAGAAATTTATACTCAGATATTGATAAAATAACTCAGAGCATTTCTCTGAGTGTCTTAGGCTTTTTTTTGTTTTTTAATTTAAAGATGAAATTCTTTTTGGATGGCACTTGATAGAGCCAACTCCTTATCAATTCTCGCTATAATTAGTAGCTTTAGAATGAATTCTCAGCATTACATCAAAACATTTTATGAAAAACTGTAGAATGTAAGACTTTTTTTTTTCCTGAGCAATTTTATCGACATAGCAGAAAGTGCTTCATCTTTTCAGAATATTCAATGTATGTTAGCTTTACATTAAGTCATTCTTAGAATAGAGTATCTGATGTGGGGACTTCCAGCTGAGGCATTTAAAATGAAGTTACCAGGATGTCATCAGGAGCATTAATTACTTAATTGGCTTTGCATAAATACAGGCACAGGAAGACCATGTTCAACTCTTAGGTGGGCTGTCAGTGTTAATAGTATTTTTTATATCCATGATCTCCTCTAAAAGTTCTGGCTTTCTTGGACTGTGGTTTGGTTGGGAGATTTCCTCTTGCCCTCCTTTACTACTTAATAACCTTAAGTAAGTGGAACATGAACTTCAAACTTAGGAGCTAGTCATCTGAGACCTTTTGCCATTGGTTGTCAGTCTTCCTTATAACAAGTTGATTTGGTCTTTGCCTTTGGAACATGTTTTACGTATTTCTCCCTCTGTACCTTTGTTTACTCTGTTCCTGTTATCTTTTCTACTCTTCATCTGCATACTAGTCATTTTTCAAAGGCTAATTCAGATGTTTTGTTTTCCAAAAACGTTTCTTTAGTTTACACTACTGACTAGGAACCCCTCCTGCCTTTCTTATCACCTCTGTAGCGGGAGTGTGAATTCCTTTTGGACAATTCATCTATGACAGAATTTTGTTCTGTTTTATTACCACAGGAGGAAGAGAGTACATGAAAATTAGCTGGATTCAATAACAGTTTTAATCTGTTGTCCTTGAGATCCTTAAAATGGTTATCTTGGTGAAAATACCATTCTCTGAATTAAAACTATTAAATCGAATCAGTTAAGGTGTATTTAAGTAAAGGACAAAGATCAGAAGAAAGAAGTAGAACTGTTTCTATTTTTGGATGATAAGATTATTGACAGAGATAATCTTTAGGAATCTATAAAATGACCACTAGTATACATGAACTTATTTATTTATTTATTTATTTGACAGAGAAAGAGAGGTAGCACAAGCAGGGGGAGCAGCAGGAAGAGGGAGAGGGAGAAGCAGGCTCACAGAGCAGGGAGCCCAATGCAGGGCTTGATCCCAGGACTCTGGGATCATGACCTGAACTGAAGGCAGACACTTAATGACTGAGCCACCCAGATGCCCCTACATAAATGAATTTAGCAAGTTCACAGGATATAAGGTTAATATTAAAAAATAATTGTATTTCATATAATTACAGTGAACAATTGGAAAATGAAATAGAAGTAATTCTTTTTATAATAATATCAAAAAGTGTAACATATTGAACCCAACAGACTGGATAACCAGATGAAATGGGCAAATCCCTATAAATACAAAATCTGCCAAGAAACAGCAATCAAAATCCATCTAACCAAGAAAAGTCTTATAACTTCATGGTGAACTCTATTAGACACTTAAAGAAGAATTAATGTCAGTCCTTCTCAAATGCTTCCAAAAAATTCAGGAGGTGGGAATACTTCTTAATTCATTCTGTGAGGCTAACATCACTCTGATACCAAAGTCATAAAAAGATACTACAAGATACAAGATACAAAGCAGTATCCCTCATGAAACTTGATGCGAAAATCCTCAACAAAATACTAGCAAACCAAATTCAACAGCGCATAAAATGGATCACACAGGATTCAGTGGGATTTATTCCTCAAATGCAAAGATGGTTCAATATATCACATATTCATGTACATATCCAATACAGTATGTCAACTGAATGAAGACAAAAAACTGTTATGATCTCAATTGAAACAGAAAAGACATTTGACAAAATTCAGCATGCTTTCATGATAGCATTCAACAAAATAGGTATACAAAGAAACTACCTTAATATGATAAAAGCCAAATAGTAACAATCCACAGTGAACATAATACCCAGTGAAAAGACTGAAAGCTTTTCCTTCAAGGTCTGGAACAAGGCACGGGTGACTGCTTTTGCTTCTTCAGTTCAACAATCTTAGATGTAGAAAACCTGAAGGAATCATGAAAAAACAGTCATAATTAATAAGAGAAGTCAGTGCTATTATAGGACATGAAAGCAGCATACAAAAATTAGACAATCCAAAAAGGTAATAATAATATCATTTACAACAGCATCAAAATAATAAAACACTTAGGAATAAACTTAACCAAGGAGATAAAAAAAAAAAAACATGTACAGTGAAAACTACAAAACATAACTGAAAAAAAAACACAAATAAATGGAAAGAAAACACAAATAAATCCTGTGTTCACTGCAAGGTCTAATTTGGTTAAGATGTCCATATTATCCAAAGCAATGTACACCTTCAGTGCAATCCCTATCACATTCCCAAAGGCATTTTTACTAAATTATTTTTTTACAAACCTGCATCTCAGAGTGAGTGTCTTATGGAACTGGCTTGGGAGATATTTTGGAGGTAGAACTTGAGGACACACCGATGGATTGCATATGGTAACAAGAGGTAGGAAGAAGACTCTAGGTTTTAGCTTGAATAATTTAGTAGATGGTAATGTCACTTACTCAGCTGGACTAGACAGGGGGAAGGTGAGGTGGGCATTGAATTCAGTCCTTTGGTCATGCTAATTTCAAGATGTCATTAGACATTCAAGAGGAGCCATCCAAGGTGCAGTTGGAGATTTGTTTCTTGGGCTCAGGGGACATCACGAGAATAGATAATACCTTTGGAATGCATAGGATATAAATGGCATTTAAACCCATGAGCTGGATAAGTTTACTTAAAAAGGGACCTCAGTTTAATTCTGGCTCCCTCGGACATTTTCCAGCAGCCACCAATGCAAATACCAACAAGTTTTCTATATTAGTTTCCTAGGGCTGTGGTAGTGAAGTACCACAAACTGGGTATCTTTTTTTTTTTTTTTTTTTTTTTTAAGATTCTATTTATTTATTTGACAGACAGAGATCAAAGGTAGGCAGAGAGGCAGGCAGAGAGAGAGAGGGGGGAAGGAGGCTCCCTGCTGAGCAGAGAGCCCGATTTGGGGCTCGATCCCAGGACCCTGGGATCATGACCTGAGCTAAAGGCAGAGGCTTTAACCCACTGAACCACCCAGGCGCCCCACAAACTGGGTATCTTAGAACACCTGTCAGCAGGGCCATCCCCGCTCTGAACCAGGAGGGAAGGATCCATCCTTGTCTCTCTCATTTCCAGTGGTCTCAGGGATTCTTTGGCTTGTGGCAGGGTAACTTCAACCTTTGTTTTCATCTTCTCATGGTTGTCTTCTCCCTGTATGTCTCTTCACATAATCTTCCTTTTGTGCCTGTGTCTGTGTCCAAGTTTCCCCTTTTTATAAGTACACCAGTCATGTTGGAGTAGAGTTCTACCTACCCTAGTATGATCTCATTTTAACTAATTACATCTTCAGTGACCCTGTTCCTAAGTAGTGTTATAATCATTCTGAGCTACTGAGGGTTAGGAATATATGTTATATTTCACCTTTCTTTTTAAATTGAAATATAATCAACATACATTATATTAATTTCAGGTGTGTAATATACCATTTGTATACATTGAAAAATGATCACCATAATACATCTATTTACCACCTGTCCCCATACAAAGTTACAAAATTTTTTTTTGATGAGAAGTTTTAAGGCTTAATTTCTTCATAATTTTCAAATTTGTAGTACAATATTATTGACTATAGTCACCATGCTGTACATTACATTCCCATGATTTATTTATTTTATAACTTGGAATTTCATACCTCTTGGTACCTTTTCTGCATTTTGCCCACCCACCAACCCTGCTCTTCTCTGGCAGCCCATAGTCTAATGTCTGTGTCAATGAGTTTTGTTTTGTTTGTTCATTTTTTAAATGGATTCCATGTATCTGTGAGTTCTTACGGTATTTGTCCTTTTCTGTCTGACTTATTCATTTAGCATAATACCTCAAGATACATTCGTGTTGTTGTAGATGGCAAGATCTCATACTTTTTTATGATTAAGCAGTATTTCATTATATATATATATACACCACATCATCTTTATTCATTCATCTGTTGATGGGCTTAGGTGGTTTCCATATCTTGGCTTTTGTAAATAATCCTTCCATGAACATAGGACTGTATATATCTTTTTGAATTAGTGTTTTTGTTTTCTTTGGATAAGTACCCAGAAGTGGTATTCCTGGATTAGATGACAGTTCTATTTTTAAATTTTTGAAAAATGTCCATACTGTTTTCCACAGTGGCTGCACCAATTTATATTCCCACCAACAGTGCATAAGGGTTCTCTTTTCTCCATATCTTTGCTAATACTAATGATTTTTGTCTTTTTGATACTAGCCATTCTGAGTGGTGTGAGGTGATATCTCATTGTGGTTTTGATCTACATTTCCTTGGTGATCAGTGATGTTGAGCATCTTTTCATGTGTCTGTTGGACATCTGTGTATGTCTTTCTTAGAACAGTGTCTGTTCAGATCCTTTGCCCATTTTTGTTTCCTCTTCCCCTTTTTAGTTGGATTTTTTTTTTCCTTTGTGATTGAATTGTATGGGTTTTTTATATATCTTGGATATTAACCTCTTGTCAGATATATGATTTGCAAGTATCTTCTTCCATCAGAAGGTGGTTGCCTTTTTATTTGTTCATGTTTCCTTCACTGTGCAGAAGCTTTTTAGTTTGATATAGTCTCATTGGTCTATTTTAGCTTTTTTGTTGCCATTGTCTTTGGAGTCAAATTAAAAAAAAAATTGCCAAGAAATATGTCAAGGATCTTATAGTCTGTGTTTTCTTCTAGGCAGTTTCTGGTGTCTGGTCTTACTTTCAAGTTTTTAATTTATTTTGAGTTAGTTTTTGTGTATGGTGTTAAGTTAGTGGTCTGGTTTCATTCTTTTGTATGTGGCTATCCTGTTTTCCCAACACCATTTATTGAAGAGACTAGCCTTTCCCCATTGTATTTTTCACTCCTTTTGTTACAAATGAGTTGACCATATTTGCTTTGGTTTGTTTCTGGGCTTTCTATTCAATTCCATTGAACTGTGTGTCTGTTTTTATGCCAATACCATACTTAAAAAAAAATTATTTATTTATTTAAGAGAAAGAGAGATAGTGCTTGAGCAGGGACAAGGGCAAAGGAAGAAGCAGACTCTCCGCTGGGTGGGGAGACCTATGTAGGGCTTGATCTTGGGACTCTGGGATCATGACCTGAACCAAAGGCAGGTGTTTAACCTACTGAGCTTCCCAGGTGCCCCCAATACCATACTGTTTTGATTAGTATAGCTTTGTAATATAGTTGGAAATCATGGACCATGATATCTCCAGCTTGGTTTTTCTTTCTCAAAATTGCTTTGGTTATTTGGATTCTTTTGTGGTTCCATATACATTTTAGGACTGTTTGTTCTATTTCTATGAAAAATGTCATTGGATTTTGATAGGAATTGCATTGAAACTGTAGATTGCTTTGGGTAATGTGAACATTAAAAAATATTAATTATTCCAATCCATGGGCTAGAATATTTTCAATTCAATTCAATTTATCTGTGTTGTTTTCAATTTCTTTTTCAGTTTCATAGTTTTCAGGATATTGGCCATTTATCTCCTTCATTAAATTTATTCTGAGATATTTTATTCTTTTTGATGCAATTGTAAAAGGGATTGTTTTATCCTATAACTTTACTGAATTTGTTTATTAGTTCTAACAGTTCTTGGTGGAGTCTTTAGGATTTTCTATATATGAAATCATGTCATCCACAAATAGTGATAATTTTACTTCTTCCTTCCCAGTTTAGATGACTTTTATATTTTTTCCTTCCTAATTGGTCTGGCTAGGAATTCTAATACTGTGTTGACTAAAACTTGTGAGAATGGGCATCTTTATCTTGTTTCTGATCTTAAGGAAAAAGCTTTCAGCTTTTTGCCAGGGAGTTTGACATTAACTATGGGGTTGTCATGTATAGCTTTTATTATGTTGAGGTATGCTCTGTCTATATTCCATTTTGTTGAGAGTTTTTATCATAAATGGATGTTGAATTTTGTCAGATGATTTTTCTGCATCTATTGAGACGATCATATGATATTTATCCTTCATATGGTGTATCACATTGATTGATTAGTGGATGTCAAACCATCTGTGCTTTCATGGGGTAAATGCCACTTGATTGTGGTATAAGAGCCTTTTGATACATTGTTGAATTTGGTTTGTTTGTATTTTGTTGGGGATTTTTCATCTGTGTTCATCAGGGATATTGGCATATAATTTTCTTTTTTTATGGGATTATTGTCTGGTTTTGGCATCAGGGTAATGCTGGCCTCATGAAATGAGTGTAGGTGTGGGAGAGTTCCTTCTTTTTCAGTTTTTTGGAAGATTTTGAGAAGGATATGGGTTCTTATTTTATTTTATTTTTTTAGTTCCTTTAAGTGTAAAGTTAGATTACTTATTTGAGATTTTTCTTGTTTCTTGAGATAGGCCTGTATTGTAGGTGGGGTCTGTGACAGGAGCATGGGGGGACACAGCAGCAGCATGTGGTGGGGGATAGGGGGCTCACGCATGGCCTAAGGTAATGCTACAGCCATGGGTATGGCGAGTGGGGAGCATGCAAGCAAGATAGGGCGTGCAAAAATGGAGTCTGTCAGCTCTGGGACCAGCAAATTAGTGGGAAAATATAAAATGGTGACTGCCAATGTCTCCATCCCTCGAGAGATTCCCAGCAGGCTTTTGCTGAAGCTTCAAAAGTAGCAAATAAATCTTTGCTTATGGTGTAGGTCCTTTTCAAACTGCTACTTTCCCTCTGGATTCAGGGGCAAATGAGTCTGCATGTGAGACTTTTAGGAATGGAATCTTTATTTCTCCCTTTCTTTCTTTTAAAAAATAATTAATTTATTTGACAGAGAGATCACAAGTAGGCAGAGAGGCAGGCAGAGAGAGGGGGATAAGCAAGCTTCCCGCTGAGTGGAGAACCTGATGCGGGGCTTGATCTCAGGACCCTGGGATCATGACCAGAGCAGAAAACAGAGGCTTAACCCACTGACCCACCCAGGTGCCCCTGGAATCTTCTTTCTTTACAACAATGTGGTTCTCCTGGTTTTCAAAGCCAGACATTTTTTGAGCTTATCTCTCCAGTGCAGATTATAAGGGCTGGGATGCCTGAAGGGGATACAAACCCCTTCCTCTCCATGGAGAAGTTCCATATTGTGAGAGCCCTTTTCCTTGTGGGTTTTTGTGTAAGAATGGGTTTTCTGCTAAGACCGTGTTTTGCCTCACCTTATCTTGATGTGGCCTACGTATCCTTTGCTCTGTAGTAGCTATTCAGCTGTTCTGGTTCTTTTCAGAGGGAATTGGTATGTATGTGACTGTAGATTTCTTATGTCTGTTGGAGGTGAGTTTAAGATTTTCCTGTGATGCCATCTTGAACCACTTTCTGGCTTTTTTTTTTTTAATTTTAATTTTAATTTTATTTTTTAAAGATTTTTATTTATTTATTTGACAGAGAAATCACAAGTAGACGGAGAGGCAGGTAGAGAGAGAGGAAGGGAAGCAGGCTCCCTGCTGAGCAGAGAGCCTGATGCGGGACTCGATCCCATGACCCTGAGATCATGACCTGAGCCGAAGGCAGCGGCTTAACCCACTGAGCCACCCAGGCGCCCCACTTTCTGGCTTTTATCTTCTTAACATATCTTTCTTGAGGGGACACAATTCAACCCATCATAGTCTCCTACAAGGATTTTCTACCAAGTTTACAGAGTTATAAGGATATTCTTAAGTTATCATCGTGTTACACACAGTATATGGCATTTTACATTAACTAGCATATTAAATGTATTAAGCTCTTGCATTGTACAACCATTCTGAATAAATCAGAGCCCATAATTAACTCTCTTGTCAGTTCCCCTTAGAAAATAAATGAAGAACACTTCAGAAGCATCACATGCCGAAGAAGACAGTCAGTGTGGAGGCACTGAGATGCAATTCCTGGAAAACACACTTAGATTCCATGAATATAGTACTTAACCATATTTGTAGATAAGAGTTAAACAGCTGACTCACATTTCTGGATTTTGGAAAACAGCACATACTGATGTGTGTACTCAAAAACAAAGGAGAGAAAAGAGCTCACAAAACTGCAGACTCAGAGTGGGCAGAAACACGATGTACTGGCCAAGTTCTTGGACAACTTCAGTTTCAACGTTCTGACAAAGGTTTTGCTTGTTTCAGTGTCACATCATTTGTCATAGTTATGCACTTTGAAGGCATGTAGCACCTATAAATACACTAGTTTCCAAGATAAGGAAGCAGAACTTTTAAATAAAACAATGTAAAGTCATGCAATACATCTGTGGAGACACTACCCAGCTGGAAGGTTCAGAGACTTAAGACTGTTTTGTCTGAGAAACAACTCAGCTAATGGAAGCCTCCAAATTCCTGACAAATTATATCTATTAGAAACTGCTAGTTGTAATTTCCAAACGTTTTGGTTTTAACCAACTTTGTTTTCCTTTAGAGAGGTATAGTTAGAGACACTAGGAAATACCACATGGTACTCATCAGTTTGTCTTTTTGCTCAAGCTACAAAGTAGAATTCTACTCTTTAATAACTGTTTATTTCAAGAGCTTATGTGATGCTGAGTATTGGGTGGAGATGATGGGAGGGGAAAAAAGACAGCGGGGAGCTAAAGCAACTACGGTCATGCCAGTGGAACTACTATTGCAGGCCCAGTGTGCAAATGGAGTTTTGTTGGCCCATGCCATGCCTTAGGGATAAAGCTGGCTTTGCAGCCAACTTCCTTGAGACTGAACACACATCCGTGCCCTTTGGGTGTCCTAACAATTGTTTGATTTCTCAATGCTTTAATTTTCTTGCTTTTGTAAGATGGGAATAATGAAAATCACTTCCCAGCATTGCAATCAAGGGTAAGTTTCATTAAAGATACAGATTTTTTTTTTTTTTTTAAACATAGGTTCTTGGGGCTCAACCCAGTGCAACTGAACCAGACTTTCTGGGGGCAATGCCTGGGACTCTGTATATTTAATGACATTCCTGGTTTCTGAAGGTGTTTTGGGAAACATGAATTGCATATGATACGTAAAGTGTCTAGAATAGGGCATGTGGCTTGATGAATGGTGATTTCCTTCCCACGTCTTCCCTTGTTAAGTATGCAGACATAAGGCAATGTGCTTAGGTGGTGTGGTCACAGCTGAGCGCAGAAGCAGTCATTCTTCTGTGTCTCCCTAACTTATTAAGTAGTTGTTAAGTGTTCTAAGTGATAAAACTTTTGAATAGATTTATTGGTTTATGATCCATCAGCCCACCAAGTGCCACAATCTCTTTCCTACAGAGGGTATCATGTTGGGGGGAGTACATTTTAAAATGACTTAATATTCAAAAACACGTTCAAGAGTTAAAATGATTTCAACATTTAATTATATTAGATATTTGAATTTGTTTACTGGAATTATTCTGTTGTGAGCTAAAAAATATCTGGCTTTCATCTTAATTTGAATTACAAAATGTTTAAGTTTTTTTTTTTTTTTTGCTTTTATTTATTTATTTATTTATTTATTTAAGATTTATTTATTTATTTGAGAGAGAGTGTGTGTGGGCATGAGTAGGGGGGGGAGCATAGGGAGAGAATCTCAAGCAGACTCCCTGCTGAGGACAGAGCCCTATGTGGGTCTTGATCTCAGGATCCATGAGATCATGACCTCAGCTAAAACCAAGAATTGGATACTTAATTGACTGAGCCCCCCAGGTGCCCCAATTTTTTGTATGTTTAATTTTTTTTAATTTTTTAAAAATATTTTATTTATTTATTGGAGAGAGAGAGAAAAGCATAGAGAAACAGAGCACACGAGAGAGGGGAAGTCAGAGGGAGAAACAGACTTCATGCTGAGCAGGGAGCCTGATGCGGGACTCCATCCCAGAATCCCAAGATCATGACCAGAGCCAAAGACAGATGCTTAATGGACTTAATGGACTGAGCCATCCAGGTGCTGCTTTTGTACTTTTTTTTTTTTTTTTTTTTAAATAAAGCACCTTTACTTAAACTTAAGTGGTACCAGAGTGCTACATGGAAGACCTTGGACTCATCTGGATTGCACAGAAGATGGAGTAGATTGATCAGAGCCTCTGATCCTGGAGGCTCTAGAGAAAAAAAATTCTGGTTCGTAAGATATTTCATTTAGAATGTTAACTTCATTTTTTTAGATATTGATAGAAAGCTTGTTCTTTGGTACTCCATTCCAAGACAACTTTCAGTTACTCCATTCCAAGACAACTCTTTCTGAGGAATATGCTGAGCTTATTTTGTGAGAACTTCTTTTTTTTTTTTTTTTTTTAAAGATTTTATTTATTTATTTGACAGAAAGAGATCACAAGGAGGCAGAGAGGCAGGCAGAGAGAGAGGGGAAGCAGGCTCCCTGCTAAGCAGAGAGCCTGATGTGGGGCTCAGTCCCTGGACCCTGAGATCATGACCTGAGCCGAAGGCAGAGGCTTAACCCGATGAGCCACCCAGGTGCCCCTATTTTGTGACAACTTCTGGTTAATGGCAATGTTGATAACTGTAGCTGTAAAAGGGACCCAAATCCCAGGTATGCACCACTTTTTTCCCTTCTCTTGTCCCTGAAAGAAAACTTTGCCTTGCAGTTCCTGCTTTCCTTGTCCAGACGTTCTCATTCAGATGTCTATTACAGGGATGGATGCTCAAGAAAGAGCACGGGTGATTCACACGTGAACATGTGAGAGGAGAGAAGATTAATGGAGATAGAAAGAAATGATCTAGAGAAAGAAAGTCCTTTGTGGGTGATGGAGAGTAATGGATAGGGAGAGAGTTTTGAGACCAAGCCATCCCAGATGCTTGGAGGACTCTAGCAGAGGCAGTGTTGAGAGGGGATTTTAAAAGCCCTTTGTCTGGGAATTAAGAATATATTTCCTTCTTTGGCATTTCCTTAGGAGGCTGAAAAAAAAACACACACACACCAAAATCCTTCGAAGTTTTTTCATTATTTTTTGGCTGCCAAACTACAATTCTTTGATTGCAACACTAGACTGAACTTGGACAATGTTAGAGTTTATTTAGTTTCAGTAACTTAATTGAATTCAATAAAATGAAAACTTCGATTATTTAAAAAAAAAACATCATTATTGTATTGTTTAAAAAAAACCAACTCTATGTCTACAATATAATTTATGAAGATTCTGTTATTTTCTGTTATTTTGGATGATAACAAATTTATGATCCAAGTTGATTAGGCTCTGAATCTCGAGGTTTAAAAACTGTGTATGATAATTCCATTAGATTAAAATTAATAGATACTCGGGTTAATTGCTTGGGAGCCAAGGGGACATGGAGTATGTGAGAAACCAAGGGAAAACAACTTTTCTTAAGACTTCTGCTGCCTGGGATTTTGAGAAGCAAATTGTATTCCTGTGGGAACAACAACAGTATTCTGAGTTGTTTCTGCTGGTGAACAGTCATGTGTAAAGCTAGGGCCAGCATCGGGGGTGTGTGATTGTAGTCTCACAGGACCTGTGTTTAGGACGGTCCTGTGCTTGGCTTAATGCTCTGCTGCTGCCATCTTGAAATTCTTAAGAATTTTTTGACAAGTGGCCCCATAGTTTCATTTTTCTTTAGGCCCCACAAATTATGTAGACAAACCATTATATAACAAATATAAATAGACATCTATTGCAGAGTCTTTATTAATCAGTCACAAGACTTATTGATTGACTGATTCTTATATTTTTTGAATAGGTAATGCATTCACCTGGTTCAGAATTATTAAAAGATTGACAAGAAATCATCTCTGTCTCCAATCTATCTAGTTCCATCCCTTTGGACATAAATGGAGTTATTAATTTTTTGTATTGTCTCCTTCCAGATTCTTATGCATTAAGGAATATGAACAAAGAGTTTTCTGTTTCTTCCTTTTATTTTACATAAAAGGTAACACGCAATCCATAGTGTTCTGCATCATAATTTTCCCTCTCTCTCTCTCTATTTTTTTTTAATCAATTTTTTTCCCACTGAATATTTTTTGGAGATCTTACTATATCTGTATACAGGGAACTTCCTCTTCCATTTTTTACAAGCTACATAGAAGGTGACTGTATCAGTGACCCATTGTTTATTCAACTGGTCCCTTTTTGCTAGAAATCTGGCTTATTCCCATTCTTTTGCTGTTATAATCAAGGCTGAAATGAATAACAGTGTGTGCTCATCATTTTGCTCATGAATAAGTATAACCAGAGCACCTCCAATGTATAATTGTTTAGTTGGCCTCCCAGGATATATTTAAATACATTTAAAGATAATATCAATGATGTGTGAGTGCGTATTTCCCTAAAGCCTCATTAACATGGCGAGTTTCCAAACTTTTGAATTTTATTTGTTACCAATACAATAATGATGTTTAAATTTGCACTTATTATTATTAGTGGGATTGCACATCCTTTCATATGTTTTATAGCTATTTGAATTACATGAAATTGCCAATTTCCAAGCATTTTTGATAAACAAACCTACAATTTCATATGATTTAACCTAATATTATACTTCTTTTTTCTGAACTGTTTCCTCCTTTCTTTTGCTTATTTTTCTATTGTGTTGGTCTTTTCCTTATTGATTTCTAGATCATCTTTATATAGCCAAGAGTTTAGCCTTTTAGGATATCTTTCAAATTTTTTTTTGTTTGCCAAAATTGCCTTTTGACTTGCTTTTGATATTTCTATCTATGCAGAAGTTTATGTTATCAAGTTATCATCCTTTTCCTTTTATAGTTTATTGCTTTTGAATCATAGTTAGAAACAAAAATTATAAAGGAATTTCTGTATCTCTAAGGTCTTAAAAATATTTATTTATTTATTTATTTATAGCACACATGGTGGGATGGGCCAAAATCCTGAGTATGCACCATGGGCGGAGGGAGAGGGAGAGAGACAATCCAAACAGGTTGCATGCCCAGCACAAAGCCTGATGCAGGGCTCGATCTCACAATCCTGTGATCATGACCTGAGCCAAAATCAAAAGTCAGATGCTTAACCAATGAGCCACCCAAGTACCCTTCCAAGGTCTTTTTGAAGAAGAACATTTTTAGTTTTACTTTAGAAATATTTGATCCATTCATAATTTGTCCTGGTGTAAGATATGAGGTATAGATCCAATTTTGTTTTATTTTATTCTTTCTAGCTGATTACTCAGTTGTTCCAACCAGTTTATTGAATGGGACTTTTTCCCCAACTGGTTTGAAATGCCACCTTCATCATATGCGAAATCCCTATAAACATTTGAGTTTATTTTGAGAGTTTCTGTCTCTTCTATGAGTGTTTCTCTTCTGTGGGTGTTCCTCTTTGTCTCTCTTCATGTACTAATACCTTACTTCTTTAATTATTGTCAGCGCCACGACGCATAACAACATCTAGCAAGAGAGAAAAACCTGTGCTAATAAGGACAGTTTTTTGGCTTAAGGGACTGACATTTTGAGTCAAAGACATGCAAGTACACATGCAAGTACACAAAGCAGCTTTGTGTCAAAGATTTTTCTGGTAGAAGCTGACTTATAGCCGTAGAAAGTAGAAAAGAGAATAATGATTGGTAACGCTGTCTGTCAACTTGGCTAGGCATGGTTTCCAATGTCTGGTCAAATACCAGACAAGCTGTTGTTGTAAAAGTATTTTTTAGATGTGATTAACGTTTATAGTCAGTAGACTTTGAGTGAAGCAGATGTCCCTACACAATGTGGCTGGGCCTCTTCTAATCAGTTGAAGGCCATAAGAGCAAAGACATGTTTCTTGTAGTAGAAGGAATTCTGCCTCAAGCCTGCAACATAGAAATCTTGCCTGAGTTTCCAGCCTGTCTGGCTTTCCCTGTGGATTTTGGACTCAAGACTGCAACATCTACTTTTAACTGAATTTCCAGCCTGTTAGCTCACCCTATATATTTCAGACTTTCTGACCATGCTCCTGCCCAATCACATGACCCAGTTCTGTAAACTAAATATCTCTCTGTTTATATCCCATTTATTCTGTATATTTTATATCTGTATATATCTATATTATTCTGTTTATCTGGAGAATCTTGATGGGTACACTGAGGGAACTAGGTGAAAACTGGTCAGATTTTCTTTAAGGAAACCTTTTATTTCCTACTATTACCATGCCCCTATGTGTAGTTGATTTATGCACGTTTACAATCCACAGAACACAGAGTAACTCTCCCCACCCTGATAACTTGTCTTACTCTACAGACATCTGTCTCTGTATCTTTCTTCTCTACCACTCTCACTTTATTTTTATTGGGGGGGGGGTCTGTATAAGATGAGCAGTAAAAATTCCTTAGTCAGTGAAGGACCTGCAGATCCTATTTAGGAGATAATTTATTCTGCCTTTCTTTTGGCTACTTTTGAAGCCTGAAATTGTTACAGAATACATGAGCCCCTTGAAATCATTGAAAATTGGCCTTTTTTAAAAAAGAGTATTTATCCAGGAATTGACATTATTGCTCTATATTTTGAAAAAGTATTTTCTCTCTCTCTCTTTTTTAATACATAGGTTATTTAGCACTTTCCCAATCTTTAGAGGTCTCCCTTTGCTTTACCATAAATACATGTATTTATTTGTAAATACACACGCACATGCACCCCCCCCCTTTTGATACAGGTACTAATCGAGACCAGCCCAATGAAAGGACACACAGGGTGAGGTCTGGATGGGTCCCAAACACACAGCTTCCATGTCCTCTCCCTGCTTCCACCAAATTTTAAAAGAAAAAGATTCCATTACAGTTTGTTTTAACTAGACTTTTTAGTGGTTGGGTTGGTTTTTCCGTCACAACATTAAGCAATCCAAGATTGTATAGTTTGAGAACTTCACACATGCGTAAGCATAAGATGAATAAGTCTGGTGTTTATATAAGCACCACTGCTTTAAAACAAAGGGTTCTGCTTGAAGCAAGAGGCAGATAACTCATACATGGTGACAGTGTTTTGATTTCCCAACCACTTGTACGGCTGGACCATGGTTGAATACAACTATTAGGAATTTCCCTGTCTTGGAAAATACTATGGCACATAAACTGTAGCATCCTATGCATTAAACAAGATTGACGAAGCTATAACTGTAGCATCCTATGCATTAAACAAGATTGACGAAGCTATACCCTCAGAGGGTATACTGCTAAATTCAAGTGTTCTTAGGAAATATTGCTACTTGGAGAAGTGAAAAAATGAATATCTGTCTATTTGATTGAGGCTGAGTCTTCTCACTGAATCCTACACACACAGAAAAGGAAAATCATAAAAGAATATCGGAAGACAAATAAAAGATGAAGTTTTCTATTCAGATAAGAAACAGTTTTGAAAATTTCATAGGACTTTGCACACCGTCAGGAATTAAACACTGGTTTGGTCATCAAAACACTGCAGAGAGTTTAGAACTGTCACCATACATGAAGAACCAAGTTTAGCGCCGTGGCTCTCAGTTTGTTGAAAACTGTGAGCCTTTTGTCTAAAATGTTTTATGAATGAGGTCAGGGGGTGGGGGCGGTCGATGCAGAAAACAGATCAAAACAGAATTACTCTGAGTGAAGGGGGATCTAAACGTTGGAAACCAGGCTCTTGGCCATGTCATCTGCCCTGCCATTTCTAGGGAGGTACTGTGGAATTTGGAACTCTGAGTGCTATGCATAATGTAGCTGAAAAACTACCAGTTCAATTTTGTTTATAGTCTTAGGACAGCACTCAAATCAGGGTCCCTGTAGGGGGACAGAGCATCTTCAAAGATCCTTAGGAAAGCACACATTGACTGGGCGAGAGACAACGCAGCCTTTTGCCAGAGGAGATATGACTGCTCCAGGACCGGCACATCTCTAGCTATAAAAGTAGTGGCAGGAAGAGATACAATAGAGATTTATGTCTTTAGCACAGTCCTTGGCACAAAGCCATCTGCAGAATATTAGCTATTACTACCCCTGCTACTGAGTGTAACTGAGTCCGGCTATGTTTCCTGCCTCTGCTGCTATTACTCTCTATTGGTTGATGATCTGCTATTACCATTTTTTCCCAGCCCCTGGAGAGTAAAAAATGGGGATCACAAGGAAAAAACAAAAAATGAATGACCACAGACCCCTTAGTTTAGTTTCTATTTATGTTCCAGAGTTGTAAACTTCATGGCTGAGAAATGACAAAAAAATAAATAAATAAAAATAGTTCTCATTTATCCAGTTATTAGCATAGTGTCTACCTACAAAGTAACTGCTAAATATACAGCATCTCTTTTTATTTTCCCAGCAACTCTGTGGGATACGTACTTTTATTATTTCTATTTTACCAGTGACATTGATTAAATTGCCTATCGTCACAGCGCTGCCAAGTGAAAAAAATAAAAAAAAGTAGGACTATTCTGTTTCTATATGATAGTTTTGGGATTTCATCCAAAAAAGGATAAGAGGCATTGAGTGGTGGTCTTAAAAACCCAACCTGAACTCCACACTGAGATTCATACCCTCAGAGAGATATTGGCAACAGGCAGCTGTTGCTAGATGAACAAAGGAGAGACAGCCTCAGGGATGGGGAGCAGAAGGAGGGCTCTGGAGTTCTCAAGATGGCTTTCAGCAGAATAGGGTCACTTTCTTTAGTGAGTGATCCTCTAGACTGGCTGTTGGAAGAAACTAAGCCTAAGAGCAGGCAGAGGTCATGGTGATCCAGCTAGAAATCAAAGGATTGAACATTCATGAAGAATGGAGGAGGAGGGCGCCTGGGTGGCTCAGTGGGTTAAAGCCTCTGCCTTTGGCTCAGGTCATGATCTCAGGGTCCTGGGATTGAGCCCCACAAGGGGCTCTCTGCTCAGCAGGGAGCATGCTTCCCTTCCTCTCTCTCTGTCTCTCCGCCTACTTGTGATCTCTGTCTGTCAAATAAATAAATAAAATCTTTCAAAAAAGAAAAAAAAGGAATAGGGGAGGAATGTTTGGTGGGCATTAGTCACTTTAGCCATAGAGATAGAAATCAACAAAAATCTTGATTGTCTGTGTCGGTTACAGATACTCCTTTATGTCTTTCAGTAGCTCCTTTTGCATCCACACAGCACAGAATCCTGTATTTTTACCTGAGAATCAGGCAGTATCTTTGTGTCTTCTACCCATTACCCTCTCCTGCCCCCCATTTTACAGTAGGTAGGTTTCTTGCCTGTTAGGAAGTTGGGTTGTATTTTCTGTGTGTGTCTATTTCAAGCTTTTAGTTCTCACCCAAGTCATTTTTCCCCCCATCTTTCCCCCTAGAATTGGATTCTTAAGTCTCTAAGTTCCTCTTCTTTTAAAAACTTATTTTGAAAGCCTTTTCCTAGCTGACAGCCATGCCTAATACCATTGCTCACCTTCTGTTCTTCTTATGACACTTCAGGACTGGGGCACCATGTAAGGATGACGTTGGCCTTGGTGAAGAATTAGTGTCTATAGATTACTGTTGATAATTTCTGTAAGATGTGCACAAAATAAGATCTCAGTTTTAAAGGTAGCTCACCAACTTTTCAGTTCAACTGGGAGAAAGACACATTTTTCATCTTATAATATTAGCTTTAACATCCAAGGGAGCCACCAACAGACTTTTAAACCATCAAACTGCTAATCATGTTCTTTTTTTTTTTTTTTAAAGATTTTATTTATTTATTTGACAGAGAAAGATCACAAGTAGGCAGAGAGGCAGGCAGAGAGAGAGGAGGAAGCAGGCACCCTGCTGAGCAGAGAGCCCGATGTGGGACTCGATCCCAGAACTCTGAGATCATGACCTGAGCCGAAGGCAGCGGCTTAACCCACTGAGCCACCCAGGCGCCCCGCTAATCATGTTCTAACTCAGATTTGTCATATTTTCATCACGTTTGGGCCAAACCTTCAACATCATTTCAGAATAATTTACTTGGTTCACACACCTGAACTTTACAAAACCCTGAATAAAATTTCCTTCTTCATTCACTCCTAAGTTTCTCAAATTATGAGCCAAAGTGCCACCACCAGTAGTTTGCATTTATTGAATGTCAGGCTACTTAAATGTATTTTTATGGATCAACATTATTGGGATGTTTGTATGTGATTGACGCTTATGAATATAAATAGAAAATACACTTGAAATGTTTTCTCTTAAATGCTCCCCCCTTTTTTCCCCATACTTTTATCTGCTCACTTAGAAAACATTTGTTGAGTACTTTATGAATACTTACTGAGTACTTAATGGGTTTAAATGATCACCGTGCTAGGTGTTGCATATGAGAAATGAAGAGATATGGTTCCTGTGCTTTACCAACCTCCAGTAGAGTCCTTTGGAACTAAAGAGGAGAGGCTCTTGGCCAGTGGTCAGCTGATTAGAAAGGCTTATTTGAGGTCCTATTAGGCAGTGTTTTACCATCAAGCAGAAGTAGCAAAGGTCCTGGAAGAGAAGAATCTTAACTTATATGATGTTGGGAAAATTCTTCAATCTTTCTGAACTTTAGATTTCTCATCTCTTTTATCTCTGTTATTTATCATGGATTTAGTAAATGAAAGTCTTCATTATTTGAGAAGCTTCCTTCCTTCTTTCTCTATGTATCTGAAAGATTGTGAAAACAACATACATGAAAAATAATGGAATGATTTCAACAATGACAACACTCTCCCCTCCTAGGGAGTGTTCAGGCTCTAAAAGAATGCTCATTTGACCCTACAAAGCAAATTTAAGTTTTATGTGGTGTTATGTTTCAATACACTTATTAAGAAAAATGGCAGAACCTACACCCTTGACATATCAAAGTGCTTCAGAACCAGGTGCGGATTTCAGTGGCACCTTTTGTAGTCTCTTGGGCTCCAGAATTCTATCAGCACATTTAAAGCAACATTTTGTGAGCATACCACAGACTCTACCTTTCTTCCTTGAGTCTCATGTTACATAGAATCTCTCATTCCCTAGAGAAAAAATAGCCTTCAGTGAGTCAGACATCAAATGGAGGCTCCTGGTGGCTAATCTCATGGCTCTTCAGTGGTTACTTGTCAACTCTTTAGTCAGTGAATAATTAAAAACAGACATCTTCATGCATTATTCAGGAAAACCAAACCTGTGATACGATGTGTGGATACCACAATTCCTAAAGGGAATTTGGTGCCTTTGATTATTTGTACATTTCTTTCCCCCAAATATCCAAATATTCAGTTACAAGATTATCTGTTGATCCAAATGACAGATTTATTAATGTCTGCATTCAATTGTATTGACATTGTTGTTTTCAGTGTTCACATATCTTCCAGATACCTCACATGATGGGCAATTTGTGAGTTGAATTCCTGTTGAATTTACAACATTGTCCCAATTGGACCTGACGTTTGAATTATTCTGATTACACATATGCTTATTTAGGCAAAATTCTTGTTGCAACACTTTCTTTGAAGACTTTCAGTTGACTAAACTTTCAACATCAGTATTTTTAGTGAAAAACTTCTAAAACAAAAACTTTGATAACCAAAGTAGTTTTGGGAAACAGTCTAGGCAGTGAAATATTTATGCTACTGATTCAATAGCATTCTGTAATATTGTAGACTAATGAATTTGCACGTATTGTATTTAAAAACAACAACAACAACAACAACAAAACGTAGGCAGCTATTTCTAGCAGTCAGCCCCAGGCTTCGGTGTAAACTCTTCAAACCAGTTGGGCAGATATTCCAGAAGAATTTACTGTCTGCTTTACTCTTTTCCCCTTGGCTTCTGTTGGACCAAATCATGAAGCCCCTCCTAAATCTATTTGTTATTGGTGAAAAAGTAGTACTTTCCTGGAGAGGCATCCTCAAGTCAAGCTCATTCTCTCTCTTTTATAAAAAAAACAAAACAAAACAAACAACAACAACAACAAAAACTTTTGGTATCTATGTCATTCCCAGGCATGCTATTTTTGCTTCCTTAAGGAGTATCCTGAAGAGGAAGAAATAATAAACTACATTAACAGAAAGAATAATAAGCTATATTGATAAATTGTCATAAGTGACCACAAACTGAGTGTCTTCAGACAACAACAATTTATTCTTTCATACTTCTGGAGGCTAGAAGTCTGAAGTCACGGTGCCAGCAGAGCTACACTCCCTCTGAAGGCTCCTGCGGAGGTTTCTTCCTTGCCTCTTCTAGCCTCTGGGGGCTTCAGGTATTCCAGACTTGTGGCTGCTCTGTCTTCACATGGTATTGCCTCCTTCTTCCTGTGAAATCTCTTTTCTGTGTCTCTTATACGGACATTTGTCATTAGATTTAGGGCTCACCTGAATAACCCGGGATGACAATCTCATCTGGGGACCCTAACTGAATTATATCTACAGAGACCCTTTATCAAAATAAGATCCCATTCACAAGTTCTGGGGTGTTAGGGTGTGGATGTTTCTTCAGGGGTCACCACTCACTCAACCCACTGTATAAGCTAAGGTTTTATCACTACCCATTTTACTTTGGATGTATATAAACTATTGTGTAACAACCACTTACTCCCAGCCTGCCAGTCACAGAACCTCTGAATTATCCTATCAGTCATATAACATTTGAAATTCACTAAAACAGATTTATTTGAAAGAACCAAGTTGCCTTTGCTTTATAAGTTCAGTTCAACCTCAATAATTTGTCCTGGACATATTCTCACACACGACTTGAAAATAGCAAAGGTACTTTTACCAACAGGCACATTTTCTTTCAGGCAGATAAGTTGTTGGAATGGGCAGCCACTTGCCTGAAAGCTTTGTTCAAAGTGGAGATCTGTATGTGCAATTCAGAGGTAGTCACCACTAGATGACAGTCTTGACTCATTAGAGAGCCCAATCTCTTGCCGAATGGTTTCTCCAGAAGTGTTGCATGGAGACAACAACTTCCTAAGGTGGTATTTGCCTACCTTTAAAAACAACACAGTTAAAGTACTAAAATACATATGAATAAATTTATAGTCTACAGTAAGAAAAATGAGACAATGAGTTAAAATTAAAATACAAAGAGGACAGAATTTCCAGGCATTTTGAGATGTCGTCTTCAAAGCTTTTTTGTTTTGGGCTAAAGCTGCCCTTGTAAGTCCAGCTTGCCTTGCATATGTTCCCCCTTCTTTGGTGCAGTGATTCTCCACCGTGGTTGCACACTTGAATACTCTGGAGAGCTTTAAGACACTGATGCCTGAGCACCACATGAGAGCTTCTGATTTGCTTGGGCACTGGGAGCAAAAGCTGAAGAGATACAGTGAGACACAAAACAACAAGGTTCCTGGGAAGGCCCAGGAAGCTGTAGACTTGAGTAAAAAAACAATAGCTTGATAGAGAAACGAGGCAGAAGGCTGAGAAGGTAGAAGCCGATACAGGGAGAACTTCTGGATTTCTCTACGGGCAGAGGTTCAATCAACAGCTGTTGTTGAGTGGGAACATTTGGAGATTTGGAATTCACATTTCTCTTCCTGTCCCAAGTATCCACACACGAAGTCCTCATGACTCCAGGCAGCATGTGGGACTGTTTCTTGGAGTCACAAGATCAGGGCACAGGAAACCTTCCACCAGATAGCGTGTGGACTCCCTGAGTGTTTCCTTGTTTCCTCTCATCTCTCATACCTGGCCAGGGGCACTCAGGGCTTGAACACAGTGGATTCAGCCTATCTTCCTCCTGCTACTTAAAGTCACCTGGTGACTGACTCAAGGTCAATTCGTCCACCAAAAAATTCAGAAGAAGACTTTGGGGCAATGGTTCCTAGCTTGACCCTGCCTGACCCCAAATTCTGTTTCTATTAGACATTTCCTAAAAGAGCTTGTGCATTTCTTTCCAACATAAATATTTATAAGTTTATGTCAAATAGCGTACCCTAAGAAGAACCTTATTGGAAAAGGAACATAGAACACTCAACTTTCCTTAGTGCCCATCCCCCACTACAGTTGGCCCTTGAAAAACACAAATTTGAACTGTGTGGGTCCACTTATACTCTTCCTTATGATTTTCTTAATAATATTTTCTTTATTTTACTTTATTGTAAGGATATAGTATACATAGAACACACAAAGTGTGTGTTAATTGATTGTTTATGTTATCAGTTAGGTTTCTAGGGAGTCAAGAGTTCTATGTAGATTTTTGACTGTGTGGGGGTTGGTGCCTCTAACCTCCATGCTGTTCAAGGGGCAGCTCTATAAAATTTTTGTGACTACCAGCTGTAGACATAATGAAAAGGAAGATGAATGTTATTAGCCAAGGAGGGACAGTACCCTATTGTCTCAGGAAGGGAGGGTGATATTTTATCTATCCTTTGTCTAGAATCTATGCAAATTTTGGGGGCCAAAGAGTAGACTAGAGTCTATATCCATCATTCTCAATTTCGATTACATGATGAAATCCCTTTTTAGATATGCTGATGCCTGGGTTCTATCTACACAGATTTTGATTAAATGAGTGTGGGTGTAACCTGGAAATCCAGGTTTTAAAAAAGCCTCTGAGGTAATATCAATGTATTGCCAAGACTGAGAATCCTTGGTCTATACACTAATCCGCACAATTATAGCTATAATCTTTTATGTCCAACTACCAGCTCACAGTTGGAATGTTATGTAAATAGAGGCATTTTTAAAATCTTATTTCCAAAATATCCTTTAGAAAAGACAAAATGCATTTAGGATGTACACGCATATAACATCACTTGTGTTATTTATGAAGTAAATTTGGAGTTCATTTTTCCCTTCATTAATATTTCTTTATAAAGTGAGAGGGAAGATGGATATTTATGGATTCGCTGGGTGTTTATCAATCATCCCCCACTTGCCTGGCGCTGTTTATCAGGGACTTAAGTTGTGTTTTTTCTTTCCTTTTTTTTTTTTTTAAAGATTTTATTTATTTATTTGACAGAGAGAGATCACAAGTAGGCAGAGAGAGAGAGGGGGAAGCAGGCTCCCTGCTGAGCAGAGAGCCCGATGTGGGGCTCGATCCCAGTACCCTGGGATCATGACCTGAGCCGAAGGCAGAGGCTTAACCCACTGAGCCACCCAGGCGCCGCCAGTGTTTTTGCACACCAACCATGGAATAATGTTGTGCTCTGCCTTCTACAGATGGTAACTGCTGTAGTCAGACAAGTTACTCAATGTCTCGGTGCCTCTGTGCAGTTTGCAAGATGCTTGACCAGTGTGGGTTCACTGATTTAAGTTCTCTCTGAATAATACAAAACATTTTTAATAGCAGGAACTACCCCCCCCCCCCAGACTTAACCAAATAGCACTTTGATGTTCAGTGGAACTTAGAGAGTGGTTTGGAAAAATGTTCTTAGTTTATTGCAGGTGTTTGTCATCAAAATGGGATCATATTTCCAAGTTTTTGTCTTGAAAGTTGGCATTTGAAAAGATTTCGAGATGTTTTATGGTATAGTTCATTGCTTCAAGTTACTAAAATGTATTTCATTTCTATAAATGTCTTATGCTATAAAGTGATTAGCTGCAAAGTGTAAAATGGCCAAGCCTGTTAAGTGGTTAAAAAAGGAAACACCAAGCTAAAAACTTAGTTAACTTAGGTAGCTAAGGTAGTTGGAGTAACTCAGAAGTCATTGCATTAACAATGCTATGTCACATTTAACTTTATAGCTTTAAGCCAATGTTTAACAACAATAATAAAAAATCTTTTGGGCTCCTGGGTGGCTCAGTGGGTTAAGCCTCTGCCTTCAGCTCAGGTATTGGTCTCAGAGGCCTGGGATTGAGCCCTGCATTGGGCTCTCTGCTCAGCAGGGAACCTGCATCCCCCATCTCTCTGCCTGCCTCTCTGCTTACTTGTGATCTCTCTCTCTCTGTCAAATAAATACAATCTTAAAAAAAAAATCTTTGTATGGGTCCTCTTGTGGTGTTCCATGGGTTTTGATATCACTGAAACCCTTTTCTTTTCTTTTCTTTTTTTTTTTCCCACTGAAACCCTTTTCTAAGTGGTTAAGTAAATGGTTTTAATCTGGGTTGGTTCCAAACTCTCTTTTATATTTCGTTCAGGACATGTCATCCACTAGCCCTAAGCAGAACCTTATCTGTTTTGGTTCACATTTATTAGGGTGGGTTTGCAGACTTGCTGGGGCAGAGGTTGAAACAGATACATGTGGATTTGCTGTTGCTTGAAGACTGTCTCCCACTTGTTCGTGTAATCCATTTGTTGCCTGTTTTGTGCCAGACTTTAAGTAGGACTTGGTACCTTTTAGTGTCAAGAAAGAATTTACTCTAGAAAAATCTGCTTACCCCTACCCCAGGGCATCAGTGAACAATGTAGATTTTCCCGACACATTTGTAAAGGAGAAGAATGATTTTCCACCTCAGGAAAATGGCACAACATTTCCTCACGTCCCTCCTTTGTGTCCGTTCTCCTATGTTCCTCAGACCTCTGTCAAATGTCTTTTATTCTCTTTCATTGCGGGTGCTAATCTTCCCAGTTTTGGCTTGGACATCCATACCCCTCCCTTTTGTATGAAGAGCAATTTAGTTTTTTTTTTTTTTAAAGATTTTATTTATTTATTTGACAGAGATCACAAGTAGGCAGAGAGGCAGGCAGAGAGGGAAAGAAGAGGAAGCAGGCTCCCCGCTGAGCAGAGAGCCCAATGTGGGGCTCGATCCCAGGACCCTGAGATCATGACCTGAGCTGAAGGCAGAGGCTTTAACCCACTGAGCCACCCGGAGCAATATAGTATTAACTTCTTACAGTCAACCTTGCCTACTCAAATATGCAATCAGGAGGGCATTAAATAAATTAATAATATAAATAAATAAATAATACCAGCTAAGTAAATAATTATTTAATTCTTACTTATTAATGAATTATTAAATAATAATTAAATAAATCAGGAGGCCATTAAAAATAATAAAAAAAGAGTTTCCCATCACGGGGGTTGCCAGACTTCGCAAATAAAAATACCGTCAATGTTGCGTGGGGGTACTTAAACAAAAACACTTATTTGATGTTTTTCTAAAATTTAGATTTAACTGGACATTTTATGTTGTACCTGGCAGCCCTAACTCTCGCCTTTGAAAATCTTTCTGATCTCCTACCATTCAATATTCTTCTGGAGTTAAAAGCTGATGATTATCATAAAAATGTGCCCAGAGCTAAGGTTTTGCTTTTTAATAGTTTCTTGTATAGTACACAAGAGAAGTGTAGTACCCAAAGAAGTGAAAACATGGCACAAGTATTGTCCTGAACATGGACTGAGGCTCCTGTCTGCGAAGCTGCTCGCCTCGGAGGTCCTCCTCCTCCTCCTCTGCTCAATCACGTCCTTCCAACTTTGGCATACGTTGGAATACCTCTAACAGTAAACTATTAATCATAAAATTCAGTGAGAGAACCCTGGGCTTTTATGTATGTACATTCAAGATCTGGATATTAGGCCATCGATTTTGAATTCACTTTTTTAGTTTCATGTTGGGTATTTGGTAGAATGTAGAAAAATTTTAGACATATGTTATGGGGCCGCATTTACTCCTGGAATTGCCTGTGGAAATGGAGATTGTAATCATTAGACATGGCTACTTATTTTTCAGACTTGGGTTCAAACATTTGGCAGGGCAGCAAGAGAAAGCTTGAGTGTATGTGTTTCATAAACTTTTCTTGTGAAAGAGGGCTTTTGGGGCGAATCTCATTAACTGATACTCTGTGAAATTCTTCACTTGATCTTAGCCAAAAGGCCGAGAAGTGATTGATACTCTGTGAAATTCTTATGATGAATCAATATAAACATATTCAGAATTACTAAATTATGTTATCAATTACCGTGAAAGCCATTGATTAAGAGGCATTGAAATTATAGTGTGGGCATGTTCTGAATTTCTGGGATCCTACTGACTGGGTTTTAAGAGCAAAGAAACTTACATGGATCAATTAAAAAGTCAGTTTTGGCTTAAGGAGGTGCATATTTGGCCCACGTGTAAAATCCAGCAAACCTTAGATATTTAGAGTCTTACCATAATGAACCAATAAATTGTCTTTCATAAATCAGCACAAGGAATCCTTTTGCGTCTATGCTGATAAGCTGTGATTAATCCCCAAAGAAAATCAAAACGTGCTTTGATAGCCAAATGGCAGAACAGTAGTACTGACTCTGGGGTAAAGGGCTGGTGGGCTGTTTCCCACGAGGTTGATGGGATGGCATTATTGCCTCAGTAGTTGTAATGTTTGGTCTGGCCTTCTGTCCTGTAGGCTCTTAAACTGGATGTTGGCAGAACACTGAGAGCAGATCCATCTCTCATGACCAGACTTGTCCAATAAGCTCATGAGGCCAAGGAATGAAATCAGAATATCTCTGTCTGTGTCCCCAGGCCTCTTCTCCATGGTGCCTTCTGCTCCAGTAATAGGAGTCTTCTTTTAGTTCCTGAATGTTCCATCATGTTCTTTATTCCCTATCAGTATACTTGCATGTTGTTCCTTTTCCAAGGATGTTGATCTCTGTCTCTCTGTCTCTCTCTTACACACACACACACACACACACACACACGCTCAGGGAAACCTTTATGGATGCAGTACCCCAATCCTCCTCCTGGCCACACGTTATGTTTAGTTCCCAGGATCCATAACTTCGCTCATGCATACCATTTTCATTCTAGTAACTATTTAGTCAGTGCCTGTCTCCTTTGCTGTGTTGTAACCTCTGTGAGCGCAGACACAGTCTCACACTGTATGACTGCGTTATGGCTATGGAGTTAATTGTGATGCCTTTGTGCCAGAGTCTTCTATTCTCTTTGACAGGTTTGGAAACTCAGAGCCCAGTTCCATGAGATGAATATGCGAGCCTTCAATGAGCATCTCTCTTGATGATTCTCAAGGAGGATTAACGTTTAGTTCTTATTGTTCAGAAGTACTCATTCAACAATTTCTGCCCATGTGCAAGCAGAGAAAGGAATTAGCACATGGCATCAGAACTTATGTTCGTGAATATCTGCCGAAGCCATAGGTTCTGGGAGTAAATGCGTCTAACACTGGTGGCCCTTGTCTTGGGCAGGCTCAGGTCTAGGCAGCTTGACACAAGCTAGCTAGAGTGATTTGGGCATTATACCATAAATCAACTGATCATCTGATTAAATTATTAAGAAAAAATTCTTAGGGAAGAAGGGAGCAGCACCTGGGTGGCTCAGTTGATTGAGCGTCCAACACTTGATTTCAGCTCAGATCATGATCTCAGGGTCGTAAGATCGAGCCCTGTGTTGGGGCTTAAGATTCTCTCTCTTCCTCTCCCTCTGCCCCTCCATCCCCACTCATGCTCTCACAAGCTCTCTCTCTCTCTCTCTCAAAGAAAGAAAAAAATTCTTTGGAGGCTTTCAAAGTGATTTCCCTCTAATGGCTTCATTTTTTTTAGTGACTTTTCTTTATTGCCTCTTCTTTCCAGGATGAGAAGTTTCTTTCTTTCTTTTTCTTTTTCTTTGGAAATAAAGTTAATATCAGAAGGTTTTGTTTTGGTGAGGATGGACTCAGGGAGTTACCTGATTTGGTAGATTTTATTATGGCCTTACCAGGACCTGGAGGGAGAACTGGCTTGGGGTTCAAATCCAGACATGTTTTGCCACAGATGGCCTGGTTTTGTGTGGGTCAGTGACATGCTTTCTGTGGCTCATTCTCATGTGAAGTTTTTTGTTTAGTTTAGTAGGAATAGCATGTCATATAAAGGAGTCCAGACCTTTTGAAATCCTAGTTCCACTGTAAATGCATGAATGACTATAGACAAGAGACTTAAACATTCTGAGCCTCAGTTTCCACTCCTGAAAAATGGGATAGCATTGGCAATCGTATAGTAGGTGCTGTGAGGCTTAAATGAGATGAGTCATGTAAGTCTTCAATGTAGTTCCTGGCACATGACAAGCACTCATTAAATTGTTACTCAGATTTATAAAATGGGATCAGTAATGCCTACTACTGGGGTTTGAGGATCAGGTAAAAAGCATATGGAGATGTCAGGCTTTATGTCTGACCATACACCTTTTCCTTTCTCTTTCCACTTCCACTTGAGAGAATGATTTATCTTCCTGAAAACCAGACTATGCCTCCTTCTTGTTGATAGTTCCAAGAATACAACACATTTTCTTCTTTTTAAAATTATTTCTGTTATTTGCCTCTAAACTGGTAAGTGATCATTATTGAACTGATGTTACAATGACCAGCTTGTAACATATACCTGATGATTTTTACCCTATTTTTTCATCCTTTCCACTCTCATATATTCTTTGTAGTGATGTTGATCTTGAGTGATTCTGACATATTTTATTTGTGCATCTTATCTATGTTATTGAGATCTGGACAATCCCAAAGACAATGATGGCTGCTTTTCAATGATTTTTGCCTGGATCTTCTATCATCTGATTATAGGTGTTCCTCGATTTTTAAACATGCTACACTTTGAAATTTCTTTTTGATTGCCTGATTAAAAAATGACACTGACAATTCATCTGGTTGTTAATTCGATTCTTTTAAGCAGAAAAAATCTGAATTTTGGGCCTTGTAGTGAAATTCCAGATAAAGTGCCTTCTTATATTTCATTAGTAGGAAGATTAAGAGCTTCATAGAAAAAAAAAAAAGCTTTCTTTCTTTTATTTTTTTAAATAAAGGATTAGCACCAATATTATTTACATCTATATTCTTTTTTTTTTTTAAAGATTTTATTTATTTATTTGACAGAGAGAAATCACAAGTAGATGGAGAGGCAGGCAGAGAGAGAGAGAGGGAAGCAGACTCCCTGCTGAGCAGAGAGCCCGATGCGGGCCTCGATCCCAGGACCCTGAGATCATGACCTGAGCCGAAGGCAGCGGCTTAACCCACTGAGCCACCCAGGTGCCCTACATCTATATTCTTGACAACAAAGATGTTGCTTGCAACTTTGTTTTACTTACTTCAGTATATATACTTTGAGTGAATGTGCCCTCTAATCAGTTTTGGTCAGTATGTTCTGTTGCCAAAAGCCATTGCCAGCTTAATAGTTTATTTTCCAAGAAAGGCTTTGGTTTTCCTTTTTATAGAATTTACTGTTTTTTTTTTTTTTTTTAAAGGATTTTATTTATTTATTTGAGAGAAAGAGAGAGAGCATAAGCAGGGAGAGTGTCAGAGGGAGAGAAAGAAGCAGACTTCCCGCTGAGCATGGAAGCCTAAGGCAGGCTCAATCCCAGGACCTTGGGATGGTGACCTGAGCCAAAGGCAGATGCTTAACCTACTGAGCCACCCAGGTGCTCCTTCAGTGTTTTATTTTCTAAAGGAAAATTATAAAAGCCATTCCGTCTCTTTCACTTTTGTGGTTGCATTCATTTTTCTCCCTAAAGAGGTTTAGGGTCATGACATTAGCTCCCAGGAATTCCATTAAGATTGACTGTGGCCTCACATGGAGTCATTTCTTGGTTCTGTCATGGTCCTCCCTTTACAGCGGGCAGCTTCATCTTGCAAATAGAAAGAAACTTTGTCTTCTTGTAACAGGATTGTAATTGGTGGCTCTTGGAGCAGTTAATTCTCTTCTTTGCTTATGTAGGTCTGTATCCATGCTTGCTCATCTGAAAAGTTCAGTGCTTCTCAATTGTCTCATGACAATCTTTTTTTTTTTTTGGCAGTTTGGATGTGATTCGTTTTATTTAATTAATTTAGTTATATGTTAAATGTTTTTAAATTCAAGTGTAATTAATAGACACTTACATTAGTTTCAGGTATATAATATAACGATTCAACAATTCTCTACATTACTCAGTATTCATCACAGTAAGTGTACTCTTAATCTCCTTCACCTATTCCACCCATCCCCTCATCCACTTTCCCTCTGGCAACCTCCACTGTGTTCTCTATGTTTAGGAGGTTTTTTGTTGTGTGTGTGTGTTTGTACTTTTATATGTTTTTTCATTTGTTTTCTTTCTTGAATTCCATATATGAGTGAAATCATGTAGTTTTGTTTTTCTCTGACTGACTTATTTCACTTAGCCTTATACTCTTGGGATCTATCCTTGTTGTTGCGAATGGCAAAATTTCATTCTTTATCATTGTTGCATATTGGTGTGCGCATGCGTGTGTGTGTGTGTGTGTGTATCTTCTTTACGCATTGGTCTGTTGATGGACCCTTCGGTGGGTTCCATGATTTGGCAATTTTATGTAATGTTGCAATAAACAGAGGAGTTCGTATATCTTTTTGAATTATTGTTTTCATATTCTTTGGGTAAATACCCAGTAGTGGAATTACTGTATCATATGGTAATTCTATTTTTAATTTTTTGAGGAACCTCCATGCTGTTTTTCACAGTGGCTATCCCATTTTGCATTTCTGTCAACAGTGTATGAAATTTCCTTTTTCTCCATATCCTTGCCAATGCTTGTTATTTCTTGTGTTTTTCATTTTAGCCATTCTGACTGTTGTGAGGTGATATCTCATTATGGTTTTGATTTGCATTTCTCTGGTGATTAGAGATGTTGAGCATCTTTTCATGTGTCTGTTGGCCATTATATATCTTCTTTGGAAGAATGTCTATTCAGGTCCTCCGCCTATTTCTAAGTTGGGTTATTTGGGGTTTTTTTGGTGTTGAGTTGTATAAATTCTTTATATATTTTGGATATTAACCTCTTATTACATATATGATTTGCAAATATCTTGTCCCCTTCAGTAGGTTGCCTTTTTGTTTTGTTAATGGTTTCCTTGACTGTGCAAAAGCTTTTAATTTTCGGTAGTCCCAACAATTTAACTTAGCTTTTGTTTCCCTTGCCAGAGGAAAATACCATATGATTTCATCCATTTGTGAAGTTTATGAAACAAAACAAATGAACAAAGAATGAAAGAGACAAAAAAATAAACTCTTAAAATACAGAGAACAAATTGGTGGTTGCCAAAGGGGTGGTGGATGGGGTGGTGGATGACATAGATAAAGGGGATTAATAGTATACTTACCTTGATGAGCTCTGAGAAATGTATGGAATTGGTGAATTATTATATTGCACACCTGAGACTAATATAACACCATATGTTAATTGTAGTTGAATAAAAAAAATGTGATCCTTCCAACAACCTTGTGAAATTGAGATATTAAACCCATTTCATAGGTGAGAAGTCTGAAATGTTGGAGGCATGATTTGTCCAAGCAATCGATCTAGAAACAGACTCAGACCTCCTGGCTCTAACCTAGTGTCAGTTCAGTCATTTATATAATAGACATTTAATGAGCATTTCATCTCTGACTGAGGACTGAGAACCAAAGACTGGGTAAAGTCCTTGATCAGGAGGAGTTCATCATGTAGAGGAAAAAAGGCATGGGAAACCTATAAGACTGCAAAGAAAGTGTGACGAAAAAGTATAAACAAATGTATTAAATGCTAGAGGAATTTATAAAGGCTTCCTGGATGAAATAAGGCATGAATATGCATTGCCAAATGGAACTGTGAACAGGCATTTCAAACAGGGGGACTAAAACATGCAAAGGAGAAAGGGAAATGGTATACATATGGGAGATGGCTATGAATTTTGAGTCAGTAATTTAGGCTGGGCTCAGGGGGCTAGTTTTTTAAGTCCCTTTTGGGCTTCTTTCATGTCTAGGAAATGGCTGGCTGTTGGCTGGGACAATTGGGATGCTTTGACTTGTTCTACAAGCCTCTTATTACATCCAGCAGGCTAGCCTGGGCATGTACTCATGGTGATGACAGAGGTGTGAGAATATAAGCAGAAACATGCACTTTTTCTATCTTCTTGTTTTGTAATATTGCCAGTATCTCATTGCCCCAGGAAGTTACATGGTTGAAGCAAGAGTCACAGTGCGGATATATATGAAAAATGCAGTGGATCTAGGGAGAGGTGAAAAATTGAGGACATATTTGCAGTCCATTGAGGGTAAATGCTGGAAGTAAAACTGCTATGATAAATACCGTGCATAATTTTAAAGTTTTGCTGTTTTCCTAAAAAGTACCAATTTGCTTTATTATCAATGTTGTCTGTATGAAAGCATCCACTATTCTCTACTATTATCAGCACATGAAAAAAATAGGATTTTATGTTTTGACCAAATATTGATTTTATTTAATTTATAGAGAGCTTGGACTTTTGAAAAATCGTAGTGGCTTTATTGAGATATAATTTATACACAACACAATTCACTCATTTAAAGTGTAAAAATCATTGGCTTTTAGTATACTTTCAAGGTTGTGCAACTATCACCACAATTTTAGAACATTTTTTATCTCCTAAGAAAAAAACCCAATATTCATTAGCAATCACTCTCCATTTATCTCTACGGACATTTAAAGATTGTAAAAATTCAAAGTTTTCTTGCTATGAGTTCTTAAAAAATAAAGCATATTAAGCCTTTTCTATCACATATATTATAATTATTACCTAAATTTTTTAGAACTTATTAATTTCTCTCCTTTTATGATAAATAGAAGCTTAAATTTTTATTTAAGTATCTATATTTTCCTTTTGAATAGGTAAAATTTGATGTAGATTAGTGAAAACACGAGTTAATGTATTTATGGATAACTTTTCTGAACTTTAAGTATACACTGAATGAACTGGAGGAGAATGATTGTTCCATGAAGATATAAATCTATATTAGTCAGGGTTCTTCAGAGAAACAGAGCCAATAGTATATATGTGTGTGTTTCTACATGCATTTACATTTAGATGTATATATGTAAAAGATATATATATATGTTCCTAATATAATAAAATAAATATATAATATGTAAATACGATAATATATATATGATATTATGTATTATATATGTAACTGCTCATGAAGTTACAGAGGCTGAGAAGTCCATCTGCCATCTTGAGCTGGAGATCAGGAAAGCTGGTGGTACATTTCAAAGCCCTGAGAAGCAGAGAGCCAGTGGTATAGATTCTAGTCTGGGCCTGAAAGTGTGAGAACCAGGATTACTGAGGAAAGAAAAAGATCTGTGTCCTAGCTCAAGGAATAAAAAAGAGAGATAATTCAACCTCCTTCTGCCTTTTTTTTTCTGGTCAGAATCTTTAACAGGTTGGATGGTTTGGATGGTACCCACCCATATTAGGGAGGGTCATCTGCTTTACTCACTTTCCCTTGTTCAAATGTAATCTTCTCTGGAAATGTCCTTGGAGATACATAATACTAAAGTAATGATCTATTTATTTAAAAAGATTTTATTTATGTATTTATTTTAAAAGATTTTATTTATTTATTTATTTATTTGACAGAGAAAAAGAGAGAGAGAGTGAGAGAGAATAAGCAGGGGGAGTGGCCGAGGGAGAGCAAGAAGCAGGCTCTCTGCTGAGCAGGGAGCCCGATGCAGGGCTTGATCCCAGGACCCTGAGAACATGACCTGAGCTGAAGGCAGTTGCTTAACTGACTGAGCCATCCAGGCACCCCTGAAATAAGGTTTAATGAGTTTTCTAGGTATCCCTTGATCTGACGAAGTTGACACATAAAATTAGTGATCATAAGGTCCATCTCTTTGGCTTAAATGCCTATTAAGTTTGAGTATAAAACACAAGTATTTTGGACATAAGACATTTAAAAAAATTTGAACATATATTTACCTAATGTTATGTATAAATTGTGTACAATGCACATACTTTATTAGGTGCAATGCTGTTCTTTTTGTGTCAAATGAAATTCTTGAAATAAGAAAAATGACCAAAGGAAAAGTCACTCTCAACTGAGAATGCCTTGCAACGATTGGGACTGTTCAGTTTTGGAAAACCAGAAGGGAGAATGTCTAAGATAAACACTGACATTAATGTTTGAGCAGCCTTTGGATTTTCAATGAAGTAGTTTTTGTATTAACTATACAGTAAAAGATCAACTTTACAGGTTGTCCATACCCTGTACATTCCAAAGAAAGATACCTGGAAAACTCTAGCATGTCTTCATTTCATGGTTGGTTACACGCCCCTTTGGAATGATGAAATTGATGTTAGAGATTGGTGAATGGGTTGCAAGTTTCTAAAGTTAAAAATACATAAATGTGGGGTGCCTGGGTGGCTCCGTGGGTTAAGCCTCTGCCTTCGGCTCAGGTCATGATCTCGGGGTCCTGGGATCGAGCCCCGCATCGGGCTCTCTGCTCAGCGGGGAGCCTGCTTCCTCCTCTCTCTGCCTTCTTGTGATCTCTGTCTGTCAAATAAATAAAATCTTTAAAAAAAATACATAAATGTTTAAATGCATTCTAATCTTTAGGGAGTTCCCAGAGTTGATAGGGAATTCACCTGTGGGTAGAGGAGTCATGCAATGGAAGGGTGCATTAAATTAAAAGTCGCAAGGTGCCTCTTTAATAATTTGCTGACCTGTTCCTGGGTGAACATAGCTTTACTGAAAAGTAAAATAGTAAAAGCCACTTTTGGTAGAAGTTATTTAGGAACAAGAGAGAGAAAGGACCATGCCTTTGGGAAACTCTGGGTTCCTTTAAGGACCATGCCTTTGGGAAACTCTGGGTTCCTTTAAGCATGATGAGAAAGGTCTTTCTGTTTCAGTGAAAAGCCTTGACTGCAGATAAGTGTAGCCTGCCTGGAGGCCCTAGTGAGGGATGCGTGATATTGCTGAGCAGTGATGTTACCGTCGTAGCTCAGGAACAATATCAGAGGTGGAGGAACAGCCAGAGAAGCAGAGACAGGAAAGACAACCAGCAAGGGATGAAGGTGTCAAACACAGCCACAGGAGAACTGTAATGGTGACCTAGAGGAAGGAGTTCCGGAGTCTCCCAGGACTCTTCCAGGAGGTTAGGACTTTGAGAGATTTGAACCACTTCTTTTCTGCCTAGACATTGAGTATGACCACTTTAGGGAGTAGAACCTTAGCTCAGTAAATATTATGGTGGTCTTTTTGAATCTCAAGGTTCAAAGGAAGTTTAAAAGGTGTCTAGTTCGGTCTCCCACAGTTACCCAAACAGAACCTGGTGAGGTCTCATTTGCACGTCAGTACTTGGTCCAGAGCTATTGTGCTTGTGATGAGAATCTAGTCCTTATGGGACACTGGGGCTTTCCTGCTACGAAAAGTTTTAGTTAGAGGGATTTTGTTTGTTTAGAGGGTCACCATGCTTCATTGGCAGGGGTATTACATGTTACATGTCTTAGAGAAAGTAATTACCAACTAAAGAAGAGATTCTCAGGCAATAGCAGCATTAATGTCAGGATTTTTAAAAAAATTTTTATAATTTAATTTTAATTTAATTTAACTTAAATCTTTATAATAAATAAAAAATTGCATTTTTTTTAAATTATAAAGAAAGTGTTTATAATAAACTTCTCTTGCATACTCAGAGGAGGCCAGGAGCTAAGTCTCATAGGGGTGTTTGGAGTAAAATTCTTCCACCTTATAAAAAAATAGACATCTTGGAATTGTCCCTTGATGCTTGAGGTATTGGGAAATGGAAGAAGAGGGATGCTGGGCGGAAGTCTAAGAGGAAGTGCTTGAGAAACATGGCAGGAGCCCGTGGCCCAAGGAGACACAGGACCCACGAGAAATACTTGTGGAGTGGCTAAGAGTTGTCAGGAATAGGGTGTCTGATAATCCAATTTGAAGTTCTTATTTTACTTCCTGGTATGTTGTGTCCCTTACCAAAGTATAATTTTCAAAAAGCTGAAGTCCTTAGGCCGTTACAAAAGTTATATTTCATTCACAGCTTAAATTGACCTGTTCAAAGGGTAATTTGAAGAACACACACACACACACACACACACACACACACACACACACACTTAGATAATTGAGAATGTTGAAATAGATGCAAAATTGAGTAATATCCTGTGGGCAATGAAGCATAATGTTTGAGAACATCATTTTTATAGGGTGAAAGTCAATTGTGTTTCTCCTGGATAAAATTCATTTATGTCATTCTCAGTTTCTACAACTTCCTCCTACAGAGTTGTAAGATAGCTGGTCCGGGGAAGACACGTCAAGGTGCACGCCCCCTTGAGGTTCTGGTAGGCAGTGCCAGCACTGCAGGGGAAGGGCACCCAGGAATTACTTTGCAATTCCTGCCTCCTTTTCTGAGTCTTTGATAATTGGTCCTGACATCCTCTGGAAACCTGCAACTGTCCATAAAACTCTGTTATAGCAGCCACATTTTAAAGGTGCTTTGTAAAAACGAAAGTGGAAGGAGTGTGGACAAATGTCGGGAACAGTAGGACCAAAGAAAACAGCACACAAAGAATGCCAGATTATAAACCAATGCCAAGACTTAAGCTGAGAATGGGGTTAGAGCAGAAATCCTCAGGCATCTCAAGGAACAATATGGCCTTTGTGGCATTTGGAATGGGGGATTTAAACAACTTTATGTGGATGGTAAAGTAAAGGACGATCTCAGAAGGCTGACAGGCTTTTGGACATTCGGGTTGAGAGGTTCTTCGAATAGTAGAATTTGTGAGAGAGGAGAGACTTTAAGTGAATTCTGATGTTTTCCTCCCCATTAATGCCCATTTTTAGGTTTCAGGAAAGATGACACATCATCATTGAAACAGTTTTTATTGATAATGTGTATCAGTAAAAGTAAATCAATAAAATGCAAACAATAAAATCAATAGAAATGTTAAAAAATTGATTATTGTATTTATTGAGAAGTCTCATTCACACTTGTGTTCCAGTACATTCTATTGCCATAACTTTTTATTCCATTTTTACATATACTTCTGTTTTTGTTTTTGTTTTTTTTAAAGATTTTATTTATTTATTTGACAGAAAGAAATTACAAGTAGATGGAGAGGCAGGCAGAGAGAGAGAGAGGGAAGCAGGCTTCCTGCTGAGCAGAGAGCCCGATGCAGGACTCGATCCCAGGACCCTGAGATCATGACCTGAGCCGAAAGGCAGAGGCTTAACCCACTGAGCCACCCAGGTGCCCACTTCTGTTGTTTTTAAGGAGACATGTAGGTTATTTTTTCTTTCTGTTTAACAGTAAGTTAACATCCTTTATGCTGTTTTGCCTCTTACCTTTAACATATCTTGAAAATCTTTCCATGTCAATACCCACAGGTCTTCCTCATTTTTGACCGCTGCACAGTATACCATTGTGCAAATGTAGTATGGCTTATTTTATTTTAAAAATGGATACTTGGGGTTGTTTTCAGCCCTCTTACAGTAAGTATGATACTACAGTAAGTAACCTTGAACCACAACTTTTCCCATGAATGCAGGTATAGCTGTGAGATGAATTTCCAGAAGTAGAATTGCTGGGACCGAGGCTAGGTGTACTATAGTTAGTTGCATTTTAATAATTAACCTTTTTTAGGGGTCGTGCAACTTTGTACTTTCTTCAGTAATAATGGGAAGAGGACATGATTCCCCATAGCCTTGCTGGGCTGAATAGTTTCTCCTGATCCATCCTTCAGCGTTCTCCATACTGATCTAGAACCTGGGAGGCTGATTTTAACATTCAGCCTTAAGAGACTACCTTGTCCTATGGCTTCTTGAGTGGAAGAGAAGGAGGCTGGAGAGAGAGGAGAGAGAGATCATGGTGCTTGTTTTCATTCCCTTTCATAACTGCTTTCTGTGGGTTGACTGACTCCCTTTACCAAAGACCTCAGCTCTGCCTCCTACTTTTGTTCTCTCTTGGTTCTGGTAATCACTAACTGTCTTGCTCCTTTGGGCCTAGGATGGTAGTACCTTTCAGCTTTTGTTAATTTCTGTGCCTGTTAGGTTCCCTTAACCTGCAACTTTTTAAGTATTCTTTCTGTATGCAGTCATCCCATTTACGTGTGCCTTCTCTTTCTTTACATGACCTTAACAGAGTATGTGGCTAAATTTGATTGACGAGCTGATACGTGAGACTGGTTTTTCAGTGAAGTTTAACTTGGTTTTATTGTACTTTAAGAAGATGAACATCTTTTCATATGTTTAGGTGCCACTTGTAATTTTTTAATTCTATGAACTGCCCATGTCCTTTGTACATTTTATTTGCTTATATATCCATTTATGGCCATAAATTCACTTATGTATTATTCTGGACCATTTTTCTTTTACTTCCTCATAAATATTCATTTTTTATTCATTTGGAGTTTTTTTTCTGGTTATGGTGTGAGGTCTGAATTTGACTTTAGATTTTCATTTCCCCTAAAGAAATGGTAACATAGGGATGAAAAAGACCATTCAAAGAGTTCTTAGACTTGACCACAAAGCATGATGCATAAAAGGAAAAGTTAATAAATTGGATTTCATCAAAATTAAACATTTTTGCTTTGTGAAAGCCCACGTGAAAAGGATGAAAAGATAAACTATAGACTGGGAGAAAATATTTGGGAACCACATTCCAGCAAAAGCTTATATCTAGAATATGTAAAAAATTCTCAAAACTCAAGTAAATTCAAGAAAAAAAAATCCAAGTCGAAAATGGCAAAAGGCACAAACAGATACTTTAGGGAAGAGGACATACAAGGAGGCACATGAAAAGGTATTCAACATTATTCATCAGGAAATTAAATTATTATTATTATTATTATTATTATTATTCTTTTTAGAGAGGGAAGTGGGGAAGGAGGGACAGAAGAAGAGTCTTAAACAGGCTCCACACTGAAGAGCTTGATGAAGGACTTGGTCTCACAATACTGAGATGAAGACTTGAGCCAAAGTCGAGTTGGAGATTGAACTAACTGAGCCACTCAGGCGCCCAAGGAAACACGAATTAAAACCGTGATGAGATACTGATCAGAATGGGTAAAATAGAGTGAAACAGCAAATACTGACAAGGATACAGAGAAACTGAACTACTCATATATTGCTGGTGGGAATGTAAAATTACACAGCCACTTTGGAGAAGCTTGGCCGTTTCTTATAAAAGAAAATGACCTAGTAGTTATACTTCTGGACTTTGATTACAGTGAGATGAAGCCTTGTATTCATCTTAAAACCTATACACAATGTTCATAACAGCTTTATTTTAATAATCTAAGCTAGAATCATCTGTGTGTCCTTCAAAAGCTGAATGGTTCAACAAACTGTGGTACATACATATCCTGGAATACTACTCAGCAGTAAAAAAGAACAGACCATCGATACACGCAACAACTTGGACAAATCTCCAAGAGATTATGCTGAATGAAAAAAAAAAAAAAGCCAGTCCTAAAAAGCATTGCATACTGTATGACTCATATAATATTTGAAGTGACAAAATTTTAGAAATGGGGGATATGAGTTGGGGGTGGAGGGGAAGGAGGTGAGTGTGCGTCTGTGAAGTCAACATGAGAGAGAGATCCTTGTGATAATCGTAACTGCTCAGTATGTTGACTGTGGTAGCAGACAAGCCTCCATAGGTGAAAAAGTCATACAGAACTACACACACACACACACACACACACACACACGTACAAGTAAAACTGGCAAAATCTGAATAATTTGATTGTGTCATTGTCTGTGATGTTTTACTATAATTTTGCAGAATATTGTCATTGAGGAGAAGCTGGCAAAGTATATGAAGGATCCCTCTGCATTACTTTTTATAACTTCATGTGACTGTAACTATCTAAAAATTTTGATTAAAAAAAGCTTATCTTTATTCCCATAGATTTGAGATTCTGACTTTTTCATATACTAAACCCCCTGTGTATTAATGCCTATTCCCAAATATTCTATTTTATTCTAATTGGTCTCATGTCTAGATAACATGAAGATTTTGAACTTGTTTCTAAAAGATGGCGGTTTATAAGGAGAATTTAGTATCTCACCACCTATGGTAAATTATTTCCCAAAAATGCCTCCAACAATCTGTCTTACATGCCCTTTTTCCACTCCCTCAAGACCTGGAGTGTGTTTCCTCTTCTCTTTGCTTCAGGACCAGCCTTATGGCATGCACTGGCCAATAGAAAGGCACAAATCATGATGTGTGATTTCTAGTTCAAGGACTTTGCAGCCTCCATTTTTGCTGTCTTAGAAACAAGTCTCACGTGGGGCACCTGGGTAAGTGTCTGCCTTCGGCTCGGGTCACGATCTCCGAGTCCTGGAATCAAGCCCCTGTCAGGCTCTCGGCTCACTGGGAAGTCTGCCCCTGTCTCCCTCCCCTCCTCGCCTTGCTTGTTCTCTCTCTTGCTCTCTCTCTGAAATAAATAAGTGAAATCTTAAAAATAAATAAGTAAAATCTTAGAAAAAAAAAAAAAAAGAAACAAGTTACATGTAAAGAGGCTCAAGATAGACTAAATTATGAGAGACCCGATGGAGAGAAGGTGGTTCCAGACTTCCATCCTTGCCTAAGCCTAAGATGGGGGGGAGGGGTGAGACCATCTTGTACCTTACAGCCCAGCTCAGTCACCAACTGAAATTGGCCTCATGTGTGTCCAAGTGAGATAAGCAGAACTGCCCAGCCAATATATGGAATCATGGGAAATAAATCATTGTTATTTTAAGCCAATAAGATTTGGGGTGGTTGGTTATGCAACTATAGGTAATTTATATATGTAAATACAACAGGCATAATTAATAGGTAAAGATGAAAATACTTTTCAATTCAATTAAAATTTTTTAAAGATTTTATTTATTTGACAGACAGAGATCAATTAAATTAATTTTTATTGACTATCTACTACATGACTAGCCATAACACAAGCAATTTATGGGACACATTCGATGAGGTCCTATAGGCAAAAAGTTATTTTTTTTAGTTTTTTTTTTAAAAAGTTTTTTTAAAAGTTTTTTTTTTTTTTTTAGGTAGTAAAGGACTTTCTATATTGAAGATCATTTGCATTACTTGCCATGAAAGAGCCAGTTAAGAGTTAAGGGAAAGTGGGGATGGAAGAGAAATGGAGAGGGATAAAAAGGGAAAAGACAGAGATGGGGAAATGGGGTAAAGTCAGAAAAGAGGGAAAATAATTATGAGAAGCGGTGAGGTGAGGGGAAAGTAGAGACAAGGGCAGGAGTGGACGAGAGAAAGCACGGAGGACAAGGGAGCCCAGCTGCAGGCAAAAGATGGGAAGGTATTGAGACAAGCTTGGCAGAAGGGACAGCTATGCTTATCACATCTTGGATTTGTCTTGTGCATTTCAGGAGAAGTTTGTTCTGCCTCTTGAAAATATGATACCCGAGAAAATTATGTGAAACCGAGAAATTTAGGACAATTCTTTTGTACTACGGAGAACATTTTCAAGCTTTAAAATGTATTTACTTATTTTTTTAAAAATAAAAGTTCTCATGGGAGATTTGAGGTCTTGCCCTCAAGGAAAGATGTTATTTAGAATTGGGAAATTTACTTTGGAATCTTAATGGTATCTCATATATACAAAAATCCTCATTAACTTTGCTGAATAAATAAATGAATTCACTAGCGAGGCTTTTGGAAACCTCTTTGAAATCAAGCACTATTTGGCAACTTTATCTTTCATCTTTGGGAGGTCAAGGCTGGTTTCTACTCTGATAACAAAGGTCCTTCATTTGTGACCAGTCACTTTCCCCTGCCAAATACGCTTTCTTTCCCTTCCAAATATTTTATTTATTTATTTGCCAGGGAGAGACACAGCAAGAGAAGGAACATAAGCAGGGAGAGTGGGAGTGGGAGAAGCAGGTCTCCCACTGAGCAAGAAGCCTGATGCGGGGCTCGATCCCAGGACCCTGGGATCATGACCTGAGCCGAAGGCAGATGCTTAATGCCTGAGCCACCCAGGCACCCTCCAAATGTGCTTTTTAATTCTGTTGTGACATTGTTTGCCTACCCTAAGCCATCCCGTCTCCCTTTCCCTGAGAGCAGAGGCTTGATTTTGTCCTGACTTCACCTTCTCATAAGTGCTGGGGAGATGACAACCTCTGTGAACTCAGGGAGTGAACTATGATTTGTCTAAGGCAGTCATGGTGGACTCATTCCTTTTGCAGATATTGATTGAAAGACAGTCACGTGACTAATTCTAGCCAATAGGACCTGAGGGGAAGTCACCTAGGGTGCTTCTGAAAATTCCTTGCTAAAAATAATTGGAACAGGAAGAATCTCCCTTTCTCCTTACTGGATATTGTGGTGTCTAGACCTGCCAGCTGACGTCCTGAAGCCATATGTAACCTGTAAAGGGAGTCATGTGACATGCTGAGGAAGACACAACTGAGATCTGGAAGACTTCATGGTCTTAATCCAAATTTGGATCAACTTGAAGATGAGTGGAAGAGATATTCTTGTTAAAGTTAAAAAAATATTGTAAGGATGCACATTTTATCATTTCTACATGCCACTCAGCAATACATGATTTAGGAACAAAGGAAATAATACTTATGTCTTAAAAAATAGAATTGAAGGAGGAAAATATTTCTACTCTTAATTATCTTGATAACGTCCATATGAGATCATCATATTACAGAGAAGGAGTAAATAACTTACAAAATTTCAAGAGATGTCCGAAGGTTTATGTGTATGGACATTTCTTAATATTGGCAACAATTTTGGGGACATAAATTTGATCTACAGATGTCTTGATAGAATGCTCCAGGAGGGACCTGAGACCACCTGAACTTCAAAGCCAGTTCCATCATAGTAGTTTAGAGATAAACTTGTTGACCTTTTTTATTTAGAAATAAAACCGGGTCTGTGAAGCTGTGATTTACCCACACTTACATAACTTGCCGAGATGCGACCAGCACTAGGACCCAGGTCTCTGGGTTTCTAACCAGTATCATAAATTTAAGAATGCAAGCAAGGAGGAACACTTGAGAATCTACTCCTCAATTGTGCTTGATTTCCTTCTCTACAAAGATAATTTCACAGCATCTGAAAGATTTGTACCATCCTCGGTATTTGTAAGCAGAATCCCAGCCACAAATTGCAGCCTGGAAGTCCTTTTCCTGCTGTGGGACATCAGGTTTCAGGTCATAGGAAAACAAAATCAAACCAGACTGTCAGGGCTTTGGCTTTTGGGAGACGGTGGAGACTGGTGGAGAGACTAGTAGAGAGACTAGTGGAGAGGAATCTGAACAGCATTAGAGCTGGGGTTGTCCCTGAGATGGTCCCTGGCTCTGGATTTGTCTTTGGAACCCCTGTTGCCATGCAAAGCTAGTGACTTTGTTCTGTGTTATTTATGTGATTTCAGTGGCACATTGTATATATCTAAAATGCAGTTATTAGGATAGTACCTGTGTCCTGGAAACCAAACTCCCTTGCTTACCCAGGGCACTTTCTGGGTAAATATTTTCTGTTAAAACAGTTTTTTAGATTTTTTTTGATATTAAAAGAGAGATGCTATTATTTTATTTCTCCATAGGGGGTCAGCTCTATGTCCTTACTGAGCTCTGTATTTCTAGTTGCTGAAGATGTCTACTCCCTATGAGGTGTTCAAACATCATTTTTTTATAATAAATGAGGTGGTTATTAAGTGAGGGGAGAAGTGGGGCAGTTTGAAACAAAACATTTATAGGAGAGCCCTATCCTAATTAATTGTTAGCTAGCTTGCCTGAAAGCACCTAAAACCAGGCCAAATATCCAGTGCATTATTCACCCACTTGGACTGTGGTATCTGATGTAGTCCCAATCCAAGACAACATATGTATCAGAAAATGTTTTGCTTATCTCCTGGCACTTAGTGGAACTCAAAATTAAGTCCAGAGGAGGGAAGGACCTGAAACTATTTGTCTTAACTGATTGAGGTTTGGGTCTAATAATTATTCAAGTGAGCACACTGTTTCAAACAAATGAGAACAAGCTGAAAAACAATTTCTATTTGATCAGACCTGTACAATTTTATGTAATTTATTTTTATTGATTTTTTTTAAAAAAAGATTTTATTTATTTATTTGACAGAGAGAAATCACAAGTAGACGGAGAGGCAGGCAGAGAGAGAGAGAGAGAGAGAGAGAGGGAAGCAGGCTCCCTGCTGAGCAGAGAGCCCGATGTGGGACTCGATCCCAGGACCCTGAGATCATGACCTGAGCCGAAGGCAGCGGCTTAACCCACTGAGCCACCCAGGCACCCTTTTATTGATTTTTTAAAAAAAATTTTTATTTGTTTATTTGACAGAGAGATAGCACAAGTAGGCAGAGCGACAGGCAGAGGGAGAAGGAGAAGCAGGCTCTCCACTGAGCAGAGAGCCTGATGTGGGGCTTGATCCCAGGACCCTGGGATCATGACCTGAGCCAAAGGCAGAGGCTTAACCCACTGAGCTATCCAAGCACCCCAGTTTTATGTAATTTAATCAATCATTATTGGATGTTTACTAATTCCAGGCTCCCTGTCAGTTTCCTGGGATGCAAAATAAAAAAGATATTCTCTGTTTCGCTGAAGGTATTTTAACTCAGGAAGACAGTTGCAGAGGTTACATAAAGTAATTACACACATTACATAAAGTAATGATCATTCAAATACTTAATGAAGATAGAAGAAACATAGTTGGGAGCAAAGAGGTACCTTTGGTTTTATGCTGATGGGGATCTAGGGGTATTTTCATGGGGGAAGTAGTATCTGATTTAGGCCTTGAATGATAAGGAGAATTTTGGAGGCATGGAAAGTGATAAGAAGACACCCCAGGCTCAAGAATTATATGAGGAAAATTTGCCAAAACATTATAATTTAAAAAGATATTAAGTGAGGTAATACTTACAACTTTTTCCAGATTTTTTTTTTCTTTGGCCATGAAGGAATTAAGAACATTCTAAGGTATAAATAACCTCTACCCAGAACTGGATAAAATCTGGAATGCCTTTCAAGAAACTGACATAATGATTAATAATTCTTATGGCATTCAGGCGATCTAATGAGCTGTCATAACCAAAGACCAGTCAGGCAACATTTTAAACAAGTCGAATTTGCTCCATAAGAGTATTTTAAAGGCCAATTAAAATACTTTCTTCAGTCCATAGTGTGCTTTCAAAGTTTACATGGAAGTAGTGTAATGTAAACAAAAATGGTGTCCGTAAAGTTGCCTTATCGTCTATCATTTCTGGACTTATAGGGCTTTCTTCATATGGGCATGATTGGGACATGTGTTTTGTTACTGAAGCCTCTTGAATTTATCTTCTGACTAATTGGGCTTTGATTTCAGAACCACGGAACAATGCATTTTCTCCAGATTCTCTCTCCCATTCCTGCCAACCTCGGAGAACATAATTTCCATGTGATGGAAATTATTTCACTTTCTCTTGATTTATGGTTAGTGGAGAGTATTTAAGACTGGGGTCAGGTTACAGGTTTTTTCTTTTTTTAATTAAACATTTTGTTCCCCCTAAGAAGGTTTCTCATTGCAACAGCATGTTCCAAGGCAACCACTCTCCTCACCCCCAAAACATTTTCCTGGGACAAGATTCCAGGAGGCACCAGTCCTGTCAGTGAAGGGTGTGGAAATGACAGGGAGACTGCTGGGTCATTGTTCCCAAAATAGTGTCCTCAGAGCATTTTGTTCCAAGTGAAGTGCCATCCCCTCAGAAGAGTCTTCAAAAGTCAGTGTGTTTGTCTTTATTCACACTGAAGTATGCCAACTAGATTAAAGCCCTAGTGTTGATGTCTGGCCCTCAGCACCATTGATATCCTAGGTTGGGTAATTCTTTGCTGTGGGGGTCTGTCCTGTGCACAGAGCAATGTTTAGCAACATTCCTCTGGGCTCAGCTCACAAGGTACCAGTAGATGCTCCCAGTTTTGACAGCCTAAAGTGTCTCCGGACACTGCCAGATGTCTCTGGGGGCACAAATCACCTGCAACTGAGAACACCTGCCCTAGACTCCCAAGAAAATATCTGATTTTATACTTCAGTTCATCTCTCCCTGAATCGTACGTCTGGCATACCTTCCAGTAGGTTCCAGTACATTCCAGCACTTGGCTGTGATGCCTTATGTTCACTGAGCACAGTGGTGACCAGAGACCGGGATTCACATGTGAATAATTGTATAGTCATTGTATAGTCATTGTATCTCAACATTCTTATCTACAAAATGGGAAGGACTGCATTATTTGTGAGGATGAATTGCTATTACATTTCTAAAGCACTTATCACAGCATCTGGCATGTCCTCGTTGCTCCGTGAATTCCAGTGAGTAGAGTGAGGGTCTTTTTTTTTTTTTTTTAAGAAAACTTCTTTCTCCATCTTATGTCATGGCTGGGATGAGAGACAAGGGGTAGCACTGATGTTGAGTTGAGGTGGAGGAAGAGGCAGACATAGCATAAGAGTTCTCAGGAGGTGTCCTAAAAAGAGTGTTTGGAAGGATGTCAGTATCTTGTAGATATCTGACGCATCGTTGGAAAGCCTCCCTTCCCTTCATCTGGAGACCAGTGGAACTGATAAATGAGGAAAACTCTGGAAGAGCCCAAAGGGAAGAAAGCAGGAGCTGAAGGAGACTGGGGGACCATGGGATGTAGCGTAGAGGGGAAGTCCTACAACTGTGAGCCTGGTAGCCCAAGAATGAGTCAGCAGGTTGGGGAAGGTTTGTGGAATGCACAAGAGTGGAGGAGCTGCCCCAAACTTGACCTTTTTATGAAATCTTCCTTGACCTGGACAAGCCTTCAACAACAAATGCCTTGTTGCAGGGATGGCAAATAAAAACCACTCATTTACAGTGCACTCTAAAGATAAATTCAGCACTCAGACAGTAGTTACCTTTGCCTTACAAGTGTTGCCCTGTGGTACCCTGAGCGCTGGCTGATGACTTTGATGTGTCCAGATTTAATTCTTATGCAACCCATTAGCCCAAAGGCAGAGGATAGTTAGTAAAAATGTCACCCTTGTATACAATTCATTCTGTGAAATCCATTGCTCAGAAAGGAATCCTATTTAGAAATGATTCAGAATAGGAAACCTTTACAGTTATGGAGCTCTGAATTTTTGTCCTTGGAACTGGACAGCTAAAAGCTGGGCAGAATAATTTTAGTATGTGTAAGCTTTTTCCACATAGGACAAAAAAGCCTTTACTTCATGGCTTTTGTGGAGAAAATGTTCAGTTCACTGCTCTCCTGTTTGAATCATTATGACCAAGTGGGAGAGAATGAGGATCTGTTCCAGTGGGAAATATTTAAATTAGGAGGGATTAAAAAATATCTACAATTATTTTGTATCATCTCCAAGGGAACCCACAGCCTCCTACAAAGGCTTTAATAATATCTTAGGAAATTTCCATCTGGAATAGAAAAGACAATGGAATCCAAATATGGGTGTCCCAGTGCACACATATGGTGCTGTTAGGAGCCAAACTTCTAGCTTTTTTCTGCTTTGTGAAAGTTCTAGTAGATCTTGACATTCATTTTTTTGGGAGACAACCCTGGGACCTTCAATATGTTACTGAGCTGAAATGTAGGCCCAATGTTATGTCAGCTCACAATTCAGAATAAAACTTTTGCAACTTTCTAATTTTTCCTAAATATTTACACATTACCCAGGGAGCAATGCCAGAAGCTGCAGGTCAGAGATTGGGTCTTGTTTTGGAACCTGGGGGTCCTAGGTGGGCCTAAACTTCTGGAGGCATCTTATATCTGCTAGTGAGCCAGCTGGGATCCTTGTCAGTGTGTAGAATGTACCTGGATCCTAGAGCAATGATGCTCAATCCATCAAGAAATTGGTGGAGAAGGAACCTGGCCCACCAGCTTTGGTACCCGAGAGACATTCCAGTGTATATTGGTGGTGCTCTGGGTAGAACTGAAGAGAGGCTGCATCTTTCCTTATCCATCTAGGAATGGTCCCTCTAGGAGAAGGGTTCTTCTTGGATGAAAGTTGGGAAAGCAGAGAGCAAGGCCCAAGTACCTGTAATCTAGGAGGTGGAGTATTTGATGGTTGGGTTCTGAAGTGGAGAAGTAGTATTTTCATACAGGCAACCCTCAGGAATCCTCCACGCTTTTGGCTGACACATGAAATAAGGTGGATTTGAACAAAGTGGACCCTGTCCATGTGGCCGGATGCTGCCCACCTGTGCATACTTTTCTCAGTTTTCTGTGGCTGTGGTGGAGAACTAGGGACACTCATCTTTTGAGCAGACTCAAACAGTTGGTTTAGGTAGAGTGTGTGGTTGGAAGCCTTTTGCTTTCTCCAAATTCCAAAGCTCCCTCTCTTCCCATGAAAGCTTGGTACACGGATAATGGAGTAAAGCCCAGGTTAAGAGAAGTGCATACTGTTTCAGCAGAGGATACCACATGGGAAATAGCATCTAGGAGGAGATCACCTCTAGGTGTGAAAGGACTGGGTCTCTTGGAGATCCAAGGACAGATAGATTCTCTTCTCTTCCCTTTCCCATGTTTTCCAGACAACCCTGATGGCTTACTCTTTATCTGTAAAGGAAGCGTGTGGGACAGAACAACGAATACCACATTGCAGCCTGAGTTGAATATAAAGGACACTGGGGAGGGTGCAGAGGGACTCTGGAAGGGGAGATCTATCCCTATGGAAGACAGGTGGCCACAAGGGGACGTCTCGTTAGCCAATGTCAAAGGAACCATGTATGTCAACGAGTTCAGAAGAATAAATCCAAGAAAGGAATGAAGGTACCCTTAGCCCATTGACCTTCCTCCCATTTGCATATTCCCCAGTCATTTATGCTTTGGAAGAGATGACTTGCGCATGTAACAAAGGCTCTCTGTGTGGTCCCCACAGAGTACAATTATACCAATTAGCACTATACTGTTGGTTGTGTCAAGTCCTTGACAAGCACTCTTAGCCACACATTTACCCTCAACCAGACAGATTTTATAGGGAGGCTGAAGTTCTGAGTTCTTCTAGGTTCTGGTCACTACATGGGAATCTCACCAGTTGTTCAGGAACATGATTTTTCTTTTTCTTTTTTTAATTTCATGTCTCATTTTCCCTTCAAATCCTGGCTCTTGCTCTTACCAGTTTTGGCCTCACTTTAAAGTTTTTGTATTTAAAGCTAACTCACTCTAAGCTCTCTTCTACACAGTAAACATGCATATACCACATCTTGTAAAAAGAGCTTCTGACTCACATGTCTTGATTTCTCTAATTTTTTCCTGAAGCTCAAGGGTGAGGAAAAGGGATCCCAGAGCACTGAATATTTCTTCCTGCTTGGAGGTGGACTCTGACCCCCAGCAGGCACAGCAGGACTTCTCCAGTTCTCTCTCAGCTCTGGCCACTGTCAGGGTTCCTCTTACCACTCATTCAAGGAATTGTGTGTTGTTGGAAATCCTTCTGGCCAGTTTGGTCATCCCCATGTTCACCATCACAGGGTTTTGAAAGGCAATGACAAATGAATAGTTTTCAAATCACATGGTTTAATGGTTAGAACTTTATTTAAGATAAAGGGCACAGTTCTTAGGACTAGAAGCCAATGGTGAGTCAATACAAGATTATAGATAGCAAATTAGTGACCTACTACTGTGCGGTAATACAACCACAAACTTAATACTCAAAACAATAAATATACGCATTATTTAATAATTTCTGTGTCAGGTGTCTGGCATGGCTTAGCCAGGTCCCATGGCCCTCTGCTTCCAAGTCTGATAAAAATGTTAGCTGGGATTGCAGAATGTGAGAATTGATTCAGTTTCAGGTGCATGGGGATGTACTAGAACTCAGTTCGTTGTGCCATACTGGATTGAGGGCTTCAGTTTCTTGCTGGCTATTGGCAGGAGACTCCCTTGAGTTCCTTGCCACACAGAGCTCTCTAACATAGGCACTTGATTTTTCAAAAAGAAACAAGGAAAAGAATTTCCTTGCAAGATAGACATTACAATCTGTGTAATGTAATCATACACATGCCATCATCTTTATCACATTACATTGATTAGAAGCAAATCAGAGTTTCCACCCAGATGCAAGAGGAGGAGATCACACTAGGCGTCGGATACCAGGGGGGCAGTGTGATTTTCAAGTGATCATGGAGACCAAGCTAGAGTCTGTCTGCTACTTAGCAACACCTACAGATGACTAATACTCGTGGCCAGAATTAGAAGTAAATGTAGTGATCCTTGCACACTTATGCTTTGCCAAAGCAGTGGGGGAAAAAGGTGTAATGGTCGTATCACCTGATCCCCGCCAGTCAGGAATGGCCAACCTCCAGTCCTGTGACTGTCTCCCTTTTTTCTCTGACAGTTACAGTCTTAAGTTGCATCAGAGATGGTATTTCCTGGGATCTGTAGGTACTTCTAGGATGGGCAACACTGACTAGAGAATCATCTGACTTTTCCATTCTTTCCTGGTCAGTAGATGCAGAGTCCAATTGGTGGCTTGTCCAAGGCATACACTTCTTATATTTTAAAGGACTAGCATGCTATATGTGCATGTCCTGATGGAATATAGGTATGTTAGAGGTGGATGGGTTTCTTTGAAGTTTCCCTCTCTGTCCTGTACATTCCTTATTTATTACGAGGGGCTCTCCTGTTGTCATCTCTTCTCTTTTGCTGCCTGGTGGGCTTCTGCAGAAGTATTTCCTGCTCAAGTTCTCTCTTGGCCTCACTTTCAAAATTTTTGTATTTAAAGCTAACTCACTCTAAGCTCTTTTCTACACAGTAAACATGCATACACCACATCTTGCAAATACAGTTTGTCCTTCTGACGCAAATCCCAGGATTGTATTTTGGACTACGTGCCGGGTGTCTCTGCTTGGCTATCTTGGGTTGGATTTCTCCAGTGGCAGATTCTAGGACAAGGATTTGAGCATAACTAGTTTATTTAGGAGGTGATTCCAGGAAACCACCACAGGGAGTGGGGAGGGGAGATAGCAAAGAAAAGGAAGGTATTAAAGAGCACTCTGCCGCAGGTTTCTGCTTATGTGGCTGGGGTTTAGCTCTGTTGGGCGATATGGTAGAACTGGCTTCCAGAGTTGTTGCCCTCAGTCCTACTACCAGGGTGGAGGAGCTGGGATTTTTCAGTCACTGGTTGAGGACTGCCTCTGGGGTGCATTAAGTCTTTGGCCTGCTGCCTCTGGTCCAAATGGGCTATGATGTGCAGAGATTACCTCTGGGAGAGAGTGGCTGGTACTTGAAGTTAAAAGCCATTGGCTGGGAGACGCCTATCACAACTGCTTAACTGATCTCAGCGCGGTCATCCTTGTCACCTCATTTCTTTTTGTGTTGACCTAATTCTTCCTCTTATTACCTCTGTCTGTCAGATATCACCACTCCACAGCCACTTAGACTTGAATTTACTGCGTTATCCCCATCATTCTAGTGAGGCAGCTGAGGCTTGGAACGTTCATATGATTTGCCCATTGTCACATGGCTGCTTAGTGACAGACCTTTCCACTGCTGTCCATAGCAGGGTGTCCCAGGGATGAAAAAAGGCCGAGGCTACGTGGCTTGCACAAAGTCACTGACCTGATCTAAGGCAATAGGGGTCACATTCCAGTAGATTTCTTTCTGGGTTTTTTGTTTCTAAACTTCCTGTTTAGTTGCACCATCTAGTTGTAGTACTAGTTTGCTGTAGTGATGCAGATGGTTTAATTATTCTCCTGCCACCGATTCTAATTAGTTCTAGAACATGTACAAAGTACATACACTCTCTACAGCTTATTTTTCTCATTCAGTGAATTTTGGGGGATCCCTTGAACCCTAATAGTGTGAGACAGGAGATTTGATTTTTTTTTTGTAAGGATTTGTGCTTTGGGCCAGGTATAAAGGAAAAACTCCACCTTATTTATGTTTAATATAGAGCATGGTTTGGGTAGCCTTTGTAGTCAAGCAAAAAATATGGTAGACATTCTCAAAATATCCACAGGAATGTCCTTTATCTTCTCGTGTGAAGACTTTAAAGTGTCACGGGAATAACTACTCATGTGGCTAACTAGGGCCAAGAGCGGTAAAGACTGTGAAACATAATGTACTGAAGATAGCATCTCCGGGAGGAACACACAACTGCATTCTTCTGTTCTTGCGTGAGTCCCTGCAGGTTTTCAGCAATCTGAGGGCAACATCTTTTCTTAGGGCAAGCTAAGATATTCACTGTTTCCCCAGAGTGGGTATCAAATTATCTGGAGTGTAAGGAATACACAACGGCAGAGATTTTATTTCTAATGAGCAGAGACTGGAAACACATTTGGAAGTCTACCATGATGTTTCTTTTCCTACCTCAATCTAGTGATCTCATTGGGTTGAATTCTCTGTGGTCTGGCACTAAAGTCTTTTCATTCCCATCTTCATCTTTGCAATTTGCTGCCCCATTTTATGGTCTACATCTCTCCTTCTAAGTTCTTGCTCCTTTTCATCATCTTGATTCCTCATCTTGTATTCAACCTGTTGCAAGCTCCCTCCGGTCTTTTTCTCCACTCAGTTTTATAAAACCGAGTAGTACGTGTGGCAACTAGGGGCTTGGAATGAAGAGAGACTGACAAACCTTTCCAAGCCATGCTAAGTGATTTTCCTTTAAGGCTTCTATGCTCTTCCTAAATATCTGATAATAAATGGAAGAAGATCTTTGTAGAGCAGTTAGGGAAACTGAGGCGCCAATGATACAATGTACTCAGTTGGGGGTTTATGACATTGGTGACCAAAAGAACAAACTTCAAGTCATTTGATTTTTATTGTCATCTTTGATCCTCTAGGGTGATTCTTCCCTCTAGAGCAGAGGTCAGCAGGTTACAATGCATGGGCCAATTTCTGCTCACCACTCGTTTTTGTGATTAAAGTTTTATCAGCATACGGATACACCCATTGGTTTACATATCAACTCTGCCGGCATTCCTGTTAGAGCAGCCATGCTCAGTCACTGCAACAGAGATCTTCTGAGCTACAAAGCCTAAAATATTTACTTTTTGGTCCTTTGTAGAAAAGGTTGGCTGACTCCAGAAGGTGACGATAGCTTTGAAGTTTTGGGGCTTGGTATTTCTCATAACTGACTCAAGAAATATGGTCCAAAGTCTAACTGAAGCTTTAGAAACCTTCAAAAAATTCATCTATCTGCAACTGTTTTCCATTATTGTATCAGTCAGGGTTCTCCAGAGGAACAGAAGCCATAGATGTAGCAGCTTCTTCTTAGTCCAGACAGAAGCGGTAAGACAACTTGGACTATTGCGGGATTGGGAGATCTTCTAGACTCTGCAATGGTTTGTGTTCCAAGGAACCAAGTCCAGAAGCAAGGCTGTCATTGTGATCCCAGAAGTGATGACACATCAGTCCTCATCTAGTCTGAGTGAAGGATGTAGATCCCAGGCAGGGTCAGCTCCATAATTCATGAACCTCATGTAGATGAACCTGCTGGCCATTGTTTAAACAACAAACAAAACACACACACACAAAACAACAAACCTGTGAAGAATTTCAAGATGGCAAAAACAGAGTTAAAACAAGCACAGGGCCCATGACACAGGGCCCAGGGCAAATGCCCAGGCAGCATGCCCAGGAGGCCAGCCCTGAGCCTTGGACTTTGGAGCTCAAAGAGACATCAGAGGCCACCTATTCATAGTTTATGACAGTTGCACGTTGAAAACTGGCCCTGCCACACTTCTCTGCTGATGACCTGGAGTGGGAGTACAGCCCACTTTGGCAGCTGTGGAGAGGGGCCGCACCAGGAGCGCATGCTTCTCAGTCTTGGCCTGAGTTGCTGGATTGCGCACTTTCTGGATCTGAAGAGCATATCTGGTTCCACAGCTGCATGGCTCCAGCCTCCTCACCAGCTCTCCCAGTACCTGGCTGTTATTTTTAGGTGACCGATGGTGGAGAGGTTTAACGTGTAATTTTCATGCCTGAGGCTTGAGTTTCACAGGAAATGTTTCAGAGAATTTAATACAATGCAACACATACACGTTAACGAGGCAGATTGGTTGTGTTCTTATTGCCTGACCGTTAGGAATTTCTATTCTTAGTCTTTTTCTCTTTTCACTGCTCCTTCCTGACTCCCTTCCTCCACCTCCAGAGTTCCTCGTTGTGCCAGTTCCCGAGCCCTTCACTGTCACACAGATTTCCTTTCCCTCCCCTGTTGCCAACCCCTCTGGTTCTCCACCATGAATGAAGTCATGTGGTTGCCAACTTCCTCCCAATCTTTTCCAGACTCCTTTATCCTTTACTCTTTGCTCTGATCAGATTCTCCTCTTGCTTTCCAGACCTTGAATCTAAGGACTGACTTTCTCCCTCTGTCCCCTTGAACTGATTACACCGTGCAGCTCAAACTTAACCTTGGCTCCTGCCTTCCTTACCTCGGTGGTTTTCCCAACCTTCTGTTCAGTCTTCCATCTTCATTAGATTTGCTCAAGTGCCAGGAAATAAGGGACTGGCCAGTCTGAATGCCTTAGCTTCTTCATTTTGTGTCCGAGTTGTAATCGCCCTCCCATCTTTTAGGACCTCATTTAGTTTGTATCACTAACCCCTCCATACTTCTTGAGGGAGAATCATCTGCTCTACACCCCCTGCCTCAGGTTAAAAAGAGAAACTGAGCTCATGGCACATGCATGATCTGTCTGCATTGGGAGGTCCAGTGAGGAAGAACGGAAGTTAAACCATGTAGTGGTGTAGACACAATGTGGTACTATTAGTTGAGGTCAACTCGGTCATGGTATTAGGTGGCTTCAGGGTGGGCAGGTGCAGAGCTCATAGAGAATACACCGTTGAACAAGCTGTCCTTTGCTTAGAACAACAATGTATATCTATAGTCAATGACAATGCATCAAATGCCTGAATTTGTTTTGCATCCTCTTGAGTTATGAACACTTCTGAGAACTGTGCCGGGGATCAGAAGCCACTTGACTGTAGTTGCTACAATTCAGCTCTCAGAAATGTGGGAATTGGGCTTAAACATTAGTTTGATATTTGGTTCTATATACCTTTTGTGCTAGACTATATCCTTTATTTTCTTTCTATCCTTTTCTTTCTCTCTCATCCAATTCATTAATAGATGGACCAATTATTTCTTCATAAAGAAAGAATATGTTTTTATTTCAGGCTTATTAACTATCTTCCAGCCATGAATTTCATCACCTCCTAGGTATATGGACAGTGGGTAGTGAGTAACTGATTATTGAATGACTATGTAATGGCCACCTGACTGGCCCTATCTAGTAGTGTCAGAACTTGGCAAGCCATTTTCTTCATAAGTACTCGATTATTCTTTATTAATTTACAGGTAATATTAAAGGTAGTTCCTGAGCAAGTCCTCAAAATCTCTGACCACCCGAGATACTACGCCTCTTGGATATACTCCTCCAAACTCTATGGAAACATGGTTGATACCATGAGTTGCAGCTTTTTTTGTAAATTTGTTATCATGGGTGAGAGATACCTACATTAAAATTCAGGACCGAGAGGATTCTGAATTTTAAATTAAATTAAATTAAATTAAAATGCTGATAAGGAAAGAAGGATGAGGTGAAGTGCTGAGCGTGAAATGTGTCACACGTATGCCTTGGTGCATGTATGGATATGATGGCCAAAGAAGGACAGCTTTTTAACATGTCACGAAATAGTATTAAGTCTTGCTTGTCTCTGGTATAAATCATCACTCTTTGGCCATTTTGCACAAATAGTATTTCCCCTCTTGTTTAGCTCCTCTGTAGCACACTTTGATTGCAAAATTGTGGGAACTCTTAACGTGATGCCTGAGGTCTTATCCCGATGCCATTAGCCTTCTTATTTTGGAAAACCCTATAACTAGTGATAATGAAGAAACTTGTTTTATATCTGTATACTTTTTTTTTTTTAAGATTTTATTTATTTAGTTGACACAGAGATTACAAGTAGGCAGAGAAGTAGGCAGAGAGAGAGGAGGAAGCAGGCTCCCTGCTGAGCAGAGAGCCCGATTCGAGGCTCGATCCCAGAACCCTGAGATCACGACCTGAGCCAAAGGCAGAGGCTTAACCCACTGAGCCACCCAGGGGCCCCATGTCTGTATACTCTTGCAGCTACTTCTGACTGAAGCATTTCCCCATCTCTGCCAGACTAACTCATCCTGCCAAAAGGCCCCGATCAAAATGGCACCCTCCTCAAGAAGTCTGTACCAATCCTTGCCAGCCAGATTAATCTCTTCCTTGTCTCTCCCTTAGATTTTGGCTTATGCCTCTTCTAAACGTGAATTGTGGTTTGCCTGGCTCAAGAGCAACTCATTCCCAGAAGAGTTCTCAACTTTTCCTGCATTGCGGACAGATTCAAAGTAAGGACAATTACTTATTTGACCTTATATTCCCCCTGGGGCCCAACAAAGTGCCTTGTATATAATAGGTTCTCAATAGCTATTTGTTGAATTAAATTAGATTACATTTTATAAATGTTTATAAATGAGAGAACATCGCCTTACATGGTTTACAAAAAAAATTAAAAAAAATCTGTTGGGATAAAAATAGACTAACAAGAACTTAAGTTGAAGGGTTACATCTTACACATTGAGGTTGTGTCTTTTTGAATTTTTGGAACGCCTCTCAGAATTTATGCTTCCTAAGTATCCTGCTGCTCTAGCATTTTGCTCAAATGCTAAAAGACATCAGAATGGATTTTGATAAAATGGAATATTTTTAGGCATTCTAATCAGCTCAGCTCTGCCAAATTCTTGGCCTTTGGTATGCGCTGCCGAGTAATGTTAGATGCTCACACATACACACGTTGACATCTACAAGGCATGAGGAGGGCTCAGACAAGTTCAGAAATGAAGTCCCCCTTTTGATTGGTTCCTCAGAACTTCCTCAGGAGTTCTTGTTTGCTACTGGAGGAATGACAGGCTGCTGTATCAAATGAATTTTCATTCATTTCTTCACTTCAGGAAATAACATCTGTATACAAGGGTCAGGTTTTCTGTGAAGTTGTGGATTCATGAGGTTATATTTTCGACTGTGTGAAGGGGACCTTGGGCCACTCTGGCATTGGCATTAACAGAAGTTGCACATAGGGCTGGGCTGTTTTAGAACTCCCTGGTGTGGGATTTGCAGAAATTAAAATGAACAGGGCTCCATTGCAAACATGTATTTGATGACTTTAGAAAATTCCAGATAAGAATCCAAGAGGCCTACTCTCTTCTTTCTGAAAAAGACTATCTTTTAGCTAAAAAAAAAAAAAAAAAAGGCAACACTCTTTTTACTTTTGTGCTCCATAAAAACATCAGAATGTATTTCATAACTTCTGGAATTCTACTGCCTTTTTAGATGGAGGAGCATCCCAAAATGGAGAGACCAGGACTCTGTGTGTGTGTGTCTCTGTGTGTGTGTATGCACACACGCACACACACACACGAACCCACAGACACACATGTCTAAATCCCTGTCCAGACAAAAATAGAGGTTGGGGAAGTTATAGGAAAGAATTCTATAAGACTAAGCAGAAACTGATATCTGCTTCTAAAATAGTGCTGTTTATGGAAGGTACTTTTTCCACACTATGTAGTTAACTCAGAGTTGTGAGTAGCTACCCCTGGAGATGAAGTACTGCTGAGAATTGACAGTTGCCTCTTTTAGAGGCTACAAGAGGATTTACAAGCTCCGTGAGGAGCTCCTTGATGCTGTTTTCTTATTAAGGCTCCGGTTACCACCAGTTGCATCCTGTCTCCAGGGGTGCTGAGAATGTTAACCCTTCTGCTTCCAACAGGGCCATGTGGAAAGAGGAGTTCCCTGGGAGGTACCAGATGGTCCATCCTGGCCATAAACGGGAAAGCATGCTCTTATGTTGAGGCCAATAGGAATTCTGGAAACATCGTAGCCATGTCTTAGCACCTTTACCTCTTAACTCTGAAGAATCAATATTATGAAGCTCTGAAGTCATTCTGTGGAACTGAGGCTATGGCGATGCCCATTCAGAGGCTAGCCGCAGGTGGAGAAGGATGGGCTCATTTTGCACATGGGGGCATCTGGTAATACCTGCCCACGCTTCCTGGCCTCCACCATGGCTCATAGCACCATGGCAACTGGATGGCCCCCGCGGCAAAGGGCATGGTAACATCACCGCCACCAGTTTACAGTACCTTCTACTACTCAAGTTCATTTCCCAGTCACTGCCTTTAAAATAACTCTTGGAAGCACGCACAGCTGGCGTTATTTCTTCCCTCTCTCTTTAACCCATCAGAGAAGGGCATGGGACTGGCCTAAGGGCATACAGCTGCTACAAGGCCACGTTGAGAGCTTAATTCAGGCTCTACCCACTGTGATCCCGAGCACTCAGTCTCACAGTCACGAAGCTTCTCTCTTTAGATGGGAATAGAGGCAAGCGGGATGCCGTACGTGAGTGTCTCATCGAAACACTTACCTTTATGATAACAGAAGGAGGACACAGGTCTCAATACTGAAAGAATCCTAATTTCCAAGACGTGTCTCTGGAAGAAGCTTCAAGATCATTGTAGGGCATCTCTGTGTCTGAGTGAGATTGGAACTCAGACTCTCACACTTAAGTTAAAAATGTATTGTAGGGACTTTATGGCCGCAGGGACCAGGCACAGCCTGGGGAGATGTCATTCACCGCAATGGTAGCTGTTTATTTGGTCTTTTTCAACTATCACAAGGGCTGGTTGATTCACTCTCTGGTTGTTAGGATGACCTAGAAAACCAGACTGATGATGCTATTTCCAGGTTTTTTCCAGGTATTTCACTTTTGCATTTGGTTCAGCTCTGTAAGACCAGATTTTTTTTTTTTTTTTTTTTTTTTTTTTGCTTGCTTTGGGGCCAACGAGCCTATTTACTGGCAAACAGGAACTGAGAAAATGTAGATTAGAAATTGGTTTCAGGACATAAATGCATCAACTTAATTTTAGAACTTTGAAAAAAAATCGTGTGGGAGCTGACAAGTCATTTTACAGTCAAGATAAGTGATTAATTTGTTTTTAGACCTAAAGAATTTTATGTTCTGTACTATTTGTTATTTTCTTATATCCTTTCTGTGAACTGAATGTTCTTTTTTATTTTATTTTTTTTTAAAGATTTTATTTATTCACTTGACAGACAATGACCACAAGTAGGCAGAGAGGCAGAGAGAGAGGGGGAAGCAGGCTCCCCGCTGAGCAGAGAGCCCGATGCAGGGCTCGATCCCAGGACCCTGAGATCACGACCTGGGACAAAGGCAGAGGCTTAACCCACTGAGCCACCCAGGTGCCCACGAAAGTCCTTTTTTAAACAAAACTTTTACTCATATTGGTTCTAAAGAACATAAATGTTAAAAATTGGCTTTACTTTTTTTTTTCTGCCCAAATCTTCATTTGTAATATCTCTGTCCTTAACTAACTGCTGGTTTTTATGTGCGTATTACATAAGAAAAGAGGATAAGAAAACTAGTTTAAATCTACTCCTAGAATAATCCATGGTGTAGCTTTAACATTATAGTATATATTTTAAATTAAGCTTGCTTTCTTCAAACATTCTAAGCTCAACAAAGTCACTTTGAACAGTGGGGATGTTTACAAGCATCGTCCAAAATGATAGCTCGTTCTTTTCAATATCATTTACAAGTTCAAAAATCTGATAGGAAGCCGGACAGCCCTTAGAAGTATCAGGTAACAAATGCCTCAGGGTTTCCCTGGGTAGTGAAACAATGTATTTAACATTCTTTGAAGTCTTTGAGATTATGGTGAGTTTGGAAGAGCTGTCTGAAAAGATGTGTAACTAGTGTCTAAGGTCCAGCTCTATTTCACTTGCCAAAATTCTTTCTTTCCATTTTTCCTGTAAAAGACACTGAACCAGGTTCTAGTCCTGGGTCTGATACCAATGAGCTGCGTGAACCTGGAAAGACACTTAACTTCTGTGAGACTTTGTTTCTAATCTAAGTATAGGTTTGGCCCAGTAGACGTTAGTGGTTATTTCCAGTTATTAAATTTGTTTACTAAACATTTATGTGCAGGTTTGTGAGTGGACGTACATCTCTAACTCCTCTGGATCTATACCAAAGAACATGATTGCCAGATCACATGGTAAGAGTGCACTTAGTTTTATGGGAAACAGCTAAACTCTCTTCCCAAGTGGCTGTGCCATTTTGCATTTCCACCAGCAAGGAGTGAGAATTTCTGCTCCTTCATTGCCTCATCCGTATTTGGAGTTGTCAGTGTTTTGGCCATTCTAAGCTCTTGAACTTTTTAAAGGTGGCTTGGCTGTTTGGAATTTTGTGTGGCGTTTTTGGCTGTGAATCCTTTGGGCCAAGAAATGGGTTTGCACTCTCAGGTATCTTCAAATGGACTCTGTAGGTAGGGACCTTGGATTTTCTGACTTTGAGGAAGTTATTTCAACGTCCTGTGTCTCGGTTTCCTTCTCTGGGAAAACTGGGACAATAATAGTTTCTACCTTATATGTTCCAGTGGGAATCTGCATAGAACAGGGCTTAGCACATACAAACACTATTAAGTATGCACTATTATGATTATAAAGATATTGATCATTATCCTTTCTCTCAAGAAGCAAGCTATGTTGTTGTTTCTGATGAAGGTATAGATTCATAAGGTTTTAGGGTTCCAGGGTCCCTTAAAGGGTGGCTAGTGCAGTCTCTTGGCCAGTGCCCCAATCCCCCGCAATAACAATGTTAGGAAGCAGAGCTCAGTAAAGGTGGACTAATTAACCTTGCGCCAGAATCTGAAGTCCTAGGTCTCCTGTATCTTAAAAGTAGATCACAACGTGTATGGTATTTATTGTACAATAAGATTTATCAAAAATCTAGAGCTTTTGCTAAAATGTAGATGACTCAGTGCTTTTGGTAACATGAATAATTCAACTACCTTTCAAATATTTGGAGAAAGCAAATCAGAAAATGGAAATTCTATAAAAATTCTCAGGAACAGGACAAGAATAGCCCCACCCCACCCTTACAGTCTCTTTCTGACAGTGGAAAGAGGGACCAAACTTTAAATTCAGTTTAGCTCCATCTAATTGATAATTCTGCCTGTTTTCCCAGAAGATGGAATATTTCTTTCCACTTCTCTATTTCCAGTTCACATATGCTGCATCCAGAACCCTTTTGATTCTCTGGGATTTTCTTTAAGAAACCCAGATATTCCAGCAATAATTCCCAAACCTCACAGAATCATCTAAAAATAACCCAAGGAAAATAATTGAGTCCAGGTGGTCTATTACTTGATGGAAACTGGTGCAGAGAACAATGACATTGTCAAATAAAAAAGCATTTACTTCAGTCTACAACATTCATTAAAAGCGTACCTAAATCCACAAGCAGATAATTCTGTTGTCTAGAGGAATTTTACCTCCACGATTTCAGAATTATGTAACATGAAAGTCGATTTTATACCAGTTATGTGGTAGGAGTATTTTGACTCCAGAATGTAACTTCATCTTGATTTCTGGACATTTATTTTGAGGATTGAATCCCAGTGTACATTGTTTGGTTGGTGATTCATTCATTCGTCCATCCATTCATTCACTTTGTCACATAGGGTCATCCAAAGTAAACTAATGTGTATTCCATCATTACCCATAGGTTCGGAAAGTGTTTTTGCTTTTGTTTTTTAAATAGATAAAAATTTTATCTATTTATTCAACAGAGAGAGATAGTGGGAGAGTGAGTACAAGCAGAGGGGAGCTAGAGAGGGAGGAAGCAGGCCCCCTGCCGAGCAGCGAGCCCTATGTGGGGCTCCATCCCAGGACTCTGGGATCAAGACCCCAGCTGAAGGCAGACGCTCAATGACTGAGCCACTGAGGCGTTCCAACTTTAGAAGGTTTTAAAGCCGTGCTTTGCCAACTGCAATACATCCCACATAGAGAAGTTATCCAGGAAAGATTTGCTCCAGCATCTTTATAGATGAGGACATTGACGCCCAGTGAGGTTTAATAGCTTGACTACAGTCATTCAATCTGACAGGCAGAATGAGGGGGCCTGGGTGGCTCAGTTAAGCGTCTGCCTTCAACTCAGGTCATGATCCCAGAGTCCTGGGTTCGAGTCCCTCATCGGGCTCCCTGCTCAGCTGGGAGTTCGCGTCTCCCTCTCCCTCTGTCCCATCCCTACTCATGTGCACACATACACACACACACACACTCACTCTCTCTGTCTCTCAAATAAATAAAATCCATAGATAAGTTCTTAAGAAAGAAAAGATAGAATGAGCTTCCCAGTTCGGGTCTTGAAGTACAACTCCAGATTGGTTCCCCCTTCATCCTTCAGCTTTCTCCTCCCCAGGCCACAGCAACCCCCATATCTGAGCATTATTTTCAATTTGTCTTTCTCCACTCCCCTTCCACACTGAAAGCATGGGACCTGTAGACTCCACCACCGCAGCCCACGAACACAGCCGTCAGATCCCTCCAGATCTGTTCATCGCCGTTACTGCTGGGTGGGGGGCAACCTGAGGCACTCTTGCAAGTGATTTCCACCTGGGATATCTGCTTCCATTTTCTGCTCCTTCAAGCCCTTCCTCCAGAGAGCAGCCAGAGTGATCTTTTAAAGAGGCTTAAAGCCTTCCAAAGGCCTCTCTTTCCACCTGCGATGAAATCCCCCTACAGGGCCCTGGCCTATCCAGCCCTCCGCGGGGCTGCCACGCGCGGCTCTCAGACCTCTGCCCGTCATTCTCTGCCTCTCTTCCTCACTCCCAACACAGGCCTTAGTTGTGCTCTTTAAGCATGTACAGATGCTTCCCTTTCTTGAGGTTTCTCTATCAGTTCTTCTTAAGTATTTCTGGAATTTTCTGGAATTTTCTCTATCCCCAAATCTATGGGTAGATTTAAAAAAATTTTTTTTAGAGAGGCTCTTGTTCAGTATCTATCACCTCCTTTCCGGCCAGCCAGCAAAAAACAGCCTCTTGGTCACTTTCTCTCCCATCACCTTATCTGATTCTCAATATATCTTATAAGCGACATGTATGACCCATAGCTTTCTTGTTAAAATACGAACAGCTCTTTTTCTGCTGTCCCCTTCCCATTAACATGCAGGGTAGCGAGCTGAGACCCTCGCCTGCCTCACTCACCCCTGCGTCCTCAGCGCCCAGCAACACTTGTGAGGTCGGTCACGCCAGGCGATGCTACACCTCATCTGCCTTCTTTCACCGTATCACCCTTTCCTGTCGTGGTCCAGCTTCCCGAAATGACAGGGCTTCATCCAATGGTGGGGAGCACTGACTTTGAAGGCAGAGACGTAGGGCTCAAATGCAAGCCCAGCTGTCACTTACTGCAGAACCGTAGACGAGTCCATTTCTTGGAACCTCAGTTTCCTTGTCTGTGAAATAGATAAGGCCAGTAACAGGGTCCACCTCGTGGCGTTGTTGAGACCATGAAAGGCGTGAACATGGTGATGATGAAAAAGCATACAGCACCCGACATTCCCCACCCAGGTGCGTGTCAGCAGCTCTGGCTCTACGGTGTATCACGTATATCACGTGGTCTCCTTATATGTACAAAATATGATAGTTACACTCTTTTATTATATACCACATAGCTACATTATATATAAAGTGTCAGCTATTTTTATTATTTATTTATTTATTCATTTTTAAAGATTTTGTTTATTCATTTGACAGACAGAGATCACAAGTAGGCAGAGAGGCAGGCAGAGAGAGGAGGAAGCAGGGTCCCTGCTGAGCGGAGAGCCTGATGTGGGGCTTGAACCTAGGACCCCGGGATCATGACCTGAGCCGAAGGCAGAGGCTTAACCCACTGAGCCACCCAGGGGTCCCTTAGCTATTTTTATTATTCTATTATTTGATAGAACAAATAAAATGTGTAACAAGATTTGTAAAATACCATAGACTAAATGCCAGTCACTCCTCTTTAGGTCGTTCTATTACAAGAGTCAGCCAGCTTCCTCCTCGGGTAGCCTGCCTGCCCGTCTTCCTGCCTCCCTCCCTCCTTCTCTCTCTCAAATAGCCTTTATTTATTTACTGTAAAAACACAATATATAATCTATGCTCTACGTTTTAAGTGTGCAATGCAGTATTGTTAACTATGGGTAGGATGTTACAAAGCAGATGGCTCGGACTTCCTCATCTCCTCTGACAGAAACTTCCTGTAACCTTTTGCAGAGGGAACAGCGCAGCAGAACATGCTGTTATGACAAGTGTCCTGCAGGTGGCAGCAGAGGTCTAAGGTTTGGAAAACGTGGATTTCCGTAGACACAATATCCATCATTTGTAGGGGAGGGAAAAGTCATCCCAAGGTCCTGTTTTTTGCATCTTAAATTACCCTTTGTTATTATTACCATTGCTGGGAAAGGATGTGCCGGGTTATTTCGGTAAGCCGCTCTAATGCAAATCGTATCTGGGAAGTGGGAGGCTGTTTTTGTTAATTAAAACCCTGGGGCAAATGAGAGTATTAGTGCATTCATAGGATGCAGGAAGTGAAACTCGTGGGGAAGGTAAGCGGAGGGCTTGTATCAGGAAGCAAAGGGCTCCCCGGGGTGTGGGTGGGCACATCCTTTGGCCCCAGGACTCTGGTCTGTAGGCAGAGGCACAGCCAAGGAAAGTCAGCTGAGCCCTCTAAATCGCAGGGCCAGAGCAGAGTTCCCTCTTGCCTGGGTGGAAGGCTTGAGCCTCTGGAATCACCTCATTCAAGCTTCAAATAATATATAGAGTCTACAGTGTCTATGAGTACAAATCAGATTCTCTGTATCTAATAGAGATCAGGGGAGCAATAAAATGGATAAAAGTAGGCCAAGGACGCTGTCAAGCAAGGTTCGGTTCTTCTGTGCAACTTAATAGGCAATACTTCATAGCGACCACCAGATGGCAGTATTGCACCACAAAATACTCCCATTCACAGGTTGCGGCTCGGAAGCGAAGTGGAGCTCTACAATCACACCTGTTTCCCATTTGTAGCAGTAATTGAAATTATGCTTATAAGGAGCAATTATTTGCACTTTTTCCATAAATAAAACATACACTTTTTTGTTTAATAGTGGCTGCTTTAGGTATACTTTAGTTACTGTTTTGGGAAGAAGAGAATCTAAAGGTCGTATTGTCTCTATTATGATTCAAAAATTATTTGTGGGGTAGGGGGATACCAAGCAGCATGTGAATTTGAGGTATAATATCCCCACAGCAAGAATATATCAGCTGCTGTGAAACTGCAAGACAAAAACAGCATAAAACTGTCCGGTTCATAATTTACCCTGATTTGCATCCTACGGCTTGTCTCTAAAAGCATAAAACACAACGGTTACAAAATACGGCTTGTATTGTTTACATGGTTTACAACCACTTACGTACCAAATAGGTCTCTGTAAAATGTGTCTATGTGGTTGAAGAGATGGAAAAGGTGATGCTCAGATCAGGGCTTGTATGTCAAGTACCTGGCACAAGCCACACACATAGCAGGGATCTTAATAAATGGACGCTGTTGTTCCATTTATTAAGGAGCAGTAGATTCAGGAGTGAGTGCAGCCATCCTTCATGCCGTACGAGAGCGGCCACGCAGTGACATATCAGGCCCTTGCTTTAGTGGAAACACCGCAGGCTGGGCTGTCTGCTCCATGCCCCAGAGAATGAGGTCAGCGCGGGAAAGGAAGGGGCTCTACCTTTCAACAGACACTGCAGACCGCAGCGCTCAGCAAGGGAGCCTTAATACCTTTTGAGAAGATCAAATCCATTGTTTCCCCTACTTTGTTCCATTTGGGTTAAATCTCTGGGCTAAAGACACTCCTGGGTGATACAGAGCAAAAATGAAGGGCCTTAGGAGCTGGGATCATCCAACTTCCAACATCCATTCTTGCCTTAACACATCCATGAGCTCCTAGGAGGTGCCGCTGGGGTGAATTCCGAGCCGGAGCTAGGTCTCCTGCTTGGGCTGTTTTAGACTCCAGCCGTTCCTGAAGCTTTTTTTTCCTTCTTTCCCTGCCACCTTCCTTCCTTTCCTGCCTCACCCTTCCTCCCTCCCTTTTTTCTTTCTTGGCATGCCCATACCTAATTCCTTACTATATGCCCTTTATTTTAGTTCCAAACATTAGAAGTAAGCAGTTGATTTGACTTAATTCCATTATAGGCTGAATGCTGCACTCCCTGCCCCCTTCCTGTATTGAAGTCCTAGTCCGTTAGGGTCTCAGCATGAACTGTATTTAGAGATAAGGTCTCTAAACCAGGAATTCAGGTTAAATAAGGTGATGGGGGGGGGCTTTCATCTAATGACTGGCGTCCTTAAGAAGAGGAAATTAGGGCACAGGCAGGTGCAAAGGTAAGACCGTGTGGGGACACAGTGACAAAGCGAGAGAGAGAGCCCTCAACAGGAAGCGCCCTGCTGGTATCTTGATCTCAGGCTTCTCAGCCTCTAGAGCTTGATGATCTTCTCTTAAGGCCACCCCCCGTTTGTGGTACACGGCACAGTAGCGCCGAGCTGCTGCCTCCTGATGGCGCTCCGGAGAAGAACGAGGCACACACAAGTCAGTGGTCAGTGGCAAGAGAGCTGCAGGGGGCGACACCCAGCAAACTAATGCAGCCTCTGAGATGACCCTCCTCCTCCTCCTCCTTTAATATGGAACACTGTAGGAAGTTGTGCTTCCTGGCACAGGGGCCATGCAGAACCCCTCAGCATCATTCCAGCTTTAGTATATGAGCTGCTGAACGAGGGCTCCCCTTTGATTCTCTAATCCCCCAATTTACCAGAGTTGGTTTTTTTTTTTTTTTTAATTGGCTCTTCTGGACCTGGTCCCTCACCAGCTGTCACCCCACGCCACTGTCCCCGCACACTCCGCCACTCTGATTGCGTTTGCGCGTCGGTGAGCAGACCCAGACTGGCGGCATTTCTCAACGGCCCCTCACTCTAATTCATTTTAATCTGTAATATCGCTGGTGTTCGTAAGCGTGATCAGGAAACAGAAGAGACTCACAAATGTGGTGCTGTGTGAGGGGGAGGAAGGAAGACCACGACCAAAGATAAGAATTTTGGTCTGAAATGTCCTCTTACTGTTGAACAGGCAAAGCTTGTCTCCCTCTCTCCAACAGACACATTGATAACGCTCTTCAAAATCCCCCGGTTTGGGCAAAAACACTGGAAATCTGCAGATGGCAACATGACCTTGAACATGGTTATTTCAGAGCAAAAGCTTTGCATCCTTGTCCTGCTGTTTGTTTCTTTCCTTCTTTCTTTTTCCTTCCTTTCTTCCGTTCCTCCCTCCCTCCCTTTTCTTTTCTTTTTTCTTTCCTTTCCTTTTCTCTTCTCTTCCTTTCTTTTTTTCATAGTGGGCAAGCTACCAGAACCTTTTTAAAAAATGCTTATTTATGGTGCAAACTTGGAAAAGCCGTTATGCCTGTTTTTCAAGTTCCCTCCCGTGGCTGCTGCTACAAAGTGCCATTCAACAGCAACCCCTGAAAGGCCTCTAGGCAAATACACGGTTCTTCAGCGACCCACTTGGAGAACCCCAACTTGGATTTAAACACGTTTTGATATTACACCTCAGAGTTGTTCCCAGCCGTCTGTTGAGTTCCTGAAGATACGTTTTTCCAAATGTTAACGTGATGATGATTTTCAGAATTTACAGCAGCACAATGACAAGGCCAGGAGCTGCCTTGGAGACTGTAGCTACTCTGCAGTGGACGGAGGGGTAGACACCCTACAGATGTTCCCCATTTATTGTCTAAGTAGTTCCTTCAGGGAACTCCAGTAAGAACCATCGTCAGCAAAATCTAAAACCCCAAACTAGAGGTCAGCAAACTTTTTCTCTGCAGGCCCAGGTATGTAAATATTTTCAGCTTCTTGGGCCCCGTGGTCTTTATCACAGCTGCTGTTGTATCCCCAAAGCAACCACAGATAAGGCAGACACCAGCGGGCAAAGCTGTGTCCCAATAAAACTTTATTTACAAAAGCACGCAGGGAGATTGGGCTTTGCTTGCCAACATCTGCTTTAAACCTGGGCCTGCTATCCCTCTGAGGAAGATTCTGTATGGAGTTTGAACTCGTGTATACACTTTACTTTTCTTCATTTTTTCCCACCCTTAAATGCTGGAATGTTTCACACATATTTCATGTATGGTCTTGTGTCATCTTTTTTTGAAGGTAAAATGTTGGCTTGGGTGGAGTAGGGAACTGACTCTCGAGCTGGATGTTATAGATCAGTCTGATCATGATGTTGGCCTCGGCATCTCGTTTTTTTTCTTCCCATGGGACTCGTCTGGGTTGGGCACAGGCTTAGGGATCAGAGTGTAGATTTGGGACTGTGCTCAGAAATGGTCTCGTGAGTATAAAGGCAATGGAGAGAATGCTCTTAAGGCATCTTGCACTAAAGCATGTGCCTATTAACTAAGCAATAAGCTTATGGAGTAAATTACATTAGCAATTATATTAGAGATCATGTACATATACATTTATGAACAGTGGCCTGTAGGTAACAATATGCATTAAACATAGGCATTAAATTCTCAAGAAGTTGATGTATTTATTTACTTACTTATTGGATGTACTTATTAATATATATTAATCAGGCCTCATGGGTGCTAATTTCACATTCAGTCCACTTGAGACCATTAGCCAATGTCTAGTCTCTAGTGAAAGATGGTTTAGTTGGAGATGATGACAATGAGTGGAAATCAGCAAACATAAGGTCCTCAAGGCTATCTCCAGGTAGACTGGAGCCCTGAGGGACCCCAGACCATTTGGCTTCTTGAAGAGATTCCCTTGAGGGAATCGACCTGCTAGGTTATTTCCCAGCTCTCCAGACTGGAGCAGATCCCACAGGAATAAAGCGAGTAACTTCCAGGAATTCACTGTGGTGAACTTCTTGCGCAGCCAGTCGAGATGGAAGGATGCTTTGGGTAGCTTCTGGCCTCTCCTTAATTCTACCCCGAAATCTAAGATCTAAGAACATTACAGGAGTGAAGCTCTTGCATATGAAACTGACGCTGTTTAAGGAAACTTCTGCTTTCACATAAAAGCCCCTCAAGGTACACTTTGGATAGACTGTATGGGTTAATTTATGAATAAACTGTCATCTGTATGTGTAGTATGATACCCATGGATGAAAAGGTAGGCAGAAAGAGAAAAAACTAGGCCGAAACCCATGTTTGGCCTTCAAATGTTGAGCTGGCGTCATTTGAATTCCTTCTTTATGTCAGCTCTCATAGGGAAGCAAAGGCATTTCAGAGGCTTACCTGTACAAAAAGAGACTTTGTCTATTTTCACCTTTCTTGCCAGTTTGGAAATCTTATTGCGTGGCCTGGGTTACAGAAATAGGCAAAACTAAATAGAGAAATCTGCTTTGTGGGAACAGACTTGGAAAATGTGGTTTCTAAGATAGTGATAGGCTTTATGTACGGGGCTTTCTGTTATAATTATACTTAAAGAACCAGAAAAGTGAATTCAGATGAAAAACATGCATTGGGTACTTGGAAAGTGTACCTTCTGTAGACAGGTTGTGTAAAACCCTATCAAGGGAATTCTCCAGAAAAAGACTTGAGAATTTGCTCAAGGTGTTGGGATGAAAAGTACTGCTAAGTTGTTTTAATGACTGGCTGTAATTTGATGGAAAGAGGAAAAATAAAATCCCCCAGATGATGATCCACAGTAGACTTACTTCCTCATGCTCCATGGATAATTTCTGGGAAACATGTTCATTTTCCACCCTTACTTGACAAGCTTTGAATATGTATTTTCACTGTGCATCTGAACATCTTTCCTAGGTTCCTGAACTGTGCTGTCCAATATGGCAGCCACCGGCCCTGTATTGCTACTAAGTACTTAAAATGCGACGACTGTGTCTGAGGAACTGAATTGTTAATTTTACTGAATTTCATTTAATTTAAATTTAAACAACCACTGTGGTTATTGGCCATTTTATTGGGGGGGGGGTGGCAGGACAGATATAGAGTATTTCCATCATCGTGAAAAGTTCTATGTAGTGCTCTGTTCTAGAGTGTGAGAGATCCAATTTTTTTCACAGAGTTGTTTTCAATATTGGAAACTTGGTTTTCTCCCAGCTGACAAAGTGTAAAAAAGAAGGCTGTGAAGAGAATGACTTTGCTCCCATTTTATTCAGACAACATCAATACTTGTTCAAAACGTTCCCCCCTTACCCTGAGTTATTCCATTTCTTTTTACCTGCAGCATTTTGTATTTCTTTTTTCTCATGTAGTTAAATACAAATATAGTAATTTCAGGAAACTCTTTACTTAGTTGTGCTTGAAATATCCCCCCTCATCCTTAGAATCCTAACTGAGTGGCCAACCCCACATTCTCAGTAGGGAAGACAACGAAGAGAGAGACTTGTATTCTTTGTGCCAAACAGAAAAATGCTGTGGGTTAGCGATAGAAAATTCAGAGGGAGGAGGCTTTCTGGGTCTTGAAAATGGACTCAGAGATGTGCATGTGAATGTACCTTCCTGCTCTCTTTAGTTTCTCAGGAAGGTATCTGTAAGTATCTCATTTAGCCTTTTTTTGTTTTTGTTTCTGGTCTCACGTTAAGTACACATTAGCTTCAGGAAAGAGAAGACTAAGCCTTTATTTTTATTTTTTACTTAGAATTGAAAATAATTAAAATGTATTCAGCTTCCACCATCTCTACTCCCTTATACAAACAGAACATTCAGATTTTAGATACACTTTTACATATTTGTTTCCCCATTTGAAAAATGGAACAAGAAGTTGAACAATAGTTTACATGTTGATGTCTGAAGGATACATAAAAAACCCCGAAATAATTTGACAGAAAAATTTTTCAGAAGCACTTTGGAGTGGACACTATTTTTTTTTTCTCCCCAAAGGTTGGTTTTGCAGACTAAGAGACCATGGACTTGGAATTCACGATGTATTGAAGAGACCTTTATTTTTTGGTCATGGTTTACAACCATGTATTTCAGGATGTACGTAATGGATCTCGAAATGGTCATATACCATCAAAATGGTCAAGATGATAATTTTCTGATAATTCCATCAGAAAAAAAACAAATTGAAACTGAAACACACTGAAATTATGAAGGAGCAGTCTGCCTGCGGGCACCCATCCTGTCTGTTTTGTCCCCAGGCTAAACCCAAGCACCCCGCGGCATCTGTGCTATACTTGGTTTCTGTAGAATGAAAGCATTAAAATGTACCAGTCAGTCCTTCTATTATTATGGAGTAAGCAATATAACCATAAGAACGTAGGGAGTCAGGGCCACTTCTGGATGGTTTTTGAGGCTGGAGATCCTACTGTTCAGAGAGGCAGACACGACTTGGGATAAGCCGCCTCATGCACAAGGCTTAGTCTCCGGGTCTCTCCACAGGACTGTCTCCTGTGCTGCAGAAAAGTTTCTGGAGAGGCAGACCCAGTGTCAGAAACAGACAGGGTTAGCTGTCCCTGCTGGCATTTACACTTGAAGGAGCTTCTGGGCTTTCTGGTTGATGTAAAGTAGAAGCATAGGAGTGGAAGAGAGTCACCCCCAGGTCCGCATCGACACCCAGCTTCCCATTCCTTCCCTTTATCTTGTCTCCTCTGTAGATTGTCAGAAAAATGAATCAGCAACATTGCATCCCACTCAAAAGATTGCCAGCACCTTCTCCAAATAATAGCCATCAGCATATTTAATAGACTTCAGCTGTCTTTTTGGGCAATCTGGCAGAAAACTTAACTGAAAAAAAAAAAAAGAGAGATTCTTAAAGAGAAGCACTGCTTTATTGCTTAAATGTGGAAATAATGGAGACCACCAGCTAAGCTAATAGTTTTGTGAAAAAGAAAGTTAAATAGGTCGTTTGCTACTGCAATAGCATATATGTAAATGGAAGGTGACGAAGGGGAGTAATACGTGAAAAGGGGCTCCAGTTTACCCCCAGCTCGTTACTCTTCTGAGCTCTCCACCCTCAAGAGGGATCTACATATCATCTGAAGGAGCAAGAAACAATCTGTGATCCCTCCAAGCGGACTGTCTGCACACAAATACCACACAGTGCAATTCACGCTTCCACGTCTCCCTTCCTCCCTCAAACCCTCTCTTGCCCGTGTTTCTCCCTGAAAGGGATTCTTGACTTCGTGCTTCCTTCTTGCCCTTGGACGCTGGCTGGACTCCAAGCAGCAATGGAAACGTGTGAGTTTGGCAGACCTGACCTGGGAAATTAGGCAGTTTGGGACATTTAGCCAGGTTAGCCCAGAGGTGAGAGCTGTGACATGATGTATGCACAGAAAGGCATGATTCCTGACAGCTGTTCAGAGTCCTTCAAAGAAATATATGTCCCCAAATAGCTTTCATTCGGAGGTTGGTGCACGCCTCCGAGGTGGCCCAGAAATCACTGAAGCTCATCTTGTTTCTTTCTTTCTCCCTCCTACCCTCCCCCGCCCCTCTTTCTCCTTCTCCTCCTCTCCCTCCTTCTTCACCTTCTATGAACTATTTAAGCTCTGAAAACCATTTAAACCCAAGTGGGCCATGATATCAACTCTTCCCCAAAAAAATAGAAATAAAAAAAGGCTGATATTTGCAATCTTGTTTTTTTTCTGGCCCTGCCCCCAGACCCTCAAAAACATTTAATAATAAATAGATAGAACTCCACCAAGGACAGAAAATCCCCCCACCCCCATTAGTATTAGTCGGGGCTCTTGTCTCTTTCTATGTCTGAGTTTGGAGCTGACCTGGTTTAGACCTTCCCTTCTCTTCTGTTCTCTCTGCAGAAGAGAGATGGGAGCTCCTGGGACTTCCTATAAAGAGGGGATTTAAAACTCTATGAATCTTGAAACATGAGTAACTAAAGGAAACCCGAGCGCCAGTTTTGACTTTCCCATCCGGACGGGTCCTGGCTTTTATTTCCTCTGCACCTGCCTCTCGCGTCCTTTTCTTCGGGAACAAACACAGTCAGCAGGGTATCTAGAAAGGATATTAACATATTCAGTTTCCGGTTTGGGAACCCTGAGTCTCCTGTTCTCCCAGCCCCCCTGAAGTGAGGTGTGGAAGCATCCTGATGTTTGATTGTCCTGATGACAGAGCAGGAGGCAAAGAGAGATTAGGTTCTGTGGACTGGGACAGCCAGGAGATAAAGGCGGGTGGGTCTCCTTCTAGGGATGGTGGGCACCTGACCTTTCCTTCACTGACTTCCTGCCTGTCCATATTCTCACGCTTGCAGTGGGAAATGGGCTGCTGTCCTAGTCCCCTTACTGCAGCAAGAGCTACTGTGAGTGTTGCTGCTGGACTTTGTACGGAAGTCTCATGCATGCTGTCTGTGGCAGATTGCAAAATGTGCTCTCAACCTTTCACACCCCAACACCCCGCCCTTATATCCATGCGTCCTTTCAATGTGACTTTGCAGCTCCTTTGATCAAAAGGTAGCATCTGTTTTCCACTGCACGTGGGCTGACCTGCTATGGTTTTTAGAAGGTAGTAGAAGTGATGATGAGCCAGCGGTTGATGGGTCTCTGTTGTGGACAGAATTCCAAGAAGACCCACAGTGACACTCACTCTTGTGTAATCTCCTCGCCTTGAGTTGCTCAGACCTGTGAGTATGACGACGTACCAGTCTTCTGATTCCTTTGTAGCAGGAGGGATTTTTAGAAAATATAATAACTCTACAAATCCCTTGACTTTAAGACAAAGAAAGTGTCCTGGTGGGTCTGACCTAACCCTACAGGCCCTTGAATCGGGTCTGGAGCTCAGAGACTGAAGAAGTCAGAGATCTGAAGCCTGAGAACTATTGGAAGCACCCTCTCTGGTTGTAGAGGCTCCTATGATAAGGAGTGTGGGAAGCCTCTGTTTTGCTGAGAGTGACCTCTGACTGACAGCCAGCAAGGAAACAAGGACCTCAGTCCTACAACCACAAGGAACTGAATTTTGACAACACCCAAAATAAGATGGGAAGCAGATTTTTCCCCCTAGAGTCTCCAGAGATGAACTCAGCCCAGCTTGTTTCCAGCTTGTAATGCCCAGAGCAGAGAAGCCAGTCCTATTCTGCTGAACTTCTGATTTAGAGAACTGTGACCTAATAAATGACTGTTGTGTTAAGTTCATGGTAATTGTTATACTAGAGTAAAAAATTTAGACAGTCTCAAAAGACCTGTGCATTTCTGTCCTCTCCTGGAGCCTTGCCAAGGTTATGAGACTATGGCCAGACTATTCGGCAGGGAATGAAGCACAATTGAAGTGTCCTGCTGAAGGCTGGGCTACTTCTAGAACCAGAGCCACTTTGTCCCCCAAGATGCCCAAGGGAGGTCAGCCAGAGTAGAACACTTAGCTTATCCCAGTCTAGACTGCTAACCTGCAGAAGCATGGGTGCTGCGGTCTGAATGTTGGGTTCCCCTGGATTCATATGTTGAATCCTAACCCCTCTGTGAGTAGGGCATGAGGACAGAACCCTCACGAATGGGATTGGTGGTCATACAGGAGAAGTTCTAGAGAGATCCCTCACCCCTTCTGCCATATGAGGTTATAGCAAAAAGGTGAACCACAGATCAGGCTCTCACCAGACACCAAATCTGCCAGCACCAAGATCTTGGACTTCCCAGCATCCCAAACCCTGAGAAATAAATGCTGTTGTGATAAGCCACGCAGTCTGTGGAGTTTTGTGGTAGTAGTCGGGACAGACTGAGACAATGGGCTGCAAGAATTCTGTTGCTTGGTCTGTTATGTTTTGGGGTGGTGTGTTGTCAGCACTATATCACTGGCATACCATCTATCCTCGTGAGCAGACCCCCCCCTTTGGATGTCTTTGCTTCATGGGGACATGTACATTATCACATTCGGAAGGGGTAGGTTGATTTTGCTGTCTAGTGTTGAGACCTCATTTCCATGAGGTATTGGACAGTAGACGACCTTTGAGCCGATGAAACTGTGGCATGGTTTGGAACAGGATTATCGTACAGGTTGTGTCAAAATTCTTCATTGCCGTTCCAATTCTTGGTGGAAACATGATCAATTTATAAACATTCTTTGTGACCAGGAGCTCAGGATCAATGATTTTAACAACCCAACTTTTCACAATTGGAAATTGGAAATGATTATAAATTGCAAGAATGTAAAAAAATGAAAGTCATCTTGCCAAAGCAGACAGACAGACGGTGGCAGACAAGAAATGTAAAACATGGAGATAAAAGCATTTCCACGGTGGGCTCATGTTGTCGGACTTTAAAGTTGTGCAGACAAATGTGCATCCAAATGAGTCTGAACTGTCCTTAGTAAATGCAGGGAGCTGTTTCACCTACTGGGAACTCTTCTTCAGCCTGTTTTATGTTTTCTAGATAGACAAGCAGTTCTGTGAAACAAATATGGGGGAGGCTTCATTTTATTTTCAACTCCTGATCTGGATATTAGGGGTCTCAGATTTAGAAATTTCAATTTCTACAGCATTTCAGTAACAGGAGGACCATTGTAGCCTCCAGTGTTACTGTCTCTGTCCAGGAGCCGTGATGAAGGTCCATCCCCATCCCCAAAGGAACCAAGGAATGTGGGGACAGACGTCAGTGAAGGGAGGTCGCTCTAAGACTAATGTGAAGGACTAATGTGAAGACTCGATCAGCAGTGGGGCTGCCCTTGTGGGCAGGTTAGGTGGGGCTGTGGCAGGCAAAGAATCAACAGTGGTTTGCAGAACAAATAGAAGAACAACAGGCAGTTTTTCAGAAGGTCAGACCGGGCAGGGGCGGGGGATGTCTCCACATAAAACCTGGAGGTAAGGAGCTTAATTTGGCATTTGTAACCCATAAATAAGAGGAGAACAAAGTGTAGGATGAGGACAGGCGGATATGAGTATTCAAACCATCCTTGGAGAGGCCTGAGGGTCATCACTGGTTTCTCTGATATGGAGACCTGCAGGTATGTCCCAGGAGGAGAACTGACTTCTGGATGCTCGATGTGTTTGCCGAGATCCTCGGCTGGGAATTGTTACGGATGCTGACCTGAGAAACAGAGTCAGTGCACTCTAGGAGGGATTCTGCTCGGTGCACATAAATGAAGACTGGGCAATTTGTCCAAATGCTATCGCTGCTCCCTTGTGCTGTCAGGCGGAGGTGATGAAGAGAGGGCAAACTGACCCCCAGTAAAGCCTCAGTCTGGCACGGTTCTATTCTAGAAGAATCTGGGTCTTATGAACCAGGCTTCCATGGGACATTTGCAAGAGGAGAATGATGGTTAGGACTGAGACTTAGCAAAAGCCCAGTCTTTTTCTTGTTTGGATGCAATCTTTTCCTCTGGGGGGTGGGGGTCACTATACAGTATGCCTCTCTCTTTCTGGGAAACATTATTCAGACAGATTTCTTTATCCTGACCCGTGGACCCCCATCTAGTCTCTTTCCACATTGCACCCCTCTTGCCACAGCCTTCTGTCATTCTAGACAAGGGAAGAGCATCTTAGTGCAGGAGTACCAGAGGGAGACGGGCCTAAGTATGTCCCTGACCCAGAGTCTCTTGTCTCTATGCATTCCCTTTACCTGTGCATACTTGGCAGACCTGGAACATTCCTCTGCTATAGCATCCGTTGTATTGTCTTTAGGTATCCACTTGTTTCCTCTACATTAGACCCTGTGCTCCTGATATATAAATCCTTTATTTCATTCATGTCTGACGGTAGGCACACATCACAGGGCCTGACACACACGGGCACTCAAATATCCACTGAATAAATGTAACTACATATGAGGGTACTACACGTATGACCATTTTTTTTTTTGTTGTTAAAATAATTTTGGGGGCTGTTTCTTTTTAAAAAAATGATGTGAAATCATAGAGACAAAAGTCCCTAGGCATGGTATCTCTTGAGATACAGAGGGCTAGAAATAGCTGTTGTGTGGAGCTTGTACTTCAAAGGGTGCCGGGCACTAAGTGTTGCCATGTTTGATCTCTGGTCTGTATCAGAGAACTAAAGGGCAGGAGAGGCTGAGGAGTGGAGGAGAACAAATATCTTGTTTTAAGTTCAAAGCAGTGCTTTTGTGACCTATTACATTATCAGGAGTGACACAGCCCACCCCTGTCCTCCGGATAAACCTTTGGGTGTCACCAGCTCTGTCTGGGCTATGAGCTGTGGGCATGTCTCTTGGCTGTAAGCCTGGGGGTCCCAGTCCTGAGGTGCTCTTGTCTGTGGCTTTCCCGGGAGGCCAGTGATTGACTTCACTGCCTGCCTGCTTTTAAGCCAGGTGTGTGTTTTATTTTCTGGCAGAGCTATTGTTTCCTTACTGCCCTAAACCGTCAGATTTAGGGGATATTTAAGGTCGCAAAAGAAGCAGTTGAGCCTCATTCCTGAAATGAGATGTTTTCACTGGCAAGGAGAAATGTCTTCATCAAATAGTGGCTTCCAAGCAGATTCTGAGTATGGGGAAGTATAATTACAATACAGAGTATGGCCCTTTTTCAGGGATTGGGTATTTATGGATTCTGGTTTCATCACATAGTATCTGCATGACTGTGGGTTACTCAATCTCTATAAGCTTCAATTTCTTTGTATGCAAAATAGACATCATAATATAAACAGGGAATTGTGAGTGCTGGCGGGGGGGGGGGGGGGTTGCTGCTCATTCCTTACTCCTGATGTTTGTTTCCGTTTGGAAGGACCACCTTCTTCCCTTTCTCCCCTCTCCATTATCATCAGACTAAGGCTGATAGCCTCTCTCTACTTCTCCCTCACTCATTCAGAAATCGTTTAGTCCGTTGGCAGGTATGAAAGAACACATGCCGGGTGCCTCTATCCTCTATCATTTCTCCTGGGGACAGGCTGCTTACAGGGAGCCAGAATTGTTCCTGCAGAGATGGGACAAGGACAAAGAGAGGTCAGCTGCCCTCCCCCAGCACCACCTGACTCGTCTGCCATGGCGGGCTCTGTGCTGTGATCCCCGCCTCCTGGTAATCATGTCCCGTGTCTAATTTCCCCTCCCCTTCAAGGGTGGGCATGACCTGGTGACTTGCTTCTAACAAACAATATGGCAAAGTGATGGCATATTGCTTCTGAGATTAGGTTACACAAAGACTGTGATTTCTGTCTTTCTGGACCCCTCTCTGTATCATAAAGCCCTCGAGCCCAGCAAGGTGCTCTGTTAGAAATGGCCCTAAGGAGAGGTCCACACAGCAAGGGTCTCATGTCTCTGGCAATGGCCAACAAGGAACTGAGGTCCTCAGTCCAGTGGCCTGAGGAACTAATCCTGACCATAGCTGGTGAGACTGGAAGCCAGTCTTCTCTCGCTTGAGCTTTTGATGACCACAGCCTCGCCAACACCTTGATCGTAGCCTCAGAAGAGTCTCTGAACCAGACCCCAAATCAGCTGTGCTGCACGCAGATCCCTGATCCACATAAACTGTGAGATAAGACATGTTTGTTGTTTAAAGTTACTACATTTTGGGGTTATTTGTTACACAGCAGCTGGCTAGACCTGGGTGATTCTTGCATTCAGTTTTGGGAAGCCAATTGTCCCTCAGATGTAAGTGTATTCTTCAGCGCTGTACCCAGACTGGTCATGAAGATGATCATTTGCTCCCTGCCTGCATTTTACTTTTTATCTCATTCCCCAAATGTCCATTAATTCGGAACCTGGACAAGGGAGACATGTGTTATTTATCACCCACCAGGCCTCTGCTAAAATCCCCCACGCAAAGGGTTTTCATGGGGGTTCCTTGTCTTTAAGAACTGCTGTAGGGATTGGTGCAAGTGAAGTCAGTAGCTTTGCCCGAGACAGGATTTTTCCTGTTTCTCTGCTATCATTAAAAATGCTCATGTTCTTTCTAGTCCCTTTGCAGGCTGATGCCAGAGGCTTATGCACTTTGAAGTCTCTGCATCTCCAAACCCAATTCACAAACTTTTCCAAGGCCACTGTCTTGGCCTCGCCGTTGGCTCCTCCCATCGAAACCTCCGCATCTGAGGGCCAGATCCCAGTAGTAGTAGAAATCTCAAGTTCATGTGAAGTCAGCGTGGGAGGAATGCGGGGGTGCTTAAGCAGCCACTGAATTTCGGGGTCACTTCAGGAGGAGGACGGGCTTCCTGCCCGATCGTCGAGGCCTGCGCATGTTACTTCGGGGAGCAACAGAGAGAGATCCGGACTATTATTTAATAGTTAAAGATTTCTTGGAACGTGTTCACGAGGCTGCAAGCATTCGGGCACCCTTTGTTTTTTTCTCACTTGCTCGTTTCCAGTTTGGGAAATTTAAATGTGTGCACTTAATTCCAAGGCTTTGGTCACTCCTGGACATCTCTCAGACATGCTCCAGGATTGCCCCCTGGATTGACAGCCTCTCACTAGGGCTGATAGCCCCTGTTGGGCAGGGAGTGGGCACCGTTTGACCCCCTCTGGAGGGAAAGCGGGTGGAGACATGGGGCTTGGCAGCTCAAGAAAGTTAAAATGTGCTGTCTCCATTTCTTCTCTTGCATCCTATTTCAGATTTTTTTTTTTTTTTTGGTAAAGGATTTTAAAACAGAAAAACAGCATTTGGATTTTATAAAATACAACAGATCAATTCCTACTTGTGGTTTTACCCCGCAGCATAGAGAACAGTTCTAACAGATATTTTTCAAAAATCATTAGGTTCACCAGAATTTAAGCTGGCCCGTGACATTTGGAGTGGATTCATTTTTTTTTTTTTTTTAAACCTAATACTTTTCCACCCCCCACTGGTCTCTGGCCTTTAATCCTGTTCTCTACAACACGGATTTGGGGGGAAAAAAACATGTATTTGCCCACTGAAGATATACTTTCATATTCTTTCACATTCACGAGTTTCTGAGCAAATGTAACTGTTTGCATAGGAACAAAAGCACAGCTGATGAATTTCCCACTGTTTAGCCAGCCTCCACGACTTTTCATAATCCTCAATTTCTGATACCAACCTCTCAATTTCCTCTGAGGCTACCCTGGTGATATGGTTATTTTTGTATCTGCATTAGGTTATATAGGGTAATCAAAAATCATTGGTGATAGTTGTTAAAAATGGGTTTTATTTTAGGAGACATTATATAATTTTAATATAAAGTGAATATGGAGTAGATCTGCCTAGTTAATTTGTGAAAGTACCTGTCATTTAACTAGGGCACTGGATTAGTTTCCTATTGCTACTATAATAAATTACCAAAAACTGAGCATTTAAAACAGCACTATTCTTAAAAATCTGACAGGTCTGGAGGTCAGAAGTTCTGAAATGGGTCTCCTGGGGCTAGCTGTCAGCAGGGCTGTTTCCTTCTGGGGGCTTAGGGTGGGAGGGGGTCTGTTTTCTTGCCTTTCCAATATCCAGAGGCTGCCTGCATTCCTTGGCTCATGGCCCTGCAGGGCTTCAATCTCTTTCTTTTGTTATATCTCCTGTGACTCTGACACTCATGCCTCCTTCTTTCATTTACAAGGATTCTTCTGATTCTAGTGGGCCCACTCAGGTAATTCAGGGGGAAAAAAAATCTCCCTGTCTCAAGGTTTCTAAATTAGTCCCAACTACAAAGTCTCTTTTTGCCATGGAAGCCATGGAAGGTGACGCATGCATGTTGCGGAAAAATCTGACACCACCGAGGGAACTCAAGTGGCCCACGGAAACCAGGGAGAACTTAGCCTTATTATTGCTGGCAGGCTCAGCGGGATGGTTTCCCAAGAGTGAGCACCTGACAGCCTTACGGGTGAGTTTTTATGGTTATGGGTGATGGGGCATGGTAATGGCATGTTTTCGCTGTCTCTCAGGGCTGATTGGCCCCTTCTAGTGGAAGTATAATCTATAAGGAGGCGGCTCAGGAGAGTGCTAAGTCATCCTGGGGGACTTGTTTTCTTCTTTTCTTAACCAAACCAGACAGCCATCTGGTCTTTTCTTCGCCTCAGCAGGAGCAATTGAGAGCAGCAGACAGGAAAGAGCTGGGGCCCCGGGGTGCCCTAGAGATCATCTTTATCTAGATTTAAGGGACTCTATCCGTGGAGGGCGAGGATACGGGCTGTCGTGTGTTGAGAGACGGTATTTCTGATGAATCAGACAAAGCTGTTAAGGAGACAAGGATTGCGGGTAACTAGGAGGAGTAGGGACAATAAAGGGCCTGCTAGGGGTAATAGCCAGGATGTCCATGATTGTAGGTTGAAACCCCAAGGTGGGAGTTCTTCTTGACGACACTGGATGTGTTCCCGGAGCTTGTGAACCTTGAAAGTGATGATCCTGGACTGGTTGATATAGTAGCAACTTTCTTCCTGGAGGAAGAGCAGGTTCCTCCCTTCTCAGCAGTGAGGAGATCTAGGGCTCACCGATTCTGGAGGGTTATTGCCACCAGACTGGAGAGTTGTGTCTGGAGGGATGTTAATGAATCTGCGATACGTTCCAAGTCATTGCTGAGCTCCTGTGAAAGTTGAAGTAAAAGTTAAGGGAAGTCCTGAGGCCCCATGCGCCAGTAGCTATGCTGGCAAAGACTCTGACCCCCAGGAGGAGTGGTAAGATTACTGCCGGTCGACGTTGGTGGTGAAGAGAGACCCAGGACTGGAACTGGAAGTCCAAGTATATATAGTGAGGCAGAGGGGAACAAAAACACAAGTATGCAACCAGAAAGGGTGTTACTTTTGTTGTGGCACCTAAAGAGAAGGTTGTTTTTGCAGGAGAGGAAGATGTGGGGTTGGGGGGCTTCAGTAAGGTAGAGGAGCTGTGAAGTTCTGGCAGCCCAGGCCTGGGGCCTCGGTGCAGCCGGGATAAGAAAGCAAGTTAGATCGTCAGCTAGAAGCAGTGGGACTGAGTTTTGTACGGGGCCAAAACTCATAGGGCTTGTACTATTGGGCAACAGCCAGTTAGAAAGGATGGGGATACCCAAGAAAGCCAATTGAACCAAGGGGAGACAAACCTAGCAGGCGGAACCAGTAGGGGAATGGGTTGAGTTGAGCCATACGTGGTAGGAGGTGTTTAAGAGCTGGTGAGTGTAGTTTTCAGTGGGTGGCCCTGGGATTGAGGTTTATAGAAGAGAACCTGGGCCGCAGAGGGGGTCTGTCTGGGTAGAGAGTGAATGTTGTTCTGGGGTCCCTCCTGGAAACATACAAATGCAGTCCCCAGCATCGTGGCTGGTCCCAGTAGGAGCCTCCAAGGTTCTGTGGGGTAATTGTGAGTGTTTGGTTGCCCTGGGACATGTAAATCGGGGAGACCCGAAGGTTGCCTGATGTCACCCATGGGGCTATGGTCTTACAACCCCATTGGTCACAAAGGTTTTCCCCACATTCCTCTAACCCCCGGTCTGGGCAAAGATCTATCTGGTGCCCCTGTTCTTTACATAGCCTCCCTTCAAGCACTTGTTCCTTATATGGAGCCAGGAGTTGACATAGGGATATCTGGAAGGTGGGACACTTGCCAGTGGTCTGGTTACGAAGGACTTTGTCCTGGCCTTCCAAAGTCTGGGTTAATTTCCAGTCATATGTTTTTGGGTTAGTGGGGACCCCTGGAGGGAAGAGGCAGAGGAAACTTAGTAGCTGTAACGTGAGGCTCCAGCTGGGTTGAGAAAGGAGAGGATGTATTTTAGAGCTTAGGGGCCCTTCTTTAGCATGATCTCCAGAGGGTTTGATGGTCTCGGATGTGGGATCCGGGTAGCTTGGTCTGGGTTTGCCTTTTTCACTCATGAATGGTGGATCCATGGTATGATATTGGTAAACTTGAGGGCAGTGGGAGTTATGAGAATTACTATATGTGGGCCAGTCCAGGTTGGGCGAAGGGGTTCACGTTTCCAGTCTTTAATCCCAGACCTCATCTCCAGGGAAGAAGGAATGGACAGGGGTTCCTAAGGACACAGGGGCCCTCTCTAATATGTGGGCATGTAGTTCTGCAAGGATTTTCCAGAAGTAGCCCTTGATATTGAGTAAGCCTGGCATGTGATATCCATTTCTGACCCTGACTGTTCAGATGAGTGATGACTGAGGGGGAACTTTTACTGTGAGCTCTTGTCCTAGAGTGAGATTGTCAGCCTCCTTGATGAGAAGTGTGGTGGCTGCCCATAGGCGAGGGGGCCATTCGGGGGTAACAGGGTCTAATTTCTTTGACAGAGATGCAATGGGCTTTTCCCAAGGGCCTATTGGTTGGGGTCAGAAGTCCTAAGGCAATTTTTTTTTTTTTTTTTGAACATACAGGCAGAAGGGTTTCCCAGTATCAGGTAGGCCTATGGCTGGGGCCCTTGGGAAAAGGGCCCTTCCAAGTAAGTCCTGAGTTCCTTGAGAGCCTTCTCTTGTCTTGTCTGATTATTGGTCCCGTTAGTGAATCGTATAGGGGCCTGGCTATGACTGAGAACCCTGGTATTCAGATTCTACATAATCCTGCAGCCCCCAGGAACTCACGCAAAGCTTGTTTGGTGGTGGGCTGTGGTAGGTTAGTTATCATGGCCTTTCATTCAGTGCTGAGGGCCCATCTTCCTTGAGCTGTCAAGAATCCTAAGTATTTGACCTCTTGTCTACATAATTGAGCCTTTTTCCAGGATGCTCGATATCCTCTTTCTGATAAGTGATGTAGGAGGCCGAGTGTTGCTTGGCAGCAGGTTTCCTTAGTTGGGCTGGCGATGAGAAGGTCATCAACATCCTGGAGTACCTTGCATCCAGGTCGTTCCCTGGGGAAGTCAGCCGAGACAGAGGCCAGGACTTCACTAAATATTGTTGATGAGTTTTTAAAACCCTGCGGAAGTCTGGTCCAGGTGAGTTACATCTGGCATCCAGAGCTGACATCAGTCCATTCAAAGGCAAAGAGAGGTTGACTTCTGGGGGCTAGGCGAATACAGAAAAAGGTGTCCTTTAGATCGAGGCAGGTAAACCAGCCAGTGTCTGGCGGGATCTGGCTTAAGAGGGTCTAGGGGTTTGGCACCGCTGGGTGTAGTCTGAGCAACTGGTTTAAGGCACACAAGTCCTGGACAGGTTGGTAATCACCGTCGGGCTTTTTCACCGGGAGCAATGGAGTGTTCCAGGGAGACTGGCAATTGACTAGAATGCCTGCTTCTTTTAGTCACTCTTGGTGGGCCTGTATGCCTATTTGGGCTTCCTGTAAGATTGGATACTGCCTTTGCTGTGGCGGCTGTGTTCCAGCCATTCTAGAATTACTGGAGCTCATTGGATGGCAAGTCCAGGAGGGTTATCTTCCGCCCATACATTGGGGACTGCAGTCAGTAGGCCTTGGGGTTTGTCTCAGGGTGTTCCTGTTCGAACAGTCTCCATTCTTCGTCCCGGGGTGTGTTGAAGGACAAAAGGATTCGAGGTCCGGCAGGGTTTAGACTCATGGTGTCCTACTCAGAAGATTCGAAGAAGATTCATACTCCTAATTTAGAAAGCAAATCTCTTCCCAGTAAAGGGAGTGGGCAGTCTTAAACGTATAGAAATTGATGGGATACAGTGTGTCTGCCTAGCTTATGAGTTCGGGATTGGCGGCAAAAGGGTTGACTTGTGGCTTGATCCCCTGTGACAACCATGATGGTTACGATTTGTCCTGTAAGGGGTGTCACTGGTGTAGTTACTACCGAATGTTCTGTCCCGGTGTCCACTATGAAAGTGACCTTCTGGCCCCCCACTTTACATCAACCATGGGCTCCCGGGGGCCTAACATTAATGAGCCCCGTCCCTGTCAGTATGAGTCTATTTTGGATAGTCATAAAGTCTGGATCCTGGTCTGCCTGGCTTTTAGCTCAGGTGGAGGATTTGAATTATTTTGGCCTTTGATTTGGGCATTTGTTCTTCCAATGCCCCATTTCCTTGCAGAATGTGCATTGATCCTTTTTGAGGGTTCTGCGTTGTTGAGGCTGCTCTCTTAACTGTTCTGGTGGTCCTCATAGTTGAGAGTTTTGTTGAAGGGCTGTGGCCAGGAGGGTGACCTTTTGTTTCATCTTCTTTTCAACCTTGCATTTTGCTGCAGTGTCTCGGTTTCGATAAAACTTATTGGCTATTTCTAGTAGCTGGGTGATGTTTATCCTGGCAAAACCCTCAAATTTTTGGAGCCTGTGACAGATATCAGGGACTGACTGTGCCACGATGGCTGCATTCACTATCCGTTGGTTCTCGGGTGCTTCTAGATCAAATGGAGTGTATATGCGGAAAGCCTCACAAAGCCGCTCTTAGTAATTACCAGGAGTTTCTTCCACGGCCTGAGTCACGTCAGCTATCTTTGATATGTTGGTAGGTTTCTTGGCACCTTGTCAGAGACCTCGAAGGATGACTTCCTGGTAGCCCTTGATGGTGTTACGACCTTCTTCTGTGTTGAAGTCCCAGTTGGACCAATGTCTGGTGCAGACCCTGGAGCTCATCCCTTGGTATTCATAATGTCTGCTGGAGTCACCTCCTTGAGCCACTTATGCGGCTCCTGATGGATTCTTCTCTCCTTAGTATTGAACAAGGTGTGAAGGAGCTGTTGACAATCTTCCCACGTTGGTTGGTGGGTTTGGAAGATGGATTTCATGAGGTCAATCATTGCCTGTGCTTTCTCTGAATAAGCAGGAGTATGATGTTTCCATTTAAGGAGGTCGGTAGTGGTGAAAGGCTGATAATAGATGATGGGCCAACCCAGTTGGGAGGTGCCATCTGCACCAATAGTATTGGGACCTTGAGTTTTACAGAGGGGCATTTGGTAAGTTGGGATCTCCCATGTTTGGAGACGGCACATGGTGTTTCGGGGTTCAGGTTCTGGGGAAGAGTCCCCATCATGAGTAGTTGGAGGCTGTGCGGAGGCTGGTAGTGAGACTATTGACTGTTGGGGAAACAGAGGTGGCAGGGAGACTGTGGCCATTGGCAGAATCAGAGGTGTCGGAGACGCTGCAGTTGGCGCTGGAATGGGGAGCAGCAGGGATAGAGCCAGAGGCAGCGGGGTGCTGGGCCCCACTTCAGGAGCAATTGGGGGAAGGAACATATGGGGGTGGGAGCTCTTCCTCTGGGTCCCCCAGATGTATGGCTTTATTCTGAGTATTTCAGGTTGGTTGAGCGAAGAGGACCCTGCCCTGTCCTTTACTATAAATGAAGAATGTACCCATGGGGGAAGGGTTCTAGCTATATTTAACCAGGAGTCAATATATGGAAACTGATCTGGGTGCCCTGGGTTTCCTGTGACCACGAGATAATCATGTCTGATGGTGGGCAAATCTAACGTTCCTTCTGAGGGCCATCCAACATCAAAACTAGGCTGTTCTAGCTCCCAGAGGGTCCTGGGTTCTCCCAGGTTCATATGAACCCCATAGTCACCGCTGGAGCCCTTTTTAAAGTTTCTAAGCATGCACTCTAAGATAGTGGGTTTACTGGGTTTCCCTCCCATTGTGAATGATGTCGCAGACAAAGGGAGGTGCTGTCCTGCTTGAATCCCTCGTGGGAACTTAGGAGTGTCTTAGCTAAGGTCTGTTCATATAAGCCCCAGACCAGGCTACTCCATGGTGTAGATGACCGTTTGCTGTATGATGCTCCGTGAGACTCAGGGTGCAGCCCACTCAGACTCCATAGCTGAAGTGGTGGAGCCGTACAGACAGATCCACATGGTCAGGCACTCTTCACATTCAGACAGGTTGGACAGCCCTCTCTGGGTATCCCTGACTAATAGGAGGTGATCAGTCTCCCCTTCCATCCTCAGTAGATGGGTCTGACTCAGACAGTGGCTCCAGGGCTTACCCGGTCTGATGGGTGGATCTTGCCAGTTGTCTCTTATTGTTGGTCCAGTAGGGTGGAGGTGAGCTGCAGCTATCTGGTAGAACCCAGCTATGGGTTTGCCGAGATCAGCGGAGCGTGCCTAAACTTTAGGGTAGTAATCTATTGCCCTCCATGGCCTGCCTGCGGTCCCACACTGGTGGCACAATGGGCCAGTGTGGTTGGGTTTCCCAGTCGGGGAAAATCTGACACGACAGAGGAAACTCAAGCGGCACATGGAAGCCAGGGAGATCTTAGCTTTATTATCACCTTTGGGCTCAGCGGGATCTTTTCCCAAAGGCTGAGCACCCGACAAGGTTAGGGGTGAGTTTTTATGGTTACGGGTGATGGGGGATGGTAATGGGACATTTTTGCTGTCTCTCAGGGCTGATTGGCCCCTTTCATGTGGAAGTATAATCTATATGGAGGCATCTCAGGAGTGTGCTAAATCATCCCGGGGACTTGTTATTTTTTCTTTTCTTAATCAAATGGGATGGCCATTTGGTCTTTTCCTCCACCCCAGGAGGAGCAATGGAGAGCAGGGGACAGGAAAAGGCTGGGGCCCGGGAGTCTCTCTCCGCCACATGCACAGGTCCCAGGGATGCGGACGTGCCCATTTTCAGTGGACAGAGTCATTGTTCTCTTAGCCATAGGCTTTTTCAGAAGAACACTTTGGTGTCATGATATTAAAGGGTCTCAGACTGTCTCTGCTTGAGACTTGGTACCAAGGCCAGGATGAGACAAATGCTACAGTCCTTATCATTATTATTGCTATTTTTTAGAAGAGATACAACAGATTTTATTGCTGGTTTCTTTTGAATTCTCGGGTAACTCTGACACCATTTTGGTGTACCAACTGGCCTTGAATTCAGTAAATAAACCATTCTGTAGAGAAATTATTTAGTTTAGGAACCGGCTGGCTTAGACTGCCTAAAACTACACATCTTGCTGTCATTCCACAGTAGCAGGCGGTGTCAGACGACTACATGTATGAATGCACACACTACGTATAAAATAGGAGTACATGTAACGTCTACAGAACCTACAACCCATCACTGGAAAGTTTCTAAGAAGTCAAGAAGACCTGTCAGGCTATTGTCTAGTGTTTATCCACCTGCAGATTTTAATCTCCTATCGTAGTTCAAGTAGAATAAGGTCTTGATGGTCTTTCCAAGTTTCGTCTGCCATCATGGACATGACAGATCATTAAAGATGGCCATCTCTTGTGCTTCCTGTACACGGACGGCTCCACTGATTCCTCACGGCCTGCTTTCACGCTTCCTGGGCTTTCTCCTTCTTGTCTGTTGGATGAATATCACCAAAACTGTTCTTTCCACCTTTTTCTGAATATCCCTGGTGATTTCCAGCATCCTTCTCTGTTTTGCCTTATGGTCCTCTGCCTGCATGACACTCCTCTTCTCCTCTCCGCACTAATCTTCGATGCACTCACCGAAGGTCCAAATCACGCTGTTTGGACTTGGTGAATTCTTTGGCACTCATGACTCACAAGGTTCACTGGGTATTTTGAGCAGGCTATTTTAATTGGTGGCAAGGTGCAACTTTGAAATGTTAATGAATGTATTTTTTTTTCACCTGGTAATGATTTGTCTCCTGTCCCTTCCATCCTTTTCAGCCAGCTGCCAGAGCATTAGGGTTTTGTTAACTCATCCCAAGGGTGCTATTGATGAGGGGACGGAAGGCAAGCTGAGGACAAAGCAGAAGCTGACACCCCACAACCCGCCTCCCCAGATGGGATATGTGTGACATTCCTCAGGCACTCCTGGCTCCCCTAAAGCTAAGGAAAGGAAAAACAAACAGCTAACTTGTAGAAATCACAATCTTTTAAGGCAAGAGTCTCCCTCAGTTTATAAATGCCGTAGCAATCTAGGAGAATGAAGCATTTCTATCAGTAACCTAGCTTCCAGAAGGAGATGTCAATACAATTGAATGTCCCTATAATCTATGACCCATTAACAGATACTTGAAGTGGGCAGAGAGTAATGTTCCTCCAGGAAGCTCCCAACTATCTTCATGTTAATGCCTTGCTAGAGGGAAGAACAACCTTAATTTGACAATGGCAAACCCTCCAATACCCTGTGAGTCTTCTTTATCATGAAAATCCTTTTGAAACCTCCCTTTTCCTTACCTCCCCCAACCCCATAGTATGTTACCTGCCACCCCTCACAACACCAGTGCAGCAGCTCTTTCTGCCCATGGGTCCTGGTCCCCTGCTTTAACAAACCACCATTTTGCACCAGAGATATCTCAAGAAGTCTGTCTTCATCATCAGCTCCGGACTCCACCCCACTGAACCTTACCTATATTCCAAACCCCCATCACTATGACCAAATCAAAGAGTTAATTCTCAATGTTTGGGTTTTGAAGGCCTGGCCTCTGAATTTCACAGGCAAGTTTCAGAAGGACCTGGGGTCATAAAATCTCTTCCAAAGCCAGTGAGCTGTAAACAGGTGTGTGAAATGAAAACAGGTGTGTGTGTGTGTTGTGTGTGTGTTATGTGTGTGTATACACTGGGGGAACAAGATTTCCCCTAGGGGTGCATGAGGACATGGGTACGTCACCAGATCAGCTTCCAGATCTTCAGATTCCCTATGTCCTCTTTTCTCAGGTAGCTCTGTCTACAGACACACAATCTGCAGGGTTTCTTCTTGTTTTCACACTTGCCCTTTCCTCATTCCCCCCTTATTCTTGAGATGGTGGAAGAACTCTGAGCACCAAACCAAGGGACCCTGTGAAATAGGGATATTGAGAAAGCAACCTTCTGAGATGACTGGCAAACATGGCCTTTTACAACTCAGATGGCTCTGTTGGGCCCATGGTCAAAGGAGCGAGACTGATACAAAGCAAAGGTCAAGCAAGCAAAGCTCTATTTCGCACCAAGCATTGAGAATCAAACTGACTGGCCAGGGCCGACTCTTGCAAAGAGATGACCCCTCCCTGCCTTACAGACTAACTTTTATAGAGCAAAGGCCATGTGGTTGAGCCAGCCACACACAGGTGGCCAATGACATTGTAACACATAGAGAAAGCTGCACAGTCGTGCTAGGTCCCACACGGGTGGCCAATTGAATTACAATTCACCCCATAGTAGCTGTTTGAACTAGCCTATCACCTTGGTCAGAATTGGCGCCCAAAAGGTGGGGCCCACACTCCTTGGTAGCTAGGGAGACAGTATGCGCTCTTTACTGATTGGATGCCTCCACCTGACCTGACCCGCCCTTGTATTTGGGCTTTGTTACCTGGGACTGGTTTCCTGGTCTTGCTTTTAAGTAAGTTCCTCTTGGGGGATGAGGGGACCAGGGTAAATTTAACTTTTACTGCATACACAACAAAATGGCTGTTCAACTGAGGTGGTGCCGCTCTGGCTAAATAGGCCTTACTGTTCCTGATTCTTTCTCTGAACAGAACTGAAGGCCTGGTCAGGATTATTCAAAATGATCTTTGCTGTTAGACCTCTAGGCTGTGTTTAGGATGTAACTCTGAAAAAGTTCAAAGAGTTGAAGGACGTTGCTGTGACAAAGTCGATTCCATTTCCAGCTACTGTTTTAAAACGTTTTTCCAGTGTTGCTTATTAAAACAAGGAATAGCATTAATGCTGGGCTTTTTCTCACTCTAGCAACAAGTAATATTCATTCATGCAGAGATGAGCTAATTGGGAAAAACATACCAGTCCTGTCCAATTTAATAAGAGATGAATTTCTGGTAGAATTTGAACTTTTTTTTTTAGAATTTGAATTTTTATGTTTATTAACATTTTAAATGTATTTGTATTGTTATGAGATGTATAATGATATGTTGCCAGAAGAAAAATTAAAAGAACACAGTAGAAACTGTATAGTCATAGGAAATTTAAAAAAAATATAAATTTACATTCTTCTTTTTTTGTAGTGAATTATGATAGGCTTATTTAGGAAAATTCTTTGAAGTATTATTTATTGTATTAGGATAAAGTTCTGTGGGAAAATGGAATGGAAATGACTTTGAAGAATGTTATAAAACAAGATCACATGTACAATTATATTTTTAAGTGGACAATGGTGTGTATCAAGTTCCTTTGGAATTTAGATTCCACTGGAAACATGTAACAGAGTGGAGTAACAGCCTGATTTTAGACTTGCGATATTTACAGCTCACTGAGAGTCTCATCTAGCAAGTACTTAACTTACGATAATGCAAAGATGGCAACTTAAAATGTGTTCGGTAGGGATACAAAGTCCTTTGAAATTATTTTAGAGCGTGGGTGAACAAAAAGTGTTGAACAGCTGATCATACAAATCATCCATAATGATTTAAAAACAAGATTTCAAATGAGGCTAATAGACCTGGGATGGGGGTTGTTGGCAGAGAACACGGTTTCCAAGACCAATGGAGTGTGGACTTGCTTCTGATGGTAGGTTTGGCGTGGTGTGAGCGTGGGGGTTGATGGGACAGGCAGAATCCAGTCTCAGAACTTCAGAACCGAAGCCTTCACTCTGGCTGCGATCTCTGGATGCAGGTGGTATGTGCCTGGGAGAAGGGGAGTAAAGACAGCTTCACGGGGGAAATGCATGGGATTTTAGAAATTTTTGTTCATGTGGTTCCTCCTAGTGTCCCTTTTGGGTTCAAAGCCCACAGCAAACACCTTTCTTATCAATGCCCCCTATGTAGCTTATCTTCCTTTCCTGTCTCACTTTTCTCACGGCCCCATCTCTGCTTCGTGAGATCATCTCCCAAATAAACTACCTGCAACCAAACTCTATCTCAGGGTCTGCATTTGGGGTTATCCAAACCAAGACATACACCATAAGTTACTTTCTTCAATAGAATACATTTAATTTCAATTCAATTTAGCTTGCGTTTATTGGGTGCATGCTAGGTTGGCTCTTGGGACACCTGATAATTATTTTTTGATTAATTAATCAGGATAGAATTGCTGGCAGTATCATCTGATCTTTCTACTGCATGTTTGGAATGAGATTTGGAAAAAAACTGATCTTGAATGAATTAATCTTAAAAAGAGAGGTTATGTGTAGTGAGAAGCAGATCTGTCCAAGGCAAATGCAAATGATATAAGAAAAGTTCGATATTTAGTGGATCCTTTTGGAATAACTGTAATTTTTCAGTGAACATTTTTTCCTTCTTATGAAATTTGCTGCTGCTCCCTCATGGCAAGTGGGAGCCATAAAAGAACCCAAGTGTAGTGCCTGGTTTTAAAACAACAGCTAAGCTTTATTTGTAAGGGCAAATAAGAATCCTGTTCTATTCTGGAGTTAATAGGAAATAAGCAAGATTTTCCCCTTAACTTTCATTGTGGCTCATGCAAATGCTGGTAATGCAATCATGTAAATGTGTAGCCAGGTCTGGAATGCTGCCTTTATTATTTAACTGCAAAGTTATAAAATGTCTAATTTGCATATTACTTTTTTTTATGCAGTGGGCTAAAGTTTATAAACAAGTCTCTATTTATTTATTTATTTTTATTTTTTTGAGAGAAGGATTTAAAACAGAGTCTTCTGGCAGTGAGAATATAGACTCTTACCCAGTATTTGCTTTGAGTTTTGGACAGGGAGGTAAGTTTATAACTACCAGTGCAGACAACTACAGTTAGAGAGAAATAGCAAGTGCGTTAGTATCTTCTCTAAGTTATTAACACGTAGAACCAGAGGGCTTGATTTTTGTAAGCTTGGAACTGGATTATTTAAGCTTAGACCTGAACTCCCAACTGAGCTGGAGCATCTTGGATGGTTCCTCTCCATGTGTGATGTTGAGCAAGTGGTGTCCTCACTTCTGTGTCAGAACAGATGGAGGTCACTTGAGCCAGAATCATCACTGGCGCACTGGTGTCCCTTGGTTTGCTTTTTGATGCTTAAAATTACTGAATAAGTTCTTCCTTCCCTGTAGTGTTGCAGTATTATAATAAGGAACAGACGTGGATTAAAAAAATAAGACACAGGATGGCAAGACGGTGCCAGCTGCTTATATCCACAGAAGTCTGAGCTGGAGAGAAGCTTAATTACACTCTATTATTTCAAAATTATTTTTGAGGTCTTACTATGTGCTAGGTTCTGCGCTAGACACTTTATAAAGATGACCTCATTCCATCTCATTTGCATATTATTCTGCAAATGGAAAAAAAGTCATCTAAAGAATTTTCAGGTGACTTTTAGAAAAAACAAAAAAACCAAAAAACAACTGAGCAATTTTATACAAGGAGCCTGGGCAGATTTGTTTTACAAATCCTTATTCCATTCACTTTGGACTTTCCTGTTTTCCAGCATTCTCCATTCCTATTTACTTAGTTTCTTATTTACTTAGAAAGGCTGAGTTCATCTGAACTCAGTCCCACAGATCTGTGGGACTTCACCGTATACTACCTTTTTAGTTTTAACTAAAACTATCCCTAAACTCCTATTTTTAACTTTTTAAGTACTCTCTTTTATTATTATTTTTACTATATTCTTTTTACCATTTCTCCTTATTTTTGGCCTCTGTTTTTGTACTAGTTCTAGACTGAAGACAAAACAGTATCTCCAAACTTATGATTCAAGTTTTTTCCCTTGAAAAATATTGTTAAAAAACTTTTGAAAGGTTAGTGATTGTCCTTTCTAAACCTGTTTGTTTAGATTGCCAGAGAATGCCACCAAAGATGTGCAGACCATGTTTTCTTTCTACCAATAGTATTATTTATTTATTTTAATAAAGATTTTATTTATTTATTTATTTGACACAGAGAGAGATCACAAGTAGGCAGAGAGGCAGGCAGAGAGAGAGGAGGAAGCAGGCTCCCTGCTGAGCAGAGAGCCCGATGCGGGACTCCATCCCAGGACCTGAAATCATGACCTGAGCCGAAGGCAGAGGCTTCACCCACTGAGCCACCCAGACACTCCCCAATAAGTAATTTTCAATTCAAGGATTTGGTGACCATATCAGGTAGCTATATTTTTATGTGTGGGTGTGCACACATGCACATAATCATTAAGACCCTGGCCTAAATCACCCGGGTCAAATCTGACTCAAACCTATTGGGACCTTTGGCAAATCATCAAACTTTTCTTTGCCTCAGTCCTCTCATCCATAAAACTGGGGAAAAATGGTATTACCTATCTCAATGTGTTCTTTATATTAATTAACTAAATATATGTGAAGTACGTGAACCAGTGTCTGGTTCAGAGTGAGCAGCATGCAAGTGTTAGCGACTATCTAGTAGTATAAATTCTTGCAATTCTGCTCTTTGTTCTAGATCACTGTCTAATATAAACAATGCAGGCCATATCCACAATTTAAAATTTTCTAGTAACCACATATAAAAAGGTAAAAAATAAACGGCTGAAATTAATTTTAATAGTACATTTTATTTAACCCACCTTATAAAATTTTTTCCTTATGTAATCACCATAAGCATTATTCACGAGGCATTTTATATTATTTGTATCATGCTGTGTCCTTGAAATCGGTGTGCGTGGTACCCTTTACAACACCTCTCAGTTTGGACTAGCCACATTCCAGTGCTCAGCGGCCACATTCGGCTGGTGGCTACTGTACTGGGCAGTGCAGATCTAGATGACCAAACATTAAGGTGTAAATTCTGACCTAATACTTCTTTCGCAATGGATAATTTATGTAACTTTCTTGCCCGGCTATTTTAGCAATGCTATTGACCTTGGAATAGGGTTGGGCTCATGAAATATTGGGAAGAATTAGAAGTCTATCTCTGAAGCACTTTTACCTCTGGTTTTGTGCCTTCCTCTAACCTGGGGCAACACTCCCTGGTACGGTCAGGATCTGAGGGTGGAACCCACCCCAAACTCCCTCCAGACCACATTACTGTACATTCTGTGACCTATTCCCCCTAACGCGATGAAGCTTTAGTTGATTTTTGTTATTCATGGTAGTTATGTTTTTATAAAGTCTCTGCACATTAGCAATTAGCAATTATGAAGCCTTGTTCCTAGGAGAAATATAGATTTACATTCCTGTGAGCCTCTGATCACAATATTCTCAAAAACTGATGAATACATAATCCTGTTTTATTCGTTTCTGTTTAAAGACATCTTATTTACTGTTGATTCAATAACCTTGATGTCATGGAAAATGCAAGCCGTCATGCCTGAAGGAAGCTTCTTCAATATAAAGAAGAGATCACTTCAGCACAGTGCTTTGGGGGCTCTTTTATTTATTGATTTTTAAAAAAATATTTTATTTATATATTTGACAGACAGAGATCACAAGTAGGCAGAGAGGCGGGCAGAGAGAAGGGGAAGCAGGCTCCCCGCTAAGCAGAGAGCCTGACATGGGGCTCGATCCCAGGACCCTGAGATCATGACCTGAGCCAAAGTCAGAGGCTTAACCCACTGAGCCACCCAGGTGCCCCCTGGGGGGCTCTTTTAAACAGTGAAATCACCACCCCAAACCTGAGAGTGAAAAGAAACCACGGCAGTGAGTAGAGTGCAGAAAGGACATGTGTTTTTACTGTATAAGAGCAAAACAGGAAGGCAGAGCATTGCCTTGTCTGACCCCAGCTTGGAATGTTGCGTTGGACAACTCGAAATTTTTGTCACTTTGTGTGTATCTGTAAATGACGAAGAAAGCTCCATGAGTATTGATTTGGGGGTTACAAATGCATTTTAACGAGTAGGCAAATCTGGGAATAATGAAGATTGGCTGTATTCTTTTTTGACAGCATTTTCATTTTCAGAGATGCTTCCAGTGTATGTGGGTGGGCAGTTGGGAAGCTACTGGGTTCCTTCAGACTTCGTCACATGGATGATTGCTCATACATAGTGGACTGCCTACTCGCATTCCCCGGGAAAGGAGCAGCCAAGTGGGTGCACCCTGGGGTCTTGGTTGGGCAGAGTCAAGTACAAGCAGAAAGAGTCAGAGAAAGAGCCAGCAAAGTTGCACCTTGGGAAAAGGTAAAAGCAAAGGAACTTAAAACAGTGACCCTCAAGTGCAATGCACCAGCAGGGGTGAGAGAGAAGTCAACAGATGGGGAGCCTGTAAGAGGAAGCATTAGCTGAGACCACACACCAGCCAAGAGCAGGTGGAAAAGGCCAGAACTCTTGGGTGAGCACAGCTGTGGTGTCCAGAGTTGTCTCTTTTCGGGAACTCTCTGGGTGGGGCAAAAGTAGATTTCTCTGGGATAAAGGCGCAGGGTTGTGGATCAGGACGTTACCTTGGCTCGTGCCTGAGCTCACTGCACACAATCAGCAACAGATTATGCAAGAATCATTGGTATTTTCATCTCTCTTTCTGTCTTGTCATTAATCGAGTTGACCTGATTTTCTGAATTCATTGCGACCTCTCCCTTTGTCTCTTTCTTCAAACCACTTTTCGTCTGAAACAAATGAAAGTGTATTTATATGCTGTGAATGATTCCAATTTCATGAGGAAAACAACACCATACTTAACATGTTAGAGTAATTCTGTTCTTCTACAAGTGTATCCATTAAACTGAACTCTCTGGGTAAATCATTCTCAAATATTTTCCTTTTTGAAATAAAGATTGTGTTCTGCCTTCTGTGTGTTACCCAGTCACACGTCACAGTGGATAGTCTTTAAGCATGTTTGTTCTCTTAGCTAGGAATATTATCTGGTTCCATTGTTTCCAAACTGGGACTGATTTTTCCTTTATTCTCATCTCATGTTTTTTTCCTGCCCTATTCCAAAACACCCTCCACACCCTACCTGTACAGGAAAATGTATTTATATTTTGAACAAAAGTAACAAGTCCTAATGCATTTTATTGCAGCTTTGCAAAAATCAGGAAAGAACATAGGCAAAGAAGTAGGAAAAATGTGTCTGGAATGACATAATAAGGTACAGAGGGTAGCTAAATATCCAGGTTGGAAAAGGATACTGAGAAGTCAATCAATACATTAGAATTGGGACATGATAAATCTCAGAAAATTTATCCGTAATGTAGAAGACCGTTTTTACGGATGAGACATTAAGACGATGATATAACAAAATTTTGGACAATTTTGAGCTCTTAACACTAACACAACTCCATAAATGTCATCTTTTCTTTTGTCCTGGGTGTGGTGTGGTGTAGTCAGGACGTCAGGTCAGGTCAGACAGACTTGGGTATAATTCCAGGTCCATCGCTGCTGACTAAACTAGTTATGTTACGGGTATTTTACCTTTAGTTTTCTTAGCTATACATTGCCCTAAATAGATAATGCATCTCAAGTGATCCACAAGATATGTGAGACAAGTGAACTTAACACTCACATAGTTTTGTTTAAAACATCTATCTTTTAAGCTTCTGCTGTGTGCGATTTTTATAGAGCTTATGGTGGGAAGAGGGAGGCAGACAAATTAGCACACAGGTGGGTAATGGCAGATGGAGAAAGAAAAATGCAGAATATCGGGAGAATATCAAGCACAAAGTTTGACCTGATCTGGGGAACCAAGAGAAAGTGATGCTCCCCGAGAAAGTGATGTTGGTCTGAGAAGTAGAGGGAAATTGGGTGTTAAGTAGGTAAAGAAGGAGGGGTACCTGGGAAGGATAGGTATATGTGTATGATATATATAATATATTTATTATATATTATTATTATATTATATATAACATATTATATTTATTATATATTATCATATACTATTATTATATAATATTTTATATATTCATTTATATAATACATGATATATATAATATAAAGGATATATATAATATATATATATTTGGTAATTTAAAGTCTATTCTATCCATAATGCAGGCTAATCTGACATTAAGTAGCAAGATAGAGCAGCTCTGAGTCCATTCCTGAGATACTCTGTTGAACTTGCCTCTGTCTGTATCACAACACTAGGCCATCGTCTGGGTTTGGCTCCCATAGCAGTGAAGAAATGGATAGAAGAGCTTCAGAAATAAACAGGCGACTGCTACGATCTTGATCTTGGACTATTGAGACCAGTGCTGCCATTGCTGCTAATGCTTGGATGATACTTTCTCTCATTATCACTGCAACACCTTGGGGGTGGTTTGAAGGGACGGTGCGTAGGGAATGAATTGTCAGGAAGAATCCACCACCGTGTTATGAGTAGTCATCAGGTCGCATACATTTGGCTTGCCAACGGCACATTATCATCCCGACTGGGCTTGTGGTACATGCAAATCGCCTGCGGTTTTGGGGATCATGGGCTTTTCGGGGGAACTGAAAGTTGTCTGTTGTTGCGGGATCCCTGAGAATGAGTAAAGGGGCTGTGAGGGATAAGCCTGAGTGGGTGAGCCAAGGCCACATCACGCTGGGCCTTTATCCTAAGTGCAGCGGGAGCTGATGCAGGGCTTTCCGCAGGGGAAGGACGTGATCTGCTGTGAGCACGGCATGAAGCAGGGCAAGGGGGGGATGCTTGCTCTTGCACTCCTACAGGGAGAGCGGATGGTGGCTGACACTACGGGGTGCCGTGAGCTATTAAAAAAATGAAGAGACCCAGGAGATACTTAGGAGATCGAATTGACAGGACTTCGATGGGCTGGGTATGGCTGGTGAGGAGGGGAAATGGTAAGCCCGAGTCCTGATTTTCCAGATTGGAAACAGAGGATGTGTTGGGCACCATTCACTGCAATAGGCAACACCAGCAAAGTGCCAATTTTGCAGAATATCTTTGTCCTTATTTACATGCAGGTACATTTCACGAAACCATAGTGTACACTTTTTGTATTTATTTTTACTCACGGAAGAGGATCAATATTAATACGCATGTATCTACGCAAACACACATACACAGAAATATTAGGCTTGCCGCGAATGGTCTGAATTAGTGAAAACCTTTATTTAGCTTTATCATAAACTTAGAAAATTTGAAAATTTTATGCTATTTGTCTTATTTCTAAAAATCTGTCCTCTATGATTTGCTTATAGGTTTCTAAAGAACTGCAATGCGTTCATTCTCCCCATAGAAAGAAATCTGTGTCTTAGGCTTTAGGGTCGTATTCAAGGCCCTGAGTTACTCTCCAGCATGTCCCCTCTCGTCCTGAGGGTAGTATGTGTTCTTGGTTTGATGATGTTGGTGCGTCTGCCTCAGATGTTCTCTAAACACTTCTGCCCCAACTAAGCTTGTTGCCATCTTTCAACGCCTCTTTGAAACATCACGTCCCCTCTGAAGCTTTCCTGGATCCTGTCACCTAGTTTCTAAACTGCCTTGTTCTGGTGTGAGCATCACAGACAGATTGGAATATTTGCCTCCCTTAGATCAATAGTTCCTAAAACCTTTTTGATGATTCTTCCTCCCAACCAGGAAACTCTTGATTGGCATATCCTCTGATTTAAGTTGGGCTCCCCTAGAAGCAGATCCTGAGATAAGGTCGTGAAAGCAAGTAATCCCTTTTGGAAAGGAACCCCAGGAAGTGCCCCTCAAGGGGTGGGGGAACAGAAGGGGAAGGGAAGAAAGCAGGTAACAGGGCATTTCTGAGCTGCGAAGTATGGCAGTGACCAGGGCTCATTCCCTCAGGGCCTCTGAGAGGCTACATGTGTACGACAGGGCTCGGGCTGGTGCACTTGAAGGTGAGGACCCTAGAGAGACGGTCCCCTATTGTCAGTCAATCTGTGGTCAAGGGCTGTTCCAAGGGGCCTTGACTCCCCAGCGCTTTTGGGCTGTTCTGACCTCAAACACTCCAGCAGCCAGAGAGCCCCTCATGCACAAATTTGCAGATATTTGCAGTTGAAAACCTCTTAGCTCCTGGGTGTTTAGGGCACAGTGATGGCCGAAAGCACTGATGGTTGTCTGCAGACCCCTGTGTATAACCTGCAGTATCATCTCATTTCTAAGTCACGCATAACAATGAAAGCTTCACCCTCCTCCTCTGAAACAATTACGAGGACATGGTATTTGAGAAGAGAAGGAGCACATTACCGGAGGGGAGTGTGGTAGAGACCTGGGTTTTCTTTCTTTCTTCTCTTTTTTGTATTTTATTAAATGTACCTAGAGTTTTTAGCTAATATATTTTAATGGTGACCATATTAAAAAGTCAGGGTCTAGAATTTATAGTGGTTGTAGGAGGAAAGTGAAAAATAACAAGCCTCTAGAGTCTGACTGTTTTTACTGTGTAAGTGCCACCAGCGGGAGGAAGGGGTTGTAAAATCTTATAGTGGAAGAGGGGAGGCATTAACCACATAGTCACACCAAGGAGAAACTTCTCATGGACAATGTAGTGCAAAGCCTGCTTAATGAAGAGCTCTGAATTTGGATGGGGCCTTAGTTTAGGAATGTGTTACTTGAAGTCTTAAAAAATAGCAAATGTATTTCACGGGAAGTATCTGCATTACAGCCTTCTTACTTGATTTTTTGCCACTAGAGAAAAGAGAAATATGGTTCTTTTCACCCCATTTTCCATATGTTTGTCGCACACGCTGTCCTCCGATTCTTTCTGCTGTGTTCTCTGCTTACTCCCACTTCTCATTCCCTCTCCCCAGTACTGGCCGCTTTCGAAGATGCTGTGATTTGTGGATTTGTGGAATACACTCATATTTCAAGAAGCGAGTTGGTCCTGCCTTGCTGTCACACGGCCTGAGTTATAAAGTATTTAGGTGACTTGTTATCCACACACATATGGAGAAAGTATCTTAAGTTGAGAAAAGTACGTGCGTTCTTAGTCATCTGCACAGCTCCTATCACAAATACCATCTGAAATCAAAGGGAGGTAGAGTTTTTTATTTATTTATTTTTTTGGTGAATTTTTGTTACCTTAAGTAACATTCAAGAACAAAATCTGGCCACTCATTGGCTGGTTTTTCTCTTTCTGAATCCTATTCCCAGCAGAATGCCAACAGCATCCAGCAGTTTAATTCATTATTATGCAAAGTCCAAGTGAGTGAAATTTTAACCTCTGCTTCTGACCACTTCTGTTGGTTTTATCTGTAATTAACTTAGTGAAAGGCATCTGATGACAGATTCTTCCTTGTGCTCCAATTACCTAGCCATGAGGTCCTCTGAAGAGTTTAACCACTTTCTGCTGAAAAGCGTCATGTGGTAGAGCAGGGATATTAATTAATAGTTCTAGGTGTTTAACAAGAAATCCCGAAGGGCACTAATGGATGAGCCCACGAGGGGAATGTTTGTAAAGCCTTGACGGGTGTGGTTAGATCTGGGGCATATTGTGGTCCAGAGACCACAGCACTGGAACCAAAATTAGCTTCAGAGTAACTTAAATCCATTACATCTTCGAAAAGCAATGCTTTTTAAGATTCCTTTTCCCAACCTTCTCCCATCCACGGTGCATGTACTCTGCAGGTGTACCTGGGCCTTTTTTCTTTAAGTGCCCTTCATCTGGGAAAATTCCTTTTGCAGTCCCAGCTCTGCAATTTCCTACACTCTTCTCTTCTGCCACCTGCCTGATCCTGCCTGATCCTGGTCCTGCCTGCAAAAGCCCAGAAGGATCAGTCTGGCAAAAACGAGAACTCCTTGGTTGGCAGAAAAGAGGAAAATAGACTAGGTAAAGTAGAAACTCCCCCCTCTTTTCTTAAAAATTATTTTTATTAACATATAATGTATCATTTGCCCCTGGGGTACAGGTCTGTGAATCATCAGGCTTACACATTTCACAGCACTCACCATAGCACATACCCTCCCCAATGTCCATAACCCCACCCTCTCCTTCCCCCGCCTGCCCCCCAGCAACCCTCAGTTTGTTTGTGAGATTAAGAGTCTTTTATGGTTTGTCTCCCTCCAGATCCCATCTTGTTTCAATTTTTCCTTCCCTTCCCTCCAGACCCCCCACTCTGCCTCCCAGATTCCTCACATTAGAGAGATCATATGATAATTGTCTTTCTCTGATTGACTTATTTTGCTCAGCATAATACCCTCTAGTTCCATCTGTATCATTGCACATGGCAGGATTTCATTTCTTTTGATGGCTGCAGAGTATTCCGTTGCATGTATCTACCACATCTTCTTGATCCATTCATCTGTTGATGGACATCTAGGCTCTTTCCATAGTTTGGCTATTGTGGACATGGCTGCTATAAACATTCAGTTGCACATGCCCCTTCAGATCACTACATTTGTATCTTTAGGATAAAGATTTAGTAGTGCAATTGCTGGGTCATAGGGCAGCTCTATTTTCAACTTTGTGAGGAACCTCCATGCTGTTTTCCAGAGTGGCTGCACCAGCAGGTATTCCCACCAACAGTGTAGGAGGGTTCCCCTTTCTCTGCCTAGAAATAGACCCTCAACTTTGTGGTTAACTAATCTTCGACAAAGCAGGAAAGAATGTCCAATAATAAAAAAAAAAACCCCTTTATATAGGGTAGAAGAATGGAAAAAGTCAAGGGATCCTCATAAAATAATATTTGTGGTTGGAGTATACAGATCTGGGTATAGGAAAATTGTTTGACAGCACTAAGAGGCATTTTATTAACAGCAGGCATGATTGTCCTTTGTAACAGCCACCCCGAGATATTAGATTCACTCCGAAGTTCCATCCTACATTGTGACTCCTCCAAAAACCCTTTCTGAATGCACTTATATTTTAAGATCGTGCCGCTCATGAATTCCACAAGTTGAAGACAGTTTGAGAGCTCTCAGATTTGGTAAATAACTCTCTATGTTATCTCTACTTTGCATGATTTCCAGGACCTCATTCATTCTTCCAACCCTCTTTCCTTCTTTTAATCTCTTTTGTTTGGGAAAATGCCTCCATTCTCTTAAGCATTTTGATTAGCCTCCTTGGATTTCCTCCAGTTCAGCTACATTTCCTTGGAAATATGGCAGTCAGACTTGCTCACAGTATTCCAGGTTGTGTAACTCAGTTTAGGATGAGGAAGGACAAGCTTGTGAGATTTACTTTTAGCATCCTTTGATTGATGGATTGATTGATTGTTAATGTCCAGTGTTATTTTTGTGGTTATAGCTTTCCAAAGGGTCAATATCTTTTAAAAAAATACACCATAAGATTCCTACACTGTTTTCCTTGGTCATAACCAATGTTGGGACTGTCGTAACTATTCTTCTGGAAACATGGTTTGAACTGATTTGTATTTACCAAACCTGTACCCACGTAAAATAGTTCCCCTTCATGTAACTATAATGATCTAAAACGATTATTAAAAATGCTCCTTCCATTTACATTTATCAGTGTGAGGCTGAATTTTCCTTGCGTATTTTAACTAAAACAACAGATTATAGCAGATGAAATGTGGCAGCAGATACAGTGTAGCCACTTTCTGTTAAACCATGCATGAAAGAGATTGGCAATGATGTAAAACTATGTTGCTCTTCTCATTATGTTTATTTTTTGAAAACTATACTTATTTTTCATAAAAATGTCATTTATGTTAACATTGAATAGACTCACTATCGTTACCTAAGAATGAGTAAATTAATATTTAAAAAATCTGAACTTAAATTTCTAATATAGGAAGCCAATTGACATAACCCATATAAACAAAGCACCATTAGATTCCTCAGCAATTTTCCAGAATGTAAAGGGATGTTGAGGCCCCAAAGTTTGAGAGCTGTTGGACTTTGGAGAATCTAAATGTCATTTCCACATTCGTTGTGCACATGATTTCTTACTTCTTTGTGTTTTCTTTTTCTTTCTTTCTTTTTTTTTTTTTTTAAAGATTTTATTTATTTATTTGACAGAGAGAGAGAGATCACAAGTAGGCAGAGAGGCAGGCAGAGAGACAGGGGGGAGCAGGCTCCCTGCAGGGCTCGATCCCAGGACCCTGAGATCATGACCTAATCTAAAGGCAGATGCTTAACCCACTGAGTCACCCAGGTGCCCCTACTTCTTTATATTTTCTTTACTCACTAGGGCATTTATATTTACCTTAAAGCATAGAGAGCAGTTCTCTGCCAGCTTGGAGCTCTAATCTAGAACAGAACACATGGCAC